>NW_023144627.1:11863145-12463145 GCF_012932325.1 Thrips palmi
GGGGGTTTCCCCGGGCCCCCCCCTCTCCGTCCGGCGGGCCCACCCCTTTGGGGGCGCCCCCCCCGGGGGGAGGCAGCGGACCGCGCCGCCTCGCTCGCGCCCCGCCAGGCGTCGCGACGCTCGCGATCTCAAGCTCGACCGCGCCGCGAACTTCACTTCGGCCCCTTCCGGTGTACCAGTGCCCCGTGTGTGTGCGCTTCGCGCGTCTGTGTGTGCGTGCGGCCTGCAGAGACTGAAATAAAGAGCATACTGTGTCTGTTTATTTCCTATCCTCGTGTGTCTGTGTCTACGTTGTCCCGGAGTGTTCCTACACTGTGTGAGGCGGCCACCGCGTTGACGTGGTCGCGTCTGACAAGCTCGCCCACTGTGTGTGTGTGTCTGTGTGTGTCTGTGTGTGTCTGTCTGTCTGTCTGTGTCTGTCTGTCTGTCTTGTGACTGCGGCCAACCAGTGAGGCCGGCCCGTCGCGGCTTGAGCCGGGCTTTAGCAAGTGACACTGTCTGTCTATTGACACTGGCGGCGGCGCCACTGCGGCGCGAGTTTGCTCCCGCTTAGTGCGAAAAGTTGCCCGAATCTTCGCACACAGCAAGTTCTCTCTCCCCCCGTGGCGGACCGGGCCGGGGCCCGGGGCGGGGAGTGCTAATTGGCTGAGCGAAGAAGGCTCCCGGTGCGCGGGCCGCGCGGTTCGGCCGGGCGGGGCTGGCTGCTCGGGCGGGGCTGGCGGGGCTGGCGGGCAGTTATGCAAATGGCAGACACGGCCCCTGTCCACCCATGCTGGCCGTGCAGGCCGCCAGCTCGGGCGTGCCGCCGCGCGGTCCCCGTCTGATTTGCGGCGCGAGCTGACTCGGGTTCCAACTCGAGGTGGCTGTACCTCCCGGACGGCCAGTGTGACGAATGCTCTACCCAGAATTACGTCATTTTAAAATTGAACTCTGCGTTGCGCTCGTGGCACTCACTGTTGAAAAAGACGCAAGCGTCCAGCTGGAGATTGCAGGTTGAGCTGTCGCGGTCTTGAAACTCCTCCAAAAGCCGAGTGGCACTTCCTTAGAAAGTCTCAAGAAACCCGATTTGGATCGAGGCCAGGTTGGGAGCAGAGTCGCTGGGGGAAAAGCCTCGTTGCTACACTGTAGCGACGTCCTCCTTGTTTGCAGTGTGGCTTCAGGTGTGATGCCCCTCGCTTGTTTGGGGGGGAGGGGGGGGGGGAGCCAACAAACTCACTGGCCGCCTCGCCGCGCCACGCCACGCCCAGGGGCCCTATTTATTGCCTCGTTTATCGGCCGAGGGAAGTTGCGAGGCTCTCGGAATGAAATCACGTTATTAACAGGTAGCCGCTCGGATGAAGCGGCCTGTGGTTTTTGCAGTGCTGGCGCCTGGGGGAGGGTTCAGCCGTGGGTTCAGCGCCCCAGGGCCAGTGGCAGGGCCAGTGGCAGGGCAGCCGGGGGCAAGCGAGCTTATCAGGCGGAGGCTGGGGGACCTGCAGCCTGAAGATTGGACCCACAGTGGGCCAGACGACCGGTGGAGGCGGACAAAACTGTAGACGCGTTTTGAGTTCCAGAGTCGCTAAATGGGACTCGAACCGAACGTGTGACCCCACCAATGGATTGCTCTCCGAACGAGGAATCCATTGGTGGGGTCACACGTTCAGTTCGAGTCCTGTTTAGCGACTCTGGAGCTCAAATCGCGTCTAGAGTTTCGGCCGCCTCCACCTGTCGTCTGGCCCACTGTGACCCCCTTCCACTGCGAGGGGCTTGCAGGCAGACCTGCAATGCAGGGCCTTGTCGCGGGATGAGACCCTCTCCAAGCCTGGACGCGCAGTCACGCTGGGCTGCCTCTGCTGCAACGCCGGGCCGAGCGTGTCGGCGTGTCGCGGGGCTTCTTGCCCGCGGACGGACGGACAGACAGACAGACAGACAGACAGACAGACAGACAGACAGACAGCAACTTGCGGAACCTCGCCCCTTCCGCGCGGAAGTCGTTCCGGCTGAGTTATAGTCGGTCTTGTTTAAGCTGGGCCGCCCTTGATGGGCCCTTCGCAGCGCTTGGCAGCGCTCGGCAGCGCTCGGCAGCGCCTCGCGGCGACGCTGTAGAGGATCAAGGTGTTGAACAAGTTGGGGGGAGTAATTGAAAAGTAAGCCCGCGCCAGTCGAAGCCCCGCGCGCGCGCAAGTTTGGGGGGGGGGGGGGGAAGTCTGGCAGAGGCGCTGCGCCGACGACGACGACGGCAGACGACAGGATTCCTGACTTATCAAAGTCGCGAACCAAGTCCACGGAAAGTTGGAGGCGAGAGGCATTGTGTGTTTGCGTCGGGGAAACACGTGTCGGGGACCAACGCGGTGGCGTGCCGGGAGGGCGGGGGGGGGGGGGGGGGGGGGGGGTCGGCGTCACACTCAATCATGGCGCCGCCTCAGTCGGCCGCCTCGCTCCCCCACCACTCTATTTTGTCAAGACAGTTGTGTGTTTTCATTTCTCAGCCGCCCGTTTAGCAAGCCCGTGAAATCGGTGCCGCGGACGAGGAGGGGGGGGGGGACAAGGAAAAGTCGGAAACGGAGAGTGACGACCCGATTCTTCGGAATCGCCGGCCAGGTTGCACTAAAGCGACGGATGGATCGGCTGGGGTCACAGTGTGGGCAACCATATTGTAGTACGTGACCGCCGGATGAAAAAAAAAAAAAATTAAAAGGGAAAGAGAAATAATGAAAAGAAGGCGAATAAATGGCGGCTTGTCCATTAAGATGGAGCGACCCGCGCGGCCCTTAATCCGTGCCCATTAGCATTCGGGGATGAAATGCAGCGAAAGAGAGAGAAGGCATGATGGTGGAGGGAAAGGAGGGGTATGAGGATCAAGCGATGCGCACATTTTTCTCCGGGGTCGCCACCGACCCTTCGGGTCGCCTTCGGGTCGCGCTCGGGTTGCCGGCCTATCGGAGTGGCCGCTCCGTCAATTGTTTTATGATTGGCTCATTGATTGGGGCGCACCGTTTGGTCATTGCCCGCTCGTTTCCCAGTCCTGGAGTGGAAGGGCGATGAAGGGCGACCGCACGCCATGCCCGCACTCCGCGTGGGTCCACCTCCAGCGTCGTCGTGGTGTAACGGTTAGCGCGGCGGGTCACGGTGTCGAAGGTCGCGGGTTCGAATCTCGGCCGGGTCATGATGACAGAATGTTCAACGCTTGAAGTGGTAGCTGCTTTGCACTGACCACTGCTGATGGTTGACTAATCTTCTCTCTGAACCCAGGAAAAATTCCATTTTTGTTTATCGCTTGAAATCCGTGCAAATTGGACTCCGGTTTCTTTCTCTCTCTCTCTTTTTTTTTCAATTTACTCTCGCCGGTGCCGCGATACGGTAAATGCTTCCTCTCACTCCCACGCCGTGTCCGCTGGCGCGAGGCGCGAGGCGCGACGGCAGGCAGTCGTCTCTACACGGACAGCCCGCTCGCGGTGTCTACCGTGTCCGCACACTGGGTGTGGTTCTCTGCGAGCAGTGAAGTGGGTCGGGCAAATAAAATCTGAAGCGCCCGGACGCACGCGTGGAGCCCACAGTGGACCAGAAGACCGGTGGAGGCGGCCGAAATTCTCGACGCGTTTTGAGCTCCAGAGTCGCTTAACGGGACTCGAACCGAACGTGTGACCCCACCAATGGATTCCTCGTTCGGAGAGCAATCCATTGGTGGGGTCACACGTTCGGTTCGAGTCCCGTTTAGCGACTCTGGAGCTCAAAACGCGTCTAGAGTTTTGGCCGCCTCCTCCGGTCTGGGGCGTTTTCACAGTGGATTTGGCGGCATTGTCCCGCTAAGCGACGTGATGGACTGGCTTTCGATTGGCGGCTGGCGCGAGGCTGGCGCGCACTCTAAATGTTCTACAGTGAAGATTCTCCATATTATGGTGAAAAGTTCAATATGGGGGGTGCAGCGACTTCGTACATACCATTGAGAATTCACTATACCTTATAGAGATTTTGACGAATTCGTTGGTATTATGGAGAAAATCTCCACCATATTATGTTGGTGCAGCCTTTCACCGTAAGTCATTTACAGTGCGGCTCGGAGCGGCTCGGCACGGCGCGGTCGCCCCGCGGAGCGTGAACCGTGAAAAATGGCAATCGCACAGTCGTCTCCTTTCGCCGCCGTTTTTCTCGCCTTTTTTTCCGCCCGTCGTTTTATTGGCGCGAGTGCGAGAGAGACGGACGCCGGATGACGCCGCAGGGAGCGGCGCACAGTGGGCCAGAAGACCGGCGGAGGCGGCCAAAATTCTGGACGCGTTCTGAGCTCCAGAGTCGCTAAATGGGACTCGAACCGAACGTGTGACCTCACCAATGGATTGCTCTCCGAACGAGGAATCCGTTAGTGGGATCACACGTTCGGTTCCAGTCCTGTGTATAGCGACTCTGGACCTCGACACGCGTCTGGAGTTTTGGCCGCCTCCACCGGTCTTCTGGCCCACTGTGCGGCGGCGGCTTCGCGTGCAAGAGCGTGCTGTCCTCGTGGGAGGGAGGGAAGAGAGAGACAAAGGAGCGGCGGGAAAAAACGCGAGTGGCGTTTAATGTGGAAAAGGGCGGTCTCGTTTGATAGTGTGTTTCCCTGTGGATGTGGGAGAGTGTCGAGCTTGCTGTCGTTTGGCGCGAAACAAAGATAACACGTCTGTTTCTGTCTGCCTCTCTCTCTCAGGTGGCGCTCAAGCTCTCGGCCAGGAACGCGCTGTCCGTGAAGCTCGCCCTCGCGCCGACCCTCGGCGACGAGAAGAACCACCTCAAGAATGGCGACGTGTCGGAGGCCGCCCCGGCCGCCAACAACAACAACAACCACAACAACAACAACAACCAGCGGAACCACAACAACCACAACCACATCAGGCATTCGGCCGCGTCGGTAAGTGCGCTGCTTCGTCGCTCTGTCTCTCTCGCACCCCTACGAACCCCTACGGACCGCCCCGTGAGTGCGAGAGAGAGAGAGAGTCAGTGTTGCTCATGGAAAGACGGCGAGGCTCCCTGGCTCGAGGCGCCCCGCCCTCCATTGGGTCCTGCAGACCGACTTCCTCTGTCTCTCTCGCACTCGTGGAGCGCCCCGCCGCGGTGCGAGAGAGAGAGAGGCGACTGTTGGGCCTGCCGCGCGCTGAATGGTCTCAAGTGGCCGGGCGTTTGAAAAGTGTCCGTATTGAAAGCGGAGCGGACGGCACCTAGCCGCGGGGCGTGCCGCGGGGCGTGCCAGGTTTTACGAAGTAGTGGCCGTGAGGATGCTCAGCACGGCCGTCGCCTGCAGCTGTGGCGTGGCGGGGCGTCGCTTGGAAAATTCATTTTGTTGGCAAGGGAGCACACTGCGTCGCGCCGCCGTGCCGCCGTGCCGGCCGTGCCGCGCCTCTGACTTCCATTCGAGCATTGTTCGCGCATGAGCGCGCAAGTAAGGACCCTCGCGCGCCTCTCTCTGTGTGTGTGTGTGTCTGTGTGTGTGTGGGGGGGAACAACACGTGCTTAAAATGTCAAAACAAAAGGGAAACACCCCCTTCCCCTCGTTGGAATCTCTGCCGCTGCGGCCGGGATGCCCCGCCATGCCCCGCCATGCCCCGCCATGCCCCGCCATGCCCCGCCATGCCCCGCCATGCCATGCCCCGCCATGCCACGGTGCAGCGGGGAGCCGTCTGTCTCTCTCGCACTGGCGGGGCGCCCCGTTCGGGTGCGAGAGAGACAGCGACCGCCGCGATGCGATGCGACGCAGCCAGCCGTGGCGTGCTCGGCGTGCTCGGCGTGCTAGTACGTGTCGCGGCCGCTGGCCGGCGTTCCGCGGGGCAGCACCGTCGCCGCCGCGGTTTGCCGAGCCGGCGCAGCCGCATGGCAGCCGGCCTGCAGCCGGGCGTCGCGACGCTGGCGGTTCGGCCGTCCGCCGGCAGAGCGCGCTGGCGCCGCGGCGCCGGCCCCGCTGCCTGCCCGTGCTGTGCAGTGTGCTGGCGTCAGTTCAGTGCCGCCGGGTCCGCGGCGCGGTGCGGCCGTGGGGGCGTGGCGCTGGCCGCGCTGCCGGCGCCGCGCTCGACGCGTACGCCTTCCGGCCGCACGCCGCACAGTGGATTGGCCACAAGACCGGTGGAGGCGGCCACAACTCTAGACGCTTTTTGAGCTCCAGAGTCGCTAAACAGGACTCAAACCGAGCGTGTGACCCCACCAATGGATTACTCTCCGAACGAGGAATCCATTGGTGGGGTCACACGCTCCGTTCGAGCCTCATTTAGCGATTCTGGAGCTCAAAGCGCGTCGAATTTTGGCCGCCTCCACCGGTTTTCTGGCAAATCCACTTGTGCGCCGCGCGCCTCGCCGCACCTGCCATGCCCACCTGCGTGTGGAGTGTGTACACTGGGTGCACAGTGGCGCGGACGCGGCCCCGCCGAGTCCCCGCGCCACGTGCACGACGGCATGACTGAGTCATGACTTTGAACCTACGCACTCGAGACACTGCTAAGGAGTGAACCGCCGGCGGCACTGTACATTTTCCTATTTAAGGGCTTATCTTCCTTCCTAGAATGACACCGGGGCTTCTGAGTCCATGAAGAACCTATCCCTTGGCAGCATTGCCCAACTAGCAGTGTCTCACTCAACGAGCAAACCGAATGCAGCACGCGAGACGGGCTTCGACTCGAGAATCCACTGCAACATTTGGCGGCCGCGCCTGACGCAGTCGTATTCAAATTTGGCGCCTGATTTCGCTTTCATGAGGGAACTGTTTAACTTTGCGCTCGCGGCCGTCTGACCCGGCGGGGACATTCGTCTTGCGGGGGACTGGATTACGCCAAAGGGGTTTCCTCTCTCCCCCCCCCTTTCCCCCTTTTCGCTCTCCCCTCTCTCTCTCTCCTCCCCTCTCCTCCCCCCCCCCCCCCCCCCCCCCCCCCCCCCCCCGTCGGGGGTGCGAGAGAGACGGGGCGGGGTGGTGGCGCCCCCTGGGCGGCGTGGCGGTAAATCCCGCCACGCGGAGCGTACGCGGATCGGCGGCCCCTGGCGTGCCCCGCCGTGGCCGGCCAACGACAGGCTGGGCGGGATTTACAACCTGTTCCGCGTTGCACCTCCGGGACGATTACCCCACACCGTAAATCCGGAACACGATACGCCCTTAATTTATGTTTACACGCCGTCATGACGGACACGTGACACACACGCACACTCACAATGCACGCCGAGCCGTGGGGAGTAAAACCTCGTGGTGGCGATTTTTTCCTTTTTTTCGTTTCTCGTTGTTTTCGTGACGTTTTTACTTCCGACCTAGGCCAACTTGTGTATAATGCAGAGGTTACGTTGCCGCTGTGCATTGTCTCGAATATTGACTGGGCCAATTTGGTGTGTGCGTCAGGCCTTGTTGCCTGGGGGGGCTTGTCGTGCCGGCACACCGTCGGGGCGGGGCGGGGCCCGTCTTGGCGTCTCCCTGATCACGAATTTATGGGCGAATAAAGCCGTAACAAGGAAGCGCAGTGGGGCCGCAGGGCCGCGGGGCGGATAGAAATGTTTTACAGTGCGGCAGGAGGAAAAGGGCCCGCGGCGCTGGCAGCCTGACGTGCCCTATCGCGCGGACTAGCGCGCACACCGCCGCCACGTCATGTCCCCGACGGCACAAACCCCCGATTTGCTCTCCGCGTCGCTGCTATTTTTCTTTTTATCGAGGGGGTTGTTATTTGGTTATCCGTCTCTGAACCAGGCGCACGTCTTTCCTTTTTCACTCTGCGCCCCCTGCTCCGCCCACTTTCTTCCCCCGCCTCGCTGTGTGTGTGCGTGCGTGTGTTGGTGTGTGTGTGATTCGTGTTTACGATTGTCATTTCGCCCCTTTACTGCCGCGTGTATTTTATTACCTGGCTCGTTTATGCCCGTTTATTTCCCTAAAGGAACCTCCCTCCGCCCCCCCGAGGCCGCGGAGGGGGCCGCGGCGCGAGAAGGCTATGGAAATCGTAAACACGCTTTTTAGGTCACCACTAAAAATGGAATTTGAGTTGGTAATGTTAGTGGGCACGATGACGACGCGTTATCGCCGGATGGCTCTGTTGTGCGGCCAAAGCCCCAAGCGGACGGAGTGCGCCAGCGCCACAGTGGGCCAGAAGGCCGGTGGAGGCGGCCGAAACCCTAGGCGCGTTTTGAGCTCCGGAGTCGCTAAATGGGACTCGAACCGAACGTGTGACCCCACCAATGGATTGCTCTCCGAACGAGGAATCCATTGATGGGGTCACACGTTCGGTTCGAGTCCTGTTCAGCGACTCTGGAGCTGAACACGCGCCTGGAACTTTGGCCGCCTCGGGCCGCCTGGCGGGTAGGCCGTCCCGGACGCAGGCCTGTTCGACGGGACGGCATGCCGCGGACCGGCAGGCGGCGTCGACACGACACTGCAGTGTGGCCACGCCGCCCGCGAACGGCTCTGTCTCTCTCCCACCCCGCCGCCACCGGCCGCCACGACGCGCGAGTGCGAGAGAGACGGGGCGTGCCTGATTACATCTGGATTATCCGGTCGGCTTGCGGTGTGATGCCATTAGCAGTGTGATGGAGTCGGACCGACCGACTGACTGACTTCCAGTGTGCGAGTCACGCCGCCACGTTTGTTGTTGTTGTTTTTTTTGCCGCCGTTTGTTTTATGTTTTGTTTTTTCTTGTCGTCAGAGATGAAAGCACGACAGGGCGTCGATTAATCGAAGTGGGCGCCGGGGTGGCAGAACGGAGAAGGGAGAGTTTATAAAATGAAAATTGTTGTTTTGGTGTGTGTGTGTGAGAGAGAGGAGAGGGGGGGGGGGGGGGGGAATCGTAACGTCTTGGGCGACATTCCGAGTACGTTTCCAGGACGTCCTTCTCTGCGAACGTGTGTGTGCGTATGTGTGTGTGTGTGTGTGTGAGAGAGTTTTGCAGTCACGCAACCGCGACGTGTGTGTGTGCGTGCGTGTGTGCGGCGGTGCGTGGCGCCTCGCTATAGTGCGCTCACGCACACAGACGCAGGTGCGCACACACACGTCGGCGCGCCAATCAGGGCTCAATTAACGCACGAATGGCTTAATAGAAAGGGTTCGCGGAACGCACCGCCTTCTTGTTGTCGGACCCGCCGTGTCGCTCGCACCGCGGGCACGTTCTGCGCGGCGAGTGTGTGTGTGTGTGTGAGTGTGATCCGCGAATGGTCAGTCTGCCACGGTCCGGTCCGAGAAAGACACGCTGTGCTGCAGCGAGTCAGCAAGCGAGCGCTATATATATGTTTCATAACTTTTTTGCCGTGTTTGTTTGCTTCACTTTGTCGTGGACATAAGGGCGTACACTGTGGGAGAAAGCCTTGCCTGCTGTTGAGACGAGTGAGACTTGACTTTTGCGAGGGTAGCGGCGTGTGGCGGCGGTCGGGCTTCCCCTCTCACTTCCCCCTCGCGGCACACTGCGCGGCACACTGCGCGGCACACTGTGCGGATGGCTGGCCGGCGTCGCGCGCGCGTAGCGGAGGGAGGGCTCGACGCGACAGACGGCATCAAGTTGTCAACGAGCCTGAGGGGGGGGAGGAGGAGAGAGAGGAGAGGAGAGGGGGAAGGGAGGAGGGAGAGGGGGGAGAGGGAGAGAGGGGAGAGAGGGGGAAGAGGGAGGGAGAGGGAGGGAGAGGGAGAGAGAGAGGGGGGGAAAAGAGAGAGAGAGAGAGAGAGGAGAGAGAGAGGGGGAGAAGAGAGAGAGAGAGGGGGGAGAGGAGAGAGAAAGGGTTGTGCGAAGGGGGTTGCCCTGCGCCGTGGGGGTTGTCCAGGCCGCGTGCGGAGCCCCTACCGCCTAGAGGGCCTGTAGGGCCTGGGGGGCCTGGAGCGCCTCCATTACGCCCCGCGCGCCCTTTGACGCGGGACGACCTGACCGCGGGGAAGGGCCAGGCGGGGCTGGCGGGGCTGGCGGGGCTGGCGGGGCTGGCGGGCGGGGCGTCGCCCCAAAAGGGTTTGCCAGCTTTAATGACCGGCGAGACGCCCTTCTGGGCCACTCCGGGGACTCCGCGGCCCTCCCGCGCTGGAAGTGACAGTCCCACTCACTCACTCACACACACACACACACACACACACACACACACACGGTTGTGAAGGGCTCGCGGGGTTTAGCCGCTGGTAACCTGTTGGCTGGCGAAACATGCCGGCCAGACTAAGGCGTTTTGTTGAGTCCGTGCTACATGAGTGTGTTTGTTGTGTAGCACACGCGTCTGTCGGTGTGTGCTCCGTTTGGAAGCTCGTCGCGCTTCGCGGATTCCCTCCTAGCCCTGCGTTTGCCCGCGGGAGCGAGCGAGACGACATGTGTGTAATGTGTGCGTGCGTCATGGCTGACGGAGTTGGCTGGCTTGTGCCAACGCAGACACAGATTGAGTCTCAAAGGCGCCCCGCCCCGCCCCGCCGTTTCTGGCGCAAATGTTTTCCGGGGCGGTAAACGAGGGGCCGTGGTGTTGGGTAAATAGCCCGTCTAATTGGGGTTGGCACGCAAACGCCTGCCGCGCTCCGCTCACACCAACCTCGCCCCGCCGCGCCGCGCCAGCCGAAAAGTTGGTCTGAACGCGGCGAACGCGCCCCCACCGCCCGTGCGGGCCCTGCACACACGCGCGTGCCTCTGGCCGTGTGTTTGCCGTGCGCATTGCTGCCGTGCTTTGCGTGCACTTTCGATGCTGTGTACGCTCGTGTGTACGTGTTGTACACCGTCCGCGGGGCGGCCGCTGGTTCCGATTTTACATTTTAATTTTATTCCTTTTGCATTTTGGTTCCCCAAAAAAATGGCGTTGTCTCTGCGAGCAGTGTGGAAAAACCGCGCGGTGCACGTGTGGTCCTCCGGCCGGCTCGCCGCGGCTCGCCCGAGCGGCCCCTAATTTAATTCTCTCACTGATCCGCCGCTTTTGTCCCTCCTTTTTTGTGCCGCCAAAGTGGCCATGTTTCCGGGGCGTTTCGGGGCAAGACACGACAAAGGACTCCTTTCGCCGCACCCCTACTGGTCCTGGTTCCATTGATAAACCCCCGCATTACTGGGGCTTTTCGAGTTCGTGCCGCGCGGACAGCACTTGTCTCCTGCCGTCTGCTGTGGTCGACAGCTCGGCTCCTACCGATCCCTCCTACCCGATCCCTCCTACCCGATCCCTCCCACACGGTCCCTCCTACCCGATCCCTTCTACCCGATCCCTTCTACCTGATCCCTCCTACCCGATACCTCCTACCCGGTACCTCCTACCCGGTACCTCCTACCCGATACCTCCTACCCGATCCCTCCTACCCGATCCCTCCTACCCGATCCCTCCTACCCGATCCCTCCTACCCGATCCCTCCTACCTGATCCCTCCTACCCGATACCTCCTACCCGATCCCTCCTACCCAAAAGCCCCTACTCGACGCCCCCTCCCCTCCTTGACCTCCGTGACGTGAATGCTTCGCTGAATGCCAACGACGCTGGCAATAACGAATCGATGGCCGCGCCACGCCGTCCTCGTGCTTTGCGGCTTGTCGTCGGCTCGTCGTCGGATTGCCGTCCGGACGGCCGCGCCGCGCCACGCCACGCCGGCCAGGACGACGACGGCGTAATAAAGTGGCGTAATTGAATTTAAAATTGCGCGCGGTTGCGTGTCGGCGCGCTCTTTTTATTTTTCCGACGGTTTTTTTGTTTCTCTTAGTTTCTTGCCGTAAGTCGGAAGGGCAACGGGTGGAAAGAATGAGGCGCTTTGTGAGGACTTTGACTTGTCGCGCCGCGTATTGGTTCAAGTGCGGCAGGAAAGTAGCACAGAACTGCGTCAATATTAGCTCGAGCTCTGGCTCGCGTCCACGCTGTCGGCCGGGCATTGTCTCGGCGAAGGCCACGTGGCCATCTTATTTTCCACCGCTTGCCCGCTCGAAATTTGTACTTTTGGCTCGAAGGGTCTCTTTGTTGAGTCAACATTCTCATCAGAATTTTCTCAGCACCCATTTAAAGCCTCCGTACTTTTTGTTTTGTGGAACTAAACCGGTGGGGTCTCAATTTACGCAGGTTTTAAAGAGGTTTCTCTCCTGTCTGTTTCAGGGCAACCTCGATGTTGGCACCAGTGACGATTCTGGACGAGCTTCCGAACGGCTAAACGGCGCTTCCGTCGACACCTCGCACGACCGACTGAGCGATGTAAGTATGGCCCCGTCCCACCCCCTCCCTCCCTCGGAGGGTAAGTCAGCCTCGTCTTAGGGTGTGGCGGTTTTCAAGGTATCTTTGCCGCGCGTCTCTCTAGCGCATGTGCCGCTGCCAGCGATGTGGGTGTGTAGATTCTCCTTTTCTTATGTGTGTTGTAAATTTATTTTTATTTTTTTTTAATCTTGTTAAATATCTGCCGGTTATGCGTATCGGATGGAACGCGTTTCAAGAAGCAGAGCACTGCTCGATTTCGAGATAGCTTTGTGTTCTTAATAATATGATTATTATTAAATAATGTGAGCTGCATCAACGGGGATGTGGCTTCAAAGACTTTCAATAATATTTTTTTTGTTTTGTTGTCTAAATTTAAACGCGTTGAATCCCTCTGCCTGCATGAAGCGCCCAGTACTCACACCAGGGACGTGTGGGGTGCTGCTTGTAGTGCATTGTGCTCGAAGTCAAGTTGGCAGCACTCCCGCTACACCGTTAAACCCCCACCGGCGGGAACGTTAACGTTCTGTTCGGCCGGGGGCGTTTAGCTGCGTAGTTCCTTGTAAATAGCAATTTTGGGGATGGAGGTTCACCCTTTCCTATCTGTGCAGACTGTGTGGGCAGTTGTTCCTCTTGCCGCCTGTTTCTTTTGAAGAAGATTATTGCTTTCTAGCAGACTTTGCCTGTCTGTCGAACAATAACAACATTGATTTTTTTGTAACTGGAACATAATTTTGATCGATGAATTTAGGCTGTTGAACAAACAAGGAATTCTTGTATTGAACCGGAAGGGGCTACGATGGTCTCTTGACGAGATTTGTCTGCACGCTGCAGCTGATAAATTTACTTGGATTGCCGCATAGATAAATTTGGGGACTTAAGCATCGCTTTCATATTTGGACGCATAATTTTTTGAGCTGTAGGAATTAAAAGGGGTTTGGCCGACCTCCGAGGAGAACGTTCAGTCAGCCGGTATCCCTAAAGCGGGGAACAATTTCCAAAACAAAAATGTGGTTGCTAGTTTTTTGGGAGTTTGCTAAGAAGTCTAATCGTGCTGGCTAACATTCCTGCCTGTAACCCGCCCACCTCTACGGCCCCGGTATTACTCCTTGTACTACTAGCGTGCTGGCCGGACGCACATTTTACTATCTATGTGTTAGTTTGCACCCGAAACCCAAAAGCGCTTTCTCTGCCCCGTTTAATCTTGGCCATTTCGAACTTATTTGTGTTTGCAGGGGAGCAGTCGATGCAGTTCTGGAAGGGGATATATCGTGAGTACTCAGTTTTTCATTTTCGTATTTTGTCGTTGCTTGTGTAGTGTGCTTGTTCGCCTTGACGCGCGCTTCTTGTGTGAGTGCTTGTTTGACTGCTGGGCATGTAACTCGTGGAGAGAGAGCGTGTGTGTGTCCTCGTTGGTGTTGATGAGGCTGTGCGACATCCACACCGTTGGCACGCCCCGTTCGGCGAGGCGCCTGGCAAGAGAACAATCTGCACAATCTTCTCCCCCCCCCCCCTCCTCTCTCTCTCTCTCTCTCTCTCTCTCTCTCTCTCTCTGCGTCTGCCCCTCCCTCCCTCTTCCCTCCTCTGGCTGTTCCGGCGGGGGGGTTGCGCCGTCTCCAAATTACACACGCCTCTCTTCTTCTTCTTCTTCTTCTTCTTCTTCTTCTTCTTCTTCTTCTTCTTTCTTCTTCTTCTTCTTCTTCTTCTAACAAGATGATGAGCGAAGGCCTTTGGTGGACACACTGTTTAGCCGATGAAGCGACAGGCGACGCGTTCCGGCGCCGCCCCCTCGGTGCCTGCGTAGCCTGCGCTGTAAAACGTAAATATGGCGAATCCTAATTGCGAGCCGGAGGGGCCCTTTAAGGGGCGGTTATGGCGCAGGTGCAAAAGGGGAGGGGGGCTTTGCAACCCCCATCCCCCCTCTCTCTCTCTCGCTCTCTCTCTCTCTCTCTCTCTCTCTCTCTCTCTCTCTCTCTCTCCTCTCTCTCTCGCTCTCTCTCTCTCTCGCTCGCTCGCTCGCTCGGTGCTCCCGCCTAATAATTAATGGGTTGGTAATTGGCAATCGTCGTGTAATGAGATGAGCCGCCCTCTGGCCCGGCCTGGCCGCCCGGACCGCCCCGGGGAGAGAGAGAGGGGAGGGAGGGTCCCCTCGGCGGTAACACCTCGGCTTACATAGCTTTGCATGCAGGTATGTTGGCGGTTTGTTTTCCTCGTAGCGGTCGTGGTCGCTCCCACAGTGGTGGGGTCTCTGTAAACGCCTCTCTCTCTCTCTCTCTCTCTCTCTCTCTCTCTCTCTCTCTCTCTCTCTCTCTCTCTCTCTCTGGCTGTGTGCAAAGAATGCGGTGTTTGAAATGAATCGCACACCCGTAACTCGGAAACTAAACTACCGCTTTTTTTTGCGGTGTAGGGCGGCCGGAGCCCGGAGGCTTCCGCATCATTAATCCCAACCCTCTCGCTGCCTGGGGCGGCGCGGCCGAAGGCGCGGCGGTGCGCTCACTGTAAACGCGGCGTTATTTGACATATTTGGCGGCCAGCGAAAACTGGCAGTGGTGTGCTGCTGCTTTGAGACGCGCGAGAGCGAGAAACGGTTCCTCTTCCTTAAAAGGCGGGTAATATGCAAACCGACCGACCGACGGACCGACTGGATCGCGATGCGATAAAAGTAAATAATTAAGGGTTTCTGGCTCGGCGTGTTTCCCCATTAGCCACGGCGAAATGCTCTGCACACACACACACACACACACACACACACACATGGAGGGAGTTTCTGACATCCGCAAAGCAAACGCGTGCAAACCATCTCGCCGCGCCTCGGGGCATCCAGGCAAGCCACTGCGCCCGCATCTACAATTCACCCACACCCACCCACACACACATACACGCACACGCCTTGTTTATACTAGGCATTGCTGCTTCATTCATATTCATTTGCCGGCAGTATAAATACCGGTAGCAAAGGCAGCGAGCAGCACGCGTCCGTCGCGCATCTGGCGCAAACGTCTCGAACGCTGGCAATCCATTCGCGTCACGTGTGTGTGTGTGTGTGTGTGGTGTGTGTGTGTGTTGTGTGTGGCGAGATCGGCTGAACATGGGGTATCGCCGTGACATGACAATCACGATGTAATGTGCCTGCTTGCTTTCCCATGATCACTACCTTTCTGTGTTTGTGTGTGTCCGTCGTACGTCGTGCTGTTTTTTATTTTTTGCTTGTTGCCGTGGCGTGTGTGTGTGCGTGTGTGGCAATGGCCGAATGCACGGCACAGGCGAAAAAGGAGCAGAAAGAAGACCCCGCGAAGGGGGGCGGGAAGAGTCGTCGTGGAAACGGCCAAACACAATCCGGAAGGAAAAATGACAGAAAGGAGACAGACGTGCATCCGCTGGTTTTTTTCTTTCTCCCTCCCTCTCTTTTCACTCTCTCTCTCTCTCTCTCTCTCTCTCTCTCTCTCTCTCTCTCTCTCTCTCTCTCTCCGCGTTGTTGCGGCCGTTTCCAGGGCTCTCCTTTGATGACCGCGCCGAGTGGTTGGAGGGGTCGCGCGGAATATTGAAATGGCGGTCTTCTTCTTCTTCTTCTTCTTCTTCTTCTTCTTCTTCTTCTTCTTCTTCTTCTTCTTCTTCCCGTTCGCGCTGCGCTCGGCTTGATAACCGCAGTAAAGCTCGCCAAAGCGCGCGCCGCCTCGCAAGTCGTTAAAAGTTTTAAAGCTGCAATTATGCTGTTTGTGGGGCATTTTTCTTGAGCCTACACTGCCATTTTTCGCGACGCAGCGGCTCCGGGGGCCTTCCTTCGCGGTCCGCGCCACGGTCACCCCCTCGAGCGTCGTCTCGAGATTGTTTTGCGTCGCCGAGCTTTTCTCTCTCTCTCTCTCTCTCTCTCTCTCTCTCTCTCTCTCTCTCTCTCTCTCTCTCTCTCTCTCTCTCTCTCTCTCTCGTTTTGCTCGAGACCTTTTTATTTTGTAGATTTTTTCCGCTCCGTTTAATTTGCTGTCGCCTCTTTGCGGCCCGCGGTGTGAGTTTTTTTTTTTTTTGTTTGGTTTGTTGGCGGCGCTGTTCGGCCTGCACTGTGTCCGCGGTGCCTGGAGTCTGCCTGGAGTCTGCCTGGAGTCTGCCTGGAGTCTGCCTGGAGTCTGCCTGGAGTCTGCCTGGAGTCGCCTGGAGAGAGACGTCCGAGTCGTCGCACTTTTAATAGTCATGCATATTTCATACCGCCATAGCCAGACAGTCGCTCTTATCTGGGCCGGCCTCGTCGGGCGACGGCGACGCGCCCCTGTCGCTCAGCCCTATTGGATGAAAATGGCCTCTGTGTGTGTGTGTGTGTGTGTGTGTGTGTAACAACACCACCCCCAACAACACCCGCAGTAGTAGTAGTAGTAAACTTGTAAATGTTTGCGATCGGATAGTACACGACCACTTTTGTTTCATCGCCTCTGTGTGTGTCCGTGTCCCATATCCGTCTGGAAAGTTTTTCCACCTGTGTTGTCTTAGTGACGGTGTGCTGCCCTGGCGCTGCCGCTGTCATGTTGGTGTAACGTGCGCCCCATTCTCTCTCTCTCACGCACACACACAGGGGGCCAAAGCCGCGTGGCATTTGCGTTGGCAGCCCAAAGGGAGGCACGATGGCGTTGAAGTTGCCTCCCAGAATGGCCCTGTGCGTTTGGCGGCGTCGTCGCCGCGGAGCGATTACGCGCGCGCGCCACGTTGTTCATTACTTTGACTGACTTGTCCAAAGTGGATTCCCCCCTGAATGGCTTCGCCGGCTTTTGCGGCCCTCGGACACGTCATGGGCCGATGTGTCGAGATAGGTAAAGCCCTTTGAGGCGGCCGGCCTGCGTGCGGGTCACGCCCCCGTGGGCCCTCGGCGGGGCCCTCGGCGGGGCCCGGGGGGCGGGTCAATGCGAAGGGGTTGGCCCTGCACTGGCCTGCCTGGCGGGGCGGCCCCAGGCGGCCCGCAGTGGAGGATGGCCCTCGTCGGCGTCGACACGGCCCTGGGCACCCTGGGCACCCTAGGCACCCTGGGCTGTCGGGGCCCGCTTCGCCACCTCCGCCACGCCGCCATGCCCGAGGTGATGGTGCTGAGCGGTGCGCTCGCCAGCCTGATAGAGACGCTGGCCACCCTGCCCGTGCACGTCATCCTGCTGCCCAGCCTGGACAAGGACGAGGTGGGGAACTCCGTTGCCGCGAAAGTCTGTCGTCTTGACGCGCGGTGTTGACGCCGAATTTCGGAGTTTGTCTTCGGCAGTACGTACACCGGCCCTCAGTGGGCCAGAAGACCGGTGGCGGTGGCCAAAATTCTAGAAGCGTTTTGATCCCCAGAGTCGCTAAACAGGATTCGAACCGCTCGTGTGACCCCACCAATGGATTCCTCGCTCGGAGAGCAATCCATTGGTGGGGTCACACGTTCGGTTCGAGTCTCATTAGCGTTTCTAGAGCTCAAAATGCGTCTAGAATTTTGGCCGCCTCTAACGGTCTCCTGGCCCACTGTGCGGCCGGCTTGTTGCGTAACACTGTAACAATGGTCGGCCCTGAAGGTGACCGCGGCGTTAATAGAGCCGTTCTGGAATCGTTCCTGGAACTATTTGCGGCCGCAGCCCCAGCAGCCTCGCGCTTTGAGCGACACGGCGCGCGAGCGGTGCGCTCTGTCGGCTCGGAATTGGCTTAGTTTGTCGCTGTTGAGCCCCATGCAGACCGCTGCCCGGGGCGGGCCTCCACCTCCACTTTGGTCCCGTCTCTCTCTCTCTCTCTCTCTCTCTCTCTCTCTCTCTCCTCTCTCTCTCTCTCTCTCTCTCTCTCTCTCTCTCTCTCTCTCTCTCCCCCCCTCCCTCCCTCCCCTCCCCTCCCCTCCCCCTCGGACAGGGCGGAGGCGAAATAATCCTTCGCGCCTTGCCGAGTCGCGCCACCTCCATTTCCCCCATGGTGAAAGAGTTAGAGACGTTTGGGTTTTTTACGGTGTCGAGTCTGTTGGGAGCGAAGCGCTGCACGGTGTTCAAATTACTCACTTTATTCGGCCATTAACCTGTAGTAGTTTGTAGTGTGGCGCCGCCGCGATAATAACGAAAATCAACAAACGAGTTCCGAAATTAAAATACTTGATGCGTGCCGCGCGTTGCACGATTACGGCTCGCAGGCGCCGAAAATGCTGGAGCCTCGCGCGTCGCGTCGCATCGCGTCCCCCCTCTTGGCTCGCAGTCCGCGAGCTTTCCCGCGGGCCCCCAAGGGGCTCCCGCAGGGCTTGCGGGAAGCTTTTCATCGGCTTTCCGAAGCTTTGAGCGGCGGGCCGCGAGATCGTCCCGCCCCCCCTGCGGAGCCGGTCTGGAGGCCCCTCGCCCGCCCTCGCCGAACCCCCTGTGAAGTTGCCAGTCTGGTTGGCGGGGCGGGGCGGGGCGGGGCGGGGCGGCCCTACTTACCGACTCGGCGATATCAAGTTGTTATTACTCTTGCGCTACAACTTTACGATTTACGGTGTGGGGGCCTCGTCGCCGCGTTCGCCGCGCCTCGGAAGTTATCCATCTCCACCTCCGGAGCTCGGCGCTTCGCTAGCAGCAGCGGCCCACACTTTATTTCCGTTTTGTCCTCGCGGGGACGGTTAAAAACAGAGTAAAAGAAAAATACAAAAGTAAAAAGTGGGAGGAAAAACGGATTAAGGTGTCACCCAGTCAGTACACTGGAAAATAAAGGACCGCTGTCCTGAGGGTTTCTTAGGTCCCTCGGCTCTCTGTCATCTTTTCCAAGGTGTTCCTTATGGATCCACAGGATTTTTTTCGAAGCTCTCGCCGAAACCAAATTAAGTGGGTCTGCGGTGCCGTGCTGTCCTCGTGCCCGTCAGTGGGTCTCTGGAGGCGGCTCACTGCACTGGAAACCCCCAGCATCTTCCTTTTCCCGCGTGCCTCTCGAAGCGCGAGGCCGAGTGAAGTGAGCGAAGCGCCGGCGACGCAATTTCAATTTGGCATTGGCGGATGCCGGCGGGAGATGGTGAGGAAATTGGATTCGTCTCGGCGAGGCTGGCTGTCCTGCTCCTGGCCCGGGGCTTTTGCTGAGCTGCCTGCCTGACCTGCCTGGGTCCTGCGGCTGCCTGCCTGTCCTCTGCTGCCTGCTCGTGCCTGGTGCCTGCCTGGGCCCTGCCTGCTGCCTGCCTGGCTGCCTGCTCTGCCTTCCTGCGCTGCCTCCTGGCGCCTGCCTGGCTGCCGCCTGGCTGCCGCCTGGCTGCCGCCTGCTGCCTGCTGGCTGCCTGCTGGCTGCCTGCCTGGCTGCCTGCCTGGCTGAGGCCTGCCTGGCTGCCTCCCTGCTGCTGCTGGCTGCGCCTGGCTGCTCCTGCTGCCTGCCTGCCTGCCTGCCTGCCTGCCTGCCTGCCTGCCTGCCTGACCGACTGCCGGTAGCTGCAGTCTCCAGGCCAGGCAGTCTCCCTGGAAGTCGTCTAGCTTTCGAAACAATTATCAGGCGCCCCACCCTCTGTGGGCGTGGCGGGGCGGGGCGGGGCGTGGCGGGGCGTGGCACCCTGTAAAGTCAATAACGAGGTAATGAATACAAAAGGACGGCCGTCTGCTCCCATCCCTCTCACTGGCCGTCTGGCTGGCGCGCTGCCGCCGACAAAGAGAGGCGAAATGTGATGAATGACTAACCTTTTAGCTTTGTCGGTTGCCACCATTGCATCGAGGTGGGAAATAAAACGCCCAGTGACGCCTGGATGTAATGAAAGGGCGCTGTCGCCCTGTCTCTGTCGCACTCGCGGTACGCATGCCGGCGTGTGGGTGCGAGTGAGACAGACTCGCGGTTCGGCCCTCCGGTTCGGCCCTTCGGTCCTTGGCCCTGATAAATCTCTTACGCCCCGCAGCAATTAGTCACGCGCGGGACGGAGAGAGACTGAAATTAAAGAGAGAGAGAGGAAAAAAAATAAACGGAATGAAGATGGAGAGGGAAGGTGCCGGAAAAAATACTGCCGCTTTTAGGAGAGAGGGAGATTCGCGCTCGTCTGCTTTTTTTTTTCTTTCTCTCCCTTTTTTGTATTTGATGTCCCTTTGATTACGCCGTCATCGCTTTTCCGGCTGTCTCTCTCGCTCTGATGGATGAGTTAACTCGGGTAATTGATTGTAGAGGCGTAGGTGGCGCGGCCCCGCGGCCGAGGCGGTCTTGTTGGTGTTGGCCACGCGGCGTGGTTTGGCGGGCTGTTTATTGGGCAGACAGACAGACAGACAGACAGACAGCGCGCGGCCAGTGGAGGCAGGCGGCTGCGGCGCGCGCGGTGGCTAGCGCCGTGGCTGCAGGCACCCCAGTTGCACCGGGCTGTGTGGCGGGACAGTCTACCGCCGCGGCGCTCCCAGCCGGGCCGAGCACTGGGCCAGAGGACCGGTGGAGGCGGACAAAACTCCGGACGCGTTCTGAGCTCCAGCGTCGCGAAGCAGGCCTCGAACCGAACGTGTGACCCCACCAATGGATTCCTCGTTCGGAGAGCAATCCCGAGGGGGAAATCACTCTTAAAAACTGTGACCCGACTACTCCCTATTACGTTCTATTACGCTATTACAGAAGGCTTATTACGCTCGAAAATATCCAGATTTGGGCTAAAATCAGACTCAAAATAGGGAAAATTTTAAAAAATTTGGCTGTTACGCTATTACTATTACGCGTAATACTAGGAATCGGTGACCCGACTATTACGCGAGTGATTTCCCCCTCGAGCAATCCATTGGTGGTGGGGTCACACGTTCGGTTTGAGTTCCATTTGGCGCCTCTGGAGCTCAAAGGGCCTCCACCGGTCTTCTGGCCCACTGTGGAGCGGAGGCAGGGCGACAAACATGGCGAGGCCCCCAAAATAAAGAAGGGCCCGCGACGGGAAGAAGGGCACACGTTCGGTTCGAGTCCCATTTACTGACTCTGGAGCTCAAAACACGTCTAGAGTTTTGTCCGCCTCCACCGGTCTTCTGGCCCGCTGTGCCGAGCCGAGCCGTGCCGGGCTGGGGGCGGGTTGTCGCTTATTGTCTGCTAATTAGGTGGGGCAATTAGCAAGCGAGGTGTAACTTTATTGGGCGGGTGCCGCTGTGCGTGTGTTTGTGTGTGTGTGTCTGTGTCTGCCTGTCTGATGTAGGTGTGCTGCGTTTATATCTGTCGGGCTGGATGCGCCCAGAAATAAATTTCTCACTTTTTTGACGCGGGCGTGCAGATATTTTGTGTGTGTCTTGGTGAGCCATTGTGTGCATGTTCGTATGTGAGTGTGTGTGTGTGTGTGCGTGCTGGCGTGCGACTGAGACGCTAGTTATGAAAATGGCGCGTCTTTTACCACTGAAGCCTGCCCTAATGGTCCGTCGGTGCGCCGCTACCTTGCACGTTGCATGCGCCTCCCCTCGCCTCCCCTCCCCTTTCCTTTGCACCTGCACCGCACCACGACGGACAAGCAGCAGTAGCAACACCGGCAGCAGCGCCTTTTTCTCTCTCTCTCCCTCCCTCTTTGCGAATAACTGTCGGCAGTACGTAGCAGCACGCCTCGCGAACAAGCGAACAACCACAGACCGCGAGCTGAGCGCATGCGGCGCGGTGACTGCGTCTAAATGGGCCGCACGGCACTGCAATCTTTGTTTCCTCTCTCTCTCTCTCTCTCTCTCTCTCTCTCTCTCTCTCTCTCTCTCTCTCTCTCTCTCTCTCTCCCTCTCTCTCTCTCTCCTCTCTCCCCCCCCCCTCAGCCCATCCCGAGAACCTGTCCGCCTGGTACTTATTAGGTTGTTGAGCCGCGCGTAATGTGCCGAGCCAAGTATCATAGTGCCGTGGGGGTCCTCGTGTTGTTGTTGTTGCTGGTTGGTTGTTTTGCGATGCGCTTTTGTTGCTTGCCGCTCTCCTCATTTTTTTATTATTTTCGTTTTGTTTCTGTTGCTTCTTTTTTACTTACGTTGCCCCCTTTTGTTTTTCTGTTGCAGTGTGATAGTGAGGGCGAGGACGATCGGGTAAGTTGTCGAGCTTTGGCGCGGGTGCACTGTGTTCCCCGCCTTACGGAGTGCCGGCCTTGCAGGCCTCGCAGTGCACTGCCGGCCCGCGTGTTGTTGGCAGTGGCGTGCCGCGTGGTGAAGCAAACAGAATGTACACAGGGGTGCCTTGGTGCACTGCCTGCACCGCCTTACTAATTCAGGGAGCCGGGGGCAGGAAATCGGGTCGCGTGGGGTCCTCTTCGACGGGCCCATCGCTTTTCCGGACTCTGTCACGCACGCCGAGGTTGGGTCCGCGCGACGCACAGTGGGCCAGAAGACCGGTGGAGGCGGAAAACTCTATTTGAGCTCCAGAGTCGCTAAACGGGACTAGAACCGAGCCCGTGACCCCACCAGTGGATTGCTCTCCGAACGAGGAATCCATTGGTGGGGTCACACGAGCGGTTCGGGTCCTGTTCAGCGACTCTGGAGCTCTGCACGCGTCTAGACTTTAGGCCGCCCTCACCGGTCTTCTGGCCCACTGTGCGACATGGCGTGGATGCGACCGCCCTTGCAATCGCTCGCGTCATCGCGGTGGTGTCGTTTCGGGCTTGTTTGAACCGACTCCCTTTCCGACTGTAAACGGCGAGGGATCGCACCATCGCCGCCTATCGCGCCGCCAAATGTGTTGTTTGCGTGAACGGGCGCGGTCGTGATCCGATAGTCGCCCGCACCCCGTTTTGCCGCTTGTGTGTATTTATTGTGGCGTCTCGCTTTGCCGTAGTGTTTTTGTTGTTGGTTTTTATACAGTAGTTAGGCGCACTTTCGCTTATCTGCACGGCCTTCTAACTCGGGAGTCGTGTAATCAACGCAGGCGGGGTGTTTATAACGGTAGACTTAAAACCCTGCTTTGAATAGCGAGTTTAGAGAAAAGAAAATGTGACAAAAAACTTTTTTTGCGCGTGAACTAGCTTTCGATCAGTGGGCCAGAAGACCGGGACCCTACCAATGGATTGCTCTCCGAACGAGGAATCCATTGGTGGGGTCACACGCGCGGTTCGAGTCCCGTTTAGCGACTCTGGTGCTGGAAACGCGTGTCGAGTTTTGGCCGCCTCCGCCGGTCTTCTGGCCCACTGTGCCACGGTCCCGTGTCCCGCGTGACGAGAAGAGGAAAATCCTCTGCGACTCGTGTTAGACTTTGCGTGTTCGTGTCGCAGCTTTTCCGGGTGGGAGACCTAACCATGCCGCGTCGCGTCGTTCTTCGGTGTAGAAGTGGCCCTGCGGACTCGTTATTTTACTAGAAAGAAAAAATCCTTTATTTTTGGTGATTACCGGCGTCTCCTGTATTTTTAAAAGGTATTGGCAATGAAATTAGTTGCACCGGATGATTCAGACCCCAAGGCCCTCTGGTGGTCTAGAGCAATTTGTGAGAGTTGTGTGCCGGGGGATCGAAGCCGGCCCGGCTGTGGCTTTGTCCGTCTTTGGCGTGCTCCCTGAGTGGCGCCGCTGGATCCGCCCCCGGTGGGGCGCCGGTCGGAGGCAACGTGGCGTTTCGGTGCTGGCCGGCCCGGGCGGCCCGTGGCGCGTCGCCCGGTCGCCACGTATTGGTGGGTCGATTGGCCCACGTGGCGACACGTGGTTCGCCGGCATGGGCCGCCTTTGCGCGGCAATGCCGCTGGCTTTCCGACTAGGGCGGCGCGTCAGCGCCCTCCAGGAGCGCCTTGCAGAAACAAGGTCTTGGAGAAAGTTTCAGGGCGGGGAAAAATTTTTCCGTCGAACCGAACGTGTGACCCCACCAATGGATTCCTCTTGCGAAGAGCAATCCATTGGTGGGGTCACACGTTCGGTTCGAGCCCCATTTAGCGACTCTGGAGCTCAAAACGCGTCTAGAGTTTGGGCCGCCTCCACCGGTCTTCTAGTCCACCGTGCGGTTCATTCCGGATTCCCTTTCCGCCGGCCGCGGAGGCGGCGATGTGTTTCGACTGCGGTCGTGTTTTCGGCGGGAAATGTTGATTCTGGAAATGCTCGCTCTGGAGGCGGGGGCAGGCGAGCCCGCGTCACTTTGGCGCTTCACCGGCCGCTCGGCGGAGCTCGGCGAACCGCCGCCGCGCCGCCACCGCCGTGCAGCTTCAAAGGTGTGGCGATATGGAGACGTGAATAATACAAAAGGCTGCCCAAAAGGGGGATGAATATTTACACAGGCCGCGAGGCTGCGTGGAGCAGGGAGGGTTGGAGGCCGCGACGTCGGCCAGCCCGGCAGGCCGTCGACGGCGTCGTCCCGGCCGTCCCGGCCAGCTCGCCGTTTGTCGCGGCGTGGACTTATCGCGACGACTGAGGCCACTGTGCAAACAGCTCCAGCCTGTAAATATTGAAATTTAGCGTCCACCGTGGAACGCCGGAACGGGGGAAGGGCCCGAAGGATGCCGCCAGTTTGCCAGTGCGGTGGCGACGGTCCCCGTGGGGCAGGTCAGGGCCTCGACGCCGTCCCTCCGGAATGCCGTGCCAGTGGAGTGGAGCCGACCGCCGCGACCCCGGCACCGCGTCGTCGGGGTGCTGCAGCACGCTGGCCGCGCCGGGCGTTCTTGGTGTCGCTGGGGATCGCGGTTCGGTCTCCCCGGTCTTTTCATTTGTTGTTGTTGGTGGCGGTGTCCTGGTGGTGCCGCCGGGAGGGTCGCACACCCTTGTCACCTTCCTCGTCGCGCTCGTCGCCGTGGCGGTAATTGAGTTGCAGGGGTCATGAGCCCTCCGGGCCAGGCCGGGTCGGGCCCGCCGGCTGCGTGCGAACAGTGCACCCTCTTCGCACCGGCGTGCGAGAGCGACAGAGACAGCCAGCTCCGTTCGGAATCGGATCCTTTCGGGGATGATGGAGTGATTACAGTGCCGGCCCCTCCTGGGCTGTCGTCGTCGGCGACGTCGTCGTCGATGTCGTCGTCGCCCTGGGGCGGGCGGGGCGGGCGGGGCCCCCAGCCGGCCAGGATTTATCTGGTCGCCCGCCGAAGGGAGGCAGGCGGTGGGTCGCGAACCCGCCACCTCGGCCTCTGGCGGCGGCGTCGCTGCGCGCTCGGCCGTCGGAGAAGGCCGGGCGGGAGTTACCTGCGGCGGCCGCACGTCGCCGGCGACGCCGTCGGATGGGTTTGGCGCGGCACGCCGTGGGCACGTCGTGGGCACGCCGTGGGCACGCCGGCAGGGCGCCGGGGTGTGCTGCGACGCCGAAGGGAGCCGCAGGGAGCCGAAGGGAACCGCCTCCGTGCCCCGCCTGCAGATGAGCGCCGCGGAGGCGATCCAATCCCGCCCCGCCCCGCCCCGCCCCCGGGACGCTCGGAAGCCCCAGCACACGCCGCCGTTCGTGCCTGGGCTGCAATGCGGCCCGGGGTCCCAGATGTGGCATAACACGAGGTGCGCGCCAGTGGCGGATCCCGGATTGGCGGAGAGGGGGAGGTCGACGTCGACGGCCACTGTGTCCGTCCCGCCCGGCCGCGGCCCCAGGATGTGCTCGCGGCACACAGGCCGAGCAAGACGGCGGGGATCCGGCCAGAGATTTACGCAGCCCACTGCCCCCACTGGTCTTCGGGCTCTCGGCCAAGCGCACGGCGGCGACGGCCACGTCCAGGGTTCGACAGCGGCGCGCCCTTCACTCCCCCTTTCCCCCTCCCCTTCGCGCAGCACGCCGCTCACGCCGCCAGCATTCCGCCCCGGCCGTTTATTGCCGCCCAGCTGCATACAAAGGGACCGCGCCGTGCCGCGCCACGCCGCACGCAGTTCGGCAGGCGTGATCAGCATGGCAACGCCGTGGCGTGGCGTGGCGCGGCCGCAGGGGCCGATGGCGGATCCCGCCCTAACCCAATTCCCCCTTCCCCCTCGCTGGCCCTCCTGGTCCTGGATCCCTCCGCCATTCCCATGTTGATATAGCTTCCAAGGCGCTTCTCATTCTTTTGCGTTGCCGGTGTGCCCCCCGCCCGGCCCCGCCCGGCCCCGCCCATGAAAATGGGAAAAGATTGTCTGCGCCCTTCATCGCCCCGCCCCGCCCCGCCGCTGCAAATCGGTGAAGGGCTTTCGCGCCTCGCCGCGCACGCCGAAGGGAACAGTCTTCCCTCCCCCTTCTCCTTCCTCTCACTCTCCAACACGCACAAATTGTTTTCGGCTCGGTCCTTTGTAGTGTAGCGGTGACCCGCCCGGTGCACTGGCTGGGCCGGGCTGGGCTTGAAGAACCGGGCCGTGGCGAGCAGCGAATTGGATTGAATTTGAGTGTGAGTTTGTAATTGGCTTCTCTCTCGCGCCTAGTAGCCTCGCCCCAGGCGGGAGGGGGTGGCCTGGGAGCCGCGACAAGCCGCGCGATGTCCTGCAAGCCCGCCCGCCACACTGGAAGGGGGGTGCATGAATTATTGGACCGGCCGATGAAAAAGTGAAGAGCGGGAGCAGGACCCCCTCCAGTGCACCGCCGCGCCCGCGTCCTTAATGTGTTGTATACATAATGGCATTGTGTCTTACACGGATCACGTCATCCCCTCCTTACTGGTTCCTTTACGCCAAATCCGCAACCGGTGGGAGAGAGACAGACAGACAGACTCGGGCTATGGAACAACTGCGCCATTTCGGAGTGTGGGTTTGATTGGCGCATGGTATAAAATGGGTGAAATGGCGTATGCTGTCGACCAGCTGCTCGCCGGGTCGCTTTGGTGTGTGTGTGTGTGGGGGGGGGGGGGTGTTTTGATAGCGACGATGATAAAGGGAATCGAGGCGGGATAAAACTGGTGGCAATGACTGGCCGGCCTGCCTGATGCGGCGCGATGCGGCGTGATGCGGCGCGATGCGGCGTGATGCGGCCCCAGGTGAGGCGTGGCGTGCCCCATCCGCATCCCCCGAGGCTGCACCGCCGTCGAGGGGGGCACGACTGCCGCCCGTCCGGCACAGCCCGCCCAGCCCGGCCCGGGCAGGCTAATTGTTATGATTATTAGTATTTATTTCCCTGCGGTCGCTCACTGCCGTCGATCCCCGATGCAAATGACTCCGCGGGGTGGGGCGAGGCTCGTATTGCAGGGGAGCGCAAATTTGATAAATATTTGAGCGGCGCCGCTACGGCGTGTCCCCGCCGGTGCATGAGAACCGACCCTGCGCCAGGGCGCAGGGCCCAAGGTTTGCACAGTGGGCCGGAAGACCGGTGGAGGCGGCCGAAACTCTAGACGCGTTTTGAGCTCCAGAGTCGCTAAACAGGCCTTGAACCGAACGTGTGACCCCACCAATGGATTCCTCGCTCGGAGAGCAATCCATTGGTGGGGTCTCACGTTCGGTTCGAGTCCTGCTTAGCGACTCTAGAGCTCAAAACACGTCTAGAGTTTTGCCCGCCTCCACCGGTCTTCCGGCCCACTGTGGGTGGCTGCCAGGCTCGCCCTTTTCCGCTTTTCCTTGTCCCGCTCCGCGACAAGTGGGAATCATTTTTCATCCCCGGTGTGTGTTGTGTTTGCCTTTGCCCGCAAGTCTGCCCTCTGTTGTTGTTTTCGTCGTGTTTTTCGCCCGGTCGCCTTGTCCCCGTGTTTTTGTCGCGTGTCGTGTGCGCGAAAGTGCAACGCGGCACGCACACTGTGAATGAATGTGGATCGGATTGGCGGCCTTTTCGCGCGTGCGTCTCTCTCTCTTTCTCTCTCTCTCTCTCTCTCTCTCTCTCTCTCTCTCTCTCTCTCTCTCTCTCTCTCTCTCTCTCTCTCTCTCTCTCTCTCTCTCTCTCTCTCCCTCTCCCCCTCCCTTGCGTGTGGGGCGGCCCGAGTTATGCACACAGCATAATTAACGCGGGGTGCATCAAAGGGGCGCGGCAACACGGCGGCACCGCGGTCGCCGACCCGGCGGCACATTGATTCATAATGGTGTGGCCGAGCGGACGGACGGACGGACGGACAGGCAGACAGACAGACAGGCAGACAGACAGGCAGACAGGCAGGCAGACAGACAGACAGACAGACAGACAGACAGGCCGTCGTAGAGACTGACGCACGGGCAAGCGCCACTCCGAGTGCAACACACGCCAACACTCTTGCATACACACTCATGCGCGCATACTCACACATTGAGGGCAGGACAGCGAGGGGGGGGGGAGAGAGAGAGAGAGAGAGAGATAGAGAGAGAGGTAAAAAAGGGGCTCAGGGCGTGCGTGTGTGCAAACGGTTTTCTGAATGCATAGTTTACTTGTTTATGCAGCACTGAGGTGTGAATTAGTATAATAACAACGATTCATCTAGAGGCGCATCATCCCACCACACACGGTTATCTAACACCCGGCCTTCTTCTTTTATCGTAATTAGCGCTCTTCCGACTCGCGCATTCATTAATTCGATTACCGGGAACGCCATTTTGTTTTGTTTTCGTTTTCTCGCGCGGGACGACGCGTCGGTCGTCACTCATCACGACTATCGCCTTTTTTTAAATTTTAATTTTACTCGTTCTATTTCGGGACGTGCGTTTGAATGGCGCCGCTCTTCGGTTTAGTGGCTGTTTTGTACAGTGTGGGCGTCACGCGTTCTTATCAGTCATTGCCCATTGTTTCGTTCCCGGTATCGCGCCAAGCGTCATGAAAAGGTGTAGCGGCGTTTTATTATTTTTATTTATTTATTTATTTTTATTTATTTTTGCCGTGTGTGTGGACCGGAGGGGCTTTCAGACCGCGCCGTGTGTGGGCTACTGTGTGAACACGGGTCTTGTCGGGGCCCCGGGGCGCCTGGCCCCGCCCCGCCACGCCCCGCCACGCCCCGCCACGCCCCTCCCTGACCCGACACCTTGGGAGATGCACGCCTTAGATGAGATGTCTGTGTTATTGCCGACGGCGAGGCACTTGTTTGATATTGGCCGTGACGGTGTGTGTGTGTGTGTGTGTGTGTGTGTGTGAGCAGCTCGCGACGCGTAGCGGTACAGCCAGCTCAGAAAAGACAAGTGCGTTGGTCGAGGCGAAGCCGTCAAAACACGGCGGGTGGTGTCGCGACGGCGAGAGTCTGGACGCGACACTGTCTGTCGAGGTCAGGGAGCCATGTCCAACTCGGGCCGGGCTGCCCCCGGCTGCCCCCGGCTCCCCCGTCCGGACTACTAGTGCGGACCCACCTTTTTGCCCGGGTGTCGCCGTGGGGACGGGGCGATAGCATCAGCCACTCGTGCCGCCTGACCTTCGTCCTACCGTGTCGGCGGGGCGGGCCGGGCCGGGGCGGGCCGGTCCCTTGCTCCTGATCCTATCAGTTTCGTTTACCGCGCCGCCGATTTGCCGATGCGCTGATCTCATCTCCTGTGCCTTTTCTTTCTCCTCCTCCTCGCCGTCCTCCTCGTCGTCGTCCTCGCCGCCGCAATGCCGCCCTGGGCCGCCTGGGCCATCGATGCGAAAACGGAGGGCGCACAAAAGCGGCGGCTCGGATTTCGCGAGCGGCACTTTTTCCCCTTCTGCCTGTCTGTCTGTCTGTCTGTCTGTCTGTCTGTCTGTCTGTCTGTCTGTCTGTCTGCACGTCTGCCTGTCTGTCTGTCTGCCTGCCTGCCTGTCTGTCTGTCTGTCTGCACGTCTGTCTGCCTGCCTGTCTGCCTGTCTGTCTGTCTGTCTGCACGTCTGTCTGCTTGTCGCATGCTTGTCACAGCGTCGATAACTCGTCGTCCGGCATTGTGCGGCTGTCGGTGGCTGGGCTTTAGAATCGCTTATCGCCCCTTTCCCCGTCGTCGTCGTCGTGTGTCGCATGAATGTCAACACTCCCCGGCTCGTGCATTAATGGATTCCGGCTGCTGGCAGTTAGTCAATCTGGGCCGTTTTCACCGACAAACACTAGAGGTTTGGCCGCCGGCGCACAGTGGGCCAGAAGACCGGTGGAGGCGGCCAAAACTCTAGACGCATTTTGAGCTCCAGAGTCGCCAAACAGGACTCAAACTGAACGTGTGACCCCCACCAATGGATTCCGCGTTCGAAGAGCAATCCATTGGTGGGGTCACACGATCGGTTTGAGTCCCATTTAGCGACTCTGGAGCTCGAAACGCGTTTCGGCCGCCTCCACCAGTCTTCTGGCCCACTGTGCGGCGCCGCGGCGTCTGCCGCGTGCGAAAATGAAGCTGCGCGTCAGAGCCGAAAAAACAGAGTTTGGCAGTAACGACGCGCCGGTGGCACCGCTGCTTGCACAAGCCAGCACAAGCCTCTCTACCGGTACGCAAACGCCAGGGCCCCGCGATCCGAAAGCCGATTGAGAAATCTGCTGCTATTGGTCATTACGCCGAGGCCCCGCCGTCCAATTAAATCGCGACAAGCGGAACGCGTTATATACAGCGGCTTTTATTTACTGCTTTTATTCGTTCCCTTTCGCATTTTTTTTTTGGCGAGTGTTTATTCGGTTGGCAGCCGGAATTGATTGCTCCGCGGATACAGGGCTCCTCTCTGCCGTGAAACAATCGCACCGATGGCCGCCGATGGGCGATCGCATGCAAATGGGCGATTCGTTTTTACGTAATTTGCGGGGCCCTTTCGCCTCGCGCTTCGCGCCCGTCGTCTCGCTGGAAGGTGGCCCTTCCCCCTCCACTGTAGGCCGCTGCCTGCACCAACGCCCCCAAATAAATTCTTTTCGGATGGAAATGCTGTCTCCCTCCGCGGGGGTGGGGGAGGGGGTAATGGCTGCGTTGAGACGCGCGCCCAAGGGGAAGTAAGTGGGGCTTGTCAGTTTGTGGGGAGCCCCGCGGAGCTTTCGGTGCTTTTGGCGGCAAGTCGACGCAAAAGCGGCCAAGTGAGGCGCCAAGCTGCCGAGCTTTGACAGTCCCCGCTTCTTCTTCACTTTCACCTTCGTTTTCAGCTGCTTCGAATTTCTTCACCTGCTACTTATGTCTCTGTCTCACCTCAGCCTGTGTCTCCCTCCTTGAGTCTCTCCCCCCCTCCTCTCTCTCTCTCTCTCTCTCTCTCTCTCTCTCTCTCTCTCTCTCTCTCTCTCTCTCTCTCTCTCTCTCTCTCTCTCTCTCATCAAGTCCTCGGGCCGACGCGCGGGAGCGAGAGAGACGGGGCGAGTGATTGGCTCATATCTGAAACAACACGAGCCTAATTGATGCGGTGGGCCGGCTGGGGATTAGGTTGGCGCGTGGCAGGACGCTCGTTTGAGGGTCGCTGCCTGTCTGTCTGTCTGTCCGTCCGTCCGTTCGTCCGTCCGTCGAGGTGCCAGAGTGTTTGTTGCCGCTGTGAATGGACGAGTCAAACGATATACAAAATGAATGAACGAAACAGGAAGAATGTCCGGCCATTTAGCGTCATGTGATTACGCTCGGCCACCTGCCTGTGTGTCTGCCTGTGTGTCTGCCTGTCTGTCTGTCTGCCTGCCTGCTGCTGCTTGCCTGCCTGCATGTGTGCATGTCGGGCACTTCTGCACGTTGCACGCCTCTGCAGTGTACATACATACAGTGTATCGTCTGCCACAGCGAGGCGCGGAGAGCAAAAGGAAGGCGAGTAACAAGGTGTTTTTGTTTTCCCCCCTGTTGCAGGTGAACGAGGGTCGCGTCGGATGGAGCGTGCCTGCAGCGCGGGGCGTTCAAATGGTGAGTCTTGTTGTTGTTGTTGTTGTTGGCGGGGTGGCAATCCCCCGCGGATGGCGCCGAGCGTCTATCGCCGCCTCCGCCGGTCGTGGTCGTCGTCGTGGTCGTCGTCCGCGGCGGAGCTCTCGGCGTGGCGCGGCGCACATAACCTCGCCGTTTTACGTCGTCGTCGTCGTGGTCGTTGTCGGGGACTCGAAAGAAGCGCTCCGATGGTTTCATTTTCTTGTGCCGGCCGGCCGGCCCGGCCTGCTAGACGGCGACAATGGCGGCGACGTCGAAAAAACCGGCAGCACTTTTGCCAACCAGTTTTGCTGTAGTTGATTTTTTTCCGCGGTACATGTCGTGTTGGCGCTTTTTCACCCGCCTTTTTTTCGTCATCCCCGGATGAAGTGAGCGTTTTTTTCACGCTCACTGACGCGTCGGCCCGCCGTGGCGCGGTGTGGTGGGGCGGGGCGGGGCACATCCTGACCTTATGTCGTGGCCTCGCTTCCCCGCTGTCGCGCTGATGGCGGGGCGGGCGGGGCGCGCGGCCCAGTGCACATGAAATGCTGTTTATTACGGCCACTAAAACGCTGCCCGCTGAGGAGCTTCATCTGCGGGGGAGGCGAGGCGAGGCTCGAGGGTGCGGCGTCGGCGGCGTCGGGGCACGCATCGCGGAGCCGTCGGCGGGTGGGACGCCTCTGTACAGTGTGCGCAAGCAGCGCCAGCAACGCCAGCAACGCCCGCCGTCGTGTTTAACGCTCCCGGCCCGTCGCGTGCTAGGCGTCCTCTTCGCGCCGGAGCCCCCCTTGATCGTGCTTGGCCCCGGCGTGGCCCCGGCGGCGCGCTGGCCGTGTTGACGGCTTTAACGGGGCGTTTTATTGTCCGTTTGGTGCGCGGCGCGGCGCGCGAGGCCATCAACGCCGTGGTGCTGCGGGCCGCACTGCCGTACTGCGGCCCCGGCTATTTTGGCGGCTTTATGAGCACCGCGTCGTCCGGCCGTCTAGCAGCGCCGCGGCCAGGATTGGAGCACCCCGACGAGGACCCCGACGAGGACCCCGACGAGGACCCCGACGAGGACCCCGACGAGGACCCCGACGAGGACCCCGACGAGGACCCCGACGAGGACCCCGACGAGGACCCCGACGAGGACCCCGACGAGGACCCCGGCGAGGACCCCGACGAGGACCCCGACGAGGACCCCGACGAGGACCCCGACGAGGACCCCGACGAGGACCCCGACGAGGTCCCCGACGAGGACCCCGACGAGGACCCCGACGAGGACGCCGAAGAGGACGCCGAAGGAGACCGAAGCGAGAAGCAGCCTTATCCGACGAGGGTGGAGCTGAGCCGTCTGGAGTGGCGGCGCGGCGCGGCCGGGCTGCTACTTGGCACCCTTGTTGGCGGAGGGCCGGCGCGGCTTGGCGCGGCGCGGTCCGGATCGGGGCGGGGCCCACTAGGCCGGAAGGGCCGGCGGCCGGCCGAGTGCGCGGCTTGACGCCTGTGTATTTACCGTGGCGTGGCCTGCCGCCGTTTTCCGCGACTTTTCCGGCGTCCCTACACTGTGAGCGGAAGCAAGCGAGGGCCTGGCTGCCTCCGTGCATGCGCCGCGCCCTCGCCCTCCTTGCAGGAAAGGGCCCCGGAGTCGCCCGGCCGGAATTCGCGAAAGGGGAAGAAATGCATAAAGAGCGCGGGGCGGCGAGAGCACGGCGAGAGCGATGTCGGTGCGTCTCCCTTTGAGGCTTCCTTCCGCCGCCCCTTCCTTGTCTACACCATCATCTCAACCCCGCCGCCCCGCCGAGCCCCGCCGGGCTCCGGCCTCCGCCTCGCAGGAGGGCTTTTCGAGGGCCCCGCCCCGCCTCGCGGATCTTTTTCGAGCTGAAAGAAGTCTTTTTGTTGGAGATATCCGCCGCGCTGCTGGGGCTGTGTACCGTGTACAGCGCACCCGCGGCCAAAGAGAGAGAGAGAGAGAGAGAGAGAGAGAGAGAGAGAGAGAGAGAGAGAGAGAGAGAACTATGGACGGCGTGCCGGCGCGGCGCCAGATCGCCGCCAGGACTTGCCTCGCCAAGGCGATGCAGCGCGTGGTTTCGGCGAGTAACGAACGCGAAGCGCGAGACCGGCGGCTAATAACCAGAGAGAGGGAGGGAAGGGGGAGGCGAAAAAAAAAGAGACGAGAAGAAACTTGGCACATTAATGTTTGGCTCGGCTCCGACATCGTCACTGACATCATCATTACCCGCATTGAATGTCAACGCGCCACGCCGCCAAGCCGGCGGTGGAGAGGCGGAGCGAAAAAAAAGCAAAATAAAAAGGCAGCCGTTTTGCTGCCAACGGTTGGCAGCCCTTCATTGCTGCTGCACTGGAAGGCACTGGCAGGCATTCCGCGGCGTCTGCGCGCCGTCTAATTTGTCCCGCGAGTATCAGCGAGTGCGACGAGGAAGCGAGAGGCGCGTCGCCGAGTGCGACAGAGACAGACCGAGGTCGCCGTAGCCCTGCAAGGCGGTCACCACAAAGCGTAAAAAAAAAACTGCGGCATGTTAAAAATTTTGTTGAAATCGCTCACTCCCGCCGCACAGTGGGCCAGAAGACCGGTAGAGGCGGACAAAAGTCTAGACGCTCCAGAGTCGCGAAACAGGCCTCGAACCGAACGTGTGACCCCACCCATGGATTCCTCGTTCGGAGAGCAATCCATTGATGGGGTCACACGTTCGGTTCGAGTCCCATTTAGCGATTCTGGAGCTCAAAACGCGTCTAGAGTTTTGTCCGCCTCCGCCGGTCTTCTGGCCCACTGAGCTCCGTCGTCCTCGTGGACTCGGTGTTTGCAAAAGGCTCGACCGCGGAGGCTTTCCCTGCCTTTCCCCAAACGTGGTCCTTGTCCATAAGTTATGCTAAGCGTGTCGTAATAGTGCCTGGCGGGCAACAATCCGCTCGCCGAGTATAAATAAGTAACGGGTCCTTTAACTGTCTCGGCGATGAATATTTTACTGCGCGAATATTGAATAACGCGGTTTGCGCAGAGCCGCGCCGGGCGGTGACAGTGAGGGAGACACCCTCTCTCCCTCCCTCCGGTTGTCTCGCACTTTTGCTCCTTTGTGTCCTTTTTCTCTCCCTTACCCTTCATGGAAGGGCACGGCGCGGCGGCGGGCAGGTGGGATTCCAGATTCCAGCGCAGCAATTGTCTCGGCCGCCTCCCGGCTGATATGGAATTTGAATGTGATTCATGTCTCATTTCTGCCGAGAGGTTTTACGCTCTCGCGATGCAACATTGTGTTGGCGGCGCAGTAACTTTGCGAGCGCGACGTTGCCGACACTGCCAGTGTGTTCCAGTCTGGCCCGGCTCTCCAGCCCCCTCGCTACTGGAGTCCGGACTGGCGAGGCGAGACCCGTCCGGCCGAGATTCTTGGACCGGATATTGACTGGAATCTGCACCCTTTATCTGCCCCTCCTCTTTTCCTCGTTCTCCTCGACGCTAAACTCTGGTCGTTTTTTGCGCCGGCTCCCGGGTTTGTCACGACGGTTCGACTGCTCGTTCCATCTGGTGATGTATCTCTTTGTTTTGGGAGTGCCTTCTCCTCGGCGGGGCTCGGCGAGGGGCACCCATTTAGCGATAAGCTACCTGCCTACTCGTCGCGTCGTGACTCCTTTTTTTTTCCATTTTTTTTATTGTGATGTGGATCGCAGTTTGGAGCTGAGCCTTGCGAAGGCGCCTGGCAAATCGGGCGAGGCGTGACTCGTTTAAAAATTCGCAAAAAGGTGGTAGCAAAATTGCTTTTCTCTATTTTTTGATATTTTTGTTGGTGGTGGTGGTGGCTGTGGCGCGGCGAAGGAGGTAGGTGACGGTGAAAACTGTGGATGAGGGCAGGACGGGCTGCATGACCTCCTGGAGGCCGCGGAGGGGATTTGAAACGTGCGGCGGTATCCTGCAGCAGGATGGCGTCGTTGGAGGACAAGCACATCGTTGTCTTGTACGACGTCGCGCTGTTAGTGCCGCGGGCGGGGCGGGGCGGAGGGGCGCGCAGAGGGGCGGCGCCGGGCTTTACGATCCATAACGTTGGCCAAATGATTCGGAAACGGGGGCGGCGAAGTGACTGCGGTGGCCGCCCCCTCGACGCGCTTGGCTTGCTGCTGCCCGCCCCGCCACGAATGTGACCTGTGACGAGGCGAGGCGCTGACCCTGGCCGCCACGCCGCCGCCGACCTGTGCGTCAAACGGCACTTTGGGGGCGCAGAGCGCACAGTGGGCCAGAAGACCGGTGGAGGCGGACAAAACTCTGGACGCGTTTTGAGCTCCAGAGTCGCTAAACAGGCCTCGAACCGAACCTGTGACCCCAGCAATGGATTCCTCGTTCGGAGAGCAATCCATTGGTGGTGGGGTCACACGTTCGGTTTGAGTTCCATTTGGCGCCTCTGGAGCTCAAAGCGCCTCCACCGGTCTTCTGGCCCACTGTGGAGCGGAGGCAGGGCGACAAACATGGCGAGGCCCCCAAAATAAAGAAGGGCCCGCGACGGCCGCGAGGAGGCCGTCGTGGAGGAATAAAAGAAAGGAGGCTGGCTGCTGGCTGGCGGCGTGCCTGGCTGCTTGGCGGGGCGCCAGCCGGCCCGCCGTTGTCAATGATGCATGCCTCGTATTTAGCCACGTTATTTACGCCGCTTCGACGGGAGTGTGTCCTGACCGGCCTCACGGCTCCCGGCGAAGATCGTCGCCTGCTCGTCCACCAAGTGGCCCACCAAGTGGCCCACCAAGTGGGTCAGGCAGGGGCCGCGAGACGCGCTAGACGCCACACTGTTGGCACCGTTCCCCGCGAAGCGCCGCGCAGTGTAGGCACTGCGTGCGTCCCCGTACGAAACACCTTGGCTGAGAGTGGTTTGGATCTTGTCAGAAAGTTGTCTTACGATCCAGACGATTTGGAGACAGAGTTCAGACCGTCTCGAGAGCGTTTGAAGACAATCTTGAGAGTAGACCAAGACAATAGTAAGACGAGTGAGCCAAGCGAGCGGTGGGCTGGATCGCGGGCCAATGTGGTCTCTCAACGGTCGGAATCGCGTCTTTATTTGGAACAAATCAAGACCGAGTTCTGACGGGATTCAGACGGGATTCAAACGACGCTGAAAGAAGACGCCAGCGCGCAGCGCGTGGGGGAAAAGAGAGGGCTGGACTGAGCGGGCTTCGAACCAGCGACAGACTACAACAGCAGTCGTGCCAGTGGTCGAACCCGCTCGGCCAAAGCGGATACTGCGGAGCGGTGCTGCGAACTGAGCCCTAGAGTCGCACCTCGCACGCGCGGAAGTGATGTTGTGTTGTTACTGACACTTGAAGAGCTCTTGAAGACATTGTGAACTTCTAAAGACTTGCGGCAATTTAAATAGTACTGCATGCGTTCACTGGTAAAACAAAGGAGGCCATTCGTGGCGTAAAACTGTTTATGGCCTGTCGCCAACCCTCAGCAGTTCTTCAAGTGTCAGTAACAACACAACATCACTTCCGCGCGTGCGAGGTGCGACTCTAGGGCTCAGTTCGCAGCACCGCTCCGCAGTATCCGCTTTGGCCGAGCGGGTTCGACCACTGGCACGACTGCTGTTGTAGTCTGTCGCTGGTTCGAAGCCCGCTCAGTCCAGCCCTCTCTTTTCCCCCACGCGCTGCGCGCTGGCGTCTTCTTTCAGCGTCGTTTGAATCCCGTCTGAATCCCGTCAGAACTCGGTCTTGATTTGTTCCAAATAAAGACGCGATTCCGACCGTTGAGAGACCACATTGGCCCGCGATCCAGCCCACCGCTCGCTTGGCTCACTCGTCTTACTATTGTCTTGGTCTGCTCTCAAGATTGTCTTCAAACGCTCTCGAGACGGTCTGAACTCTGTCTCCAAATCGTCTGGATCGTAAGACAACTTTCTGACAAGATCCAAACCACTCTCAGCCAAGGTGTTTCGTACGGGTCGGTCGCCGCGTTTGGAGAATGCGGCCGCGCGCCGCGCGCCTCGAACAAGTGCATTTTCTTGCTCCGACGTTGTCGTTTGTTTTTTCGCCCCCTTTTCTTTCTTCTTTCTCAACGCGCGCTGCTGCTGCTGCTGCTCAAACTCGGGCCATTAGCATTTAATTAACCGTGCCGCATGCATAATGAATGAGGTGTTATCGCAGTGTGTTATCGCCGCGAAAACACGGATTGAATTATAAATCCTTTGGCCCCCGTCTGCCCGCCGCGCCGCCTGTCTGTCTGTCTGCCTGTCCGTCCGTCCGTCTGCCTGTCGGTGGCTGAGCTACTGGGCTTGTGGGTCTGTGAGGCGGGCCGAGGCGGGCCGAGGCGGGACGAGCCTGTTGGCAGCCACTCGATGTCCTCACCGTAATCGGGCCCGGCCCCAATTTGTTGATGATATCGACGCCACCTGTCCGACTGTCCGACGGGCCTCAGCGAGGTGCAGCTGCCGTGTCTCCGTGTCCTCTCTCCCCCCCCCGCTCTCTCTCTCCGCTTTGCCGCCTGGTGGGTAGGCTTCCCGGCTGCAGCCCTGCTCGGCGGGACTGCCTAGCCTCGGTCTGCACGGCGGCCGCCGCCCGCGCTAGTTGGCTGGCTGCTGAAGTGCCGCAGTGGCTGACGCTGAAGTGGCTGAAGTGGTTTCGAGGGCGAGCGCTGACGCTGAGAGAGTGACGCCAACCTGACGAACAGCCAACCGCGGGGATCACTCGTATTTACGGGGGGACTGCGGCGACCAAGTTTTGTCTGTTTCTGTTTCGGTTTGGCAGCGAGGCTGGCGGTGTTTGCCCGGCCGGCCGCCAAGTTGCGCTGTAACCGCGACGCGCCGCGACGCGATGCATCGTTATGCGCGCCCGTTAAGCGAATAGTTATCTGCAATTACTTCCCTTTCCTCTCACTTTTAGTTTCTTGCTCGTTTCTTTTATGCCCTGTGCCTCTCTCTCTCTCTCTCTCTCTCTCTCTCTCTCTCTCTCTCTCTCTCTCTCTCTCTCTCTCTCTCTCTCTCTCTCTCTCTCTCTCCCCCGCGAGGCACCACACCGTACGGCACGGCACACGGTACGTTAAAAATAAAATAAAAGACCCAAAAAAAGGGCAGTGGCATTACAACTGCCTGCCGGATTTTTGCCTGCCGTCCGCTTTATACGACGCGACTTTACGTTCGCCCGTAAATAAAATGCATCAAAGCGCTTTTAATGGGGATGCGTGCCTGGGCTGCGCGTGCGTGCGTGGGCCTGTTCCGCTCACTCGTTGCCCGTGCGTGTGTGTGTGCGTGCGTGTGTGTGTGTGTGTGTGTGCGTGCGTGCGTGCGTGTGTTCGTGCGTGCGTGCCGCGCTGCAGTGCTTCGCTGAGCTTCGCACGCTTGCAGCAAAAAAGCGCGCCATGTCGCGTGTCTCGCTGGAGCAAAACTGGAAGCGGGAAAGAGAGAGAGGGAGAAAAAAAAATGAAGGGTTAAATGAAAAGGAAGGACGTGCTTTTCACTCACGCCGCGGTTCCTGTTTGCGTCACCTTTTTTTCTTCGTCTCTTTTTCGTTTCCCGTTTCCGACGATTTTGCCACGCTGATGGTTTGAGGCCGCGCTGTTCCACACGGCAGAGTGTTTATTTCTCTCTCTCTCTCTCTACCTTTTTTTCCTCACCTAATTTATTCTATCGGTTTATTCGTCCACTCGTGTGTTGCCATCGTGTGGCCATTATCACACGATAGTGCGGCCGGACATAAAAGTAACTGGGAAGTGGTTCTCCTCTTTTTTTTTCATTTCATTTTTACGAGGTGGCCTCTATCACACACTTCTACTACTACTACCACTACTCGCTTTGGGTGTTTCTTTATTCGCTTCTCGTTTCTTTTTTTTATTTGGTCGTTGATAACCTAATTAGGGAGCGATGGTGTGGGGACGGCCCCACCTCGGTCTAATGGCTGGGGCGAGCCGGCCGTTACTCAAGCCCAGATCCGCACCGTGTGTTTGTGTGTGTGTGTCGATTTCTCCTCATTGGTCCTCTAATGGCGATTTTTAACGGGCCATCGACGTGCGCACCTTGACGGACGTTATAACACCCGAGTGACGACGTCTTTCTCGTTTCTTCTTCTTCTTCTTCTTCTTCTTCTTCTTCTTCGTCTTCTTCGCCAGGACGCGTGTTGTCGCGCGGTGCGAGCACCGCTTGGCGGTGGAGGCCCGACCGAAGGCCCTGAGCAGCAGCCTCAAGAGCCCCGGGAGAGAGTCTTCTGGGAGTGTGGAGCGCGGCTGGCGCGGTCGGCCCGGCGGATGCTGTTTAACCTGAAAATTAGCCGCCACATCGCCAAGCACCTCGTCAGGAAGGGGCCGGGGATCAAGTCTATAAACGAGCGGGAAGTCGGGGCTGCCTGAAGTGCGCTCCCGCAGGAGTTGCCTGCCGAGGCGCGCGCCAAAACCACTTTCAACAAGTTTTCACTTAAAAAAAAAAATATATTACAGGTAAATCGTGTGGACTTGCGTAGCCAATACGTTCGAGGCTTTAGCCTTTCCCCTATTTCGATTCAAATTTTGGCGGCCCGTGGTCTTCTCGTCGCGTTGAGGTCGACACTTCGCAAAGCGCACTTCTGAGTAGAAAAAAGAAAACTAAAAAAAGGGGGGTTTGTTGGCCCTCTCTCGCCGTCTTCTCGCACACACTCATTTTGCATGCACACGTCCTCGTGCCCACACGGACTTGGGCAAGAATAGATGGGACATTTGCTCGGCGCGCAGCTCCAATATTTGGACGCACATTATCAAGACTCCGCGCGACTGTTTGCCGTCGCGTTCGCCTCTGTGTGTGTGTGTGTGTGCTTGTACGTGTGTGTGTGTGTTCGCGCAGACGTGAGACAGAGACGCCGAGTCCGGCGGCGGCAATGGACTGAGTCCGCCAGGAAAGCCTATTGGATTTTCTCGCTTGCTCACGCCAAAGATGTGACGCGACGTCGGCCGCACGGGCAGACGGACGGACAGACAGACGGGCGGCGGCATATCGCTCCGCGCGTGCCTCTCTAAACTGTCGTGTCGGAATCCATTTTCCGGCGATGCGGGCTATTTATAACGTGTCGTCATTTGCGTGGCCACGTGGCCGTGTCCGGAGCGACGCGGTGGAATATGGAATGGCGTCCTCGCGTGCCGGTCGTGCCGTCCGGGCTCGCTTTGGCTTCGGCCGGTAATCGGCCCGACGCGTGGCGGACGCCCAGTGGCCGCCCAAGCGGCAAAAGCAGGTAAGAACATTCGCACTTTCCGGTGGGGAAGGGGAAAAAAACAATGAAATTTAAAATGGTGACAGAAACGGGTCGTTGATCTGGCACTGTGATATCAGCTGCTTCTCTTGGGTGTTTGATAGTTGCACCCGAAATAGGGCGTTTCTTGAACCAAGGTAATGTACTTGACAAAAGTGACTTTTCTTGACACATCCAAGAAAATTCACTTATGACAAGTACGTTATCTTGGTTCAAGAAACGCCCGTTTTGTATGTGTTTTCTCTAGTGACTTGATTTTGGTCCCCGCCAATGCAAGCTGACACGGTGCGAGTCGCAGAGGATGGCGACACGGCGGAGCAGGGCAAAGTGGAGGCCGCGTCCACGACGCAGCAGGGAAGTGGCGGCCGCCGCGCCTTCGCCGCGCCGCTGCAGGCGTTAAGTGTTCCGCACGAGTTGCCTTTCCGCCGTGCTCCGCCATGCTGCCCCGCCATGCTGCTCCGGACGGCGCGACGGCTCCACGGCTGCGGGGGCCAATTTGAGGCACTATCTCTCTTGCTCGGGGCCTGCCAGCCGGCCCCGGTGGCCCCGGCGCGCGGCGGGGCGGCGAGGCGACGGCGGCAGCGACGCGGAAAACGAGGAAAAGGATCCGAAAACCTTGTCATCGCCCCGCTGCCCCGGCCGCCCCGGCCGCGCCGCTCGGCTGATCCGGGGCGGTTCATCGAATCGATTGCGTCTGGCCGCGTCTCGCCGCCTTGGCCACGCCGAGTCATCTTTTTGCCGGCCCGACGCCTCGCGCCTCGCAGCGCCTCGCATCGCCTCACGAGCAACATCTGTTGCCAGCTCGACCTGTTGGCGGCCCCGGACTGCAAGCTCCAACGGAGGAAAATGTCTTGTTGCGCGGCAAGCATGATGGTCACACGACGTTGGCCACACGATGGTGATGGTCATGACCGCGGCGATGACGGTGCCCGCGGTTTGTGGCGGTGTACGTACACTCGACCCGGGGCTTAAAAACGGCCCTCTAAAGCACCGCCGCCTCGAAGACCACACGGGGTCCGCTGGCCGAGGCGGCCGGGGCATAATGGAGGTAATACGCGGCCATTAGCTTGCGGGGTAAGTGCGTAATGGCGGCCCATTCAAATTACACTTAACAAATAAGCCAATTACACGCCGTCATTTCGGCTGGGAATTAAAGGTGGCGCTCTCAGCAGACGGAATGAAAACGAAAATGGTGAAAAAAGAAAAGAGCGCGGGGATTTGATCCCACGTCCTCTTCGATTACGGACTGATTGATATGTAAATGTCGATGGAGGTGGAAGGATACGATAAAAAGTGGCGGTTCGCGGAGGCCGGGTTGATTGCCCTGGAAACCCGTCCGGTGAGGCGGCCGGGTTCGATTGCTTGTTTGACTACAGGCTCGCGTCAAGCGGCAGCAACAATAACACGACCGGATAAAAACAAGGACAAGCGCGCGTCGTTTTGTCGGGCCCGAAACGCGCTGCTGTCGTGGAACGCACGTGTTGTGGAGCCGTGAGTGCGAGAGAGACAGCGCGGCACCTGCAGGGCGTGCGGGCCGGGCCGGGCCGGGCCGCGTTATTGAGGTGTTCCTTGATGTCGGTGCGGCGACCGACGGCGGCCTGCCCTGGCCTGCCCTTCCGGGCTTTATTCCGCCAAGACCACAACCAGCTCGGCCGCAAGCTCGCCCCGCCCCTCGTGCGGTCGCTGCGTGCCCACAAGGTCCCCGTTACGGACGCTGTTCCCGCAGGACGTCCCGCAGGCCGTCGGCCTGGTGGGTGGGGCGGGCCGTGGCCTGGCCGTGGCCTGGCCGTGGCCGCGGGGGACCTCGCTGGGCGGTGCGGTCTCCGCCACGGTCCCCGCGGGGTGCCGGCGGCAAGCAGCGAAGCCGGGCGAAGCAGCGGCAACCCTTTGGGGGACGCCCCTTCCCCGGACCCCCCGCGGCAGCGCGGCGGCAGCGCGGCGGCAGGGCGGGTGGAGGTGTCGGCCAGACACACACACGCAGCCCGCGCAGCGTGTCAGGTGACAAAGTGGCCCTCTTTTGTGCGCGCCCGGGGCCTCGTCGGCCACGCCGCCACGCTGGCTTCACCCAGGGGACGGCTCGCCGGGCTTTGGCGCCAGGGCGTCCGCCAGGGCGTCCGCCAGGGCGTCCGCCAGGACGAGGGCTTTTTCAGCCTGGTGCAGCTTGATCGAGGATCCCGGCGTCGTCCTCCGGGAGCCCCGCCGAGCCCTGTACATCCTGGAGGTCCCTGCCGTCATCACGCCGGCGGTCTAGACGGCCGGAAGCGCGCCGTGATGACTCAACCGTAATGACACACGAAACTATTTTCCCGGGGGAATTCTTTTGTCTGGGCCGGGCGCGGTGCCGAGGTGCGCGTCGGCTGTCGTCGGCGTGGCTGGGCTGCAGCTTGATGGCCTCGGGGGCGCCGTGGTGGCACGCCGTGGTGCTGCTGGCGGCAATTTGGCTAACGAGGGCCGAGTGGCGCGCTGCAAAAGGCGCGCTCGCTTTCACACACACGCACACACACACTGACACTCACTCTGCCGTGATCCCGGCAGTGTGACACCGGGCCGCTCCAAGCCCCCGGGGGCGAGGCGGTGGTCCTCAGCGCGGGACGTGGGGTGCGTCTCTATACGCGGCGTCCCTGAGGAGCACCAGCAAAGGGAGGGACCCTCCGAGGACTCCCAGGACCGCCTGCGGGTGAACCTTGTTGTCGCCGTGACCCCCTTTTGGGTCCGGGCCCCGCGGGGGGTGCGCTGCGGCGTGCTTTGGGCGTGCTCTTGGTGGTCATGACCCTCGGGGTCAGTCCCTCGGCCAGCGCTTCTGGCCCGTGCTTGCCCAGCCCCAATAAACTAAGTAGCCTTTGGCGGTGGCTGGTGCCCGCCCCACGCACACACGCGGAGGCTGGCGCTGCAGCGCGCTGGGAAGGCTGCCAGCGCTAATGTGGGGCCCGTGCCGCCGTGCGCTTTTCAATTATGACGTAATTCAGCGTTGATTAGTGGGCGCTCTTCCAGCTGCTCGCCTGGCTGGCTGTCCGTGTGTCTGTCCGCCCCCGCCCTGTCCTTTTGCCTCGCCGCCGGCCCGCCCAGAGCCCGCCCGCCGGAAGAGTAAATCGAGCCGCGCTGCTCCGGGCTGCTCCGGGCTGCCGTGTTCCGGAGCAGAGGCGAAGCAGGCGAAGCGCTCGGTCCCCTCGTCCCTCCGGTCTCCGGACAGACGGCGGCGGGTTGGGGTTGGGGCGGCCAGGGGGCGCGGCACGCCCATGGCACGCCCATGGCACGCCGCTCCTAGCCGCTCCCCTCCCCGGCGTCGCGGTGCCGGCTCGGCTCGCTTCGGCTCGGCGTCGGTCGGCTCGGCGTCGGTTCGGCCGGCGCTCGGCCTCGGGCCGCCAGTGCGAGTCGGAGCTCCAAACCGGACGGGACGGCGCGTCGAGCGCGTAGAGCGTTTCGTGGACTGCTCGCCGCACCGGGCGACGAGCGCGCTGAGCGCGGTGGAGCGCCGCCAGCCAGCGCAGCGCGGCCCCCCGCGGCCAAGGGAGAAAAAACGGAAAATCGATAGTGGCTGCGGCCTGCGCGAGTGCCTTCTTCTGCTGCATCCGCCCCATTTGGATTACTAAGGATTACCTTTTCGCCGTTGGATTACCAGTGTGTGTGTGTGTGTGTGTGTGCAGTGTGTTACTGTGATAGTGATGTGCTAGTCAGGGCGTGGGCCCCTCGTTGGGCTCGACGGCCTCAACATAACGCTCCGGCTGCAACCGGCCAAGGGCCGCGAGGCCCGCGAGGCCCGCGATGCCGGCCGCAAGCACCGCGGCAAGGCCAAGAAGGCCAAGGTAGAGGTGAAGGACGACGACGACATGCTACCCGTCGTCGCGACCCCCGCCGCCGCGGAGAAGGCCTCCCCGAGGGCCTCTCCGGACGCGCCCGCGGCGAGCGGCGACCGCCTCGAAGAGGCCTCCTCCGCGGAGGAGGGCGACGTGCCTCGGCCGCACGACGACAAGGATGTCGTGGCCGCCGTCGTCCGGGCCAAGTCGCCGCCCTCCGCGTCGGACACCGAGAACAACAACGTGGTCGCCGAGGACGTCGAGAAGGTGTGTGTACTCGGATGCAGCGTCCCCTGATACCTACATCGTCGCCTACTTGTTGATGTCGTTTCCAGCAAGTTTTTGTGTGTACCGAGCCGGCCGCCCTTTTTACAGTGACCATTGAGTCGCCTAATGACGGACAGACGGCGGCCCTGCGCAGCGGCCGGCCAGACAAACAAGAATAGGGAAAATTAACTTTAGCTTAGCAGCTGGCGGTAGGTTGTAAAAGTAGAGGCGCTTCTTTTTTTTCCTCCCCCTTCCCCGCACCGAGCCGCACCTTGGCCTCCTTTTAATCTCTCTCTTTCTTGTGGATCCTCTTGGAGTGGCTCGCCATTGTGGCTGCGCTGCCGCTCTGCGGGGCGCGCTCGCCGGCCCGGAACGGAGCCAAGCGGAGCGGTGCGGAGCGAGCAGCACAGCCAGACGGGGTGCACCTTTGAACGCGCAGCGCGCAGCCCAGCGCCCCGAGATGGCGATCTTATCCGGGGCTATTTGGCGCGCCGGCCGGCCGGTCTGGAGCGGAGTGGCGGCCCGTCCGACTGTCTGCCTGTCTGCCCGGCTCTGTGGCAGTCTCTCTCCATGTGCGTGACGCGCACGCGCGAGTTACGGCCCCTCGAAACAGATTGAATGAGCGCGTCTTTTACAACCGATAGGCGGCGATGCGTTGCGTGCGTGGTGCACACGCGTGGGTTTGGCTTCATTGTCTCGCATTTATGTTTATGTGGGCTGTAAAATTTAGTGCGGCGGCTTGTTCAGTATATCCGGTAGCGTGCGTGTCCGTGGTTTGTATGTTGGTGCTGTCATATAATGTACACCTGAGGAGAGAAGGTAGGAGAGGATGTTGGACGTTCACCTCTGCCTGGCTGACAGAGGAGGGGCCGCGCTAAAGTTCACGTGTGTTGTAGAACTCGGGGCATCGGTCTGACAAAACGACGATTGAGAAAACGGGCGAATGGGCTGGGGGTGTTTCTGCTGTGGGTCTCGGATTTGACCGGCGCGGTGGGGGGCGTGGCCGTGTATATGTGTCCGCTTTGGATGAAAAGTTGTTTTTCTCGCACCTCTTTTATTACATGGGAGGGGTGTGTCCTCGGTGGCTACTGTGTCCGTCGATCGACTCCGCAAAAAGGAAGGTTATCCAGAAAGGCAGGGATTTGACACCGGAGGGTCCCGCGGCGAGAATGATACACACACACTACACGCGCAGACGAATATATGCAGCTTGCTACGTGTATGTGTGTGCATACCACGTTGGGGTGGCTGGCGGCAACCGGAGTAAACATCCTGTGTGTGCCATTGTGGCTATTAGCTGGCTTGGTGTAAATAATGTGCGTGTGGTGGATCGGGCCGCAGAGAGGGGGTACAAAAGAGGCACTTTCTGAAGGTGATTGCAACTGCGAATACTCGGTATATTTGCACGGCATGAGTTCGTGTGTGGCGGCTCCAAGTCGTGGCCCCGCTTGCGTGCGTGCACCTCGGTGCGTGTGAGGTAGGTCGCGTTTGAACGAACAGGTTTATGACGTTGTAGGGCCCTTTGTGGCGGACACTCCTCGCTTTGCTTGTTTTTTCTTCTTCTCCATCTCCCTCCTCTCCCGGACCCGTGGAACCGGTCAAGCAGAGCCGAGCGCGCACCCCTCCTGTGCACCCCAATAGCACAATGGCTTTAGGGGAGCCGTGCGGGGGTCTGTTTGAATGCCCGCCCGGAAAGCGGGGTGCTGTGTGGGATGCCGATTCTGTAGCGTTGCAGGCAGGCTGCTGGCGCGCTGCTGGCGCGCTGCTGGCGGGTCGCTCCTCGAAGTGATTTTAGGGCAGTTTGCGGCGGCTCCCTCTGCGGCTGGATTGCGGCGTGCGCATTTCGCGCGTCCATTGATCTGCGTCCCTGTGGTGCGCTTGCAGACCTCACAGTTTGCGCGGGAAACAATGTAAACATTGGAAGGAAACGTGCAGATATTTCACTGCTGTAACATTTGGCCCCTGGCATGGACGCTTCTGCCTCGTCCATGGGCTGGCCGGAATCGGCCTGAGATAATGTGTGGGCCAACCTAAACGCCCCTGACTAAATGGTCTGCTGCACTTCTGAGATATTAGGCAAAGCGGCATTTTATCTATCTTCGCGTTTAATGGCCTACTACTGTCAATTTTTGTCACTTCAGCAACCGATGCCTTTGCACGTAATTCAGTGTTAGCGCTACCAACAATTGTGTGATAAGGGCTCTTACTCATAAAGATACCATACAAGACTGAAGGACTTAAGCTTCGTCAGGAACCAACCTTCCTAAGTAAAGACCCTCCAGATTCAATCACACTCTGTGGCTCGTGTATGTGGCCACTCTCAGGCCTTTTGTTTCATTTTTTATCGTTTTTGAGAGTACAAGGTATAAGGACTTGGCCTTAATCAGAAACGATACCAAACTTCCACGAAAAGACCCTTGAGATCCTTTTGACGCCTTCGCTTTGACATCATACTATGTGGCGTGCGTCTGCACACTCTCATAACCCATTGTTGATTCTGCACGTTATGAACTTCTCTTTCTTGACTGTCTGGACTGCTCCTACGTACTTTTCTGAATGGACTCTTCTACATGGATCCCTCAACATTGACCCTGTTGTCAAGACTCTCCTGTACCGGCTCCACACTTGGTTAAGCCTCTTGCAGCTGGTTACACGACGTTCGGAGCCTTATGCGGAACGACGGTAGCGTTTTGTAACACGACGCTGCGTCGTCGGTCGCCATGCTGACGGTCCAAACGGCGCCGAACTGATCGGCCGCAAATTGATGAGGGGCTTGTGGCTCATGCTCGGGCTGGTTGGTGGCCGCTCGAGGGTATCAATTTGGAAAATGGAGCTGCCGCTTTGAGAAATCGCTGATCAACGGTCGGGTGGGGCACTTGCCGACCAATTAGCAACCCGTTCGCCCGGCCTCACTTCAAATTGGAGGTGTAGTTTTATTTTTGTTGTTTTTTTGGCGGCTGGTCGTGTTTTGCGTGTTGCGCTCTCGTGTTGCCTTCATGTTCTTCTTTGAATTGCACTTGGTGTTCTTTTCCGTTGTTTTTCTGAGGACTGAATATTCCTCTCTCACTCTTCCTGGTATCTTCTCTGCTCTGTTGCCCACCGGTGGTGGCTTGAGTTGCACAGGTGGTTCGGACGCTAAGTGTTTTACGCGACTAATAATAACAGGTTGTCAGTTCACTGTGTGAGGGGTACGGCGTCCGGTCCCTTCGAGGTCCCGCTTATGACTGGCATGATGACCACTGCCACCCTGTTGTAGATTCGTATCATTTGATGGCCTCTGGGCGTGATCTGGGCCGCAGCAGTGGCGTAGGTCAGGGCGGGGCCGCGTGCTCTTGGCACTACTGCTGGCACGCCACTGCTTGGCACTGCTGGCATCGTCCGAGATTCCTTTACGCGTCATAATAATGTCACTCTCGCGGCCGTGACTGGTTTATTGGCATCGTTTTTCCTCGCCGGCATTGGCTTCTGTGCAGCCGATTTGCTGTGTGTGTGTGTATGTGTGTGGCGCAATGCGCGCCAGCCCTGTTCTGTATTCCGCCGCCAAACAGCGCGTCGTCTGTATGCCGTTTTCGAAATGCGTTTGCGGCCGGCGCGGCTTGCCGCCTGCGTGCGCTCACTGCCCTTTCCCGATGCGTGTGTGGTTTTTCTTTATTTTTATTTTTCTCTTCGGTTTTCTCTCTCTCTTCGTCCCGACTTTGTGATGGTAATGTAATGGCTGGCTGCGTGTGTTATCGCTGGCCGGTTTAGGTCTTCGATTTCATGCTCACTCTGCCTAACAGAAAGGGTTGGTTCGTATCGCTGGAAAGCTGTTCAACGGACTTTTGCGCCATTGTGATGTATAGAAATTCTACCAGGTCTAACGAAATTTGTAACCAATTGCAAATATTCTCACCATTGAATGTGGGTTTTATTTTTCTGCAGTGGAGTGCGTGAGTTGCGAAAGGGCCATCACGTGCCGACCAAGCTGGTGGTCAACACACACACACTCTCAGTCTGGCACTTTGACAGACGCACAGTGCATGACACGCGGTACACGGCTTGTCGTGTCCGCGTGATCGTCGCGCGTGTTTTACGGGGCTTTGCGCGCCCGTTTACGAGCGCATCAAAATGTTCGCTCACGTCCGCTGGTGTGGCGTTGCCGAGCGTAGCAGAGCGTTGCAGTAAATGCAGCCAGGGGCCTTTAATTTTCGGTCGAGTGGTATTACCGCTGCACTTGGCTCGGCGTTGGAGTGCGCCCTTTCTGTCCGTGTTCTCTGTTGGCATGCCTGTCTGTGTGGATTAGTCTGTGTGCGTGAGCTGACGTGTCGCCCAGTGAGACGCCGGCCGCGTTGACGTGTTGCTGGCGGGAGGACGTCCGGTCGCGATTGCTTTTGGAAAGCACTGAATGCTGGGCTCCGAGTATCGGCCTTGATGAGTGTTTCCTGAACCGTATAGACCTAGTGATACCATCTCGAAATGAATGCGAGGATACAAAAAATGGCAGCTGCTGACGGCGGTGTCGTTTGCCTGTGTGAGTGAGGCGTTGCTGCTCGCGGCGTTGCTGCGGCCCGTGATGAAAAAGGTGCCAGTAATTGGTACGTGCTGTTTTTTCCTCTCTGCCGGCGTCGATTCGCTCATTATATCGGTGTCTCTTTCTCACTCGACAGGTGGCAATTTTTTTCCTTGCACCTTTTTCTTCATCCTCACTTGCCTCTTGAAACGGATGATTGGCGATTCAATGGCGCCACCGCCTCGACTGAGTGGTGCCCTGTATTTGTCTTGTGCTTCGTGTTTGTTTTCACCTTTTTGCTCCGTCTCTGCGAGGCTGGCTGGAACACCCTTCTGTTGCTTCTATTTTGGCAGAGGGAGGTGCGCGGTCGGTGACCTGCCGGGCACGCCCTGCGGACTGGGGAAAAAATCAATTGCTCAAAGTCTGCGCCGTTCCCTTCCCCGTTCCTCAGGCCAAGATGGGCGCCGCTTTTTCCCCCGTCTCCGGCGGAGGGTAGGAGAAAGGAGGACAGCTTTTAGGGGTGGAAAGCTGCTCTTTGGCCCGGCTAGCCGCGGATGCAGGGGAGCTTTGCCATTCAAAGATGGACTGCGGAGTCTGGTCGGTGCGCCTTCACGGTGGAGTATGCTCGCGCATGTTGTAGTAACGCAAGTGCAGTCCATGGAAAAGATTAAGCGAAGTTCTACCAGTGCTCGAAAACCATGGAATGGAAAGCTTACAGTTCAAATAACTTCTGTGCAGGACTATTTCATCTCAATCGAATGAATACTTGCCGCATTTCAGTTCAGGGAAGGCCTTGTTCAACAGGGTCTTTCGAAACATTCTCGGGCTGTTTCCTATCTTCATGTAAAGAGGCGTAGCAGCCTTATCCTTTCAGCACGCGACCCCAAAGGCGATTTGCGGAAGTGCTGAAATGAAGCAGAGGCCGTCGTGGGGGCACACGGACCGAGGCACGGACGGGATGGCGGCGGTCCGGGGCATGCATTACTCAATCGCGGCCGATGCCGCTTGTTTCCCCCAGGGGAAATTAGGCGCAAGTGAACGCTTTATTTCCAGGAGTGCGGCCCAGCCCGCCAGCGCAGCCCAGCGCAGCAGGGCCCCAGGGAGGGGAGCGCTCGGGCCGCGGGGGAGGAAGGGCGGACACACGCCGAGAAACTTTCCCCTGGAAAATAATGTTCCTTTTTTCCGAACGCGCATTTTGTCTGTATACTTTTTTGTTGGCAGTTTTGTGAGGGTAGGCAGCAGGGCTCTGAGACGTGTCGGTTTGATGGGGCGTGAGCAGTGCATCGTGCTGGCTGGCTGGCTGCTGTCTGGCCGCCGCAAGAGGATTGCGGTCCGAGCGACAGCAGGGTGGCGAGACTGGCGAAGGGCAAATGGATGAATAATGACGTGGGGGTGGCTGCCTGCTTGCTGGCTGTCTGCGCGGCCGGCTGCCCGGTTAGCGATCAAAGAGGATGAGGAGGGTTTTGGCGGCGGGTGCGTGCCGCTGACGCGTGTGCACTACCTCGCGTGCGTGCGGCCGTGCGTGCGCGCGGTCACGCGCCGTTCCCACGCTACTGCTGTCGCCGCGGCGGCGTGCACGCTCGTGGCTTTTATTTCAATTTTTGTGTTGGCAAACCTTGATTTACTCTTTTTGTCGGTGACTTGCCCGGCTTGCTAATGAACGGCCGAGGCACGCAGCACGTACCAATCTCTGTCGCGACACACCGCTGTTTCCCTACTGTCGGTGTGTCAGCCTGTGTGTATGTGACATGGCGGCGCCCTCTGATCCTCAACATGGGACTACACACGCGGCTCGCCACAACACGACATGTGCTTGCCACTACACCCTACACCTTTTCCTCGTGTGTGAGCGTGCCTGTGCATGTGTGCGTGCCAAGGCGCGTGCAAGCCCCCTCGCGCCGTCATACTCAGCTGAGCGTAACTGCTGCCAACACACGCTCGCTCACACACACCACTCGGATACGTGCGTGCGGTTAGCGGGCCCAATGGATCAGCTTATGGTGATCCGGCTAAGCCCGCCGGGGATGTATATATCCCTTGTGGCGGTCCAGCCGGGGACGTTTACAGCCCGCGGGTCCAACTTTTATTCGGGCCGGGCATGATGGCGGGAAGGGAGCGGAACGGGCGGCCCTCTCTCTCCTCCGCCAAATGGGAAACAATGAACACGGTCTGATAGCGGATCTGCGGCTCGGGTTCCGCCCTCCTCACAGCTGGGGTCGCCGCGCCGCCTCCGCCATGCCGCGCCATGCCCCGCCGCGCGTCCGAATTAACACGCCCCTGAGGTACATTAACTATTTATCGCGCCGTGAGACCATAAAAGAGGGGGAGGGTCGTAATGACAGTGCTCCCCGGGCCGCCACGGGCCGACTGGGCCGACCGGGGCGTCAGCTCGCGTATAAATAGATACCCCCAACTGCTCTAGTTTTTGTCCGCCGTCAAGCATTGTTCCCCTTCTTACACGAGGCCTCTGAGGGGCGAGGCAGCCGCGCGCGGCCTCGTCCTAGGAAGTTGTTGCGGTTAGAAGCGTCACGCTGTTTTGGCGGGATTTATTCTGGTGGCGGTGTGGGCGTGGGGAGGCCCCCGCACTTGTCTCTCGGCCACATTTTCACGGGGCGGGGCGGGCCGTGGTGGGCCGCGGGGCAGACAGAGTGGCCCATTTGTCGTCGACCTCCCAGCGCGCTGCGCGCTCAGCCAAGACACACCGCGCTCCGCCGCTCCGCCCCTGACTCCCACAGCTCAGCGTCTCGAATCGGTGGCGCCCAGCCTAATAACGCTACTGCAGCTGACGAGGGCGTACTGACTCCCATTGTCCTCAGGACAGAACGCTAACTTGTCGGACTTCCTTAGCGACGTAGGAGCCTTTTCTTTGGACAGGTTTCTGAAGAAGCCGAACGGAGAGAGAAGGCAGGTTTAACTACTGGAAGCAAATCCATTCTGTTCCAAATTTGGCCTCGGAATTTTTGCGGTCAGCTTCGCGGCGTTCTACGTGCTTTGGCAAGTCGGACGCCCCAACTTCGGATTCCCGTTGTTTTTGTGCTGATTTTTTCCTCCCCCTCGGAGACCGCGCAGAGGAGGGGAAGGCAACAGGAACTGTCATGTAGAGCCGCCGGCTTGATAAAGTTGGCGTGCAGTGGGCGGCGAAAACGAGCAGCGGTTAGAAAAAATAGGAGAAAAAGACCATGTCAGTTTATGGGTAAAAGTACAATATTGTGTCTCTTTTTTCTGCGGGGCATAAAAAGGCGACTGACTCGTTGACCGACGCAGAGTTTGGCCGCACTTCCACTCCAACGAGTTGACAAACTTGGGCGTGAAGGGACGCGCCCTGATCCCCGGGACGGACAAGTTCGTTGATATGCGCCCCAAGTTCAATGGAGCGGGGATAACCGCCCCGGCGCTAAGTACACTCTGTGTCGGCATTTCTCGCTCAAGCGCCAATGAGCGTGGATTACTGCGCGGCTAAGTGGGCTGCGCCTGAGTGGTCTGGAGGCGCTTGAGCGCGCTGGAGAGCCGCGGCTTGTGACGTGACGAAATGGCGGATATCAAGCAGGGAAAAGTTGGAAATTGATGGTTGGAATTCAAATGACACCTTGCTGGGGCTAGCCATCAGCCTCTAGGGTTGAGGCAACTCACCGCGTTTGTAGCGAGCGGATCCTCACTTAGTCAAAGGCAGGACCACTGGAACAAATCAGTCGTCCTGGAAACATTCTTTTGTCTGGAAGATGGACTCTCAACGCTTGCAACTCCGGCCATGAGAACCTGCAGAGAACCTCGGCATTGAGTTGGTTTGCCGCTGGTGGTCCCCGTGGCGTTTAGCTTTTCGATATCGCTTCCGCGGCACGGACAGCGGCAACAAAGAGATGTTTGTCCGCGCTTTTGTTTTCCTTTTGCCCCTCTTCTTTTTCCGCTCCAACTGGCACAGCGATTCCAAATATGCTTTGAATACAGCAGCCCGTTGCGTATTGTGTGCTTTCCTGCCCCCTTTTTTGCTCGATCCCGGTCGTGATCTTCTTCATCTCCTCTTCGTTCAGCTGCCTCTATCCCCTAACTCATCTGCTTCTTTCTCGTGTCCCCTCTTCTCTCCTGTTTCCTCGTCTTCTCTTCACCTCCTCCCCACTTGGAATGGTTTCTTCTGGTCGCCGGTGTTGTTTCCAAGGAGTGTCTTGTGTGTAAATGAGGTGTCCACCCGTGTTGGCAATGTTAACCAACCGGATCTGTGTGTGTGTGTCTGTGTGCGTGTGTGTGTGACAGGGGATGTCTTTATTTATCGTTGCGGCCGTTGTGTCGCGATAGCCGAACTGTCCTTTGGTAGCCATTGTCCTGCCTGGTCCGGACTTGGTGGCCCGAAAATTCCCCGTGCGATTAAAGGGTTCTCTCAACTGCCCGTGCTGGTTTTATATCCTGAAAGGATTTACCTTAGCTGAGCCAAGCCATGCTCGGAGCATGTTAAACCCGTCAGGGAGTTGGTAACGAAGAAGGTTGACTCCCGGAGCAATTTTGTCGTAATTCTGTAAGGGATTAGGGTTGTGATGTGGATCGCAGTGGCATGTGACGATTTGTGCGAGGGTAAGGAAGTCCCCCGGGCTGGTTGTCGGGTGTAATTCCACTCCGCCCACCTGGCAGGTGACCCGGCCGGTAACCCTAGATGACTGGCTCATCGCCCGGCCTCGGCGTCCTCGCCCGGACAGAAGGGGTGGCGGACCGCTGGGCCACTGGGCCCCGGGGGGTGGACGTGCTGCCTCGGGGCGGTTTGTCGTGAAGTGAGATAAGGTCACTCACGGACGTGGCTCGCTGACGGGCTTGGCCAAAACACACCCGCCTCGCGGTCGGCCTGCCAAAAGCGAAAACTGCAACCTTGTGTTCCTCCTGTTTCAGGTGAGTTCCTCGCGCCGAGGGCACGCCGTCTGGCGGCCGAGCTGGGGACTGGCGGTGAGTGTGAGGGGAGGCAGCGGGGTCGGCTCGAATCTCGGGGCGCGAAGGGAGACTAATCCGGTAAAGGGGACGGCATGAAACTGATCCCTAAAACGCGACGACCAGACAGGACGCGCCCATCCCCTCGACGGCGCGGCGACGCTCCCCTCTGCCAGCACACTATCATCCTCATAAAATTGCACCCCTGCCGCCGTCTCTTTCTTTGCGCATTTCCCTCGCTCTCGACAAGATACCGGAAAGGGGAGGAGTGGGGATCCAAGGAGTGTGTGTGTGTGTGTGTGTTTATTCATATTTTGTTTCTTTTTAATATGTCGTGCCTATTGACATGCATCGCCTTGTTGTCGCACCCTTTCTGCTGACCTGGTAGAGAGAGCTTTGCTGTGAATTGAGGCGTTGTCGGTCAAGCGCGTACGCACACACACGACACGGACGCGGAAGGCTGTACCGCTACAGTGTAATGAATTTGCCAGCCGGACTCATCATGGACCAACCAACCCTGCTGATGATGCACAGTGTGCTGCACGCCCACCACCGCTTTGTGGGCCGCCTCGCTGGACAAAGGGTTGTGTGTGTGTGTGTGCGCCCCGTGGGCAATAGCTTATTAGCCGCACCCCCGCTGCGCGCTGGCGTGCGTGTGTGTGCGTGTACACAGAGACGGCTGCAATGAATGAGTAATGCGGCCAATGGGGTGGCCGGCTGGCGCCTCGCTGTGCCCGGCTGTGCCGCCACACTGTCACGCCAGTGCGCTGTGCGTGACGGCGTGGCGTGACAAGCAGCGTGACTAGCACGGAGTGAGTGACGACGAGGTCGACGACGGCCGGGCATGCCGCCGCGTGTCGCCTGTCTGTCTGCCTGTCCGTCTGTCTGTCCGCCCGTCGTGGGATTGAATGAAATCGCGCCGCGTGTCAGCGCGCAGGCCGCGCAAGCTGCCTTTCTGCCCCATTCCTGTTTATTCTAATTTGATTCCCTTTTTGTAACCAGATAGTCCAATCGGTGCTGCAGTGTCGTCGGGTTTATCGGCCCGGGGCGTTGGTCCTCCTCTCCCTCCTACACTGTAGGGGTGGCTTTGAATTTGCCGCGGAATTTATTTTGCCCCGCGTGAATTGGCTGAGATCACGCGCGCGCTCCGAGGGTAGTCGAGGGTGGCGGCGGAGTAGGGTGTGCGGTGCCCTGCGGCGTTGGCCTGGGGTGGAGAGAGAGGACAAAGCACTGTGTGCTCTCTTTTCCCTCCTGTTATTTCCCTCTTTTTTTGCGAGCCTTTGCGGCGACTGCTGTGCGTACCGTAGCCAAGTCCCTCCTCTCCCTGCCGCCGCCACCGCCGCCGCTACTGGAAGCGGCTGCACACGTTCACACTCATATCACACACACACACATGCGCGCCGCTGTCGCGAAATGGCGTCACACAATTTCACGCGCGTTCATACATTCGGGCGCTGTGTTTTTCCTTTTTCTTTGGCCGTGTGCGTGGTGCCTGCACAGTTGCCTGTTGTGGTGCGCGTCGACGCGACCCGCTCGGCCACGTCGTGACGACCGCGCGGCGTTTACGGCGCCGTTTCATCGCGTCACGTGCCTCCACTGGAAGAGAGAGAGAGAGAGAGAGAGAGTGTTTGCATGCGGGGTGCGCGTTTTACTCCTCACGGCGACGCGCTGGCCCGACCGCTCACCGACCCGACTGCCGGCGCGCCGAGCGCGCGTTCGGTCGCCGCGTTGGTCGGTCGTTTCCGCCCCGACGGGACGGGGTAACTTTGTGCAGGCCCGCGGGGCCGCGGGGCTGCGGCATGAGAATGTTACGAGTCGGGTGATGGCGTTGCGCGGGGTGCGGTGCGGCCAGGCCGGGCCAGGCCGCCAGGACGGGGCAAGCGGGCAGGACTGCAGCGCCGTAGCGCCGTTTTCGCGGACGGCCGGACGGCCGACGGCCCATCCCGCCGCGGCACTTTACGAGCAATGGCTGCCCGTGCTTTACGAGCCCCCCCCCAGTGGGCCAGAAGACCGGTGGAGGTGGACACAACTCTCGACGCGTTTTGAGCTACAGAGTCGCTAAACAGGGCTCGAACCGAGCGTGTGACCCCACCAATGGATTGCTCTCCGAACGAGGAATCCATTGGTGGGGTCACACGTTTGATTCGAGACCTCTTAAGCGACTTTGGAGCTCAAAACGCGTCTAGAGTTTTGGCCGCCTCCACCGGTCTTCTGGCCCACTGCGCGGCGGGGAGGGGGCCAAGCCGGGGCCAGCACCGCGTCGTCGCGTCGTCCTCATCAAAATGCTAAACGGCGCTCGGCGGGGCGCGGGGCGGCGGCGGTGGGGCGGCCCCCGGCGGCGTCGACGTGCACCCTCCCGGCCACGCCCCGCGGGCCGGCTGGCGGCAGGGGGTTGTCGTCGGCGACCTCCAGGACGACCCGCAGCCTCCGCCACGCCCTGGCGTTGCAGCGTAGCACCGCGCCGTCCCTCACGGGGCGCCGCGGCCGCACCTGGCCGGCCGCCTCGACCGCGTGGGCACCGCACGGCGCGCTAACGTCCGCTATAAATATTGACGGGAGTCGTAACGGAGGAAACGTGACAGTAAACATGACACTAAAGCCGGCGACAATAAACTTGACACTAAATCGTGACCTTCCTTTTTGGCCGCGCGCCGTTCGCGGCGCGGTCGAGCGCGGCTCAGACGTCGTGTCTTTATTTTGCTGCCGGCTCGCCGTCCCGTTTCCCCCCTTCCCTCCCCCCTCTCTCTCTCTCTCTCTCTCTCTCTCTCTCTCTCTCTCTCTCTCTCTCTCTCTCTCTGTTTTGCTTCTACCCGCTGTCGCCACCGCCCTCCCCACGCTAAGTCCACGGCTATCTGCGCCGCATCTTGCGCCCTACCTGGCCCACTTCGTCTTGCTGCCTCCCCCGAGGCCCGCCTCGGGGTTTGCGAGAGAGAGGGAGAGAGGCCGGGGGGTCGCGCCCCCGCGCGCACTTTGCACGACGACGACAGAGATAGTGAAAGATGAGGCAGGAGGATGATGGCCTGCTTGCGGCGCGGCGGACGCGTCGCGGTGGCACGGGAAAGAGACGGAGGGGGGAGGGGGGGAGAAAAATGGGAGCGGAAGCTCATTCCGCGCCGCGCTGTGCCTGGCTGTGGCGCGGCCGTCTAGCCGCGTGCCGCGACCATTACTTGGCATTACTCCTAGCCGGCTGCACAGCTAAGTACCGCCGGCGCGTTTTTGTTTTTGTTTGGCCACTAATTTTGATGTGATGGAGAGCGAGCGGGGTCGTCGCTGTCGCACTGGCGGCATTAATAGGTCGCTTCCGGCCGACATGACAATGTGTGTGTGACGTCACGCCGCCTGCACCTTTACGACTCGAGGCGTGCGCGCCTTGGCGTGTTACGGCCTTGCCGGGAGGAAGTCGTGTCCAGTGTGCAAAAAAATTTCGTTTCATTACGTTTAAATTTTTTTTATTTTCAATTTTTTGGCGGGGCATAATTATACGGAGGGGAGAGCTATTGCGGTCAAGTTGTCAGGGATAATGGTTCATTTGGCCGAGTGGAAGAAGAGGGGCTCTTGGGGCTTGTTTTGGCTAGGTCCGCAGCGGCGCGGCCCCGGGGGGCGGCAGCGGGGGGCAGGTGAGCGGGGGCGGCGCGGGGGCGGCGCGGGGGCGGGCGCCAGCGAGCTAAGCTTGTTAGCGGCCTAATCTGAGAGCACTTCCCAGAGATTCGCAATCCGATTACGGGAGTTGGGGAAGGCGAGGCGACGCAAGGCGAGGGAGCGGAGCCGAGCGGAGCCGAGCGGAGCCGAGCGGAGCGGGGCGTTCAAAGCAGACAACGTTGTTCTGCTGGCCGACGGTCCGGCGTCCTTTATTTTTACCCGCCGCTCCCTTACCAAACTTACAGCACTGCCAGAGGAGACCGGAAGTTGAGAATTCAGGTTGTGCGTTATTTTTCTTTCTCAAATAGCCTTGCCGCCGTTGAAGGAGAGCGAGAGAGACGAACGACGCGTTTTCGCTTTTCCCCTTGGAGTGTCGGCCGGCTGTGTACCCTTATTCACTTCCAACACAATGGGATCTTCCCCCTCATCTCCCCTTCCTCCTCCTTTTTTTTTTCATCCCGGCGAAAATTTGACTTGACGACAGCGTTATGCTTGATGAAGCAAAACGAGATTTTAAACTTTTTCTTTTTCCAACCCCTCGTCGTGTCGCCGCTTTATCATTTTTTGTCTCTCTGCCCGGTTGTCTGCTTTGTAAGACGGCTCGCGGATGGCCGCGGTCTCGTTAGCATAAGCGCTGGCATCGCCTGGGCATCGCGCGTCGCGGATTGACTCGTCACGCCGCCCGCGTTTGGAAGCCTGCTTTTTGTTCCGAAAAAATGTGCCCGTCCGGAATTACAAACGTCATTTCACCAAATTGTCGCGATAAGCCCTGGTTTACGGTGTAGCTGCAAGCTGGGGTCCAAGAGGGGCGCTAAAGGGGCTCATTGCAGCGGGGGGCGTGGGGGTAAGAAAGAGGGAGGGGGCGCATGGGGGGCAAGAAAAAGGGGGGGGGAGGGCAATTCGCGCTCAGGGCGTCGTGAATTTTATGGCTCCTTAAACTGCGCGAACAATCTACTGGCGCGGGTTATGGCTCGGCATGGCGGGGCTCTGGGCTCGGTTAGTTGTTGGTAATGACGGAATAAAAGTTTCCCCCTCGTGAGAGTGCGGCCAGCCAGGCCAGCCTTTCGCGGCCGGGGGGACTGGCGAGGAAAAAAAGGGTTTTAGTGCCGTAACGGCTTACTTGATTTGCAGGCTAGACTATTTGCAGTGAGCGGGCAAGGGGAGGGGGGCTCGTGTGCACTCGAGGAGACGGGCACAGTGGGCCAGAAGACCGGTGGAGGCGGACGAAACTCTGGACGCGTTTTGAGCTCCAGAGTCGCTAAATGGGACTCGAACCGAACGTGTGACCCCCACCAATGGATTGGTCTCCGAACGAGGAATCCATTGGTGGGGTCACACGTTTGATTCGAGGCCTGTTTAGCAACTCTAGAGCTCAAAAGGCGTTTAGGGTTTTGTCCGCCTCCATCGGTCTTCTGGCCCACTGTGCGCAGAGCGGTGGAGCCGAAGGTGCAATATATCAGTCCATTTGGGTTGATTTGGCGTCCTCCGCTTCGCTCGGCTTTGCTCGGCGAACACACACGCGTGTATCGGTTACAAATGTCGCCTTTTTCTGTGTGTGTGCCCGTGTGCGTGTGCGTGTGTGTGTGTGTGTGTGTGCGCGCGCGTGTGTGTGTGCGTGTGCTCAGGGGAAGGGGTAAGAAATACCTGCGCGACGGACGTGCCGCCGCTGCCCCTCATGAAATATGGAAGTGTGTGTGTGTGAGTGAGCGCGCGCGGTATGTGATTTAAGCCCCGCTACCGCCGAGAGCTCCCCGTCAGGCCGTCACACGTCCAAGCGGCCTTTTGCCGCCCGTGACAGGCGCGTGACGTGGATGTGACGGCAGGAGGCTTTTTGCTTATTGGCGGTCACGTCCTCGTGTGTATGTGTGTGTGTGTGTGTGTCCGTGAGCGTGTTAGTGTGTGGTCACGTGTTGACGACGCCGGTTTTCGTGTCGGCTTTGTGGTGTGCCGTCGTATGGTGCCGATGACATCGGACATGTCGCGGCCCGCGTGTGTGTGCGCGTGCGTGCGTGTGCGTTCGCAGAGAGAAGGGGTCCGTATGCTAAGTCGCATGAAAGCGAAGCCATGTCACCGCTTGCCCGTGGACGCGCACGGCAGCACGGGTCATGTCTGAGAGTGGCACTTATTCCATTTGTTTACCTGATTTTTTTTCCTCCTCGCGCTTCACCCTCCTGCCCTCTCTCTCTCCCCTCCTCTGCAAATAACAACACTGGGCGTCCGTTTGAGCGCAATTAATGGTGCAGGCGCTGGGCCTGCTTCGTGCGAATGTGTTGCTATGCGGCGCGCGTAAGGGATTCTTCGCGAAGCCTGGCGAAGCGGCGTTCGGGGGGCAGTTTGTATTCATGCTGGCCCTTGTGTGCGCGGCCCGACCAACCGACCGGGCTCCAGATGCAATATTTATATTCTATGTAAATAAGGATCGATTTAACCCGTATCCTCCCGACATGGAAACATTTTTAGCGAACCTCCCCTTCTCTCTCTCTCTCTCTCTCTCTCTCTCTCTCTCTCTCTCTCTCTCTCTCTCTCTCTCTCTCTCTCTCTCTCTCTCTCTCTCTCTCTCTCTCTCTGCGGGTCCTCGAGGCGGATGAAGCGCGAGAAAAAAAAGAGAGGGAAATAAAGAAGCGAGTCGACATTTTTACACATTCAAATCTCCCCTGACGTATTGGCATTATGCTAAGATAGCCCTCTTTGGCGCTCCCCTCTCTTCGCGTTTTTTTTCCTCTTCTTTCGCCTTTTTTTTTCTTTTTCTTCCTCTTCTTGGGCGTGCCGCCTTTCTCCCTGCAGTACCCTCTTCAATATGGATCACGTCCGTTTCACTCTTGGCTGGCTCGAGATGGAATACATTACGGTTTGTCACCGAGTTACATTTCGCTCCACTGGGGGGTGTCTGTCTGCCCGCCTGCAGGCCGGGCCCCTCGGGCAGGTGTCTCGGAAGTGGAGGGGCGCTATGCTTGGCCCGCGACTGAGGTTTCGCGACGAAATAACCGACGTTAAGCTTTCTAAAGTCGTGTCTTTTTAGCAGATGATACTTTTATGTACATAGCGTTAACGTGTTTTTATTTTTTCCTCACGTTTTTGCGGGGATGTGCAAGGGGTCAGGCAAAGATGGCTGTGTGCGTGAGAGAGAGGAGAGAGAGAGAGAGAGAGAGAGAGAGAGAGAGAGAATGGTACGTGTGTGCGCGCCCCCTCTGGCTTCGCCACTGGGGGGTTGCCGACAGTAAAACTCGGACGTGGCGACGTGCCCCGCATCAAGTGTCTTTCCGCGCCGCCGGACTAGGGGGGACATTACACTGCACACACACGCACACACGCATAGTCCAGCCGTTGCACGTCCGTTAGGAGGAAATAAAATTTCGAAGGAATGCGGGAAAGCGAAATAGGCAATTTAGGGATATCGTGTGTGGGTGTGTGTGGGTGGGTGGGTGGTAGGTGGGTGTGTGTGTGTGTTTGCGGAGCGCGAAAATGGATTTGTATCGCGCAACGATTGGATTGCGAGAAGGTTTTGGGGTGGGTGGGAAGGGCAGTGCCGCGGTTGTGTTGAGTGTGTGTGCGTGCCTTCGGTTCGCTCCTTGGGTCCGGTACTTGACTCGGCGAAAGCGACCCTTCACCTCCTCGCGGCTCGTCGACTTGGCGGCCACAAGGACGTTCCTGGCTGGATGTGCGACTCGTCTCCTTCGCGGCCTCCATCGCGTCGGTCGTGAGGAGGCTCACCAAGGATGCGTGCTGGGGGAGCGCGAAGGGTGCCGCCGGCCAATTGAAATTGAAAGTAGATTATTGATGGCGAGGCCGGAGGGACCGGGCCGGGCGGGTTGCATGCGAGGCTCTCGCACCTGGCTGGGCTCCCCTTGTTGTGGTCGGTCGAGGTCGACCTGCCTGCCTGCCTGCCGGGGTCGAGGAGCACCAGGGCAGCACGGCGTCGCACAGCGGGGCGGCGAGGTGTGTCTTTGTGTGGAGAGCAAACAAATGCCCCGACAAGTTTCGGCCGCGCTCCGTTGCCGCCGCAACGGCGGATGCGCGCGCGAAAAAAAAAGGAGAGAAAAGACCGGGGGAAAGGGTTTTTAAAAGGCCCACGCGGTTCGCACGGCCGGCACGGCCTGGCTCCAAACGATTCCGAGCTTGTTTGCAGTGTGGCGTCGATGTCTGTCCAAACAGACGCGTATCGCCCGGCCAGCCCCGGCCGGCCGACGCCGCGATTGCGCTGTGTTTTGCCAGCGTGTTTTCACGGCGTGTCTGCCCGCCTGTGTGTGTGTACCTGCCGCCACCGTCGGCTACACTGTCAAAGCTACGTTTATGGATCCGTTCAGCAAGTTCCGGGTAGTTAAAGCTGCACGTTTACAGCATGATTCTAGCGTGTTTTTCTTTTTACAACAATTTTTTTTCACGTTCCACTGCCGCTCCGGTGGTGCTAATAGACTTATTTGGCGGGAGCGTTTCCATTAATTAAGACAGGCACTCTGTGTTGATTGTGGATGGACTCGACGCGAAAGCTGTCACGGCCCGGAATAATTATTTTTTAAAACGCCCGCTCCTTTTTCATTGTTTTTTTCTCTCCGGGTGAGCACCGGGGGAGGGTCGTTTGACAGTTTGCCGTGGCAATGGGCGCCAAGCGGTTCATCGGGGTGGCTGCCTGTCGATGACCAGGCCTGGCCTTCCCGTCGCCTCGCCCGGCCTGGCCCTGGCGCCGTGCTGTTCTTTTGCATATATATTGGAGGCCGGCCCCCTCTTTTTCTCTCTTCCAGTGGAATCATTTTCGTTGAAACGAAAATCCGTTCTGGCGTGTGGCGGCTAGCGAAAATGCAATCGGGGGTATCTTCGCGTAAAATTGGGTTTTGCGAAAAAAAAATGGCTGCAATCGGGGTGCGGCGTTATTCGAGCTGAACGTGTGTCGTGTTTGCGGCCAGCCGCGACAGCCGCCGTAAACGGTTTAGCAATGATGATAAAACGGCGCCGGCCTGTTTTTAAATATGAAATAAAGTGGAAAAAGTTTTGCGTTGCGAGAGGTGAGGGGGAGATGGGAAAGCCCGGTGGCTTTGAACCCCGTAATGGTCGTGTCATACATTTTAATGAGTATGCAGAGACTAATCCCTCGCTAACCTGGGATGCTTTTGTTGATTGTTATGGCACCGGTTATGCGGCATTTGCGGCTCACTTGTCTGTACCTACACTTTATTGTCCTGAGCACCCCCTTTTCTCCGTCATTGTCTCGCCTAATTTTTGCTAGAGTTCGCGGCTTTGAGACTGCCTTGGGATGCTAACAGGGCAAGTCGCTGCACCTCGAGGCAATCCGAGGCAGACCGTCTTATAATTCCATCCCATTTTTATAATTTTTTTCTCCCTTTTCTTTTGGCCCCGTGAAATTCTTTTGAGGCTGTCTGGCCGAGATATTGCGGCACCCTAATCCCTTTGGAGCTTTCGGCCGCTTTCGGCGCAACAGTGCATCTCGCCGGAAAAGTGAAGTAATTGATGGCATGCTTTGAAATTGCGCCCCGTCGGGTTTATTAAAAATAAATGAGGCTTTGGCCCTCTTTTGTTTTTTCGGTGTCGGGGCCGACAGGTGGGGCTGTCGGCTCTGCAACAAAAACGAAGGTTTAGTGTGTCCAACGCGTGTTTTTCGCAAAGGGGTTTTGGTTGCGTAGTGCGCCGCACAGTGGGCCAGAAGACCGGTGGAGGCGGCCAAAACTCTAGACGCGTTTTGAGCTCCAGAGTCGCTAAATGAGACTCGAACCGAACGTGTGACCCCACCAATGGATTGCTCGTTCGGAGAGCAATGCATTGGGTCACACGCTCGGTTCGAGTCCCATTTAGCGACTCTGGAGCTCAAAACGCGTCTAGAATTTGGTCCCTGCGCCGACTTGTTTCCTTGTTTCTACCCGACTCGTTGTCCTGTACTAATTACGCGCTCGCTGCACCTGCCACTCAGTGGCCGATCCATAATGCATGGCGGCGTGGCGGCGATCCTAGCGCACGCCTGAATTTCTCATAGTGCTGTCTTGCCGGTGCCCCGCGGCAAGCGACGTGTGTGTGCGTGTGTGAGCGTGTGTGTCCGTGTAAAAGTGTAAGAGAGCGCGAGGGAAAGAGAGAGAGAGAGATTTGTCGCCTGGTCGTGCTCCCACCCGCTTGCTGCACACACGCACACATACACGCATGCATCATGTAAAAGGGGACCGTGTGCGGGGGATGGCGGGGCGAATCTATAGTGAATAACTGTTTACATGTGTGCGTTGGCGCGTCCTTCCGCGTGGCCTCGCCGGGCCTCGCCGGGCCTCGCCGGGCCTCACCCCCGCCGCGACGAGGACGCTATCATCATTTTTCTGGCAGAGGCATCGCGTGTCTGTCGAGTTGCTGGCGTGCGGAGCGCGGAGCAAGAAAAGGGGGTTGGGGGGCCGCCGCGCCCCGCCGCGCCCCGCCGCGCCCCGCCACGCCCCGCGGCCGGTGTGAGGTGATGCTCCTCGCGTCAAAGGAGCTGTCGACGCGGGGCGCGGCGCGACGGGGATGGCGACGGCTTCCCGCGGGGGATCCCTCGGGATCTTCCGGGATTTACGGGCCTCCGTGTCCTGGATCTGCCGGGTGGGACGCCACCCTCCCTAAGCCCTTTTTGGCGTCCTCGTCTCGCCTCGTCCCACCCGGCCCGAATAAAAAGGGACGCGCACCGCGCCGCCGCCGCGCCCTGCGACGAGCCCTGGGACGAACCCTAAGTGGGCCTGTTGCTATTTGAGCCGGTGAAGGATATGCCCCGTTTTGTGTGTGTGTGTGTGTGTGGGCCGGAGCGTGCTGCAAGGGGAGCAGGAGGGAGCGGGATAAAGAAATGAAAAGATGGTGGTGCGCACCTGAGGACACGACGGTGGCCTCGGCCCGGCCTCGGCCAGGCCGCGCGGAGGGTCCTGGAATAGAGGGTCGTGGCAGAGGGTGCGCCGAGCCATCCCCGCAGCCCCGCCCCGCCCCGGCCCGCCCCGGCCCAGTAATACGGCAGATTGTGTGTGTAACAGACTGGAATAAAGTATGTGTCATCGCGGGGCCGCGCTCTCGCCGGCCGGAGCGCGGGGGCGAGGAAGAAAGGAAAGGAAAGAAAAGGAGCAGAGATAAAAAAAAAAGAAGACGAGACTTTTTGTGCGTGTGGTGGATTTTCTCTGAGGGGAGGAACGTGCCTAGAGATGAACCCGCGCACATTCACTTCCTGCACTTGAAGCTGTTTTGGGAGATTTCGCTCTCAAGTGCGATTCATTTTTTTTTGTCGCTCTTTCCTTCTCTGCGGCGGGACCGGTGCGTGTAATGGTGCCTCTCTGTCTCTCTCTCTCTCTCTCTCTCTCTCTCTCGTACTTGGTCGGGAGTGGCGCGCTCTAGCGGGTCGTCACGGAATATTTTTACTTTTTTTTTCTTTCCCTGCCGTTGCGCTGCCGCGCCCTCTTCATGCAACTGCAGAGACTCTAGAGTGCGGAGCAGCGCGTCGGATGCTTTAATGTTTTAATGAGTGCGCGATGGCAGTGTGCTTGCGCCGCTGAGTGTGGAGTAGAGCACGCGAACTCCCGCCCGCGTCACCGCCCGTTGACCCAAACTTTTTTAATCGGCTCCGCTCTCGCTTCCCTTTTTGTTTTCGATTATTCCCGGATTTATTCCGCGCTCTCTCTTTTTCTCTGTCCGTCTCTCTCTCCGCAGTGATTTGGGGGCGGGGCGGGGCACCGAGTTGTTGGCGAGATTGCCGCCCCTAGTTTGTTTTAAATGCTGTTGTTTCGCGCGATGTGGATTGTTTTGGAATGGTTTCGCGCGTCCCCGCTGCAGTGCGCTGCCCGGGGTTGTTTGGCCGGCCGGATGGGGAGCCCCAGAGGGAGCCCCGGTGGGGGCCCCGGCCAAAGGGGGCCTCAGAGGGGACCCCCAGAGAGACCCCACGGGGACCCCAGGGGGAGGCCGCCCCGAATGGCCTTTGTCCGCCCCTTGATTGCTGGGCGTGGTGAGCTAATGGTGTCAGCCACAGCGGCTGCAGCAGCCGGCAAGCGCACCAGGCGCGCAGGCAGGAGCCCAGCGCAGGCAGGAGCAGGCCGGACGGCAGGCAGGCACGGCAGCAGCAGCACCAGTAGTCGGCCAGGCGCAGCAGCAGACCAGCGGAGTGCGGCTTCCGCTGTCTCTCGCAACGACTCACTTAGCGTTCTCTCCTTCTACCTCTCTCCTCCCTCTCTCCTCCTCCCTCTCTCCCCCTCCCTCTCTCCCCCTCCCACTCTCCTTCCCCGCGCCCCCTCCTCCTCCCCTCTGGACGGGGTCGCACCGCCAATTCCCGATATGGGGGACATAAGTGTCTTCCCCACGGCGCGCTCGAGACATACCTGTCTGTCTGCCTGTCTGGCCGGCCGTCTGTCGGCCCGCTAGCGGAGGCCGCGGTCCCGGCTATGTGTTATTCATGGCCGGTCGTCAAGCCGTGCATTGATGGTGGGGCATCCAGGGGCATCCCAACACTCAGCCTTCCCCCGACGGTGTGGTGGCGGGGCGCGGCGGGGGCAATGCCCCCCGCAGGGGCCGCAGGCCGCAGGCGGGGTTGGGCCCCGCTGGGGTTGGCGGTTGGCGCCCCAGTTGAGCCAACTCGGTTCCGCGAGAGATTGGTTGCGGCGGCGGCCCGGGTGGCCCGGGCGGGCTTGGCTGGGCGGCTAGCCCCCGGCGGGGTAGGCCACGCGGCCGCACCCGCGTCGAGCACGGCCGCGCTGGCCTACCCCGCCGGCGCTAGACCGCCACAGCTCCACTTCTTCTGCTGCGCCTCCGCTGATTGAACACCGGTCGCTAATAGTTTCGCGTTTGCTTGTGTGTTGCAGGGAACGGACCCGTCCTCAATCTACGCGTCGCCCGGAGGGAGAAAACGTGAGTATCTACTGAACCCGGTAGACGTGGAGGAAAGAGAGCTTCCTGGTGGATCGCTTGCGAGTTCGTTGTTGATAACGTTCTCGAGCGGCGCGCTTCCAAGTGCACGAGACGCGCGGCTTTGGAACGCGCTGGCGCGGATTCCAGCCCAAGCAGTGGTGTGTCTGTAAAAGAGACCGCGTCACCCTGGCGGGGAAAGAGACCGCTTTAGGAGGGGGCCGAATCGGCCGCGGCGCTGGGCGCTGGCGCCGCTAGCGGCCGCCTTTGCTTTTATCGCGAGGCCGTCGTAAAGTCGGCCGCACCCTATCTCTACGGCCGTGGGGCTTTAATTGTTGTAACTCCGTAAAACTTTACCGAGCTTTGTAATCCCCCCTCCGAACGTATTCTCGCGTCACTTACGACGGCGGCCTTTTATCGTCTGCCCGGCTTGGCGGCTGTCTGTCTGCCTGCCTGTCTGTCTGTCTGCCGAGCCGAGGCCCTGACGAAGGTCCAGCCTCGGTGTTGAGCGGCCGACAATTGTAATTTTTTAAAAGATACTAATTGTAACGATCCGCGCAGCTTCTTTGCCCAGCCCCCCGCCCGCTTTGTGTTCCGTCCGGGCGGCAGGAAGCGGGCAGTTGGCTTTCCTGTCCGCGACGGGCTGTTCGTTTGGCCCCGTTTTTGTTGCTGAGAATGCGCTCGTTTGGCCGCAGATGATGGAGCGGCCGCCAGCCACGCCGCCACCAGCAACGGCACCGCGTCGCCCGCCCCGGCGTCGGCGGCCACCGCGGCCGCCACCGCCACCGCCGCGACGCCCTCGGCCAGCGCCACGGCGCCGCAGTCGCCGCACGGCCTGCCGCCGCCCTCGTCCGCCGGAGCAGCCGCGCCCGCGCAGCCTCCGCCTACCTTTCCAGTGAGTACTCTGTGGCCTCGCTCTACTGCGCTACGCCGGGCTACGCCGGGCTACGCCTCTACCCTGGACCAGCCACTAACTTCCGCGCTTGTCTGCAGGTTTCCAATGGCCCCATCCCACCCCGGCTGGCCCCGGGGAAGCACCCCGCGGGCGTGGGCGCGGCGCAGAGCACCCCTCCGGCCGCCGCACCGTCGCTGCCGATGTCCCTGCCTCTGCCTCTGGCCGCCGCCGCGGGGTCGCCTGCGCCGTCATCCGGCGCACAGCACCAGAGCGCGCCGTCGCCACACCTACCCTCGCCGTCGGCCGCGGCGCCGCCCATGCTGTCCGCGCAACACCAGCTGCCGCCACACTACGGGCAGCACCACGGGCAGCACCACAACCAGCACCACTTCCACCCGTACTCGCAACACTTGTACTCGGGCCACCACGGCCCTCCCGGCGGCCACGCGCCGCCACACCCGCACACCATCACGGCGTCCCCCAGCCCCCACCACCACCACTCGCCGTCGCCGCACTCCATGCAGGGCCACCCTGGCGGCCACCAGCACCCCGCGGGCCACCCGCCGGGCCACCAGCCCAGTCACCCTGGTGGGCACCCCGGCCACCCTGCCAGCCACCCGACGCCGGGACTGCCTGCGGCGGGTTCACCCCACCCTGGGAGCCACCCGGCCGCCCAGCCGCCGACGCACCCCGGCCACCCCGGCCACCCGGGGCACCCCGGGCACCCCGGCCACCCGGGGCACCCTTCCGCCAGCTACCCCGGACACCCCCACGGCGCGCTGTCGCAGCCGCAGCAAGGCGCCATGGGCCACCTCGGCCAGCAGAGGCACCCCTCACCGCACCTGCCGCCGCCCCACCACATGTCGTCGCCGGGGCAGGCCGTGCAGCCGCCCCACCAGCCCCACCAGCCAGGCCAGCAAGGCCCGGCCACCAGCAAGCACCAGCCGCCCGCCACCGGACCGCACTACCCACCCCACTCGACGCAGGCCAACCGCCTGCCCGGCCACACGACGCTGCTGGCGACGACGGCCGCGTCCCACCAACCCCACCAGCCGCCCACCTCCATCATGTCGTCCAGGTCGTCGCCGAGGCCGCCCATCCCGCCCTACGGCATGCTGGCCATGACGACGGCGCCGTCAACGCCGCTCTCGGCGAGCAAAGGACTGACATCGTCGGCGCCTTCCAAGGGGCCCGCGTCGACGCCACCCGCCCCCTCGCTTGGCCCCGCCGGCTACGGCCTTCCGCACGGGTACCCGCACTACCCGTCGCTGTACTCGCCCTACGGCATGCACTACCTGCCCCCCGTCGCTTCCAGCTCGCCGCTGGCGTCGCCTCGACCAGACTCGGTGAGTACCGCCCGCCTTCCAACCTGCCGTCGGTGCACTGTGCGGGAGCCGCGTCAATAACAACCCTTTTGCTTGTTTCTTGCAGCTGACGGTGCGGTCGCCGCACTCCTCCAGCCTCAAGACCTCCGCGGCCTCGTCGGTGATTGCCGCCAACGGCCAGCCTCTGCCTTCCGGTCCGCCCGTCGTAACTCCGGGCGCGGCGGGGCAGGGCTCGGCCGCCGGCCACCCCGGCGCACACCCCGGACCCCACCCCGGGGCCCACCCTGGCGGGCACCCCGGGACGCACCCCGCCAGCGCGCGGGCCTCGCCCCTGGGCATGCCGCTGGGCTCCCACCTGCCTCACGGGCACGGCGCGCCCCCCGCTCTGGGCGGCTCCCTGCCTGGGGTGCACCTCCCTCCAGGAGGCCACCACCCTGGCGCCCACCCCGCGGGCCACCCGGGCCCCGCCACGGCCGCGACGTCAGCAGTGCCCACCAGCACGGCCCCCGCAGTTACCAATGCCTCTTCGTCTGTGATCACCACCTCCGCCTCGAGCACCCACATGCACACCGTGACGACGCCCCTCATCGGGAGGAGCCACTCGCCGCGCGGCCACAGCCCGTCGCGCGAGCGGGACAGCTACAGGTGAGCCTGCCCTGCAGTGCTGCAGTGCGCGTATGGCCACATCACAGTCCCTGCAGTCTAACTTGAACCTCTTTGTCTGCGCTTGCAGCAGCAGCGGGGTGAGCAGCATGGGCCGCAGCAGCGTGACGCCTGTGAGCAACGCGGGCGGGCCGCTGCTGCTGTCCGGGCCGTCGGGGCCCCAAGGCCCGCTGCCCACAAACCCCTCGCCGTTCAGCGCGGCGGCCGTGGCGGCCTCCGCGACCGCGGCCTCACCCTCGGCGTCGTCGGCCTCCACCCCAGTGTCTTCTAGTCTCTCCTACCCCAAAGGACCTGGCGCGTGGCCGAGGTGAGTCATTGTGTTGTTGTTTTTCTTGTAGTTGTTTGACGTGTGCTAACGGCTAACGAGTGCGTGCAGTTCCAACTCCAGCAGCCAGCTGTCGCCCGCCGGCAGCAGCCCCGCCATCAGGCCCGGGCTGGCGACGGCCTCGCCCTCGGCGTCCATCGCGTCGCCGCACCCGCCGCACCCCGGCCACCCCGGCCACCCCGGCCTCCACGCCGGGCCCTACTCGGCCGGCACCCTGTTCGCGCCGCCGCCCCCCGTGACGGCGGCGGGGCCCACTCCCACCAGCTCCAACCCCGCCCCCTTCTCGGCCGAGTCATTGCTGTCAAGTAAGGATCACCACTGTTTGCGTCGACCCCGCGCGGTCTGCTGTTTTCTGTCGGATTTGGCCTGATTGCTTTTGTTGTTTGCCCCAGATCAAGCTGATCTTCTAAGAAGAGAGTTGGACAGCAGATTTTTGGCGTCACAAGATAGGTCTTTAAATGTTGGTCCCCCGCCATACTTGAGAACGGAAATGCACCACCATCAGCACCAACATCCACAATTACATCCAGGAGCCTCAGCGCTGGGAGCGCTAGGGGCACCTCCTCAAGCACCGTCTGTTTTCCCTCCACCACTTGTAAGTTTCCTGTGCTGTGCTATTTGTCTAACTGGGCTCTTTTATTTTTCGATCTGTTGTTATATCTTACTTTTCTTATTTTTGCAGTTCAAGGATGTGCCAAAGTTGGGAGGTATCGACTCCCCTTTTTATCGACAGAATACTCTGGGTTTGGGTTCATACCCTTCATACTCAGGGCTTCCACCTTTAACAGCACTAGGAAATTCAACTCCATTTGCTCCTCCAAGTCACTTGCCAACATTCACTCCCAAGGTAATCTCATCATTTTTTGTTTAGTTTTACTGAACCACATTGAACTATGTGTTGTATGTAATGGGTTTGTTCTTCATAAGCATGCTTGCATGCATCATAGATGGTTTGAATTGCCGCTGGGCAAATACATTCCACGCCAAAAAAAAATCAAAATTATACCGGAGACTTAAATTGCGGCTATCCCAAAATCTTTTGTCCTGAGAGGAGAGGCTCAATAAGTTTTTTCTGTACCTTTGAGGAGATAGCGAATGGCTCGCCCTTTTGGCTTGGAATGTGTGTGTAATCCTGTGTCTTTTTTTCATCCAACCCGTAATCACCTGATTCGCATTCCTTTGAGCCATTTGCATGCTCACTCCTGTACCTGCATGTTTAATAACTATTCGCACTAACGCTTATGTTTTATTTTCATGTTCCGTTGCTGCAGGTTGCTGACCCCTCAAAACCCAAGTCATCGGTATGTTTCCATTTGTTTTGTTTTTCCTGTCTTCTCATTCTTTTTAACTTTTTACTTTTTTGGCACTTTACCCAAATAGTTTGTGACAATAACTTTGTTCATTGGCACATTTGTCCTGCATGATCTGGCTTGTCGATTGTTGGGCATTTCTCAGAGTTAACATTTTTAAGTCAGTTACACCAGAACTTCTTCCCTGTAAATTCGTGTCAGTCTTGAGTCTTGCTTTGGAGACCCGTAGTTTGGCACATGGCAGTGGTGTAACGTGCTTCCGTTTGTTTGTCCCTACAGAAGCAGGGCCGGTGGAACGCCATGCACGTGCGCATCGCGTGGGTCATCTACGGCCACCAGCAGAAGTCGCAGGCGGACGCCCCGAAGCTGCCCGCCGCCGCCGGCCAGGGCGGCGCGGGCCCGACGGCCGCCAAGCCGGGCCCGGGCGAGATGCTGAGGGCGCCGCCCATCGGGCTGCCCAGCCACCTGTACCCCGGCCAGGGCCCGCGGCCCCACGAGATGCCGGGCGTGCCCGCCGCCTACCCCGCGCTGCCCGCGCACCGCCCGCCCTTCGACCCCGCCACCTCCCACTCCAGCTACCTCGCCAGCGCCGCCGCGGCCTCTCATTTAGGTGAGTAGTGCTCCGCTTTTTAAAATCTCTTTGAAAAAAGAATTGTGTGGTTTTTGTCTCTGTATGATATTTTACTGTACGTAGCTCTAATCATGACGTTATGTCTACAGGATCTGCCGTCTCGCCGTTTGGTCGGTTTCCCCCTTCGTTCCCCGCACCAACACCTTCACCCTTTCCTCTTGGATTTCCTCAAGGTCCTAGAGAAATGGCGCCCCTTGGCCCTCTGGCAGGAATCCATGATCCATGGAGGTAATTGACATTTTTTTTGTCGTAACTTTGGAATTGTGTGACGCGAATAGTGGTGGGATGGTTCACAGATGATTTTCTTTATCTAATGCATGTGATTTTTATTTTGCCCAACAGACTGCAGAGAGCACCTGCTGGCTTCCCTGTGACGGCTGCTGGCCCATGGAGTTACAAGTCAGAGGCTTCCGTGTTAGAAGAAAGAAGTCGAGAGCGAGAAAGAGAAAGGGAGCGTGAGAGAGAGAAGGAAAGGGAGAGGGAACGTCAGAGGAGAGAAAGAGAACGAGAAGAGCAAAGGAGACAACAAGAAAGAGAACGAGAAGAGAAGCGGAAACAAGATGCTGAGCGAGAAAGAGAGAAGTGAGTGTTAAGTTCCTAGTCGATGCGACTGCTGCTGATTTTAATTTTAAGCATTAGGGTACACTGTATTCAACTTTGTGTCCTCATTAGCTGCCCTGTGTGGCATTGGCCCAGTGTTGCCTGCCTAACTATCCCTCATCGATTGCTGCAACATTTTTTCTCTTTCCTCCACAGGGAGCGAGAGAGGAGGGAGAAGGAGCGGCGCGAGCACGAACGCCGGGAGCAGGAGCGCGAGCGAGAGAGGATGATCCACCACCACCAGCAGCACCAGCAGCAGCAGCAGCACCTGCAGGCGCAGCACGCGCAGCACCAACACCAGCAGCACCTGCAGGCGCAGGCCCAGGCGCAGGCCCAGGCCCAGGCCCAGCACCAGCACCAGGCGCGGCTGGCGGCGGAGAGCAAGGGCCGCGACCGGTCGCCCATCCGCAACGGCACGCCCACCGAGCCCGCGGACCGCAAGGACATCAAGGAGGAGGAGCTGGCCATGCTGTCGCGGGCGGGCGGCGTGGGCGGCGTGCAACCCTACTTCCTGTCGCGGCTGCCCATGCTGGACCCGTCGCGACGCTCGCTGCCCCCGCACCCCGGCGCCTACGCGCACCCCGGCGGCATGTGGCCGGGGCCCGACCCCTACCGGGAGGCCTACAGCAGGTTCGACCCGATGCGCGGCCTGCAGTACCCCATGGCGGCCATGTCGGCGGCCGCCGCCATGCAGGAGGAGGAGCAGCGCGCTAAGCTGTACGGCCAGTACCGCGGCGGCGTGGGCGTGGCCGGGCCCGACCCCATGGCGCACCTCCGCGCCAAGGACCCCAGCCCCCCCGGCCCCATGCTCAACAACCACCAGTTCCACCACAGGCCGTCGCTGCCGGGGCTGCCGCCAGGGCTGAACGCGGGGCTGCCGTCGGGGCTGCCGCCGGGGCTGCCCGCCCCCGGTGCGCCCCACCCGCCGCACCCGTCCCACCCGCCTCACCAGTCCCTGCCCCTCAAGATGACGACACCCACGCCGCCGGGAGGGCCGCAGGGGCCGGCGGGCGGGCCGCTCGTCGTGGACCTGCACAAGAAGGAGGAGCCAGCCACCCAGCCGCGGTGAGGCACGAGGGAGGGAGGGACCTCTGTGGGGAGAAATCTGTGATGTTGCCTTTGCTCTTGGTGCTAAAGTAATGTAGGTCAGACAGCGAAAGCTGCCAGAGAGTGTCAGATTTTCAGTACAAAATGGAGCGCAAGTGGTGGTCTTGGGTTTTGTAAGGGAAGTCTGCGCTGTTCATGCTTTAATAATTTTCGACTATGTGTTTATTGTGTTTTTTTAAGAATTGCCCAAGATTACTTTATCATGTTATGTTTTGGGTTAAGGCTGTATAAGTGTTGTTATTTGTATTATGTCTAGAGAAAATGAAACGCTTGCTCTTTAGCTGAACTAGTCACATATGAATAGATGCCTGCATTTTCATTGGTTTGACTTGACTGACTCATCAAAATCAACTGATTTCAGAAGTGTTTGACACAAAGACTAGAAATGGATCTGAAACTCAATATTTGATGATGTACTAGCTTTGCAGCAAAGGTGTGTTACTGATCAAGGATGTTCTTTTTATGACTTTTTTAAAAATTTGTTATGAAGTGCCACTTGGTTCTTTGTGCAATAACATTTCCTTGTTGTCTGGTGACTTGTAAACCTTAGACTAGTTTGAATGAGTCGGAGGCATCAACTGCTCATTGTTGATGTAATGCTCTCAATGAAGTCTAAACAATTTATGAACTTTTTCTTTTGTTATTGTTGAATGAATTGATACGAACAACCCCACAGTCACCATTTGAAGGTGATGGGTTCAGGACTGTATAAATTTGGTGGAATGAATACACCAGTGATTTAATTTAGAAATGACTTGAAGTGCATCAGCTCTTCATCTAGTGACCAAATCACCGCTTTTGTTGTTGTTTTTACTGTTCATTGAGTGATCTCAGCTATTGTATAACTTTACATAGACATTCAAACTATAAAATATATTTATTAGTAAATGAGTATAACGTGTATGTTTCACATAAATATTGTAATAACTGTATTAAAATGTTTCTACTGTAAAGATCTATGAGTTATGAATATTGTATAAAGTAGAGAACAGTAAAAATTAACAAAGTATTATAAAAATGTTGAATTTATGAGGTATGTGTGAATGAATCTACTGGCAATATGAGGTAATTGTTGTTTTGTCTCCGCCTTAGAAATGATTACGTAGCCAAACAGTACGTCTGCTAGACACTCTTAAATTGTGCATAGGTGCTGCCTTTCTCTATGTGTTGACAGAATGAAACCTCTTCTATACGTACTTTGTGCACGAAAATTAGAGAATGTGTGGCAACATGTGTTGGTGGCTTTGATAGGCTCCCATTGCCACTAAATTCAACTGTGATTAAAATTGAAAGTCTGCTAACATTTTGCTTGGATGTCTAGTGAATTGTTTACTTCATTGCCATGTGCAAATTTTGTACTGCCTTCATGAAGCATATGGATGAAATACTCATTTAATTTGTTATGGATTGAAAAAGGTTTTCTTTATCAGGTCGGGTTGACTGTAAACATTGTTATTTATTTATCCTACTGCAGATTGTTGATTTGACTCTTGAATATTTTTAATTTAAGTCTTGTAGTAGGAAAATTTATCCTCGATAATGAAACGTATCATCAATGTGGCATTCCCTATTTAATTTATTGTTCTTTCATTTTGATCTGACGTAAGTGTTTTGTCGCATTACTACTGGTCTTTCCATTGTTGAGGCTCCTGCTCGGCAACAAAGAGTAAGGCTTCTTTCTGACTTATTGGGCCAAAATGCCTTCGAGAGAGTTCAATTTACAACTGTACCATGTCATTATTAGATCCAATGAAGGTTCCTTGTTTGTTTGTTTTTTTTTTTTTTTGTTTTTTTTTTATAAATTCTGTTGTTTTTTTTTCTTTCTTTGTTTTTTGCTTAAATGAATTTGTTACATGAATTAGAAATTAAGTAAGTAAAATAATAAACTTTAAAATTTTGTGATTTACTAGTAGTGTTAATAGAGTGAAGTAATATGACTTAGTGTGTTGTATAACACACATGGACATTTTTTACAAATGTAGACTTGTACATTGTACAAAACGATTCAGCGCTAATGTGAATAGTATGTGAAGCCATGTAATTTTTGTATGTATTGGGAAGGAAAAGAAATTCTTGTAGATATCCTTAATCTAATGTAACTACATATTTTTTGTAGATAAAACTGGTAAGCCTCTGTAATTATTTTTATTTTGTATTTATTTTTTATTTTGAGTGAAATAACTTAAAATGTGATCCTTTTTGAAGGGGTCTTACAATGTATATTGTTTCTATTACGCAGAAACTAAAAATGTTTTAAAACCTACTTTGCATTTATTTATTAAACCTTAACAAGCAATGAATTTAGGGGCCAGAGAAGATGGACGAATTGCGTGTTTGAGTGAGGCACAGCCGCAGACCTTGCAATGTCTAGAGTATTACTGGGCCCATCTCTCATTCCAAATACACATGAACATACTTCCATTGCAAAGCAGAAACCAGATCTAATTGACTCATACGAGCACAATTGCTGGGATCATGTGGACAGTTTCCTTCTGAAATCCGATCCTAGTAAAAGTTTCGGTAGAACATTCAGTTGGACACATGCACGAATAGTTCCAGGTTTTCGCCAGAAAAGGATTGTTTCGAGGCTGGATGGCCCTCCAAATGATCCTCAAGAGTCATTCAAACCTTCGCGCGCTCAATGCCCAATCTCAATCTAAATGCAGTTCCGGCGGTGGTGCCATCTACCGGCCGCGGTATGAAACATCACCAGCGCCTCACGGTGCGAATAGTGCCGTGTTTGTTTACTTCGTGCAGTGCAGACAGTCAGCCCACGATTTTGTTTGGTTAAGTCTTCAACCGCACATCGGAAATGATTCCCACAGAAAGCCCTTCGCTCCGAACAGGAGACACTGTGTTGCCCGGTGACGATGTCACGAGTGCTCTGCGAACTAACGATGCCCTCAAAGTGGTGCTGGGCCCAGGACTGCGGCGGGAGGGCGGGCAGGTGGTGGCCAGCAGGTCCGGGGTCCTAAGGATGCCCAAGAACAATGTGTTTGTTGTGGAAGCTTACCAGAAGCGGTACATCCCCGTCAAAGACGAGCATGTTGTGGGTGTGGTGACCAATGCAGGCAGCGACATTTTCAGGGTTGACATTGGTGCAAGTGTGTCGGCATCCTTGTCATATCTAGACTTCGAACATGCCACGAAGAAAAACCGACCCAACATCCAGGTTTGTTGGTTTCCCCATAATATTTTTTCAAAACCTCACTTCCCTCTTAAAGTTTTCAACCACACTATAATGAGCATGATCTCGTTAAATGGAAGAATCAATTAATTTTTGTTTTGCAGGTTGGAGACGTTGTATATGCCAAGCTTTCTACAGCAGGACGTGACATGGAACCAGAATTGGTCTGTGTTGATGCCCATGGTAAAGCCAACAAGTTAGGAAAATTAGAAGATGGTTTCCTTATCACTTGTAGTTTAAACCTAATCCGAAAACTCCTGTCTGTTAGCTGTCCCCTTTTAAAGGCCCTAGGTCAAAAGTGGCCTTATGAATGTGCTTTTGGTATGAATGGTAAAGTATGGATTAAGGCCAGGAGTACAAAAGAAACAATTGCTATTGCTAATGCCATATATGAGTCAGAACATATGGACAATGACCAAATAAAGCAAATGTGCATAAATCTAGGAGTCATTGTTGACTCTATATAATTGATGAAGTTTCTATCTGCACCCTCAGTTTTAATTTAACCCTTATAAGAGCTGTTTAAATTTGTTAAGTGGAGTCTGGTGTAGTGTATTTAGGGAAAATCTGTTCTAAATAAAACAAAACTGGACTAAGTACTGGAGAACTAAGCTTTATTTCACAAGTTCCGATTTTTTGTTTTGGTTTTCTTCATTCTGGGTATGGATTTAAACAAATCTGTCACTCATGCCACAAATGACACTCACAAAATTTGTATGTCTAAATGTATAAATTAGCCTCAATATCACTTTTCCTCAAGCAGATGCTGGGAAATAAAGGTGAAAAATGTTTGCAAAGCATAGAAGATACTGTAACAGCAAATTATATGGTTGCACATCATCTCAAAGCAGAGAACACATATCTGTTGAGAGACAAGGGGCAAACACTGCACATCAAACCCATTCAGTTTGACAACCATAATCTACATTTCTACCACAAGTGTGCAGGAAAAGAAAAAGGAGGCATGAAGTCATTGTTTATACTTTAAAACGATATCAAAGTACATAGCAATGGTTCCCATAATTTTTTAAACAATGGAACCTTTCGCTTCCATCAACTTTAAGAAAGCACATCAATTACTTAATTTACATTCCATACCATGTACATACAAGCCACAACTTTAGAATCATTATTTCACAAATACAGCATTTAATAATCATAATTTTGAGTCAACATTTTTAAGTGGATAGAGGTTGAAGTCATTATGTACATAATGCATTTTTCCAAGATTGAAACAAAAAATAATAAAAGATAGATCACTGGTTTGTTTTCTGTCCACGTGCCCATCAGTACCTATACATGCTGCTTAAGCAACATTCACACAAACATACTAAAACTCATACATACATTACATACATACTTACACACACACATCCATACACACTTGAACAGTTGTTGCACGTAGGCAGGGAGGAAAGGGGAGGGGGGACACAAAAGTAAACATATTATAAAATATCTGATGTATAAATTAGTTGAAACACAGATGGACTGCATGATAAGTAAATAATAATTACAACAAGATTGACATGGCAGGAAGCCTGCAGAGTTACTCGGAGATGGTCTTTAGCGGCATTCCCACACTTTTACTGTTTGGTCAACACTACCAGTTACCACATAGGGATGAGTTTTGTGGAAATCTGCGACAAAAAGAAATTATGAAATTCAAGAATATGAACCAGAGCAACATAAAAGACTAAGCACGTTCAACTTACCAACAGATGTGCAAAAATGTTGATGAGCATCAAGCTTTTTAGAGCAACGCTTGTTGCGGAGATCCCACACCCTCAGAGTCTTGTCATCTGATGCACTTACAAGGTACTTTCCACCAGGGTGGAATACTACTCCTCGCACCCAGTTATCATGCCCAAGCAGTGTGACAAGGCACATACCTGTGCTAACATCCCACAGCTGAGGAAACAAAATTTATTCATCAGTTTTATAAATTCTAAAAAGAGACAGACGTGACAAATGTACAAAATCCATCTTACCTTGATGGTTTTGTCTCGTGATCCAGAGACAAGGAACGGTCCCTGGTAGGCACCCTTCTTGTTGTCCGCACCCGCTGCCTCATTTATGGCCGAATGAGCAGACTCAGGTGCCCACGCAATACATTCCACTACATGGTCATGGTCTCTCAGTTCCACCTAAAACCAAACCGCAACATGACATCGACAAAATTTCAACAAGAACAAACTAATGTTGTAAAATCATTGAAAACTACAGCAATGGCTTACCTTACACTCCTTGGTTGCTACAACCCAAACTCTGACAGTTTGGTCATTCGAACAGGAGGCTAACAGGGAGCCGTCCTGGTAAACTCGCACAAGCCGCACCCATTCTCGGTGGCCTGTGAAAGTCTTCACGCAGTATCTGGAACAGAGATAATCATTCAACATGACGTACTTCTAAGAAAACAAACGACAAGGTCCCAACGATCCCCAATTGTTCAAAAGATCCCTTAAAAACTACCTTATTGATAAGGAGCTGTACCTAACAAGTGATCTCTGATTGTTCCCTTTTTGTACTTGTGTTTCCCTATTTATTCTCTCTGTACTTGTGTTTCAACACCTATTTATTCTCCTGTATATAACATGATGTTGTACATTACTGTTGCAAGTTGGTACAAATAAATTGATTTGATTTGATTTGAATAGACTCTTACCCATTTGCCACCTCCCACATTTTTATTGTCTTGTCTCTTGACGAAGACACTATAAAGTCCCCACCAGGCATGAAGGTGACACTGGATACATTGTGGTCGTGGCCATGCATTGTCTTCAGGCAGGCATACGACTGCTGGAAGTCCCACAGTTTGATGGACATGTCCGCACTGCACGACACTGTTCAGACAAAAAAAAATGAAACAAATCAATCACCCACAGACACATGGTTTGGCCTCCAGTGCAGGTCGCCCAGGGGCTTGCCCACGGGCTACTTACCCAGCAGCTTGCCCGTCTGGTCGAAGGCGATGTCCTGTACAGAGTCTGTGTGTCCCTTGAGCGTCCGCTCGTACTCGCCCGTCTCGAAGTCCCACACCTTGAGCGTGGCGTCCTCGCTGGCGGAGACCATGAGGCTGAACACGGGGTGGAAGATGACCTTGGTGACGGGGGAGCGGTGCCCGGTGAGGCAGTGCTTCTCGGGCGGCCTGGGGATCCACTCGGCGGGCGAGCGCTTCCCTCTGGTGGGGGCGCCTTCGATGAACTCCTTCTCGGCCTCCGACAGCTTCGACTCGAGCTCCATCACTTTCTTCTGGAGGCGGATGACCGACGTCCACTTCTTCTCCAGCAGGCCGCCGTACTTCCGCTCCACTTCGCCGGGCATGTCTGCATCCCGCTTGAAGGCCTCCAGCGCCTCCATGTAGCCATTGCTGCTCAGGTAGTCAGCCACCGCCTTGTTCCTGGAGACAGACAAACAGACGCACCTTAGATTTAGCTTCAGCACAGTGGAGTCCCCTCGGGGGGCCGAAAACGGGGTACAGCAGACACCCCAACGCTCGGCCTTCCCCTCTGGCATTTCCTGACATTTGGACGGCCCTCTCCATGGTGGCGACGCAGGGGGGAAGGAAAAGCAGAGGCGTGGGGAGGCGAACCCGGCACGTCGACTTCGCCCAGCAAGACGGAGCCTTCCCCACTGGAAGATGCTGCGGCAGCGGAGCGACCACGTCACCAACCTCAAGACCCGTCGCCAAATTAACAGTTCGTCTTCGTCACATGGTGCCTCGGCCTCGGCGCCGCCGGGCCGCCGCCGCGCAGTCTTCTAGTGGCGACCTCCAGCCCCTCCCCCTCCCCCTCGCCAAAAAGCACTTTGTCGCGCAAGGCGGCGCACAGTGGGCCAGAAGACCGGCGCAGGCGGCCAAAACTCTAGACGCGATTTGAGCTCCAGAGTCGCTAAAAGGGACTCGAACCGAGCGTGTGACCCCACCAATGAATTGCTCACCGAACGAGGGATCCATTGGTGGGGTCACACCTTCGGTTCGAGTCCCATTTAGCGACTCTGGAGCTCAAAACGCGTCTAGAGTTTTGTCCGCCTCCACCGGTCTTCTGGCCCACTGTGCGGCGCAAGGCCTGCCTCCTTGATACGCTCGCGCTTTGGCTCTGACGCAGTGGCGCGCACATCAGCATGAGCGGTCCGTGCCGACACTGGCACACTGTGGCTGTGACGTCCATTCCGAGTCGCCATCCATTTCAAGGCTCCAACACCACACAGGGTCACCGCCAAAGCGCCGAACTCCTCGCTCAGTGGCAGTATGTCGCATGGCGGGCCGACAAGAAGCACCGCGTAATGCCGCTGCATGCCCTGCCAGTGGCGTGGCAGTCCTGCCAGTGGCGCGCCGCGCGGTCCAAAGACAGCCTTCCTGAAGTCGATGACGCGCAGCCAGTCTGCCAATGGCAGCTTGTCGTCGCATCGACTCGCGAGTTATGCCCGCGAGGCACGCACAAGTACAGGCCACAAAGGCAGCCCAGGACCAAAACAACAACAACACAAACAAAGGCGGCGGGGGAACGACCGTACAGCAACGGCGGTTTTGTTGCTCTTGTTTTACATTTATGTTGTTGTTGTTTTTTTGTACGGTGCGGCGAGCCCAGACAAGTCCGGGACCGACCTGCACCACCAAGCCAGGCATTGGCTGCACTGGCTGCAGGCCGAACCGAACAGTGCTCTGTCGCTCTGTCTCTCTCGCGCCTGTACGCGAGACGCTCCGCGAGTGCGAGAGAGACAGAGCGAGCGACCGGCCCGCAGGCATCCAGTGCAGAGTGACCTTGCATTCCAAGACGCGTCTTGCGCGGAGCAGCCGCGAGCCAAGTCTAGAATGGGAAGAGCAGAGACAGCCAGTGGAGGAGTAAATGGAGAGTGAGGTGGAGAGTGAGGTGGAGAGTGAGGTGGGGAGTGAGGTGGGGAGTGAGGTGGGGAGTGAGGTGGGGAGTTAGGTGGGGAGTGAGGTGGGGAGTGAGGTGGGGAGTGAGGTGGGGAGTGAGGTGGGGATGAGGTGGGGAGTGAGGTGGGGAGTGAGGGGGGGAGTGAGTGGGGATGAGGTGGGAGTAGTGGGGAGTGAGGTGGGGAGTGGAAAGTGATGTGGAAGTGGAGAGTGATGTGGAAGTGGAGAGTGATGTGGGAAGTGAAGAGTGAGGTGGGGAGTGGACACGGTGCGACGGCTGATGCCGATATACGGGGCGCTGGTGGCCAGTGACACTCCGCGTCCATAATTCACGGTGAGGCCTGGGCTCTGGCCAATGGCCTGTACTTACGTCTGGCTGCGCGAGGATTACATGGTGCGGGGGGAGGGGGGGAGAGAAGGCTGGAGCTAGAATAGCGGTCAGGGACGCCATCGGGGCCATCGGGCCGCGCCAAGGACTCCAAAGGAAGCGGCCTAATCGACTAAGTAAATCCAGTCAGCCTGTCCGGCCGTCCGGCCCCTGGGGGTCCTCCGCCGCTAGATAACGCTCGGACGCACTTAGAGCGCGCTGGCCGGGGCTGGCTCCGAACCGCGGCCTCGTCGCGCCCTCTCTGTAGCACGCGTGCGCGCAGCGGCGGGTTGTCGGGGTGCGAGAGAGACAGACGGCACCAAAGCACCTGCTGGTGGCGCACGCGGAGAACCAAAGCACACAGCCAGGGGGAAAATGGAAAACAACAGGAAAAGGGCAACTTTTTCTCCAGGGCGTCCCGCGTGACGTTCCTAACTGGGTCCAGGAGTCCGGGACACGGACCGGGCCAACGGCGCCAACGGGGCGAGGGCGAGGCTGCGCCACGCTGCGACGCAAAAGGAGAGACGGCAGCCAAATTTGGCCGTTGATGAGAAAAGGCGGGGCACCGCGCTCACGCCCCCCTCCACCGGGCCGGGCCCCGGGCCGCCCCAAAACGCCGAAAAGGAAGCACACGGAGCCCGGCCGAGGTGCAAGCGACTGCGGAGCGTGCGAATCGAAAAACGGGGCATGCCGTGCACGCCGTGCACACAGCAACATGCTGGCGGAGACACCGCGCGGCGAGGCCACGCCACTGGGAAGGAAGGTGCAGGCCGCGTCCTCCCTCCCCCTCCTCCTCCCAGCCGGTGGCAGCAGCGAGCGGCTTTGGCAGTGTAGGGCGTAGCGGCGTAGCGGCGTAGCACGGGCGTGGGGACCTACGCTCCGAGCAGCGAGCGAGCGCCCCTATTTACGACTCCGGCAACACAAAATGCACTTTACACCCCAAGCCAGCTCGCACCGCCTTGCCGCCGCGCCGCCCCGCCCGGTCGGTACACTCTGCGCAAAAGGCAACACAAGGCGGTGCACGCTGCACAAGGGGCCAGAAGACCGGTGGAGGCGGCCAAAACTCTAGACGCGTTTTGAGCTCCAGAGTCGCTAAGCAGGACTCGAACCGAGCGTATGACCCCACCAATGGATTCCTCGTTCGGAGAGCAATCCATTGGTGGGGTCACACGTTCCATTCGAGTCCCATTTAGCGACGCAGGAGCGCAAAACGCGTGTAGAGTTTTGACCGCCTCCACCGGTCTTCTGGCCCACTGTGCGCTGCACGCGCTGCACGCACGGTCGCGGTGCGTTTTCCGCGCACGCCCTCTGGCCACACCACACTGGCGGATGCAGCGATAAACACAAACACCGCGCCATGCAAATTAGCTTAGTTGCGCCGCGCGCCGCGCGCTTTACGGGTTAGTACACCCGGCTAGACGGGCACGGTCCGACACACCGACCGGCCGACCCGCCCCCGCACTTCGCCGTCCGTCGTCCTCAAAAGGGAAAACGGCAAAGGTCAGCGCCGGGCCCATTCCGCGGGGGGAGCCCCGCTGTCTCTCTCTCACTCATGGGGCGAATGGGTGCGAGAGAGACCGACCGACGTGGAATCAGTCTACGTACGTCGGGCTGGGCCTAAACGGGTAAAAGCTCGCGGGCGGGCGGGCAGGCAGGCAGGCGGGCAGGCGGGCAGGCGGGAAGTCAGTCAGGCAGCCTCGACAGCGTGATTGGACGCACGCAACCACGCTCCACGCCGTGAGCAGCCAATTAAAAGCTCCCCCTCCGCCAGGCAGGGGTACATGTCCACCCCTATCGCGCTGCCGCCCCGCCGCGTGCCAGGCCGCCGGGGCATCAGGGCACGGCAACACGCCAACGGCAGGGCCACGGGGTAGGCAAGGCGACCGCCACAGCCCCCGGTGAGCGTTTACGTTCTCCGCACTCCACAGGGCAAACCCAGGCTGAGCCCAGGCGGCCAGCCCGAGCAGCCAGCCGCTCGAGGGGGCCACCACCCCCGTAATCCTGTGTACAAATTGGCTGGTAATCTCTGGTAATCCATGGCGTAATCACGTAATCCTTGACAAAATTCTGTCATTTTTCACCGTTTTTAGTCATTTTTCAACGTTTTTGAGCTATTTTTCAACGTTTTCGAACCAATTTTCGAAAATTTCACGCGTAACCCCCAGTAAATATCCCGTAATCCCGTAATCCCGTAATCCCGTAATCTTGTGTACGCCTGAAATGAGAGTGGTGGCCCCCTCGCAGCCGCTTATCGAGCAGAGCGTGCTGGCCGTGCAGGCCGGGCAGGCCGTGGCCGTGGCGCGGCGATAGGGGCCGCCAACTGGTTCAAGTTCGCGCATAAATGAATCCCAAGGCGGCGAGCGTCCTGCAAAACACGGGCCGGGGCCCGGCCGCCCTGCCCGCCAACACGGCGACGACCGCCACCACGGCCAGCACGGCGTCGACCGCCACCGCCTGGCCGACGACGAAAACACGCACGCACCGACGGCCACCGACGGCCGCCAACGGCGTGGTCCCGGCGCGGCTGGGCGGCTATCGACCGGGCGACCCTGGCCGCCAGACGCCACGTCACCCCGCCTCCATGCTCGCCCCGCAGCGCGACGCAGCGCCAGGCGACGACGACGCCGTCGACGCGGAGACGCCGCCGCCCCCATCCGGCCGGCGCCACGCCGCCACGCCCCGCAAGGCCGCGCGAGATACGGCACGCACTTTTGCCTCCAACAAGGCCGTGGGCGCGGACGGCACCGATGGCCGCGGCCTCGCTGATCGGCGCCAAGGGTAGCCCGGGCGCCGCATCGAACGGGCGCCGTGAGGGGCAAGGCCGGGGGCCAGGCCGCCGTGGGCGGGGACTGCCACCGCAGGGCCCACCGGGCCACCAACTTTTTTATGAGGAAGGTACGCGAGGCGGACCGACAGGCAGGCGGGCACCACACGTGCGCCAAGCGGCGGCACGAACCTACGGGCGGAAGGAAACTCCAGGAACGTAAAATCCTTCCTCTCCGCAGTGAGGCTGCGCGCTGCGGGCTGCGGGCCCCGGACCGAAACCAAGTTCCCACCCCTGGAGAGTCCTCTGAGAGTCTTCTCTCTCTCTCCCTCCGCGCCATACTGCCACACCCCGAGCACGTCCACCCGCTGACGTCAGTACCGAGTCCCAGCAGCGCACCCCCGCATGGGCCGCATCACGGCCACGGCGCGGCCCGGGCCTCTCCGGCAACGCCAAGGTCGTCGCGACCCTAGCAACCCGCCCCGCGCACCGCACACCGCGTCCACGTCCACGGGGGCGTGGCAGGGCTGCGTAAAAGGGACGCTAACAGAGTCTGAGGGGGCCCTGGAGGCTGCGCCAAGCTTCGGGACAAACAGCGCTCTCGCTGCTGTCTCCCTCGCACTCACGGGCCGCCCCGCATGCCCCGCATGGGAGCGAGAGAGACAGAGCGACGGGGTGCGGAACCACACTGCAGTGCAGGGGTAGCAGTGGCGCGGCACTCACCCCGATCCAGTTAGCCCAGCAGGTCCCGGTCGCGAAGCGACGTCCCCCGGCCTTGACCTATGCGTTGACGTCGGTCGCGAATAGAGACCGCCCTTCCCCCTCCACTCTCCGCTCCCAATTTACACTGCCGGCGGGCAGACAGACAGACAGACAGACAGACAGACAGACAGACAGACAGACAGACAGACACGCAGCGCCAGACGCACACACACGCTTCTTTCAGCAACAGAAACTTCTTTCCCTTTCCGATTTCCTGGTTGCGCCCGTCTCGTGCATCTGCCCAAGCATCTGCCGCAGCACGTATTCCCACTGTGCTGTCCGCCGGGCCCGGCAGCGTGGCGGCGCACAGTGGGCCAGAAGACCGGTGGAGGCGGCCAGAACTCTAGGCGCGTTTTGAGCTCCAGAGTCGCTGAACGGGACTCAAACCGAAAGTGTGACCCCACCAATGGATTTATCTTCGAACGAGGAAGCCATTGGTGGGGTCACACGGTCGGTTCGAGTCCCATTTAGCGACTCTGGAGCTCAAAACGCGTCTTTGGCCGCCTCCACCAGTCTTCTGGCCCACTGTGCGGCGTGACCCTGCTAGCGGAACGCCCGGCTGTCTGCGTGTGTGCATGTGCGCCATGGCACACACACACAAACACCTGTCCGGCGACCGCGAGCGACACCACGACAGCCGTCGTCGCCTGCACCTGCACTCGGCACCAGAGAAAGCGGCGGATAGGAAGCCACGGAATACGACTACCGCATTTCAAGTCAGAAAACCTCGACGCGCACAGTACAGTAGCGAATTCAAAGTAACACAACAACAAAAAAAATACTCACAGCTCCTCGCGCTGACGTTGTGACAACACCATTTTCATCGTGCGGGCAGCAGCGGGTCTCAAAGACTGCAGGACTGCAGCCGCAGCTGGTCAGCACACCGGGGGGCTCATCGGCTGCAACACACATTAACGTTACATTAAAACACCACTCACTATATACAGCGAAAATCTCTTGTTGCAGCCGCAAACGAGCCGGGATTCGAACCCGAGCCCGGCGACGTACGCGACACGCAGACAGACACCTGACCTGGAATCGCGGATCTGTGTCGCGGCTTGCAAACGAGGCCCCCGCCGCCCCGGCCGAGGCCCCGGCAGGGGACAGTAACACACATTTCCAGCCAACACGCTGACGCCGCGCGCCACACTTTCAGCGCCATAATTGCAAACCACAGACAGACAGACAGACAGACAGACAGACAGACAGCGAGGTGCAGTGGCCGACCGGCGTTGCATTGGCACAGTGCAGACGGCGACGCGTTCATCGACAAGCACTGCTATTAGTTTTGACTAGCAGGCCGGCAGCCTCAACAACTCATTTTCTCGCTCGTTTGCAGATTCTCGATTAACAGTTCAATTTTGTTTCTGTCGGGTCGGTGGAGCACGATCATGTGTGGTCTAGCCTCTAATGGAAATGGTAATGGAGCGCCCGGCAGGGTAGGCCGTGCCGCCGAGCACTCCTGCGCGGCGGGCCTGCCTACCTGCAGCCTGGCAGGTGCCGAGGCAGGCCGTGCCGTCGAACGCGCCTGCGCCGCGGGCCTGCCTACCCCGCACGCCGCAGGCGCTCCGCCAAACACTGCTTTCGTAGCCCAGTCTGTCTCTCTCGCACTCATGGGTCGCTCCGCCAGAAGAGCGACGGAGTACTGTAGGGCGTGGGTGAGTGCAGTGCACAGTGGGCCAAAAGACCGCTGGAGCTACCAAAATTCTACACGCGTTTTGAGCTCCAGAGTCGCTAAATGAGACTCGAACCTAACGTGTGATCCCACCAATGGATTGCTCTCCGAACGAGGATTACATTGGTGGGGTCACACGTTCAGTTCGAGGCCTGTTCAGTGACTCTGGAGCTCAAAACGCGTCCAGAGTTTTGTCCGCCTCCACCGGTCTTCTGGCCCACTGTGCAGTGCACAGTGCACCGCGGGGAAGCGAGCCACCCACTCAGTGCCAAGGGCAGTCTGCAGCGGCAAAGCATGAAAGCATCCCAACACCGAGGGACTCAAACAACAAATGCTGCCGGCGACTAAACGCCTCGCAGCGGCCACCACACTGGGGCAGCCGCCACACTGCAGTGGCGTGGCGTGGCGAGGCACGGCCACGCGAACCGACTCATATTTCCCCTTCCGGCCATGCGAGTGGGCCGGCACGGCGGCACGGCGGCACACCTATTCCAACACCGACACGTCATGCGCGGAGAGAGAGAGGGGGGAGGCGATTCAGGGACGAAACCGGCGCCAAACGCCACGCCGCGACGCGTTCGCGTGACGAGGAGAGGCGCCAGCTGCCACAGAGAGAGAGAGAGAGGGAAGAGGCCTAAAAGGGGAAGAAAGGTGTGAAGGGAAGGCCCAGACGCAGCGCATTGGACCGCAGTGGCCGAGGAGGCGATCCTGGGGGTCCTGGAGGGGTCCAGGGAGTCGGATGCGGGGCGGGGCGGGGCGGGGCGGGGCGGGGCGGGGCGGGGCGGGGTGGGGCGGGGCGGCTCGTTTCGCATTCAGGCGGTGTCGCATAGGAAAGGCACTCCAGCTCCAGCTGCCGTGCCCGCACTGCCGCTCGGCGCCTCGGCGTTGGCAACCAGAAAAGCAGGCGAAAAACGGCAACGCCGAGTCCCGACGAGGGCTCCAAAGTGGCCGCGGGTCCAGGACGACGGCCTCCCTCCACCCGCAGCGCAGCCTGGCGCAGCCCAAGCTGTGCATCAGGATCAACGGAGACTTCAAAGCCAAGCGGGTCCCGTTCCGGCATTGTACAATCAACGCCTTTTATCGGGAATCTCCAATTTACCCGAAGAAAGGCCTCGTCAGGCGCGAGGCGCGGGCGCAGCACAGTGGGCCAGAAGACCGGTGGGGGCGGCCAAAACTCTAGACGCGTTTTGAGCTCCAGAGTCGCTAAACAGGCCTCGAATCGAACGTGTGACCCCACCAATCGATTCCTCGTTCGGAGAGCAATCCATTGGTGGGGTCACACGTTCGGTTCTAGTCTCATTTAGCGACTCTGGAGCTCAAAACGCGTCTAGAATTTTGGCCGCCTTCACCGGTCTTCTGGTCCACTGTGGGACGCAGCGCAGAGCAACGAACGACTCGACTTGTCTCAGCACTCAGCGCGCTGCAGCGGTCCGTCAAGCAGGATGCCTATCAGGGGGCCTACACAGGGCGGGCAGGGCGGCGCGGGGCGTCCAAACAACAATACTGTAACAACAAGGACGACATGACAGGCTTTATGGAGCTATCATGCGGCCCACGCCAACTTCCTGGATCGATGCCCGGCGGGATAACTCCACTCCAGTCACGTTGGCCAACCCATACTTCACCCATTTTTTCGCTCGCTCCGCGTTCCACTTTTTTCAAAACTCCCGACTACACGTGATTTCGTCCGCATTTTTCGCAGTGACAAACCGATTGTTATTTAAAGGGGACATAACGTCGACTCATCGATATTAAATCCGCCCGGAGGAGCGAGTGGGCAGAGCCGCCAGCGACGCGGATTAAACGACGCGAGGGCGCGGCGCACACGACGGAGCACACGACGGACGCGGGTTCGAGCCCCGCTGCCGGCGGCGCCTTTTCGGCCCGCCTCCGCCACTTGTAATTGTTGCCGGCTGGCATTTCGAATGAGGCCTGCACTGCAGAGGCTGTCATGAGGAAATGCACCGGCTGGGCTGGAGGGCTGGAAAAGGCTTCGCTGGGAGGCACGCCGCTCTACGTGGCCCCGCTAATAACCAGGCCGGCTTTCGTGTACACACTCGCTCAAAAGTACGCACATTATACGGTAATGAGCTAAGCGTTGCCGCCCGTGCTGCGCCACAAACTCGAGTGGATTTAACAAGCACACTTCTTTTTCTACGTGACGTAACAATGCCGCTGGAGAAAAAAAAAAATTTCGACTGTGAGTGTACTTGCAGTGCCGCGCAATCAGGCGTGCTAATCGCAGGTCGCGACGACAATGATGCGGGTCTGTGGGTTCAAGGAGGTGGACGCCTACGAACAGTGGATTTGCCAGAAGACCCGTGGAGACGGACTAAACTCTAGACACGTTTTGAGCTCCAGAGTCGCTACACAGGCCTCGAACTGAGCGTGTGACCCCACCAATGGAATCCTCGTTCGGAGAGCAATCCATTGGTGGGGTCACACGTTCGGTTCGAGTTCCATTTAGCGACTCTGGAGCTCAAAACACGTCCAGAGTTTTGCCCGCCTCCACCGGTCTTCTGGCAAATCCACTGTGCTGCGCCTTAGCCCACGACCCTGCAACAGCGCGTCCCTACACGATAAACCACCAAATACCAAAGCCAGGCGAGAGTGACGCCCCCATTGTCCGGGTCGTTGAAGGGCACTTGCCCAGCCGGGGCGGGGGAGGGGGAGGGGGGTGTCGAACCACGTCATGCACCGCCGGGGCTTCGGCACCTAAGGCTTCATTTAATGGCCGCCCTCGTAAAGCAACACTGTAAAAATAAAGAACACCTCCCAGTCTAAAAACACAAAATAATAATTTTTTAAACCAAAAATGCCACGTTTATTTTCGACGGATGACGCTCATCTCTGGCAGCGACTTCGGCAAACACTTTCCCTCCCTCCGTACAATTAAAAGGCGCCTCGACAGTCGTTCTGAAGCGGCGGCGCGGCGGCGGAGGGCGAGGCGAGGCCTCAGGTGGGTGAGGCAGGCTGACATAACCGGCAAGAGCACAACAAACACCCGAGCCCGCCAGACAGCCATTGGCATTACGGTTCGCGGCTACGCCAGGCTACGCCAGGCTACGCGGCTGCGGCCCCATAGCTCACGAACCTAGACCCGTCCAGGCCCGCCCAACTCTTTCTTCAGCCAAAACAAACGCACCCAAGTCTGCGGGCCCCGGCCGAACCGCAGAAGAGCCATACTGTCTCTCTCGCACCCCCGTGGCACCTGCGAAACGCCCCACGAGAGCGAGAGGGACCGACAGAGCAGCAACCTGCCGCATAGCGGGGCGCAGCGGCAAACCGCAGGCAAAACATTCGCAGCCCAGCAGACGACAGCGCAGACCAATGATGAACCCTCCACTGTGATGAAGGGGGCGGGCGCACCGTGGGCCAGAACACCGTTGGAGGTGGACAATGTCCCGGACGCGTTTTGAGCTCAGAGTCGCTAAATGGGACTCGAGCCGATCGTGTGACCTCACCAATGGATTGCTTTCTGAACGAGGAATCCATTGATGGGGTCACACGATCAGTTTGAGGCCATTTAAGCGACTATGGAGATCAAAACGCGTCCGGGATTCTGGCCGCCCCCACCGGTCTTCTGGCCCACTGTGGGGCGGGGATTCAAGGACGAGCGTTACGTGATTGGTGCATTGTGTCGTCATCGGCCTATCGGGGTGCCGGGCCCATCCCAGACCAGACCTTCAGTCGGCCGAAGGAAAGGTGACAGCAACACTTCGCAGCAACCGTTTGGCGGTGCTTTCCCCACGACACCCTCGCTATTTCAAGTCTCTGGCCGCTTGGCAGTGTAGCGCTCGGGGCGCGGCCCAGAGAGGCCCGCGGCATGCAGGAGCAGTCCGTCACGAACTTCGACTTCACCTTCCGACCTTTGTCGAGCTTGGCGGGGCTCGGCGGCTTCCATTGTAGCCGCGCTTGCTCCGGCAGGAAGCGTGTGCAATGTGGACCACTTTCGTTGCACAATCAGTGTCGAACGGGGAAGGGAAAGGCGAGCCGATTGGAAAACCGATTCAAAAACGCAAATATCCAGACCGCGGGGCACGGCGATAAAACCGGGCGGCGGCGGGGATTCGAACCCGCGTCTCACTCGCCGATATCGGGCCGCTGCAATCAGGGCCTGCAGGGCAGGCCGGCCGGCCTATAGTGGGCCGGAGGCGGACAAAACTCTAGACGCGTTTTGAGCTCCAGAGTCGCTAAATGAGACTCGAACCGAACGTGTGACCCCACCAATGGATTGCTCTCCGAACGAGGAGTCCATTGGTGGGGTCACACGTTCGGTTCGAGTCCCGTTTAGCGACTCTGGAGCTCAAAACGCGTCTAGAGTTTTGGCCGCCTCCACCGGTCTTCTGGCCCACTGTGCGGCCAGCCGATATTGACACGCACCTCGCCTTCGAGGTATCGAGACGGGCTTCGAGATATCGACGCGGACAGCGAGGCGCGCGACGGCCGCAAAAAAAAGAGGCGTGTTCGCGGTTTCATAAGTAGACAACCCGGTGTCTTTTTTTCCCCCTCGACATTTCTCCCTTTCCGCGGCGGTTCCATTTCTCTCTCGCCTCGCCGCGAGCCTCGCCGCCAGCGCGCGCGCAGTGCAACCTGCTCGACCACAAGCTCGTCGTTGAGGCGGTTTGTCCGTGATCACTCACGCCGGCGACGGTGAAGGTTCGGTCGTTCGGTCATCGCGGCACGGTGCCGGCACGGCGACGAGGCTTCAGGAACAAGCAGAGTGGATCGCGGAGCCGGCGCGGGAAAAAAAATGGAGCCGCGGGCAGCGAGCAGATGCAATGATTGTTGAATAAGACGCCCTCGCGGTCGGGCTGGGCCGAGGGCTGGGCGCGGCAGACCGAACTCGCCCCGTCTCTCTCGCACTCACGGCGCGTCCCGGAAGGGTGCGAGAGAGACAGAGCGACTCGCCGCAGAGGGCCTGCTCTCTCACGACCAGCTTGTGCTCGGCGGCGCCTCGACAAACTTTTTCCCCGCCCCGCCCCGCACGACCGGCACGCAGTCACGACGGATTCGGTTCCACGCCGCCAGACGGCCAAATTTCCACATTATTTGGGAGGCTGTCTAATAAAACGACGACGACGCGGCGACCAGTTCAACGTCCCGCTGACCACCAGGGTGGGGGCCTCGGGAAAAGCTCGCTGGGAAAAAGCGGCGCCCGCTTCCGACTGCGGGGCCGGCGGGCCTGGCCCACTCCACTCTAGGCGACGTGTCAGACGAGCCGGACGTGGGGGAACCAACGGGACGGGTTCGCCAACCGAAAAAGCGGTGCGCAAAGCCCGTTGTAATTACAGCAGCTTCACCGAGCTGCACCGCGACCCCTCGGGGCTTCGGCCCTCTGGCCCTCCGCGCCGTTGCCCCACACAGACGATTCAATCGCACCTCCATGACGCGTGCATCGTAAAACGCGCTTACGACCCAGTGTTCGAACCCGGGCCCCGCGGCGCGCCGCGTCATCGCTATGCAGCCACTTGACAGCGTGCCATCAGCGCCCGCTCGCGCCTGCCCCGTCATCGCGGGCCACTCACTGGCACGGGTTCGAGTCCCGGCCGTGTTCTTGTTTTTCTTTTCTCGCCCGGCCGGTGCGGCCGGTGGTGCCCCAGCTGGCAAAGGCGGCGCCGGGCTAAGCAGGCGGGGCGGGGCGGGGCGGGGCGGGGCGGCGCGGGGCGGGGCGGCGCACCGGTTCATTACATCAGACCAGTTCCCACGCCGCGGACGGCCGGGCGCGGCCCGGAGGGGAGAGGGAGAGGCAGAGGCCGCACAGGAGACAACACCCACCCACGCAGCCAGGTCACACTAGCACCTTATCTCCACGCCGTTATCAGCGTCAAGCCGATTGGGGTTTTCATTTTCGAGTGGCGTGCGCGGCGGCAAATTCGAGCCATAAATTCGTCATTCGGTGCGCATCCTTGGATTACTCACGCCGTCTCGCTCCGTGCGGCGTTCCGCGGCGGTGCGAGAGAGAGAGACAAGACACGCCACTTTCCAGACGAGAACTAATGCGACCTGGTCGTCCCCGTGCACGGCGTGTACGGCCAATAGCGCCCACGCCGTGTCCGCGCCGCCAGCGCCGCCACGCGAGCCTAATGCCAACTTAAGCAGGCTTAGAGCAAGAACGGGCTCCCTTAACAACGGCGAGGGAGGGGGGGGGGGGGGGAGGTTGGAAGGTGAGTCGTCAGTGCAGAGCCACTAAAGCACTAAAACTGCACGACGCGGGCCGCCGGCAGTGCGCTGACGTCGTCCTCACGACTATCAGTCACAAAACAAAGACGCGTCGTTCGCTCTTCAATTTCCTTCTGCCCGCTTATGGTGTGTACCCGCGTACACACGTCCCCCCCCCCCTTTTTCTACACACACACACAGTGTACGTGCCAGGTACGTCCGTCACCTGAGAATGTCTGCGCCGTCCGCCGACGTCCGCCCCCGCGCGGCGGCCTTGCAGTGTGGTCCCCGTGAACGTGAAGCCATAGCCGAGTGCCTTGCATCTGCCCGGCAGGCCCGGCAGGCCGACAGGTGCTAATGGCGTCGCCAGCGTCGCGCGTGTGCAAGTATTACGTCACGTCAAAGTGAAAAGCATCCGTATTGACACACACGCACGCAGTGGCGTGGTGCAGGTCGACGAACCACCACCACACTGCAGCTGTGACTACTACACAGACCGGACCAACAACGGCCTGCGGGGCTGCCTGTCTAGACGTCCCGAATGGACCAGCAGCATCCCAACCAAACCGGGGGAGAGCAAAAGCTCGCATTCTCTGCATCGTTTTTGTGCGTCGCGCCGTTGGGCATCTCAATGCATGACCCACTGCGGCCCGGCCGAGTGCCCCGCCGAGGGCCCCGCCGAGGGCCCCGCCGAGGGCCCGGCTCCCCAGACGGCCCCTCTCGCATCGCGCGCACACACACGGCGAGCCCTGAGAGGCCCTGAGAGGCCCTGCGGGGGCCCCTTGGTCCGCATCATTTGCGTACAATAACAAAGAGGAAGCGTGCGCCGTTCGTTATAATAACGGGTCACTAGAGCAAATACCACACCGCAAAAACAAAAAGAGACACTGCCGCCACTCTCCTTCGCGCGAGATAGAAGGGCTTATCATCGTCAGCCAGAGATTCGCGAAGCACTTTGCTCAGGTGAGACAGTGCGTGAGTGATAAGGACACAGTCAGCGCACAGGCGAGACAGACAGTGTGATGAGGAATCCAGGGTCCACTCCACCGTCAGGCAATGAATGCACTGACACGTCTAATACCTTCGGCTGCTGCTGGGCTGCGGAGCAGCGGAGAGGCGTCACATATTCCTTGCAAAACACACACACACACACACACTTTGTCAACACACCCTCACACACGACTGGCGCCAAGCGCGCGAACCCCGCGTCGGCACAACGAAGCGGACTAACGGAACGGAACGGAGCGGACCGGGTCGAAACAGTTCGCCTCGCGGTGGAGCCGAGTCGGCGACTGGCACGGCCCCACGGCGGCGCGGCGGCGCGGCCCAGAGCGCCCGCACCGCGCCACGCCGCGCCACGCCACGGCGGATGGCCGACGAGAGCGAATAAGCGAGAGGGCCGGGCTGGCAAGTCTGGATGACTCACCGGTGTGGAGGAGAGAGAGAGGGAGAGAGAGGAGAAAAAGAAGGGGGAGGGGCTACCAGCTGGCCTGGCCAATTCATGATAAGGCACGCGGGCGGGGCGGCGGGGCACGGAGCGACATTCTTCGCGTTTGGTTTCGTCCAGAGTCACCTCCCTCACCTACCTCTCCACGCTGGAGCGGGGACGACCCCGGGAACACCGCCAGCCTAGGGTGTCTGTATCCCTCAGACGGGGCAGCTCCACTTTAAAATTTCATTTTCTAGCTTTGTTACCCTGAGCCCGTAACGTGGAAAGGTTTCAGACGGTCACATGTCCGCAACGGGCCAGCCTGTTGATCCACCAGTGCGAGAGGGACGGAGGGCAGTCCGAAACGCGGCCCACGCCCTCATTATCGATTATTACCATGCATCACCGATAAAATGGCGCGGTCATAAAGCATCGGGGAACGCAAACAACATCGCGAGCAACACATCACGGGGACGTGGGCGGTGCAGGGCCGGCGGAGAAAGGCACGCACACTGTAACAAGCCGCAGGGCCGCAGGGCCGCGAGGGCCCAAGGCGGATTCCGCACAGTGCTCTCTCTCTCTCTCGCACTCTCACGGGACGCCCCACGAGTGCGAGAGAGACAGTCCAGTCCGCCTGCAGGGCGTGCGACAAGAGTCACGACTCGTTACGGCGATTGCGATCCAGTTCCAACGCTCTCTCTCCCACACACACACAAACGCACACACCTACACCGCGACGCGCACACTCATTCATTCCAAAACCGTCCTTTCCAATTCCGCCTCGGGATTTGTGGCCGTCGTGGGCAGGCCGAGTCCGAAGAGTGTCTCTCTGTTTCTCTCGCACTGGCGGGCCGTGCCTTCCGCGTGCGAGTGCACGGTGCACCGAGGGCGAAACGGCCAAAACTCTAGACGCGTTTTGAGCTCCAGAGTCGCTAAATGGGACTCGAACCGAACGTGTGACCCCACCAATGGATTGCTCTCCGAACGAGGAATCCATCGGTGGGGTCACACCCTCGGTTCCAGTCCCATTCAGCGACTCTGCAGCTCAAAACGCGTCCAGAGTTTTGGCCGCCCGCGCCGGTCTTCTGGCCCACCGTGGGACGGCGCGTGCCACGTGATGGTCGCGGCGGGTCGGCGACCCAGGCAGGCCATGGCAGGCCAGCCGCACAGGTGGACACACGAGGTGTCCGCACACCACTCGCTCTCCTTGGGCATTTTTACGGCGCATCCGGCGCGAGCAGCACGCAGTGCCACGCGGTGCACTGTCCGTCTGCCCGCCAGCCCCGCCAGATGGTCGCACGGCCGCGCGTGTGTGCGTGAGCGTGCGCGGCGTGTATACGCAGAAGCGTGCGTATGGATACTACCGACAAAACAATGGGCTCGTCGTCACTACTTCGCGCGCAGAGAGAGAGAGACGCCCCATTATTTAAAACAGAGTGCCGTCGTGGGGTATTGACAGCGCTTCGTCGGTTTTCGCCACTGATAGAGTGGTGGTGTAGTACGCATGTGTGGAGGGGCACGTGCGTGCGTGAGTGTGCGCGCATCTCCGGAACACGTTTCGCAGCGTGTGTGTGTGAGTGTCTGTGCGTGTGTGTGTGTGTGTGTGTGTGTGTGTGTGTGTGTGTGTTGTGTGTGTGTGAGTGTGTGTGTGTGTGTGAGTGTTGTGTGTGTGTGTGTGTGTCTGTGTGACTGTGTGCGTGTGCTGCCTCATCACCTCCTTGCGGAAGACGCCGTCATCGGGATAGACCCCCCGCGCGGCGTCTACCCGCAAGTCCAGCCAGTCCGTCCAGCGAGACAGAGTGACCGGCAGCAGCACTCGCTGCAACAGCCGGCAACAGGAAGGTCCACGGCAGCTACTACTGATTTTTTCAAGCCACTGCCTCTCGAAAGAAGCAGCCGCCGCCTGCGCGGAAGCCGAGCCATACGTCGCGCGAAGAAAGTGGAAACGCGTTTCGAGACCCGTCGCACCCCAACGGCGAGTCCCATGGGTGCGAGAGAGACAGAGCGACGAAGCGACTCTTCTCGGCAGTGGCCTCCACTCAACCTAGAGCAGTGCAGACGAGGGACAGAGAGGGACAGGCAGGGCAAAAGAGAGAGAGAGGTTAGACCGGCTTGTCGCCGAGCTAGACAGACAGCTGCGCTAATACAGACGTTAGCACGCTGCAGCTTCCTAGAGGCGACTGCCGCCAGCGAGGCAATCTGCGCTGCACATTGCGAACCACCGCGCGCGCAAAACAAAAACAGAAAAAGCCTCCACGCGTGGCGACGGCGGGACTCGAACCCGCGCCGCGCCGGGTAAGATACCGATCCGAGTCGGCCAGACGAGTCGGCCCGGACGTTTCACTCCCCGTGAGTCGGCGAATCCCTTCTTGCAATTTCCTTTGACGATTTACGACCGCCACTCATCTTTTTCGTTTGAGGCGAGGAGGAGGGGGAAAGAGAGAGAGAGAGAGAGGGAGAGAGAGACGGAGGGAAAAACGACAACAATGGGGAGAGCGAGCGGTTGGGCCAGTGTGTCGGTCCAGCACCTACTGCACCGAGGGCCAGGGCGGCCAGAGCAGGGCACCACCCCACTGCAGAACCTGGAGGACCTGGAGGACCTGGAGGACCTGGAGGACCTGGAGGACCTGGAGCTCGGCGACAGAGAAAGCGCTTCGCAGCTTCGCACACCCAATGCAGCACCTTCCTGGCCTCCGACACCTGCACGCCCTGCACGGCGAACCCGCAAAGCAGCGCCACAGCGAAAGTGCAGCCATCTCGCTCGCACACCAGAGAGGAAGATTGATAACCTCGGTCTGCCGGGCCGGGCGATCACGTTGTGTCACACACGAGAATAACGAACACACTGTAAGACGAGAACGCCAGACGCGTTTTGAGCTCCAGAGCCGCTAACCAGGACTCGAACCGAACGTGTGACCCCATCAATGGATTGCTCTCCGAACGAGGAGTCCATTGGTGGGGTCACACGTTCGGTTCGAGTCCCTTTTAGCGACTCTGGAGCTCAAAACGCGTCCGAGATTTTGCCCGCCAGGTCCACTGTGCGAAGGAGACCGCTGTGCAGCAGGATCTCTGTGTCCAGGCCGTCCAGGCCAGCGCGGTGCCGGTCTGCCGCGGTGTGCCGGTCCAGGGCGCTGTACCGCTAGTCGTATCGCCTGACCCGCAAGACCCGAGAGGTGCACAGTCGCAAATTGGATGCAGTGTGCTGGCCGCGCTGGCGGGGCTGGCCTCTGGGATTGCGGGATTGCGCCTCCACTTGTCCACCGGCAGGAATGCCGTCGTAGAGTCAGACACGGCCAGAGAAATCGAGGCGAGGGGATCGGGAACGAGTAGGGATCCTCGGGGATACCATGACCAGGCCCCGACCGCAGGGCACGCCACTGCAGGGCACGCCACTGCAGGGCACGCCACTGCAGGGCACGCCACTGCAGGGCACGCCACTGCAGGGCACGCCACTGCAGGGCACGCCACTGCAGGGCACGCCACTGCAGGGCACGCCACTGCAGGGCACGCCACTGCAGGGCACGCCACTGCAGGGCACGCCACTGCAGGGCAAGGGCCGCGCGCCAGCAACTCATTTACATTGTGCACACGCATCCGAAGAAAAACGCTTTCCGCGCCGCTTTCTGCTTTGTTTACATTTCGGCACGATTGGCCGGTATCGCTCGGAGTTACGGCCCACCATTGCGAAACGGCCAAAATAAATCACAATCGAAATACACGGCCAAACCCTACACCCCACCGGGCCGCGGTGGCAGCGGAGGAAAATAATTACAACGCCCAGCGACGTCCGTGGCCTTGCCGGCCTTTGACCCGCGAGGGCCGCGAGCCGAGCCGGCATTCAATAATCGAGCTCCATTACACTCGCTCCGCAACACGGGTCGAGCAGACACTCCGAGGGATCGAGATGATCTCCCCCCCCCCCCCCTCGACAAAGCAGAGCAGCGAAAGTGATTGGGGCGTTGCAACATTCCGCGACGCGGCGCCACTGTAAGGAGGAGCAGCGCGGTGCACTGTCAAAACCCGCTGTCACTTTAAACCGTCAATGTCACCTCCATCACTCATCAATGCGGACAATGCCTCCAAAAATTGATGACATTGTCATTTTGCATCAGAGCTCCTTGCCGTCAAGTGCCAACCAAAATGCCCAGCGTGCCATCCAGCCGCCCCGTTCGCGTCATACTAGTGCTGCTGCACCGCGCGGTTGACCGCTCAATCGCTGTCCCGCCTCGCGAGCCCCGCGAGTGCGAGAGAGACGGGGATAGACGGGCGGGGAAAGCGGAGGCATCGCATCGGGGAGGCATCGGCGTGCCCAGCACGGCCAACGCACGCACGCACGCGATCCCAATGAGGTAACGCAGCAACAACAACCTCACAAAAATAAACACAATTTTTTTAAAAAAATTGCATTTTTTTTTAAGTCATGACATAAAAGAGGAAGGACTGGAAACGAGGCGACGACAGCGAAAATGTGGAAAACTGGAGGTGAACTAGGGGATTGGTGCCGGACGACAGTCGGTGCACTTCCCCGTCTTGAAACTGCCGCCCCTCGGCCGGCCGGCCGGCCTTGTATCGATCCAAACCACCCCCAAGCCCCGCCCCGCCCCGCCCCGCCACGCGACGTCAGGGGCATGTCATGAATTAGTATGGGAGTTCGATATCAGTCCGCCTGCCAGCGAGGCGAGCTGTGCTGCGCTGTGCTGTGCTGCTTGACGGCCGCCTGACCTAGGCCAACGGGGGCAGGGGAGCCAAGAGGCTGCAAAGCACTGCCTGGGAAAGCGCAAACCCGCCCCCAATCAAACGGAAATAAAAAGCTACAGGTTACGCGCGGACTTTCGCTCCGAGAAGTCAAGTCGCATACGTCACCGGCCTAACTCGTTGCCGCATAAAACAGAGTCCCCGCGGAGCCGCGGAGCCTGCCTGCCGGTCCGTGCACTATCCACGTGACGCCGTCATCGCGGACCGCGACGGGCGGCGACAGCGCGGCCAGCGCGGCCAGCGCGGCCAGGACAGTCCCTTCCAAAAATACCCCCGCTCAAAACACCGCCATGCTGCAGGCCGACCTGCGGGCCGCCCCAGCCCAGCCCCCCGGCCCCGCAGGGGGATCGACCCACGCCCCCGCGCCCCCACTGCAGCGACTGCAGCGACTGCAGCGGGCCGGCCGACTTGTTTACCCGAGGTGATGCACTCGGAGCCCTTAGGAAGGTCCACCCGAAAAAGAAAAAAGAAACATTGCCACTGGCGGGAGGGAGGATTCGAACCCGCGCCCACCGTTCCCGCCCGGGGTTTGCCCCCGGGACTCTCTGCTGGGTACATCAACAGCACCCAGGTGCGACAATTACCCCCCGCGTATGGCGCACCGAGGCCACGCCAGGGGCGGATCCAGTGGCACTAGCAGCGACAGGTCGCGAGACGAAAACGCTCCAAAGAGTAAACGCTTCTCCCCAGAGTCCCCCGAGTCCCCAGAGCAGGTGGCCGTCCTCCCGGGAAGCCTCTCTACGCCCTTCGGGTCCCACAGGAGCCCCTTTCGGCCGGGCACGCCACGCCACGCCACGCCACGCCACGCCACGCCACGGCAGGTGTGTCTGTGCGCGCCAGTCACCGGCCCCTGAGAACATCCAGACACCCGAAAGAGGAAGGAGCAGCAAGCAGGAGGGGAGGGGGGAGGACTGGTTGTCACAGCCTCTCAGTACACCGTTAGGAAACAGTTCAACAGACCATTCGGGTCTGGCAGCTTCAATAAAGTGTAGTGGCCGGGGCCGCCACATCATGGCATTCAATATCTACAATTTCCGTACCAGCCACGCAGCTGTCTAGCGACAGCTTTGTAGTAACCAGTACAAATGTCACACCATTCATTCGAATTCTTTTCTCTAAAGAACTGGAGTTTTCCTTTCTTTAGAATGGGTGGCTTCAAGTATGCTTTGGCAGGAAAAAAGCGCAAAAAGCTAGTCAGTGTTACGCAGTTGAAACCGCAACTTGGAACAAACCCTGTTAATCATCTAATAATTCAGACCTCTACAGTAAGTCCAATCTTTGTCAGTGACTTTGGCAGCCTCTTTAGAAATGTAATCAAATCAGAAGAAAATACTATGAAGAAAAATTAACTTTGGGTGAAGAGCATTCGAGTCCAAAACAAAATAAGAGCATCTTACAAAACATTGAAAATATACAAGAAATACTAACAATAAACTGTGCCAGTCAATTGCAGGCAGAAAATTGTTTTCCGCTACGGATTAGGTGCATCATTCAGAGTTAGAACTGTCGGCAACATGACAATACAGAGAGGTTAAAGTGAATTTAAACAAGCTTTAACAACACATGGAAATTGGAAAATAAACAAGAAAATCAATGTTATCATTCGTCTGACGAAAAAACAAATTTTTCGAGCTGTCCATTGAATGGAGTGGCATTCCCATTCAATGACATAAAATATGAAAGGAACCAGAGACTTGTCTGGCCTGTTCGAACGAGTACAGCTGTTCGGAGACAACCCGACTGTCGTCAGCAGGGTGCTGACAAGCAGCCTAGTCGCCTCATGGCTACCCGGGCAACCGAACCACATTGGGTGAATATATTTCAAAATACAGCTGGATCTAGTCTCGTAATATTAATATACGTCGACGGTGTACAGCCATTTTGGTTTCCTCCCCATTCGACTGTCTAGAATACGCTGTCAAAGTCACTCTGACGTCAATGGTCCAGAAAAACGGCATTTATGCGACGACGGGGGCCAATCAAAGTCATCGATGTGGTCAAAACACTTACCGAAGCGATTGAAAATATCCAAAAGTGTTCAAGATATCACACACACTAACAGACACAACTTTCGACAGACGTTCGTTGAGGCAAACTGAATCAACTGAAGCGTTGCAGCAGTGGTAGGGTACGTTCCATTACGCACGCTTCCCACAGGCGCTTAAAAACTGAGCGCCCTGTGACCAGCATGTGATTTCTAGGGACAGCAAAACAAAATCATCTTTTCCGACGACCCAACTGGTCTTCTGAAATCGATTCTCTTGCATTCAATCAGAAAGTGAGTTTACGATGAATGAAATGACTGAAATCTTGCCTTGGCTGAAGTCACGTGACCACGTAACCCAACTAAACGAACCCCTCTAACTTCTAGCATCTCTAGGGCGGCGTTAGTCTTGAGAATTTCTACAGGGCGGAGCAGGATGAAAAGAAAAGGCTACGACGTTGAAAATCTACGGGAGGAAAAACGGAACGGAGACGACAATTTTTGCCTCTGATGACGCATATGTGTATTCCCTCCTCTAGTTACGATGTCACACCTCACTGAAAACGAACAGCAGTTCATGAAGGAATTCCTCAAATTAATGAGCGATGAAAATGTTCAAGCCTTAATGTCCACTGTCACTCGCCGAATGGTGAAAGCAGACAGCAGAGAGGGTATGTATTTGTTTTTTGTTTACTATGTTGAGCTTTGGTTATGCACCAATCTCTTCACTATATTTTAACTTGAAATTGCATCCTGCTGCCTAATGGCAACTCTAACAGTCTAGTTTCTTTGCTTTCTGTTTGCAGCCTGTGTTGAAGCAATTCTTTTGCATTCAGCGTCTCTCGATGAATTCTTGAAACGCCAGAAAGTGACCAAGGAAAATTTATTTAAGTACCTGAATGAAAGGAAAATATCAGTTCCTAACACTGACAAAGCAGCACTAGAGCTGCAAATTAAGGAACTTGTCAGTAAGGGAAGCCTTAACCATGCCCCCACCCATCGAAGTACGGGAAAAGATGTAGTTCCGACATCACCTTGGGGAGTGGCTGAACATGTAAACAACCCAATTGCACCGATGCAGATAACAAATCATCATCCCTTTGGTGATCAAAATCTTCCTAGTGCTGCACAGGTTTGCTATTTTATTAATTATATGTATCTTACCTAAATGTTCTATTGACTTTATCATATGACTTCATTTTTTGTTTGCAGCTTTACCTAGCAGCTACATCAGCCACAAAAATTACCGTGCAGGAAAGAGTTACCACAACAACTTATAGTCAAGTGAGTGGTGTGAGTATTTTCAGCAGTATGCCTGAGCCAGTTCCAAGAGATTCAGCTATAATTAGCGAATTTGCGAACTGGTTCTACAAGCGAGTCAATCAGCCTGGGGGACTAGTCCCTGACGACTTCTGGCCGGATGCAAATATTAATCTTATAGTGAAACGTAAAGCTGACTCAGATTACAAAGCTGCACAGGGTGGAGCAAATGTTGTAAGTTGCCCATCATACTGTATTCTCTATGGCTAAATGTGCTAATATACTGTAATAATAATAATTTTTTTCTTTTTCATTTTTCAGTCTGCCTTGTTGAATCAAATCTTGGTGGAGCACCAGTTGTTCTTAAATCCTAACACAAGTCCAGAAGGCATCTGGGGCAGAGGAAATGTTAGTGGTCTTTTATTAGTTCTGGTCTGTGGTACTTTGCATCAACGACCAGCTGCAACTCGCCCAACTCTTTCTGTTTGTGATAGCCCCCTGGGTGTATTTGAAAACTTATTCTTACTAGCTCAAGATCCTTGCGCTGAAGACAACTGGAAAATAAAAACATTAGAGGTCATATTGCGAAGTAATCCTCACATTCAGCAACCTCCCACAGTAGCGGATTCAGAACTTGCAAAAACCATTAGATTATAAGGTTTGTCTGTTGTTTCTTTTTAAGAAGATTAAAGAATCAGTTTTGTGCACAGAAATGATTTTGTTTACAACTCTTTGACTTGTCTTCCTTAGTCAATTTTCAAATCAATCCCTGTGGTCTTCTTTATTTTATGTGTCAAACTTTTCTTTAATGTAAATAGTTTTTTGCATGTTCCTCCTTTGCTGTATTAAATAGTCTTGACTTGTTATTTCTTGTGTTGCCTGTGCTTGTTCTGTTAGTTGGTTATTTTAAAAGTTGGAGTAAAAATATTTCTAGACATAAACTCTTTCTTTTTAGCTTGGACCATTTTTCAAATTTTTTTGAGTAGAAGAACAAGTAGAGGGTTTTGAGCTCTTTTAGAGTTGTAAGTCTGATATCTTCTGAAACTGATTGAATAATTCAAAACTGTGATGTCTAGGACTAAAGTTGATTAAGTTTTGCAGAACCACTTTTTTTTCTCACCTCAAGATGCATCACAAGTTTGCTAAAAAGTTTGTTTTTTGTTTGCTTTTTATAAATGAGTGCTGATTTATCTTATTTTTTGTCCTACCTGCTCTGTGTAATGAAATCGAACCAGGGAAAGTCATTTTTTAAAATATCAATTTTGCAGAAGTCGGGCCTTGACATTTATTTGAATACTATGAGTAATGGTCACTGTAAGTGCCATTGAAACTGATACATTGAAGTGTTAAGGATGATAGATTTGTGATATTGTTAGGTTTTTATACTTATTTACTTGCACAGTTTGGCAATGCCAGTTGATTCTTCCCATTGTTTTCGGGCAGAAGAAATTCTTAAAAATCAATGTCTGCTTGTGTGCTGCGCAACCAAGGTGTTTCGACACCAGAGCTTTATTGTGTTTAAAAACAACAATGTCTCTGATGCATAGTATGTGAGCAAAGTGTAAATCTTTGTGAAGTACCACTGTACTTGAAAAGTAAACAAACTTATGTACCAGCGTTGATTATGAGTGGAACATTTAATAAATGAGAATATTCTACAGTGTCTTTATTTGTATTGTCCTTGAGATTCCAAGACCTTCATAGCATAACTTCGAATGTCAATAAAAAAAGGAAAACGAAAGAGAAACAACCAAAAGAATTGCTTGGGTTTCGAACCCGGGACCCTTACATGCTGTCGTGCTCGCCCTGGTCCCAGGCGAGCAGCGCGTTCATGGGTTCGATGCCACGCACGCTCCAGGGCTCCAGGGGGTCTTGGCTGTCGCCGCTGCCGCTGCCACTCCCGCTCAGGGGGTTGTCGCTGGCCTTGGGGCCGGCCGACGCGCCCCTCCTGGGGGGAGCGTCCGAGGACGGCGCCACCCTGCCACAGGGAGTCGGACAGTGGTTCAAGAAGAGACACAAAGCAAAGTAGGCGAAAGCAAAGGAATCCGCGGCCGACCTGTTCGGCTTGGCCGTCTTCGGCCTGTGCTTGTGTCGGTGCTTCTTGCCGTTGCCGCCGGGTGCTGGCTCTGCCTGCTGCTGCGGTGGTGGCTGCGGAGGCTGCTGCTTGTGCTGCGGGGCCGGCTGGGCGGGGGGCTGGGGCGCCAGGGGCGGGATGATGAAGGGGGCGGCGGGCACGGCGGGCGCGGCGCACGGACTGCCCGCGTCGAACGAGGACGCCGTCGACGAGGAGTAGCCGTCGTCCAGGTGCAGCCGCAGCCCGCCGCCCTCCCTGGACACAGCGGAGCGGGCGCGGCGGAGGCGCGCCACGCGGCCCAGCAGCGGACCCTCTGCGCCAACAAGACCGACCGTCACCTCTAGTACAGCACCAGTGTCCGCGCAGGCTACCGCCAAAACTCACCTCCGAAGTCGTCGCTGTCGCTGATGTCCAGGGTGACGGGCTGCTTGTGGTCGGCGAGGGAGCGCGCGGCGCGGCCTCCCGGCACCAACCGCCCCATGGCGAAGCCCATCTCCTCGGCGGTCACCTCCTCCAAGTGGTCCGTGTCCGCGGCCCTGCGCGCCAGCGCGGCCAGGTGCTCCTGGCTGTAGCTGTGGACGTCGGCCACCAGCACCAGCTCTCGCATCGGGTCGTCGGGGCCCTGGCCCTGGCCCTGGCCGCCCTGGCTGGCCTGGCCGGCGAGCTGGCTCGGCAGCGCCGCGTTCACGGCCAGGGGGTTGCCGTCAGACGCCCCGGTGCCCGGGTAGGGCGGCGGCGGCGTCGTGGGCACCACGCCGAGGGCTGGAGGCAACAGGGTGGTCCAATGTTTCAAGTTCAAACAGGGAGTGGGCTCGGGTACAGAGAGCCGACTTGGATTTAGCCAACCTGGTGCAGCGGGCGCTCCCGGCGGCGCGGGGGCCGCGGCCCGCACCGCCACGGGGTGCACGGAGTGCACGGGGTTCATCTGGGGCGGCACGCCATTCATGACCACGCCCGGCTTGGCGGCGGGCGCGCCGGGGAGCGGCGCTGGACCCGCCCCTGGAGGCCGAGCCCCGCCGGGGGCAGCTCCTGGGGCAGCTCCTGGGGCAGCACCGGGGGCAGCGGCGGGGGCAGGGCCGGGGGTGGTTCCGTCAGGGAGGCTGAGGTCGTTGGAGAAGGCCAGCATGTCCATGGCGGCGGTGAGGGCGCCGAAGCCCTGGCCCTCCGGCTTGGGGCCGCCGTCCAGGGGACGCACGTCCACCGCCATGGAGGCGTCCATCGCGAAGGGGTCCGCCGCCACCAGGGCGCTGCAAGCGGACAAGCAGGGCCTCGTCATGTACACTTGGTGACACCTTTCGCAGGCTGCCCCCACGCGGCACTCACGTGAGGTCGCTGACGCCGCCGAGGCCCGCCTTGGCGCCCTTCTTGGTCTTGACGGGCGTGGAGATGGACGCGCGGCCCCACATGATACGGCGCAGCTGCTCGCCGGACATGCCGCGCTTGCGCAGCTCGTTGATGGTCACCTTGCCCACCCTCTGAACAGAGAACCGTTTCAGTGCCTCGCCCCGAGTCCCTGGCGATGCTGGATGATAAGAAACGTGCCTTCCAGTTGCAGACGGCGCCCTTGCGCTGCTTGGCCCTGGTCTTGGACTTGCTCTTGATGACCAGCACGCCGCGCTGCTCCGTGGCGGGGTCGTCGCTCGGCCCCAGGCTCATGGAGTACTCCTGCAGGTAGTGGTGCGCGTCCGTCTGGTGCACGGCCCGCTCCAGCGTCACCACGATCTTGGCCCACTGCTTCATCCACTCCTTCTCGCTCTGCTCGATCACGTGCGCGTACGTGTTGCCCATCATGGCGATCAGCATGTTGAGCAGCAGGATGGGCACCAGCACCATGAAGATGGCGAACACGGTCTTGCTGAGCGCGGGGTACGTCGTGTTGCTCAGGTCCGGGTACTGCACAACAAAAAGTTCGATTAGTGCTATGCAGTCGGCTGGAACGCAGCTGGAGGAACTTGCACGCACGTTGTAGTCGCCGAGGGTGATCTGGAAGAGGGCCATCCAGGTGGCGGCGTACGAGTCATACTGCGAGTTCTTGACGCCGGGGAAGCCCTTGTACAGGAAGTAGAAGGACTGCGAGAAGCCGAAGAGCACCACGGTGTAGATCATGCCGAAGGTGAGCATGTCGCCGGTGATCATGGAGTACACCATGGTGACGAACGGCCCGGTGAGGCGAACCGCCCTGCAAGGCAGCGAGCATGAAGCCAGGCACACTATACTGACGCCGACGGACGGTTGGATACGTACCCTGCGAAGAACATGAGTAGGAACCAGGACCCAGGCACCGCGAACAGGAGGATGGCCTCCTCCGTCTTGTGGTCGCCGTTGATGCGGAACGGGATGCACAGCAGGATCATGAAGTTGGACACGAGGAAGATGGCCTTGGCCGGGGCGTTGCCCTGGAACAAAACAAAGCGGCACTCGGGATTCGAACCTGCGACCTGGCACTCCACCTGCTGGTGTTCAACGAGGTGACCTACGAGCTGCTTGAGGAAGGACGACAGCCCCTGGTTCTTGATCTCGCCGCCCTGCTGCAGCAGCAGGTAGGACATGATGTTGCAGAGCGTGCCCACCTCGAAGCTCGCCCTCAGCACGGCGGTGACGTCCCACTCCTCCTCGACGGCCACGTCGCTGGCCTTGCGCTCGGGCCGCAGGTACACCGCCATGCTCAGGGTGAGCAGGTGGAGGGCCAGGATGCCCAGCCGCTTCAGGAACTGTTGCTGCAAACGGAGAGGCCGCCGTTCAGATCTACCGCAGGGCCAGCAGTCGCAAAGTGAAATTCGTCGTCCTTACCCTGGCAAACGTTTTCCACTTCTCCTCGAGGAGGCGCTGGATGATCCCTCCGTCCAGCATGTCCAGATGCTCCTCCTTGGTTCCGTTCAGGATGATGAACAGCGCCGAGTTCCAGTCTGCAAAACCAGCCACGGGGTTCAAAACGCTGCGAATTTTAATTTTTAGAACGGAAATGCGTACTCACTGGTGCGGCCGTCCGGCAGCAGGGTGTCGAGCGCGTTGAGCGGGTAGGCCGAGCAGGTGATGTTGGAGTACCGCCAGAACTCCCGGCAGCTCAGCTCCAGCATCTCCTTGAACACCTCGGCGCGGCCCAGCTTGCAGGCCAGCGTGAGCGGGGTGAGGCCGGCCTTGTTGCAGATGCCGTTCTTGGCGGGCAGGCGCGGGTGTCGCAGCGCGTAGCCGAACATGTCCAGCTTGTCGCACACCACCACCATGTGCAGGATCATGTTGCCGAACGAGTCCTGGGCGTCCGGGTTGGCGCTGCTGTCACACAGCAGGTTGTAGACGCTCTCGTTGGCGCAGCAGGCCGCCCAGGCCAGGGGGTACTCGCCCAGGTAGGCGAGGCCCTCGTAGTCCGTGTGCTTCTTGGCGCGCGCCAGCTGCTGGTCGCGCGGCAGGAAGAAGCTGCCGATGGCGCGCTGCATCACGTTGGCGCCCGCGTCCACCAGGTCCTGCACCAGCTCGTTGTTGGCGTACGCGATGGCCAGGTGCAGCCCGCTGGCGCCCAGGTACTCCTCGCCCTCCACCACGTCCAGCGCCAGCTTGGGGAAGCACTTGATGATGAGGCGCGCCAGCCGCGTGTGCAGCTTGGTGTCGCAGATGATGAGCACGTGCAGCAGGGTCTCGCCTGCGAGGAGACAACAGTGTCAACCCGTTTCCAACATCCGCGGTGCAGCCGGCCCGGGCCGAGGCCGGGGCCCGGGGCTTACCCAGGGAGCCTCGGTACTGCATCTGCCAGCACGCCTCGTGGTCCTCCCACTTGGCCAGGGGGTCGTGGGGGCTGAGGGACGCCTCGATGGGGAGCACCACCTGCCAAAACCAAAACGCGGAAACGTGAACGTCGCGCACCTAAACGAACCCACCTCTTTGCTGCGATATCCGATCTTCGATCGCGACCTGCTTGAGGTCGCGGAACTTCCAGCGCAGGTACTCGGCCCGGTTGATGACCTGGCCCTTGCCGTCGCAGTACATGAGCACGCCGAACTGCTCGCGGATCAGCTTCTCCACCTCCACCTGGCCGCCCACATTGTAGGCGTCGATCAGCTCGCCGCCGTTCTTGTAGTTGGCCAGGCGGTACAGCAGGCAGTCGTCCTCGTTGGACGCCTGGGCGGGAAACACAGCGTGTCATAGTCAGTGAGGCGTCGGCGGGGACGGGCACTGTAAACTGGGCGTACCTGCGAGATGACGCGGTCCAGCACCGAGCCGTCGTTGGCGGCGATGGGCCTTCCGCAGCTACCGCAGCCCAGGCTGTTGCCCATGGTCGTCCTGGAGGTCGTCCTGGAGGTCCTGGACGCGAGGGCATTCTTCGCGACCGACACCCGTCAGAGTGTTTGTGCACTGAAGCGGGGAGCCGGGGGAGCCAAACCCCCGCTGCGGACACCGCCGCCCCCGCGGCCCCCGCCCTTCCGGGGCTCTCGGTGCCAGGCACCACGCTGGCACGCTCGCCCCCGCGCGAGGGGGCAATGGAGGGCGCGGCATGGGGTGGCCGTGGCGGGAGAACCCCAGGCCGGAGTGCTTCGCCTTCCCCGCAAAATGACGCCTGTCTTGATGAACCGAGTTTCTGGGCTGCTGTCGCGCAGTCACCATCGTCTTTCACTGCTGCCCTTAGTTTCAGCAAACGAAAAAGATTGCATCGGCCGGGAATCGAACCCGGGCCGCCCGCGTGGCAGGCGAGCATTCTACCACTGAACCACCGATGCTTCGTATAAGCTGCAGTGACGGCGTCCCTCGACTTGCCGCGCGGCGCGAAGACGACACCGCGAGGGGCCCCGCCGGGCCGCCGGGCCGCCGATGGTGAAAGTAAAAGTGGGCGCCGGGGAGTGGGGGTGCCGATAGGGCAGGCCGGGCGGGCCGGGCAGGCCAGGCAGGGGGCATGATGGGGCACGCGGACTGCGGGCCGAACCTGCTTACACTAAAGCGCTTCGTCGCTCGGCTGCCATTGCTTTACACCGCACCGATTTTGAAACGAACGGTGGAAAGCAAAGGGACAGCCGGGGCATTCCCTCGCTCCTTCATGACCAAGGTTTCCTCGCGGCCTGAAAAGCAACAAAGCGACGCATTTGGCGTTGTTCATCCAATTTATTGAAACAAACCGCTGCCGCGGATCGCATTTCGTTTAGTGGGTGGCGAGCCAGTTGCCGTGGCAACGGCACGTGGGGCGCCTAGGGGCGCCGTGCGGGGGTGGCAGCCAGCGGCAGCCAGTGGCAGCGCGGGGCCCCTCGGGGGTCCGCGGGGCGCGTCCGTCCGGGCGCATCGCGCTGGTGCAGCCGCTCTAGTGCGTCGCGACGCCGGGCGCCGCCAACAATGCCACCTGCGCGAGGTACTGACGGCGAGCTGACGAGGCCGTGCTGACGCTGCTGACGCAAGTCAGCTCCGAGCTGACGAGATGGCCACCGAGCCCGAGGTGCGCCAGTACCTCAGGCGCCTGCGCTTCAAGCGCCGCCTGGAGGGACCGCGTCTCGACTTGCGGCCGCGGGTTCGCGCCCCGACGGTGCTGCAGAAAATTTTCAAACAGAGGTACACAATTTGTCCGGTCCTTCTTCCCCCCATGTTTGCCGTAGGGTGCCATTCATGTTTTCGCTCTTTCCTCCGTATCCAGGAACCAGAAGCGGTCCACGTACTACGTCACCAGCGGCCGGCAAGAGCCCGACGATGACGGCGGCGAGCAGAAGAAGGCCGAGGAGAAGGACAAGCCCTTCTGGGTGCCGCCGCCCGAGCACTTCGCGGCCTTCGTGGCCTTCCAGAGGGACAAGCAGCGCAAGGACCGGCAGAGGGAGCTCGCCCTCCCCGTGCACAAGAAGGTGGTTCCAATCAAGCACGAAGCCTACCAAAAGAAAAATTAAACAAACCATAAGTGGGAAAATGTCTTCGGATTCCCACGGATGTCTAAGGCAAACCCTGAAAACATGTGTGGCTGTTCTATTTTCAGCACAATGCGCACACGCGCCTCACGGCGGACCTGCTGCGCCGCCTGCACATCCCCGAGGACCCGCCGCCCGTGGAGAAGACGATGGTGGACATGGACCCCGAGTTCTACACCATGGTGGAGGGCCGGCCGAACCGCGACCGCGTCAGCGTGCGCGAGTACATCGGCCACATCCGCGACCTGGTGCGCGTCCGCCTCAAGATCGGCTACAACGAGGACGAGTGCATCCTGGTGGACGAGCAGTTTCGGCTGGAGAGCCAGCGCCTGGACCAGATCCTGGCGCAGCAGAAGCAGTACGTCGACCTGTTCGACCAGTTCCTGGCCGAAGACCACGCCGCCTCCATGGAGCTGCTCAAGAAGGCCGACCGGGCGGCCAAGGAGTCCGCCGACAAGGACTCTGAAATCAAAGTGTGGATACGGACCCTAGGGCTGATGCGCACCAAGGTGAGCTGGGCCTCGGGCCGGGCGGTTTGCGTTTCTGCTCGCTGCTGATTGGCTTATTGGAATTAGCACCGCGCGTTCGGCGGAGAGGAGGGGGAGGAGGAGAGGGGGGAAATCCACTGCGGCCGCGCCGCTTCCCGATGCTCGCGCCTGGCGGACGGCCTACATGACGCGGAAGGGGATGTAGCTCAGTGGTAGAGCGTTCGCTTTGCATGTGAAAGGCCCCGGGTTCGATCCCCGGCATCTCCACAATTTTTAAAACAAAAAATGAGGAAAAACAGGAAAAAAGTTTTTTTAAAAAACGAGATCTTACCATTGTCTTGAACTTTTTTTTTGGGGGGGGGCGCTTTCTGGAAATCAAAATCAGAAAGAAGTACTGTATCGTTTGACCGGATGCGAGATAAGAGTTGATCGCCTCATTGAGTGCCGCGTGGCCCACTAGGCCGGACGACGCAAGGGGCCAACGTGCACCAACGAGCCACTGGTTGCCCCGTCAGCAGAGCCGACCTAGTCCAACCGCTCGGGTGGGTACTCGAGTACCCGACCCACTCGACTCCGCGTCGACTTGCTGCTTGTGTTGCAAACTGACTCCCACTGAGCTATCGGAAGCATCGGTGGTTCAGTGGTAGAATGCTCGCCTGCCACGCGGGCGGCCCGGGTTCGATTCCCGGCCGATGCATCTATATTTTTTTTGCTCTACTCAAAAATATTTACAAAAACTACTGGTATTGATTTAACAAAAGAGTGGAGGTGCCGGGGATCGAACCCGGGGCCTTTCACATGCAAAGCGAACGCTCTACCACTGAGCTACACCCCCTCATACACGCTGACGTGATCGCCAGGGATTTTGGTGTGACTAGTCGGCCGCTTATCTCGGTTACTTCCACTTTCCGTTTCTGCGGTTGCTGCGGGGAACCCCAAAATCCCCAGCGGTCGCTGCTCTCGGCGCTGTCACTGTCACGCCGCCTCTGTTGAGGGTCGTTCTTCTCCCGCAGGGTTGTGGAGGAAGCGCGCCATTTGCAACAGAGGAGGGGGTGTAGCTCAGTGGTAGAGCGCTCGCTTTGCATGTGAGAAGTCCCGGGTTCAAACCCCGGCTCCTCCACCATTTTGCGCACCTGCAGCGGAGCAACTAGGGCCGGAAAATCACCGCACTGTAACCTCCAGTGGACATCAGCACGTGCTAATTAAAACTCCACCTTTTTTTAAGTTTAACGAAATGTTCCCCGAGAATACCTAGAGGTTGAAGTCTGTTTGCTGCAGGTGTACCAACTGGAGGAGAAGTGGCGGGACGCGCGCGCGCTGCAGAAGTTCCTGTACCTGGTGAGCCCCATGTCGTGGCGTCGGGAGCACGACCACCTCAACGGGTGCGTGGCCGCGGAGGGCTCGGAGGCCGCCGTCAGCGACAGGGCCGCGTCCGCCTCCTCCCCGGACGCCGTCTCCGGCAACGGGTCGGGCGACCGGCGGCACTCGGGCGCCACGCAGGCCACGCAGGCCACGCAGGCCACGCAGCAGTCGCTGCTGAGTCGGGACCAGCTGGACCGCGCCGCGTCCCTGCAGGACATCATCGACACCTTCGTCGAGGTAAAGTAGGTCGAGTTTATCCCCAGCCTGCGGCCCTGCGGGCCGCGGCACTTGCCTGACAGGGCGCGCGTGTCCAGGAGACGAAAGCCAGCCACCAGCCCAAGCTGTACTTCACGGAGCCCGAGCAGCTCGTCAAGGTGTTCCGGTCGCTGGCGGCGCAGAGCCTGGCCTCGCTGCTGCACATCGAGCAGCTGCGGCTGCCGCTGGAGGCGCTGCAGGCCGGCGTGGCGCAGGCCAAGCAGCGCGTCGAGCAGGAGCTCCGGGTGCTGGAGGAGCAGGTGGAGGACCTGGAGAAGGACATCGCGTGGGAGGAGGACCGCGTCAACCAGCTGCAGACGCACGCCGACCTCATCATCTCCACGGTGTACAAGGTGAGCGTCGCCGCCGCGTCGCTTTGGGCGCGGAGCTCGGCGCGGAGGGCCGCTGGACGCTTTCAACAACGCACTCTGCGCCGCAGGACATCCTGACGGGCAGGGACAGCTCCAACGTGCTGACGCTGCGCGTGTGGGTGGAGGACCTGTACGAGCGCTGCGTCGCGCCCAACGACTCGCACCTCAACTCGTACCAGATGATGTGCGCGGTGGAGCGCGCCGTGGCCGCCGAGCTGCTGGCGCTGGACTACCTGGACCAGGGCCACGTCAAGCGCGCCCGCAAGCACGTCTACGTCGAGGAGCGCCTGCAGACCCGGAGCGCCAACGACGCGCAGAGGAAGGTGCGTCTAGTCTCGAGGCGGCCGCTGGGGTGTTCGTTCTGTCAGGAAGCTCATTTCACCTCACCCTGGTCCTTTCCTTTCCTCGGCCGCAGCTTCAGCAACTGGAGCAGCTGGTGTACCGCATGGAGCGCGCTCTGGAGCCGCCGCCGCCGCGAGGACGGCGTCGACTCGTGTTCCGGTCCGAGCCGCCCGAGCCGAAAAAGCCGCCGCCACCGCCACCCGAGAAGCTGAGCGAGGCCGAGCTGGACCGCAGGGCCTTCTTCGCGGACTGCAGCGAGGAGCTGGCGGACCGCCTGAGCAAGCTCACCTCCCCCGTGCCGCGGAGCCTGGCCAGCCTCGCCACCCGCGGCAGGGACTCCGCCTCCGCGCACAGCCTGGCTGCGCAGACGGGCGACTACGCCAAGGACGTCGTGTGGTCCGTCACCAAGCACTCGGGGAAATAACGGTGACGGGGCAGCTATGGCTCACTTCAGTAACTAACCCACCCTTCGATCAAATAGTATTCTAAGAATCTCCAAGCCGGATTTGAGAGAGACCTTGGTTGAATGTGAAGAAGTGTAGACAGATTTACATGTATATCTTATTTATTAAAACAATTTACATTTATAAAATTTAATTTAAAAAAAGAAAATGTTGATCCAAAAAATTGTTTGTACTGCAGTTCAGTGGGACAAAAATATCACATTTACAATCTTTCTTTCACAGATCACACAATAATGAAAGTACAGGGATATATTTTTAAGAATGGCTATGGAAGGAAATGCATTATTGATGACAAAGAAAATCGTTGCTCTAAGTATCAGTTTCACTGCTTTCGTACAGACTTTCAAGCTGGTTATGAACCGTATTAGAGAGAACAGTATTTGGAGTTTCACAGAGTGTTCGAGTCCGAACTGTAGTGGGAGTTTTCAGACACTTAAATTGAGATTTCATGTCAGAGAACATTGAAATTGATTTGCGAGTATTTCCTGCACAAACATTGACATTCTCTTTATCATCACTCAGAGCTATTTTATCATCATTCTGACATGCTTCAGATTTTGAAAGCACATTGTTGAATTCAGAGTGTGAATCTACTTTCAAAGTCAACTTCTCCACTAATATATTCATTTGGCTCATGACAGAATTCATTTGTTCCATGGCTGAAGTTGTCTTCTGGCAAGACAGTTTAACAGCTTGCATAAGGCTTCTTTGATCCATGATAAAAAGTTTCATTTGTTCCGCAAGTTCGGCATTCACAGACGTACTTGACGATGCAGGCACAATACTTTTTGACTTCCGGTTGTGATGAGGAGTTGACGTTAGTGCAGCAATTTCCTCCTCTTCAAATGCAGCAGTTGAATTCAATTCAGCTGAAGTCCTTTTAGTCTTCTCAGTAGTACAGATTTTGGGTTTGGGTATCTTAGTCTCACCTAAATCTGATAATGACTGTATACAACTACCAAAGGTCTTGTTGGAAACTGATGTATTACACTTCTTTGGCCCATTGTCAGTTATAGCTTCATCAGATTTCTTCAAAACTTGAGATGTACTGACAGGACAAACTGGCTCAGATGAAGTGGAAGCAACAACTGGTTTCAGGACCTGAAATATTGCCAAAGATTAAAATCTGAACAAGCAGAAAGCAAATGATGAGATGTAAATTATGATAAAATATGAGGAATCTTACTTGTATGGTGACATCATCAGAACTTTCATTGATGGTTTGGCCAAGCAACGAGACTCCATCCATCACCGAAACATCATGCGTTGCTTTGCCTGAAATGCTGACTCTGCCCGTTGCTTTGCCTGAAAGGCTGACTCTGCCCGATAAACTGATTCGTGAGCGAGGAGGCACGTATCCTGAAGTGCTGAATCTTGGCGGCTTAACAGGCATGGACTTTCGAGACGAATTGCCTGTGAAGTGAAGTTGTCGAGGCATAATGGGTTTCTTCTCAGCTGCAGATTCAGCCACTCCTGTAACGCACATTTAATGACATGTAAATTTCTCTGGTAGGATAGGTGATTGTTCAACAAAAACGAAGAACCTCCTCGCCACATGAGTGGTAAACAATGGTTGATAGTGCATATAAAAATGAAGTAAAACTTTTTGTAGAGCAAGGAAAGAAGCAAATAAATGACTCACGGTATTCGAACAGTTCGCACGGGCGCACGGGAGCCACGTTTGATCGGCGCTTCATGGCTAGCTACAAATATTGAACCTGGTTGGGGCACCGGTGCGGCGACGAAAGATCTAAAATTGTGACAGAAAAAACAAAAGATAAGGCAACGTTCACAGAAAGGCCTAGCCGTAGGAGACTCCCGTTCACGTGCACAGAAGTTTGGACTCACTTTCTTCACCGTTGACAGACAAATCTGCAGAAACAACACCGAAAATATTCTTAACCGCCCGTTCAAACGAACAGCTGATAACAGACAACTGACAACAGAGTGGGGCAGGCCTGTCGCCTGTTGCGCTTGCACAAACCAAAACTTCTTTCGTAAAGTAGGTGATCAAAACATGATTATGAGTCCCCGTCGATAGATGGGATAGTTTTCAAGCAAACAATTTCGGTCTGGTCAAGCAGAAAACGTTTCTTGTATTTTGTACACTGAGGACCACTCGAAAGTTTTGTCTTGTAGACATTGTGATGCGTTCCAGTGTTGGCTAATGTGGAGTTTTTAGTACAGTCACGGAACTCAGCTGCTTTATCACTGTTTAGTTGAATGTTCCTTCTCTAAATCTCAAAAACTTCTGACTCGGTTGCAAGTTAATTAATTTTTTTATTAATTAAAATTTCAAATTGAGTTTTTTTTTTCCTTTTCGTTTAATTGATAAAACCTCCAGCGCCACTAGCGCTTACAGTCCGTTGCGGCCACTTTGCAAAGCTGACCGGTCGCGGTCTTTCACTCTCGCTCTCTTTTGTAGTCTGCAGAGTGCAGTCTGCTATCATTTTATCAATAAACACTCCATTGGTAAGTACGGCCGAAAAAATAAACTGACAGGCAACTCGATCTATGACTTAATCAATGTTTAGTAAAGTGCGCATATTGTCATTGCAGTGTTGTGCCTATACGAGGTCTAAAGAGGTTATAATGTCCTGCCAAGAAGATATCACCAAGAAAGAGGAAGAGCTATCTACTACATCAGATGAATTCGGTAATTGTGCCTCCAGTCAGGAGAGCGAGGACGGGCTTCTGGCCTGCTCCACCGATGCGGTCCATCCCCGGATGTCCGCCACCGCCCGGCAGGAGGCCCTCAAGAAACCATTTTACTGTCAGATTTGCGAGTCAGATTTTAGCGTCTTAAAAGATCATTATCATAAACATATATCCACAGAACACTGCCAGTATTGTAATGGTCTTGTATATAGATATGTGATAAAAAATACTCAAGTAGAAAAGATTTATCATACTTGTTCATCCAGTAGTGCCTTACCGGACATAATCCCAGACGCTAACATGAATCTTTAAATCTTGATCTCCTTAGATTCTAAAAAGCATTGCTGGTGATTCCGAACAACTGGTGATGTCTGATTTTGTATGAACACATTGGTGATCACTGAGCTACTTACATGTTCCTGGACATGCATTGAATATTTTCATTTTCATCATGTCATTGTGATTTGTGATCAATTGTGTCTTTTGCTGCATATTTTTGTGCACTACATTTTCTTATGAGGTTTTTTTATACTTTTGTACTTTTTCATAATCATGTTATTTATTAATTTAATTTTTGTATGGCATTTAAATGACAGTGATTGTTTCGCACTCTAACTTCACTGACTGTATTTTTTAAAAAATGCTCTACCTCAAATAAACTTGTCAATCACTCATTTGTGTTTTGTTGTTTTCTCGGAATCCCACTTTTCCCATTGGTAGTGTCTGAACACTTGCTATGGCATTCCCTGGTGACGTTTCAGAATTCGGACAAGAAGTAAAGCACAATTAGGACCGCCATTCTCTGGATCCCTCTGGATCCCATGGACACCACGGTGCACACTGTAAGTGACTTACATACACTCGAAACTTGTGCGGACCAAATTTCCAGCCAACTGTTCCAGTTTGGCCGCGCTGGCCGGCAGTGTGGAGGGAGGGACGGTGTTCTCAGGGGGAGGGGGAGGGGGCGACCTTCGCGAGGCGCGGCTCGCCCGGCTCGTCGGGTCCCGGGCAGCGCGGCGCGGCGCCACACACAGTCACAGTTCCGCGTCGAGCGTCGCGAGGTCTAGCACGGTCAGGTTCGCCGCCGCCGCCACCGAAAGGAAGCGTAGTTGACACCCAGGACCGTCTTCTCCACCTCCTCACCATGTTCGGAAACGGTAAGGCTGCAGTGCTGCGTCGCACCGCCGCGCCCCGCCCTGCAGCACGATGACGTAGTTGTCACCTGGACGCCAACGTCGACTTGGCCCAGGTCGTGACATTTCGCCCGCCCCCCTCGGGGCGCCCCTGGGGCCTAGCCCGGCCTAGCCTCACGCCCGGGGCTCGCTGCCTGCCCACCTGTCGGAACGAAATTGGCGCGCGGCGTCCTTGGCGGTCTAGTCCGCGTCCAGGACCGCGTAGACCCAGGCCGTAAAAGCAGCCGCCGCGTCCCTGGATCTGGCTGGAGCGGCGGCCCGGAACCGGGGAGCCAGGCAGGCAGTAAGGCGCGGCCGTGGCTCAACCGGTCGATGGCGGACGGTGGATCGGTTGGATTGGACGTCGCCGACGTCGCCGATGATGCAGCGCGCTTGGAATGCGACCCGCCAACACGTCCAGCTGCACGCGTCGCGTCGGCACAATCAAAGTCTTATTCTGGGGCCAGGGCGGCCAGGGCCTCTGCTGCCAGATGGCACATCTCACGCTGTCTCACGCCCAGCCGCGCGCCAAAAAACAACATCGGAATCCCGAAAAGCGCGCGTCCCCCGGCCGGGATCGAACCCACGCCCGATCCCGCGCCGACGCGTTGACCTGGATAGGCCCGGAAGTGCGTGGCGACGGCGGGACGCTTGTCTCTCCCTTCTCCCTTGTCTAGCCCCGCCCCAAACCCCCAAACGCCACCCCGCTCCCGCCGCGCGCCCCTGACCTTGGCGCAGCGCGTAGCCTGGCCAGCCTGGCCTAGCCATGGCGCAGCGAAGGCCGGCCTGCACTACGACGTGCTGGCAGGGGGCCTGCCTGCCCGACTGACTGACCGCCTGCCGCAGGACCTGAGGCGCCACGGCGAGGCGCCACGGCGAGGCGCCAAAACACGACCGTGTCATCTTGTCACGACAGTCCGTCTGTCGTCTCGATGTCTTTCAACCATTCCACCTGTCCGTCTGTTTACCTTCCTGTCCACCACATGTCCATTCCGTCATTCCGCCCGCCCGCCTGTCTTTCTGTCTGTCTGTCTGTCTGTCTGTCTGTCTGTCTGTCTGTCTGTCTGTCTGTCTGTCTGTCTGTCTGTCTGTCTGTCTGTCTGTCTGTCTGTCTGTCTGTCTGTCGGTCTGTCTGTCCGTCCGTCGTTCGGCCGTTCCCACCTGCGGCCCGCCTGCCGGTCGTTCCGCCGTGGTTCCGCCCAGCTCATTGCGCGCTCGTTGTTTCAAAAAGTGCTCGCGGTAATGGCGTGTCGCTGTCCGTGTCCGTGGACAGCGTCCGTGACGGCGGCACACTGGCGGCACTCGTGACTCACCGCGTCCATCGATTTCCAGCCGGACTAGGCCAGCCTGGGGCTTCCCTCCTCCCCCGCCCCGCGGGGCGGAAAGGAAGGGCTGACACGCGGTCAGCGCTACCGAGTGTGTGCTTTTTGCAGTGACCCTGCTCGGCCCCGCCGTGGCCCTGATTCCCCGGCCCGGCAACAACGCGTTGATAAAGTCTTCCCAATCCCCGCAAACACGAATCCGCCGTGCAATGAGTATCTTTGCCTGCTGCTTCACGTCGTTCGGCACCGCGCCGTGTGGAACGCGAGCGAAATTCCTGGCCGGCTCGTGGACGACTCGTGGTGACTGCAGTGACGGCAGTGACGGCACTCCAATTGGTTGTGACGGAGCTCCAATTGGGCGGGGGCTCGCTGGGCCGCCACACGTCACGGCAGTCACGGCCGTCACAGCCTGCGGCGCGCACTCCGCCGTGAGGTGACGGCACGTGACGGCGAGCGCCTGGAGGCTAGGCCGCGGGGCGGCACCGCTGCTCGGCAGGCTTGCCTACCCTCTCTTCGGCGGGCGCTTCCTCTCCAGCGGAAACTGGGCGCATTCTGTTTCCAGGGCGGATTCGCAGTGTTTTGAACGCAGGCTGGGGCCTTCCGTCTCCCTCGCACTCACGAACAGTCCACGAGGTGAGACGAGGACAGAGCGACGGAGGCACAGTGGGCCAGAAGACCGGCGGAGGCGGCCAAAATTCTCAGTGCGTTTTGAGCAGAGTCGCTGTACAGGACTGGAACCGAACGTGTGACCCCACCAATGGATTCCTCGTTCGGAGAGCAATCCATTGGTGGGGTCACACGTTCGGTTCGAGTCCTGTTTAGCGACTCTGCAGCTCAAAACGCGTCCAGAGTTTTGGTCGCCGCCACCGGTCTTCTGGCCCACTGTGCCGCGCCGCGCGCCGCTCCGCAGTCACTGATCTCATCGGATCACGCCCGCAGATTATCCGGCGGTCCACCGCCTGCACACTGAGTCCGCGCGCCGCCTGAGTGCGAGAGAGACAGAGCGACGACACCGCGAGAGAGGTGGCGTGGGCGGCGAAGCGGCGTGCCTTGCCTTCCTCGCGGTGCTCGCGGTGCGGCGTGGGGAGTGGGTATGGCCGGTATGGCCTCGACACTACTCATCCCAGCGCCAACTGACCCCGCCCCGCCCCGCCCCGCCCCGCCCGCCCCCCCCCGCCCCGCCCCGCCCCGCCCCGCCCCGGCCCGCCCCGCCATGTGCGTCGCGGGCCCACAGCACGCTACCGTCGCGGTGCTCGTACTGCTCGTCCCGGCCACACCCTCGCCAAGCCTACGACCCCTGATGGTGGATGGCTGCTGATGAGGGGTTTTGCACAGTGTAACGATGTCCCTCTGCCCACAGCGTTCAAGAGCCTCGGCAACAAGGCGAGTGAGCTGTTCGAGCGCAAGAAGCACGAGGTGGAGGACCTGGCGCACCAGAAGCAGAAGGAGGCGGCCGACATGCTGGCCGAGCAGGCGCACAAGACCCAGGAGTCGCTCACCAAGACCGTGCACGACGTGGAGGGCATCGCCTCCTCCACAGCCGCGGAGGCCAGCAAGGCCGCCACCGACGCCCTGGACCGCGAGGTGAGTGTCTGTCTCTCGTCGGGAGGGACACTGTTGAGCTGGGCCCACTAACGACCTCTCTCCCGCAGGTCAACAAGGCCAGCGAGCTGATGCAGTCCGGCATGAAGATGGCCGAGACGGCGGTGGACACGGGCGTCAAGACGGTGGAGGGCGTCGTGGACGCGGGCGTCAAGACCGTCGAGCACACCGTGGACACGGGGCTGCGGACCGCGGAGGGCGCCATCGACAGCACCGTCAACACGGTCAGTCCAAGGGTCGCGGGTTCGAATCCACCCGGAACCTCTTTTTTTCGCCCAGATTCTTTATATTTTTTTTTAAATCCTTGCTGCAGGTGAACCAACAAGTGGACCAAAAGCTGAAGCAGGCCAACCAGTTCGTGGACCAGAAGCGCACCGACATCACGCAGGCCGTGGAGGGCACTGCCGCCAACGTCCACCAGGGCACCGACCTGCTGGCCAAGGGTGCCTCAGGCCTCCTCAGCTGTGAGTCACTCCACCACAAAAAAAAAAAACAACACACCAAGACTTTCTCTCTGAATTTATTGTTTTTTTTCTGTGCGTTTTTCCGCAGTCAAGCCATGAGGGGTGCCTGCTAGAGCTGCTGGTCCATTAGCAGCCAGGTAGCGGCGTCGCTCGAGACCAGAGAGGACGCCGCGCGCCTCGCCACGCCTCGCCTCGCCTGTACAGCTTCTGCCCGTGATGCTTCCCCGACTGACCCAGGGCGAGTCCTGTCATCCTGTCGTCCCCCAAAGGTGCCGAGTCCTGGACTCACTGGACTCACCACTCACCGCGCCTTTGCCAAGCATGCCAGGACACTTCCACCCGCCTCCACCCGGAAGAAAATACACAGAAACCAAATATGCCTCCGAAAACGTCAAGACATTCCAGAGTGATATTTTATTTCCCCCCTTTTTTCTTCTTTTTATGTTTTTTTTTCAAATGTTTGTAGAAATACGGCCTACTAGCTTTTTGCTGCTGTGGTTTGAGTGAACGCACATCTCGCTATCGCAAGACAATTTTACGGTGTAGCTTCCCGCCAACAGCCAACTCAGTGGTTTTGAAGCCCGCTCGTGGGGCGAAAGCTTTGTGTGATTTTTTGCGTTCGTGTGGATAAAATAAGAGAAATGATCTGTGACGTCCCAAGCGCTCTCCTCAGAGTGATGAAAGATCCAAGAACTGTGACAAGTAAAAAATAAAAGAATAGGAAGAAAGCCTTCTGAAACGTCCTAAAAGAGGATCAATGTGCTTAGAGCTTTCTTCAGATATATTTTATGTCATACATGTTAATTTTTGATATGAAATAAATAAAGTGTTGATACAATCGGTTTGTTGTATGCTTCTGGAATCCATTCACACTTCTCAAAAGCATGAGTATGGCCGCATGCATTTATTTGAAGGTTTCTATGGCCAAACCTGGCTGAGCTACCCAAAATTATGCCAGAACTACATTCAACTTGAGAAGAACAAAAGAGCAGCGAAACAAATGAAAAATAAAACAACGCAATGACACTGTAGTATGAGAAACCTACAGGTCAGAACCCATGACTTTTCGTCGTCGTGTTTACATGGGTGTCACTTTTGTGAAATACGTGTAGATCCATCCAAAAACTTCGTGACTTTCGCTCGAGAGCATGTCATTTACTCATATTTTGTCTAAAGGTAAAACTGACAAAAAGCCGACACCACACTTTGCATGATTACTGTTTAAACCGCAACAAACACTCGACTTCAGGTTAGGGGATAGCCGACAGTGGAGGCTTGTTCAAGATGTTATGATTGTTGTCTGTAATTGAGGTAAATATTTTATAATTTCATTTAAGTACTTTAAAACAAATAATGTTTTTGATTTTAATGTTCTTTGATTTGTTTTGTCTCTAGTAGGATTCTGAGGTCCTCTACTTGGGCTTGCTTTGTCAATCTATCGGAAAAATGGATATCACGGTCTTATTTAAGGCCTGTGTGAAGACTGTGCGTGTACGCAACAAAGCTCTGGGAATAACAACAGCAGATCAGGACAAGAATAGAATATTAACATCAATGCTGCCAAAAAATCACTGTTTGGAACTAAATCCAAGGAAATTGCAACGCAGGTACAGTGCTTACCACATTCTTATCATTTGTTTTTGTTGTGTAGGAGCTGTTATGTACTTTTGATGGTTTCAGATTTCCAGACTGAGGGATTTTCTACTAGAACACCGGAAAGGTTACTTACAACTTAACAGTTACCTCTCTGATGGTCCTCAATTGTCTGATATTGAAAGGGACAAAATTGATGCTGGAGCTCAAAGAATTATGAAAACCTGTTCAGCTTTGATTCATGATTTTAGAAGGCAAACTGCAATCACCGATGTGCCAAGCCAACTTATGGTAAGAGTCAAAAAATGGCTTGTAAATGTATTTTGCTTTATGCCTTAATAATTTTTAATTGTTAATAAATGGGTGTTGCCTCCACAGGAACATCAACAATCTGTGATAGACCTCTTGGAATCATATTTAAAAAGTGTCTGTCACATTTACACAGAGCTTCACATGACACGAATGAAAAGAATCATGGATTCCCAAAAGATGTCCCGATTAGAAGGAGATGCGAGTTACACAAATGTATCAAAAGAAGTGACCGATATAAGATTTAGAAAAATATCTGACCAATCAACTGGTAGTTTTATAAAGGAAGACTCATTATCTGATGGAAGATCCAATGATGGAGATGTCAACACTGAAGACAGGCCGGAGAAAAATTTAGACAATAGTGCAGCACTTATTGCAGCGAGATCAGCCGCACTAGCTGAGCTGGCAGCTCCTTTTGCGATGGAAGATGATCAACTGTCAGCAGAGGAGCTTCAAATGTTTGAGTCAGAAAATGCTCATCTCTACAATGAGCTAAACAGTTTGTCAGATGAGGTGAGAAATTTTCTTGATGTTTTCTATGTTTCCATTTTTATTAAATTATAAATTATTGTTAACCTTTGTACTTTTCTTTTTATTAGGTGCGTCAAATCGAACGCAAAGTAGTCAAGATTGCCGAGTTACAGGAAGTTTTCACTGAGAAGGTTCTGCAGCAAGAGCAAGATGTTGAGCGGATATCTAGCATGGTTGTTGGAGCAACTGAAAATGTTCGAGATGCAAATACCCAAATCCGCCAAGCTATTCAACGAAATGCTGGACTTCGTGTTTATATCCTGTTCTTCTTGTTGGTTATGTCCTTCTCGTTGCTTTTCCTTGATTGGTACAATGATTAACTTCCACCTTGTTGTTTTATTTGTGTTTGGAGATATGGGAAATGAATTGTTAAGATAAATGTCAAATGATTTATTTAATGCAGAATAGAAAGAGTTGACTAGTGAACTTTGGTTATTATTCTGGGATCAACATTTGTTGAATAAGGAATTAAATGAGTTTTATATTTTATAAACATGCTATGTTACTAGCTGATTATTATTAAAAATATTAGTAAACTTGTAAAATTAGTTCGATATCCTTAAATTAGGTATTTACTTATCACAGAATGAATCTTACTTTATACAACAGAAATGCATTGGGTGGCCAGTCTTTGGCAAGTCTTGTACAGGAGAAAGGAACTTAGCGGCGAGATCTTCCATAATGCTTTAGAGCGTACACAGTATCTAAACTATGCAATGCAGCTAGAAAATAGCCCAGCCACTGAAAATGAAAGACAAAGTTGTTGAAATCTATTCAGAGGTAGAACGTTTTTGAAATGGCAGTGAGCATTGGTTCCTTACATAAGATGTCACGATGGCTGGGTAGGTGTAAGCTTCCAGATCATTTTTGTACGGCTCCAAGTAGATCGACGTTGCTACATGTAGGTAGGACGACTGGCTGGCATACAGCCCCACAGCTGTCGCATGGAAAGCGATTTCCTGTGAGCATCATTAAAGCCCTTAATCCTTATTTGCTATTAAAGAGATGCGACTCTGCTAGGAAAGCGCAGTGACTTACAAAGAGAGAGGCTCTAAGGAGGGCGACACTCTTGGTGGACAGCAGGGCCACTGCCAGGAGGAGGCTGCAGCCCAGCGCGCCGCCTGCCGTGGCCAGGAAGAAGGAGGGCATGGCGCTGCCCAGCGTGGCGGCCACCCTCAGCGCGTAGCGCCCCACCAGCCAGTTGCACAGCCAGGACAGGGCCTGGGGAAGAAGGCTGCCGGTGACGACGTGTTCCACTCCACTGTCAGTCCGCTCCGCTCCACTCACCAGCTGGGCCAGCCTGAGCATGCCGGGCAGGGTGCGGACGTACTGCAGGTTGAGGCAGCAGCAGCAGCAGCCGCAGCAGCAGCAGGCCGACAGGCAGCTCTTGCAGAGGCCGCTGTCGCCGCCGCCACTGCTGGCCATGTCGGGCCAGCGGATGGCGCTGTCGCGGTGAAGGTCGCGCCGCGCCCTGGCCGCCCTGGAGTCCCTGGAGTCCCTGGAGTCCCTGGACCGCGGCCGCTCGGCCCAGCGCATCACGCTGTCCAGGAAGTCCAGCCTGCCCGAGGACCGGTCCTTGCCGCGTCCGTGGCCGCGTCCGTGGCTACGCCCATGGCCGTAGCTGCCGCGGCGCAAGGTGCCTCGCAGGCTGCTCAGGGACATGAGGGAGGGCAGCCGCGGCCGCAGTCTGTGGTGGCGCCGGGGCGGCGGCGGGGGAGCGTCTGCAGCGGGAGGAGCCAGTCAGTGGCGTAGAAACGCTCAAACTCGGAGCCATCGAACTATTTCTTAAAAATTTGCCGTTGATGTGAAACGCTCAAAACACTATAAAATCACTATATTAATAGAAAAGAAATATTTTTTTGGATGTACTCCATAACAGCAAAAGTGTCCCTGCAATTTAACATGTCGCCGGCCAGTCACGGCACAGCTCTGAGTTACCCACGCTGCCCCGCATTTACTCGAATTTGCGTCACTTTTCCGCGGGGTCGCGTGGAGCCCTGCCGCGCTGCGTGTGCCCGCTGCGACCGGCCAGTCAGTCTCGGTCGGTCTGGCCAAGCCCAGGCCAAGCCCAGAGACCTCCGGCCCGGCCGGCCTGACTTCGGACAACGGCCATCGTCTGCTCCGGCGCGTCGGCCCGGAGCCGCGGAGCACGGAGCACCGCGGAGCCCCTTGCAGTGGGCAGGCAGGCAACCCGCCACGCTGGCGTGTCCGGCGGGCGGGTGCAGCACTCCGGGGGCTCTGACGCAACAGTGAGCAACACTCTGGTCGGGTGCTTTCTGCTTTCGCTCTCAGATCTAGATTGCGGGGTGAGTCGAGGCCCTCAGAGCACCGTTCAACGTCTGAACTGTACGGTGCGCGGGCCGGGGGGCGGTCTTTAAGGCCTTCAGAATCAAGAAAGATTTTCGAAGGACCTCAAGGATAAACTCGAGTAGCGTGAGGGCACGTGCCTGCCCGTGAGGGGACGCGGAGACAGGGAGCCGTACCTTTGGACACCATGGCGGGGCGGGCTCGGCGATGCTGGCGGGTCCACGACGGCGACCTGCAACGCGTGAGGGCGGACACGGGACGGCGCGCTCGCGTGCGCGGCACACGACTGCGGCGGCGACGCACGGCCACGCACGGCGACGCACGGCAGGCACGCGGCAAGTCGAGGCCGGTCGCCGCCGGCGCCCCCGGCAAGTGCACCACGCCGACGGCCGAAGCGCGTCTCCGTCGCACTCGTGCGCCGCCGAAGGGCTCAGGGCCCGAAGGGTGCCGAAGGGGCGTTCGGCTGGCACGCGTCCCGCACGCGAGGGGCGCGTCACGGGCACGCGGCGGCCCTGGCCTTCCAGTGTCGGGGTCGAAATAGGGTCGCAGTGTAGCGTAACTAGCCGGCTGTGGGTTAGGTTAGGTTAGTCATGTTGGACCTGGGTCCAGCGACAACCCGGACCCCCGAACCTGGCCGCCGAAACAAAGAGGGATAACTCGACGACAGCGGAAAGCAAAAAGCTCGCGTTGCGCTGCGAGCCCGCCTGTCAGGGCCAAACGGCTACAATGCAGGATTACCATACCGCGCGCTGTGCGTCGCAGCGGATCGGGAATCTGAATCGACTGAAAAACGGATTTGTGCCGAGAGTCCGCGCCGCGCGACGATCCGTATGTCGGAAGAAGCTGATTTCCTGTCCCCCTCCCCCTGAAATGGTCGTCCCCGGCGGCGGCTAGGCTGCAGCACCCTACCCCGGATGCACCTTCGCCCGGCTCGACCAGAGGCCGCCCCCCCGCAGAGCGCCGATGCGGCTGCGACGCGCGACGCGTAGCGACGCGGGTTCAATCCCCCGCCACGTGTATTTTTAGGGATGCTGTGTCTCCCGCGTTGCACGGGGCGACGACGACACCGCCGCCGTCCGCACGCACCGACACTGGCGCAGTGGCGGCCTCGCGCGGCCGCGGCCCGAAGCTGCGCTAGAAGAGCGCGATGGGTTGCCTGCCCTGCCCTGCCCGGCGGGCGCGGCGTTTCCACGCGTTTCCACTCGTCTCCGCAATCCCAGTCGCAATCCGCCACGCCAATGAAGCCGTCATTTTTGCCGACAGTCACTCCGAGACACACGGCGTGTCACGGCGTCGGCCGGAGGAGCAAGAGCCGCTTCATCAGCGAGGCAATTAGCGCCCGGTTGATAAGTCAAGGCCGCGACCCTCCTCCATGACGGCGCCAATCTCGCGTGGAAAAAACAACAAAAACCACACTGACAGGCACAAATCAGAGCGCAAATCAGAGTAGTGATCTTTAATTTTTGAAAAAAGTTTCCTTTGTAAAGCTAGGCCTGCGCTGACCTGAGCTATAAAATATACCGGTCCTCCAGGTGCAGCCACCCCACTGGCACTACCGCGGTGGTGCAATGACTTGCAGGTCGTGATTGATAAAGGTCTTGTCGCCGCGCGGTCACCGCTATTCATAGCCGCGATAGTGATACAATTCCTGGGAGGCTCGGCGTGTTAATCCCAACAGCTGATTGACACTTACAAAGTGTTGTTTACACGAGGACCGCTGCAGCAGATATCACGTTACAATCTCGCTCCACATAGTTTCGTGGACTCGGGTTCTTCAACTCAGGGTCGGGGACAGCGTCGCGCTGCAGCCATAAAATCAGCTCATTTTTGTAATCTTTTTATTTTTTGGTGTGGCATGTTTGTGGTGGTGGGCGTCGCTGCTGTCAAAGGCGAGCGTCCGCGTTGCATCAAGACGGTCTAGAGCACGGGGCCGAGATCGGCGGGGCGGGGCGGGGCGGGGCGGGGCGGGGCGGGGCGGGGCGGGGCAGCGTTCCCGCGGGGTCAGGCCCAGTCAGGCTACGCGAGCCCAGCCCAGCCCCACCAGGCTCTATTCACTAGATCTGCCAGTCACGCCGGAGTGGCCGCCGTGCCTCTAGAGCGCCTCGCCGCGTCGCGAAGCTCCGATCTACTAGTCAGTCGGTCCCAGTCCGTCAGTCGGTGGCGAGCGCGGTCCGGTCCAGCCGCGCACGGTCATACTCCACGCGCAGGGCGGCAGGGCCGTAGGCAGCGCACGGGGTAGCGGCAGCGACGACGCGGCGCGGAGTCTCGACACGGCACTGGAAGAAAGGCGGGAAAGGGACTAACCAGAGCAGTAAGTAGTGCCGGAAAACCGCGCGTGAGGTTGACTGCCAGGGGGTCCAGCCAACTGTGTGTGTTGACATGACAGTGTTCGTCGGTGCGCCAGTGTGAGTGTGTTTACGCGTGCGTGCTCATGCCAGTGCAGTGTGTGAGTGTATGTGTGCGTCTGTGGTGAGTTGTGTGCCTCGGGAATCCGGCGGCTCATTGTGTGTGTGTCTGCGAGTGTGCGGCGTGCCTCGGCGTGCCTCGGCGTCCTCGCGGCGTGTTTGCTAGTCGGTGTTCCTCCCGAACCGCGAGGCACCGCGAGGCCCCGCGAGGCGCCGCCAGGCAAGAGTCGCTGAGTCGCCGACTTGCTCGTGCGTGCCGCCTGGCGCGCATTTCGTGAGTGGCGGACCGTTATCAGGGGCACGATGTGGAACATCGCGTCGGGGAGGAGCTTCTGGTAAAGAGAGAGCAGACGCCGGCAATAATGTGAGCGAGAGCGAGAAAGCAGACGTCTTTCTTTGAAGTTTTAAGATTTCAGTGTGAACCTGTCTGTCATTTTTATTGAGAACGTCTGTGATTCTCTCTGTGTACGTACATGTTCGGAAAAACGGCTTGACTTTTCGCAATGCCGACTAGAGCCGATTGTTAGCAAAGTGTGACTCGGGCGATCACGCTGCCCCGGCATGGCCACGGCATGTCCAGCAAACCGGTGGTGTGTGTGTGTGTGTGCATGTGCGCATGTGCTCCTGAAGGCTTATCGACGGGGCGACGCGAGGCGTCGAAGTGCCAGTAGTGCCACTGACCCGCTGATTGGTTGCAGGACTTCCGGCAGGCACTCCATCGGCATGGCTGGCGCGCGAGGCGCGACGCTGGCGCTCGGCCTCCTGGTGGTGCTGGCGGCATGCCGCGGCCCCGCGCCCGCCGACGCGCTGCGGGTGCTGGGGCTGTTCCCGCTGCCCGCCCACAGCCACTTCTTGATGTTCAAGGTGAGCGGAGCGTAAATCGCAGCACTACCGCGCCGAGTGAGTGGAAAGCACAACCTGGAAATGGCCAGTCTGCAGCGTTGGTCGTTTTCTTCGGAATGAAATGTAAAGTGGCGGCAGTGACTCGGCGCACCTGGGCCCCGACGTGTGTCGCCGTCAGTGCAGGGCCACTGCACCCACAGGAGCTACGACAAAGAACCTCGTGCTTTCTTTCTCTCTCCCGCCCGATAAACTGTTGGCTCGGTTCCGTGTGCGCCGTGCGCCACTGTACTGCCGTTATCGGCCTATCTCTTGGCCTGCTCACTCCAGTCTAGATGAGGGATTCCAACTCCGCTAAACGCGCCCGACGCTCGCGGGACACCGGCGCCCTGTCTCTCTCGCTCTCATGGGGCGTTTCTTATGGGTGCGAGAGAGACGGGGCGACGGAGTAAGTCTGCAGCAGCGACGAACAACAAAGGCTTCAAACCCCAGCGCGAGTCTTAATCTTTCCAAGGGCTGGTAGGAAGCTGCGCGGCCTTGGATCGCGGGTTCGAATCCCACTGAGCGCATTCTTTTGTGCGCAGGCGCTGGCGGAGGGGCTGGTGGAGAGCGGCCACGAGGTGGTGCTGTTCAGCCCGTTCCCCAACAAGAAGGCCGTGGCCAACTGGACCGACATCGACACGTCGGGCGGCCGGCCCTCCCTCATCAGCACCTTCACGTTCGACATGGTGTCCACGTCGGCGTGGAGCCTGCCCGGCATGGAGATGTACAAGGCCCTGATGATCATCAAGGAGCGCGCCGGCAACAGCCTCTGCCGGCAGGTGTTCTCGATGCCGGCCTTCGACAAGCTGATGCGCGGCGGCTACGGCCGCTTCGACGTGGTGCTCACCGAGGTGTTCGCGTCGGACTGCTGGGCCGCCGTGCCGCACAAGCTGGGCCTGCCCGTGGTCACCGTGTCCTCGGCGCCCGACGTGTCCTGGATGCACGAGCGCATCGGCTCCGTCGACAACCCGGCCTACATCAACAACGTCTTCACCGACCTGAGCGGGCCCATGACGCTGTGGCAGCGCTTCTGCAACACGGCCAGTACGCTGTGGATCAACTACCTGTTCAAGGTGAGGTAGGCGGGGGCAGCGCGCCGCCTGAGCCGTCCACTGTGTTACGTGTTTTGTGAACGCGCTTCCCCTTCGCGCAGGCCCACCTGCAGGACGCGAGCGACGAGGTGGTGCGCGAGTTCTTCGGGCCGGGCGTGCCGCCGCTCCACCAGCTCGTCAAGAACACCAGCCTCATCCTGCTCAACCGGCACGTGAGCATCCACGCCGCCAGGCCCGTGGTGCCCAACCTGGTGCACGTCGGCGGCCTGCACATCAAGGTGCGTGACATTGTCTTGACTTGCCCATGTCGTGCCATGAATGTACCGTACCATTCGGAGAAGTGTACCAAGGGGTACGGCCATCGCGCGATGGTTGTACCCACCCCGGCGGGTGGGTGCGATCCCGGTACGTTTATCGCGAGGGTCCATCCACCGTCCCCGTCCCACTCCGGCGGTGCCGAGGCGGTGCAACCTAGACGGCCGACCACAGCAACTGCCTCTGCTCGCAGGCGCCCCCCGGCAAGCTGGACTCCTCGCTGCGCGCGTGGATGGACGAGGCGCAGCACGGCGTCGTCTTCTTCTCGCTGGGCTCCCTCATCCGCGCCGCCACCATGCCGGCCGCCATGCGCGACGCGCTGCTCGCCGCCTTCGCCAAGCTGCCGCAGCGCGTGCTCTGGAAGTGGGAGGACGACGGGCTGCAGGTCCCCGCCAACGTGCGCGTCGCCAAGTGGCTGCCCCAGATGGACATCCTCAGTAAGTCACGCTATCGAAAAAACTTAAAAATTCCAATGCTACTCGAATCAAATTTGCTGCCCGGCTACCGGGCAAATTTGATGCGTCGTAAACTTTTTCGGGTTGCCACGCAGCAAATTTGATGGTCAGGTTAGGTTGAGTTAGGTTGGGTTAGGTTAGGTTAGGTTTGGTTAGGTTAGGTTGCCACGCAGCAAATTTGATGCGTGGCAAACTTTTTGAGGTTAAATTTGATGGCAACCTTCATTCGTCACGCAGACCGAAAACAATAGGGGATCTTCCGAACCCTTTAAATTAGATCGATTTTGAGATGCGCCCTTTTGTCCTTATGCAGCCCACCCTAAGACTGTGCTGTTCATCACCCACGGTGGCCTCATGGGCACCCTAGAGTCGCTACACTCCAGCGTGCCCATGCTGGGCATTCCGCTGTTCGCCGACCAGATGTCCAACATCGAGCTCTACATGTCGCTGGGCATCGCGGAGAAGATGGACTCCGCCCTCATGACGGCGGACTACGTGCACGCCAAGATCCACGGCATGGTGTCCAACCCGCGGTGAGATGCTCGTTTTGCGGTGTTTCCGCGGAGGCGGGCGGCGCGGGCACGTCTTTAAACCCCCAACGATTTGTTTCCGCTTTTCCAGGTACCTGCAGCGCGCCAAGGAGGTGGCGCGGCTGTTCCGCGACCGCCCCCGCGCCGCCATGGCGGAGGCAGTGTGGTGGATCGAGTACGTGGTGCGGAACCGCGGCGCCAAGCACCTGCGCCCCCTCGGCGCGGACATGCCCCTGTACCAGTACCTGCTGCTGGACGTCGTCGCCCTGGCCCTGGCCATGGTCGCCGCCGCCGTCCTGGCGGTCGTCTGGGCCGCGCGGCGCCTGCTCGGCGGCGCCAAGGCGGACAAGGCCCCCAAGCATAAGCGGTCGTAAGGCCCCGCGTGGGACGAGACAGAGTGTTGCGCCAACTGTGATACTGTTGAGGTTCGAGTCAAAGGCCGCACGCGCAGTGCAGTGTGCTGGTTCGGACAGCCGACGGCGTCGCCGACGGTCCGTCGCGTCGGTCTGCGTGCCACGTCCGTTTCTGTCCTCGGATCTGCTGATGCCCGAAGTAGCAGCTTCACGACGGACAGGGCAAGCCGGGGCAAGCGTCGCCCACCTACTCTGTAAAAGATTCAAGTTACGTCCGCACTAACTGTTCATCCTTTTACCGCGTACCATCACACTGCTTGCGTCCGAAAGCCACGTTTCAAAATGCTGTGATATCGTATCGTGTTCTGGCAGGCCCCAAGCGGCCGAGTCATGCCGATTATGTAACTGGAAAGAGGAATAAACGGAGGTTAACCACCGGCTGCGTGACTCGATTTCATCTTGACCCTGTCCCTGCAGTGAGCGGTAGCTGGCGGTAGCGGGCGGTAGCGGGACAGGTTGATGCTCGCCCTCTCTCACTCTCACGCGAGCTCATGACGTAACAAGCCTACCCAGCGCGGCAGCGGCCGACCGCGGCCAGCTGCCGGCAACCCACAATCCAGTGAGGCGTCCTCCGAATGCAGACACGCCTTCCGGCCCGGCCTGGTGGGGCAAGCCGCACGCTGATTTCGGGCAGTGCACAGTGGGCCAGAAGACCGGTGGAGGCGGACAAAATTCGAGACGCGTTTTGAGCTCAAGGGTCGCTAAATGGGACTCGAACCGAACGTGTGACCCCACCAATGGATTGCTCTGTCTCTCTCGCACCCCTGGCGACGCCCCGCGAGTGCGAGAGACAGGGACGAACGCGACGCGAACAATATCCCCACAGCCGAGACTCGTTGTCGGCCGTGTCCCCAGGAGTCGCTCGACTTGTGTTCGTGAGAACGCTTCCTCCGTGGAGCCTACTTAAGTCGCAAAGTGTACTCGCCGCGTACTCCTCCACACACACACACACACACACACACACACACACACACACACACACACCACACACACACACACACACACACACACACACACACACACGCACGCTCTGCAGGGGATTATTCTTGTCTGGCCGTGTCGCGTGTCGCCGCCTCCTCTTCAACGCCGCCGTCGGACGGGATGCCAACCTCCCGGGCGCTGTCTCCCTCTCTCGCTCTCTGTCGCTCTCCCCGGCCAGCATCGCCAGCACCGCCAGCACGTGGAGCAGACAACAAGCAGCCAAAACAGCCTGTGACACAGCGCGCACAGCTTGACTCTCCGTGTTGTCAGTTTTTGAAAAATGAAAAGAAAACATTCTTGAACTGGAATTTGGGTGGAGGGTTTTTGTCACCTGTCGCGGGTTTCCGAATAGCGACCCCGGCCCGTGCTCGACCTCTCCCGCCCCCATCCCTTGCTGCTAAGCTCTGGTCCGGCGTCCCCGGGTACCCCATCCTACGTTCCCCTGCTTTGATAACTGCTGCGGGGTACTAGGTGGGTGCCGCGGGGGCGTGGGGGCGGTGGGGGCGGGGGCGCTGGGGGCGGTGGGGGCGTGGGGGCGTCCGCCGGCTGGAGGGGTGGTTTGGCGCGCAGCGCGCACGGCACTGCCACTGCGGCGGTGGAGCCGGGCCAGCCAGTTCGCTGTTGGCTGCCGTCCGGGGTGGAAGTGCTGCCCTGCCGCCCCTGCCGCCAGCAACTCGCCGACGCGACGACGCGAGCGCTGCCGTGTCCGCGCGCGCCTCGTGCTTCGCGAGCCCCCGCAGTGTAGTGCCGCCGAGGCGTGACGCCGAGCGCACGCCGAGCGCACGCGTGCCGTGCTGCCATTGGCTGCCATGTCGCGCACGCCGGCGGGCTGACAGCGCTGACAGCTGATCGGCACCTGTTCGCCGGCACGCCGTCTGGGTAGCCGGTAGGCCAGGCTGGTAGGCCAGGCCGGTAGGCCGGTGAGGTCCGCGCCGGCCTTCGACTCCCGCCCCGCCATCGCCCCGCCATCGCCGCGCGTCCAGGTGAGTGCTCCCTCCGCCGTCACCAGGGGCACGACCCCGACGCGATCCTCCGACCACGCCGCCGTCAACCTGGGACGGCCGTTGGCGCGAACCCCCATCACCACCATGACGACCGGGGCGACACGATGCCTGGACCACTGCATCCCGACGACGACGGCGGCATGGGTGATCACCACCACCAGGGCGGCGACGGGGAGCCGCGCTGCCGGGGACCGCGAGCGCCGCAACCGGCACCAGGAAATTGAGGGGCAAAGTTGAGGGTGTTAAAGGGGTTGGGGTTGGGGACCGCGCACTGGCGGTCGTGCGGGCCGTGCCGGGCCGTGCCGTGCCGCACGAGGCCAACGAGGACGCGGCGAGGTAGCAGGTTATCGCTCCAGGGCGCGGCGGGGGCCGCGGGGGGAGGACGACGGGGAGGTCGGGGAGTACCCGGCGGGTGCGCCGCCGGGCCGCCAGGCCGCCACCACGTCGTCAAACCGGTCCGGGTGGAGTCGCGTCGCCACTCACCGCGGCCTGTTTATAACCCAGCCACCCGTTACCGACGCCTTCGCGGAGCCCGGCGGAGCCCGCAACTCAGTGAAACCGCGCTGATGAGTCAGAAACAACAACAACAACAACACCGCGCGACAGATGGGGTTTTCAACCCTTGGCGGTCGCGGGCGCGCTTCGCCGCGTGTTCGGTGTTCCGCGCCGCGTTTTTCATACCGAGATCGCGACGGGGTGCCTAATAATGTCCACCGCGGCTGTCGCGGCCGGCGCCACGCGGGGATGAGTGTTAACCAAGATAAGTGGTCCGCACGGCTAGTCTTTCGCGTCCCGCACCTGGCTAAGTCTTTATTTTTCGGGGGCCGCGCTGCGGCTGCGGCTGGTTAAAAATGAGTTTAAAAAACGGCGCAAACTGGAATGGATTACTTGGGGCGTCCCGTGAGCCGCACCCGCTGCGGTCCCCTGCCCTTCTCCCTCGCTAGAAAAAGACATTCTGCAACAAACACACACAAGGCGGCTGGCTCGGGGAACGGAGGCCCCGTGGCGTTTTGGCGTCCCCACGCCGCCAGACATCACGTGCCGAAACTTGAAAAAAAAAAGGGGCCCCGGCACCGCCTTAGAGGATTAACGACCGATTCAGACTCAACTTTACGCATTCAAAAATCGCTCTCTTTGTCCGAATTTTCCCCTTCATTTGAGGCGCGGCGGGGCGCGGGGCGCTCGAGGCTCACCCCTTCCCGTGTGTTTTTATTTCATTTCCCGCGGGGTTATCACAGACACGCGCTGCTGTCTTGAGCGTCGAGATGCCGCCGTGCCGCCGGGACGCTCGCCTCGGCCGCCTCGTGCGCACGCCACTGTTTACTTTTTTCAGCGAGTCCTTTCCCTCTGTCTAGCTCCAGCGCAAAGCGCGCCAAACCGCGCCGCAATCTGTGGAGCCACGCGCCCCGCCCCGCCCCGCCCCGCCCCGCCCCGCCCCGCCCCGCCACGCCACGCCCCGCCACGCGGTGCCGCCCAAACCGTTTTTCCATTGGCGCGGCGGCCCCGCTCTCTCGACCATATAATTACAATTGCCAACCGAAAAGCATAAAGCTCAACAAAACAGAAGGAAATGACGGATGTGATAGCGGTCTGCTGCGGCGGCCCCAAGGAGGGGGAAGGAGGGAGGCTGGAAATCAAATAACTTGGAATAAGGAGCAAAGGAAAAAGAGAGAGAAAACGAAATGGAAAGATACACTAATCTGGGCCTGTTGGCCACCCTGTGGGCCGCGCACGTGCCCTGCCTCGCGGCTCCCACACTGGGAGGGGCGGTCCAGCAACTATTATGCAAAATTTCCGGAAGGCCCCTCCCTGCCGTTGCCACGGAAGGGTGGCTGTAACGCTATTATTGAGTTTCTCGAAATCCTTTCCAGCGGCGCCGGGGGTTCAACTACCGCGTCAAAAGACTTTTTTTTCGCGCCTTTTTTTCCCCTCGCGCACTCTCCATGTTGAGCAGGCTGCGATATGCACCCCGCGAGTCGCAGACTCACACGCCGGCCGCGCAAAAGAAGCAAAATGAAAGTGCATAATTTATGGACGCCCCCCGTGTTATGGAAAGCGAAGAGTGAACGTACTGATTTTAAGCCGGGCCGGCTTGGTCCTGCCCGGGGTGGGCCAGGGTAAACAGGGCTGATATGGGCCGTGCGTGGCTCGGTGCGTGTCCGAGGCCGCACCCCACGACTCACCCTGTCTCTCTCGCACCCCCGCGGCCCGGCCCACGAGTGCGACGGAGACAGAGCGACAAAACGACTCTTTTCGAAATCAGTCGGCACAGGACGAGGCCAGTGCGACCCCCGCCCCCGCCCCTGCGACGCCGGGGTAGCGCACCTCGCAGCACCGCCGAGAAAACAATATGTTCTGCTTCTGTTGGACACACTGACACTAACGCAAAGTCGCACGCGCGCACACTGCAAAACAAACTCGCACGCACGTCGTAGACATAACGCACACACACACAAGGACACAAGCTTACACCCGCAGTACACACACGCACTCGCACACACGCACACACACACCACACACACACACACGCTCACACGCGGGCCAATTTCGCACTCTCTGAATAATGGGGGGCGAGGTGTGGCGTCCTTGTCGCACGCCTGCATTTCGGGCCCCGACGGGGGTTGGGGCGGCGGCGGGCCGGGGGTGTCGGGGCCTTGGTCGGGGCGTCGGGGGTGGCGAGGCAAAGAAGGCCGCGTGCGGGCAGTGCGACAAAGGAAACGCAAATGGAAACAAAAAGAGGAAAAAGAGAGAGAGGGAAACAAACGGCACCCAAAATAGGGGCCGAAAGACGGAGAGCGAGGAGGCGGGGAAAGTGTGTGCAGTGAAGAAGACTATAAAACTGAAACGTGGAAAATTAGCAGCGAGGCCAAAATAAATAGGGATGACCGGGCGGGCGGAAAGCGATGAAATATCACAGTGTTTTATGCGACTCAGGGGCAGGCGGGCGGGGCGGGCGGACCCGGAGGCCGCAGCTGGGGTGGAGGCTGGGGAGGGGGCCGCGTAAACATTCGGGCATTCTGGCGGCCACACTGTAGCGGCCCGCGCGGAGAGAACCTTCAAACCGGCAATATTTACGGCGGGGAAAGTCAGAAACACGTGAAAACATGGGAAAAGTAAACACAAATTAGGCCGCCGCCACATCATAGTGGAGCAACAATGTGGAGGGCGAAACACAGGCAGAGAGTTTAGTGGTGTGCCTACGAGAAGTAGTAGATGACTAACAAGGTTAAAGAGGGAGACTGCTTTTGCAGATCGCCTCCAAGGACCAGACTCTGTTCTAGACAAGCGTCACGGAATCAAGTACAAATCGATCGAGAGAAACACACACACACACACACACACACACAGAGAGAGAGAGAGAGAGAGAGAGAGAGAGAGAGAGAGAGAGAGAGAGAGAGAGAGAGAGAGAGAGAGAGAGAGAGAGAGAGACACACACACACACACAGCTCATAACACAGAGACAGACTGAGAGAAAAAGAGAGAGACGCGGAATGAACTATCACTAAAAACGCCACGAAACCACTGCCAAAACAACGAAACCGCTTTCTCGACCAACTAGGCCCACGCTGCCCCCGGCGGTCTCTCTGTCTCTCTGCCGCCCCCCCCCCCCTCTCTCTCTCTCTCCACCCCATCTGCCTGATTGGAGCGAGAGAAAGACAAAAAGAGAGAAAAACGCCGCGGCGTGGTTTTCCCGCGTTCGATGAATGTTCACACAATTTGGTTGTTGTCGTGGCATGCCTGGCTGCTCGTGGGAGTGGCGTGGCGTGGCGGGGTGGGGCTGGCGCACTGGGGGGGCCGTGTGCAGTGATACCCGATGCACGGGGGCCGCGAGGCCGCGGGGCCGGGGAAGAGCGCGGCGAAGTGCACAACATGCAACCCACAAATGAAGGCGGGGCGCGCCGAACCGGCTCGGCTTGGCGGCCACCGCGACGGTCTTCGTTCGGTCGCGTGACGGCGGGGATCTGCCCCCAGCCTGCCCCCTCACCCCCCAAACAAACACACACAAGGAGGGAGGAATTTTCGCGGATTCAATTTTCGGCGCCTGGTTATAGCACCGTAGATTTTCAGATGAAAAAAAAAGTGTACATTTTGTCACCGCTCAAACTGACCTCGCGCGCGGACGAGGTTCCGCGAGTCGCCGCGAGATGGCGCTGCGCGCGCCGAGCCGCCGCCGCTCGCGCTGGCGACCTAGCTTAGCGTTGTAACTAGTCTGTAAGCATTTTCGCCCGATCACTGCACCGAAACTCCCGGCGGATTCAGCCTCTCCGAAGAGCAGTTGAGAAGGAAAGGGTCTTTATAACACTCAGGCGTCGTAGGAGGCCTTTGACGGCAACTAAATTGGATGCAGTGATCGCTCAAAGTCAGCAAAAGCGGCGAGTTTCTGAAATTCATTCACTTTTCGACCGTTATTGCGAGACTACTGCTCCCAAACTTTCGGCGGTCCAAGCCTTCCCTGAGGCAGGGCATGAAAGAGTAGGGTCTTCAGAATAGTAAGGCGTCGAGGGAGGCCTTTGACCGCAACTAAATTGGATGCAGTGACCGCTCAAAGTCAGCAAAAACGGCGATTTTCTGAAATTCATTCACTTTTTGACCATTTTTGCGAGACCACTGCTCCCAAACTATCAGCGGTCAAAGCCTTCCCGAGGCAGGGCATGAAAGAGTAGGGTCTTCAGAATAGTAAGGCGTCGAGGGAGGCCTTTGACCGCAACTAAATTGGATGCAGTGACCGCTCAAAGTCAGCTAAAACGGTGATTTTCTGAAATTCATTCACTTTTTGACCATTTTTGCGAGACCACTGCTCCCAAACTATCAGCGGTCAAAGCCTTCCCGAGGCAGGGCATGAAAGAGTAGGGTCTTCAGAATAGTAAGGCGTTGAGGAAGGTCTATGACCGCAACTAAATTTGACGCAGTGGCTGCCCAAAGTCACCAATATTGAATTTCCGACACTTTAACAGCTTTCCGAGGTCGGCGCTCAAATGATCCCTAATATTTCCCAATAATCAACATAATAACCGCCTATAATCAGTGATAAATAATAAAATAATCAAAAGAAATCACATGTAATCATACTCTATATCTAATCAGTGTACATGAAAATCTTGAGTTGGATTCCCCTTGACTCTGGAGCTGAAAACGCGTCTAGAGTTTTGGTAGCCTCCACCGGTCTTCTGACCCACTGCGCGGCCCTGGTGCTTCAACCGCACGAGCGAAATCTTTGCGGTGCTGCACGGTGGCGTGCGCGGTGCAGTCCCGCAGCCCCTGGCAGCCCCATCCCGCCGGCGTCCTCGTGGACCTTCGTGGCGACTTTGGCGTGGCCTGGGCGGGGCCTCGGCGGGGCCCTTGGGAGTATACAGAAGCCGTACACTCGTGGCCGCGCCGCGTGGTGCAGCACAGTCGAGCACAGTGCAGCGCAGTGCAGCGGCACGAACCCCGTTCGATCTCCACTCCCATCGAACCGAATCGCCTTCACTCGCACCACGCGCGCTGGGCGCCGTGCGACCGCAGCGCACGGCAGGCCGGCGGGCTGGCCCACACTCCATTACCATTACCATTTAGGGCTAGACCACACATGATCAGGCGGCGATCTCGACCAGCGAGGCCCAGATTTGAGGGCCCATAGCTCACCAGAGCCATGCTCTTGATAAAAGCGTGGTAAGCGGAATTTGAGATTTTGTTTGCTTTGTACGCGGTGCACAGTGGGCCAGAAGACCGGTGGAGGCGGCAAAAACTCTCGACGCGTTTTGAGCTCCAGTCGCTAAACGGGACTCGAACCGAGCGTGTGACCCCACCAATGGATTGCTCTCTGAACGAGGAGTCCATTGGCGAAGTCACACGTTCGGTTCAAGTCCCTTAGCGACTCTGGAGCTCAAAACGCGTCTAGAGTTTTGGCCGTCTCCACCGGTCTTCCGGCCCACTGTGCGGTGGTTGCACAGCATGCCTTCCTGCACTATTCGCAAGATGCGAAGGCCTTTCCGAGCCGCTGCCTGTGCACCATAGAAAAATCCGGAAAAACACCGAGGCCTGGGGAAACCCCGAGGGAAACCCGAATCGACGTGCCTGGCGGGGCTCTGGTCGGGTCTCTCACCGGTCCGTCCGGGGATGAAAACCCAAAGCGGCTTTCGCGGTGTAGCCACTGGCACGGCACACGGCATACGAGGTTCGGCGTCGTCGGTCCCCCCGTTCCCCTACACTGTACACACGACTAAATTCCGGTCGAACAAGGGGCGTTTCCTCAGCGCACCGCAGAGTCAAGCCAAGGCAAGCCAAGGCGCCCCACTCGGCTTGGCGGCTTCGTCGCCGCGACAGAGCCGCGACGGCAAGGCACTGGTACCGTCCCCGCCAAAGCGCTCCGTTGAGGATTGCGGCCCTCCCACGACTGCTTAGCGCTGCTTAGCGGCATGATTACTGGCGAACGGCGCAAACGTCGTGGCGCCGCACAGTGGGCCAGAAGACCGGTGGAGGTGGCCAAAACTCTAGACGCGTTTTGAGCTCCAGAGTCGCTAAACGGCACTCGAACCGAACGTGTGACCCCACCAATGGATTGCTCTCCGAACGAGGAATCCATTGGTGGGGTCACACGTTCGGTTCGAGTCCCATTCAGCGACTCTGGAGCTCAAAACGCGTCTCGAGTTTTGGCCGCCTCCACCGGTCTTCTGGCCCACTGTGCGCCCCAGCCAGCCCGCCCCAGGGACCCTCTCCCCCGGCATCGCGCTCGCCTCAGCGCACGTGGAGCCTCGCGTGGAACGTGCGTGTGCGTGCGTGTGCGTGCGTGGGAGGGGAGGCGCACCTCTTTTACTTGGTCACCGAAGGAATTTACAATGTATGAAAGTCGCAATGGTACAGTGGGTGTGTCAGTGGTGAGGATGAGGGATGCGTGGGGCCCACACCCTGCGTACACATCGTGCGCACGCACACACACACACACATACACACGACGTGACGAGGTAATGCATTCATCGCGGAAGACTGCGCCCACCACGTAATAACATGACACCGTTCATATGTGCCATTCTTTGCCTATGACGTCGCTCCTTCTGTGTCTCCATCTCTCTTTCTCTCCCCCCCCCCTCTCTCTCTCTCTCTCTCTCTCTCTCTCTCTCTCTCCCTCACTCTCTCTCTCTCTCTCTCTCTCTCTCTCTCTCGCCCCCCACGTCGCACGCGAAAGCCGTTACCAGATCTCATCAGAGTGCCGTCAAATCCCGCGTCAAAACCCTCGCTCCCTCCCTCGAGATCTCTAATAACGCGCGAACACAAGTCTACATCACGACACCGCCCCGCCCCGCCCCGCCCCGCCCCGCCCCGCCAAAACTCCTCATACACAGTTGCCGACACGCACGTCAAGGGGAATATATTTATGAGCCCCTTATTAGTGGTTTGCTGTCAGGGTTATTGAAACTGTGCTCCTCTTTGGTGTGTTGCAGGCCCGAAAATGAACCCGCTGCCCGTGTGGATGTTGACGCTGCTGCTGGCCTGGAAGGTCCCCCGCGTCAGAGGTGAGATCCGCGCAGAGAAAACAACAACAACAACAACAACAACAACAACAACAACAACGGGGAAAGGAAAATAAATGGTCAAATAAATGGGTGTCCGGTGGCGGTTTGAAATTCCACACCGGCAGGCCATGGGGCCATGGGCAGGCCATCCGCTGTGACCGCGGTTGTGGGTCGTTAGCCCTGACCGGGCCGGCCAGCTGGCCATCGCTGCAAGGCCGGCCTCGGGTCACCGCAATTTGATCGCCGGTCCCTCGCAGGGGCCGTCCCGCAGTGACATGCAGAAAGCAGCGTGCCACTACACTGTGCGCGCTGCTGCCCGACGCACCGGTGCAGGCGGCCAAAGCTCTAGACGCGTTTTGAGCTCCAGAGTCGCTAAATAGGCCTTGAACCAAACGTGTGACCCCACCAATGGATTGCTCTGCGAACTGCGAACGAGGAATCCATTGGTGGGGTCACACGCTCGGTTCGAGGCCTGTGTAGCGACTCTGGAGCTCAAAACGCGTCTAGAGTTTGGATCGCCTCCACCGGTATTCTGGCTCACTGAGCGTGGTCACTGCCCCCTCCCCCCGCCCCCCCGTACAGTGCAGGCGGTCCGCTTTTCAATTTCCCCATGCGTAAAACATTCTCGCGCGCGGCGTGGCGCGGGGCTGCGGCGTATTAACTTACACGAAGGAGGAAGGAAAATAAAGTAAAAACAAAAAAAAAAGCCCGAAAAACGGGTTTTATTTTCGGGGCGGTCCGTGCCTGGCCGGTCTGAATGCACTTTCCTTCCCACCCCTTTCGGGCCTGTCCGGGCCGCGAGCCGCTCTGGGGCCGGCCGGCGAGAACATGTACCATTTAGCGGCCACGCCGCGCCGCGCGCACCGCACACTCCACTCGCTGCGCCGCTGTGTGTTTGTAGCCCCAACCTCATTTCTGTCGGTCCATTGACAAAGCTTTACCGTAAAAGGGATACTAAAAAAACGAGATGAGAAAACAGGGAGGAATGAAGTTGGAGGGGGGCAGAGGGCTTGAGCCGGGGATTGAAGGGAGAGGGGGGGAGGAGGGGGTTGATGAGAATTATTCCCCTTGTATATTTTTGGTCCATATTTTTCCTTCTTTCATCTCGCGGCAGCCCGCTGCTCTCTTCCTTCGGTTGCCCCTCCCCCCTCCCCAACCCCCCTCCCCACCCGCCGACCCCGCTGCTGTGTGCGATCCGACCCGGCAGGGCAGGGAAAGCTTATTGTAAAATTACCGCACGTATCGCAGGAGGGCGAGGAGGGGCCGGGCCACCCCGGAGCGGAGGGGGAGGGGAGGGGAGGGGAGGGGAGGGGAGGGAGGGGAGGGGAGGGGAGGAAGGGTTGCCGCTGCTGCCGCTCAGATTCGGCAATAATGTGCACCTCTCGGAACCAAAGTCTCATTTTATTGCCGCCGGCACGCTTCAGCGGACTGGACGCGGGCCCGAGCGCCCGAACTCTTTTTTTTCTCCCCCACGGCCCCACAGCGCCGTGTAGTGGTGTAGTAGTGGCGTAGTGATGGAAATGACAAACAGCTTGAGGGGCTCCAGGAACGCCCAAGAACGCCCATCGCCATCTTGTGTGCCAAGTTGGGGCGGTAATAAGTCACCCCAACACAACTCCTCTCAACGAGCGGCGGCACGTCCGGAGAGAAAGCGGGAGGGAGAGGAAAAAAAAAAGCATCGCCCCCGGGGGGGATCGAACCCATGACAGCTCTCTCCGCCGTAAATGCAGTGCCGGGGCTCCTCCCCGATGCAGGGAAAGGGCACGCAGTTGTAGGGTGGCCTCCCGGTCTAGTCGCCCTTCGCCCGTCGCCGGCCGTCGGCCTCGGCGCGAGCAGCGCGAGCAGCGCGAGCGAGACCTTATATTTTATCCCCGAAGGAAACTACGCCGATCGCGGGGGGGGGGGGGAGACTGGCAGCCAGCAGGCAGGGCCGCGAGGCCGCGAGCACACCCCCGTTATTTCGAGTCCGCAGACAGAGTTTCGCGGAAAGTTTGAGTCGCGCCTAACCGTCATGATTTGTGTACGCTCCCCGGGGAGACGGTCATAACCGCGTCGCGGAGCGAGCGCCTCCCGGACCGAGCTGGCGGTGCTGGCTGCCTGTCCCGGCGTCCAGTGTACAGTGCGCCAACTAAAACGAAACGCAATCACACGCCTTATTTTGCTCCGGCCGCATTATCACAGATTAGGGTCCCAAATGCAGTTATTGCCCCACCGCGCGCGCCGCGCCAGATGTCTCTCTCGCTCTGCTTTTTGCCGCGCTGGAGGCAGGCTGCTCTGTGTCCGTCTCTCTCGCACCGCCGCGGCGCCTGCGGCCCGGGCCGCGGGCGCGAGAGGGACGGCGTGACGAAGCGCAGTGGGGACTCCGGCCGCAGCGAGCGCGGCAGCGCGGCGCCGGGTTATCAAATTTTGCTTCGCGGGGCGTGGCGGGGCGTGGCGGGGCGTGGCGGGGCGTGGCGGGCGTGGCGGGGCGTGGCGGGGCGTGGCGGGGCGTGGCGGGGCGTGGCGGGCGTGGCGGGGCGAGGCGGGGCGTGGCGGGGCGCACGCTGCGCGCTGCATTAGGAAGGGGAGGGCCGTCGGCGTGGCCGTCGGGGAGTCGGAACGGCGACCCGCTAAGCTGACCGGACGGCAGCCAGAGCCGCAGACCGATTCCGAGAGTCGCTCTGTCTCTCTCGCACCTACACGCGGTGCCCGATGGGCGCCCGTGAGTGCGAGAGAGACGGAGACTGCCGGGCGGCACGGGACGCCTGCGAGGTAGGCAGCAGTGGCAGCGCGACGCAGAGCTGTCGAGCGGCGTGCCTATCCGGGCCGTGACAGGCGCGCTGGTCGCCCGCACTGCCAACCGGCAAACAGCGGCCAGGCGGCAAAATTCAATCGAATTCAATTTTTAATTTTTATTTTTGCGTCACACAAGATCTGGACCGTCCACCTCCACAGGGTCCGGCGCACTTCGCCGTTCCAAGCCACAAAGACAAACTTTCCAAACAACACGATCGCGGCAAATCAAACAGTGTCGTTTTCCAGACTTTTCGAAGAAACCGCGTGCTCTACTGTAGTTCTACTGCGAGGTGAAAAAAGTGAAAAATGGGGCGGAGACCGTCGTCAACTTGACCGATGCGGCGACGCGGCCGCCGTGGTGGTGACGGGCAACCACCCGAGGCAGCCCCCGCCAGCCCCCGCCAGCCCCCGCCAGCCCCCCTAAGCGCTTAAAGGTTCGCAAGTCGGTGTTTGTTTTGGTAAATGTGTTGAAACTTGGCGCCGCTTCACCCGCCGGCCGGGGATCGAATTTCCGGCTTACGCGCGTGGCGTGGCGGGGCGGGGCGGGGCGGGGCGGCTGGACGGAATAATGTCGAGCGGGCCGCAGGCCGCCGGAGGCGTCGGCCGTCGTGAGCGGCAAAGCCCCCGGGACTTAAAGACGCACCCCGCCGCCCCGCCCCGCCCCGCCCCGCCCCGCCCGCCCCGCCCCGCCCCGCCCCGCCCCGCCCCGCCCCGCCCGCCCCGCCCCGCCCCGCCCCGCCACACCTCGCCGCACCCCGCCGCACCCCGCGCGGCGGCGCCTCTCCGCAGCGCGCGCAGGGATGGCAGACAATGCTGGGCCGCCGGGCCCTGGGCCGGTCTTGCCGGGCCCAGTCGGAAGGGATTAATCATGTATGAAGCCGGCAAGTTGTTGTGGTGGCAAAGGGAAGGGGTGGGGGGAGGCCCGGGTGGACGGAAGAAGAACTTGGGCAAAGGGGTATTGTGCTGGCAGCCGGCAGGGCCGGCGGGGCGCGCCGGGGTGGAGTGAAGGTGGCCGCGTCCAAATGGCAGCCGTGGGGGAAAGTGAGTGAGAGGGAGAGTGTTTTTTGCTCGCCTCGGGGAGGGCAGCGGCCGGCACCGGACCTCCGCGTGTCCCCGGGGCGGTGCTCCTCGTCGCCGACTTAATCACCAGGACGAGTTGCCGCGCATGAAAATATAATTTAGATCCGGTTTTAACGAGGATTTACCGTCATCGAGGGGCTTCCCTGCCAGTGTCGGAACGAGAACGCGGTCGGTTTCGGCGGAGCCAGGCGGAGCACAGTGGGCCAGAAGACCGGTGGAGGCGGCCAAAACTCGAGACGCTTTTTGAGCTCCAGAGTCGCTTAAGAGGTCTCGAATCAAACGTGTGACCCCACCAATGGATTCCTCGTTCGGAGAGCAATCCATTGGTGGGGTCACATGCTCGGTTCGAGTCCCACTTAGCGACTCTGGAGCTCAAAACGCGTCTAGAGTTTTGGCCGCCTCCACCGGTCTTCTGGCCCACTGTGCGGAGCCGCCTCGACTCCCCCGCAGCGGCAGCAGCTTGGCAGTGGCTCAGCCGGGGCGCGTCTTCTGGAAGGTGGGGACGCGCTGCCGCGCTGCCGCCGCGCCGCCGAGACGCGCGAAATTTGAAAGTTCGGGACAATGCTGAGAATGCGGTGCCTGGCGGTGCCTGGCGGTGCCGGGGAAGTACTTTGTGTGGTTGCATCATTGTCGCCGAGACAATGGTGGACTTAACAAAGTAGTGCGGCTCAGCGCGGCACGGCACGGCACGGCGAGGCACGCGGCACGCGACGGTAGAACGAAACGAATGTGTTTGAGTCTCTCCCGTCGGCACAGAGTGTTGTATTGTGGGAAGGAAACTCCGCTTCCCGCTCCACTTCTTAGGCGGCCCAGAGCGAGGGCCGAGACGGGGGTTCACAGAGACCCAAAGCGTACGATGATTTCGTGATTTTTGTTTGCGTTTATTTTGAAATTTTGAAATTTTTGCTCGCGTGGGAGGATTTTTGCCAGTGTGCCAGCCAGCCATCCAGCCCGGCGGCGCGATTTCCCGTTTAGCCACTCCGGATTCTACTCTATTGACATGAGAGTCGGCGGCAGGGGCTCTCCAAGACGAGTAAGTGGCTCCTTTGAGACCTGCCCACCCAGCCGGCCGGCCTGCCCCCCACCAAGTGACTGAGTGACCCGGCGGCACTGCGAGGCACAGCCGTGGCACTGCTAAGACCGCTCATGCCAGAGGGAGGTCCGACGGACGCTCCCCATGCGATAGCTGGTCGCACCGTCAACGCCGCGTGGCCCGCCCCTCCCCGCCCCTCCCCTCCCCTCCCCCCCCTCCCCGCTCCTCCCCTCCCCTCCCGGCCCCCCCTCCCCTCCCCTCCCCCCCGCCCCGCCCCCCGCCCCCGCCCCGCCCCGCCCCGCCCCGCCCCCCCCCGCCCCGCCCCCCCCGCCCCGTGCGTCGGCTCTTGAACCCACTCCGGGGGACTTGGAGGCCGCTTCCGGGGCCCACATCCCAAGGCACACCCCAAGGCATCTCGACGCCCCCGCGGCCCCTGCATCCGCCATCCGGACCGTCCTCCGTGCGGAAAGAGTGAAAATGATTCACTCCGCCTCCGCCAGGCCATGGCCAGGCCCCGGCCTGCCCCAGGCCCAGCACGCTCCGGCTCGCTCGGCGCGCTCGGCTCGGAATGGATCTAGCCTCCGGCCGGGTCGCGGGCTATGCCCCGGCTAGGCCGCTGGATCCACCCCATTTGAGTTCATCATTTATTAGAGGGAGTGCCGGGCCGCGAATCGGCTGACGGACAGCACTCCGAACCTCTCCTCGCCCCGTCTCTCTCGCACTCCGACGGCCGCCGGGCCAGCCAACGGGTGCGAGAGAGACAGAGCGGTGGCTGTCATGAGCGTCATCAGCCGATGGCTGCGTGAGGCGAGAGCGCGGAATTATGCATTTGTCTGGCCACGGCAAGCCGCGGCAGCGCCGCCAGCATCCTGCAACAATGCGACACCTGTAAGGAAAAGGCACGCAGTAGCGGCCGCGCGATCCAAAAGGCGCTCAGTTGCGGCCCTGCGATCTGAAAGGCACGCAGTTTGCCGCGCGCGCACGGAAAAAAAGGATTAGTTGTGACAACTAACATGTTAGTTGAAAAGCGTCCAAAGAAGATTTTAGTTTTCACGACTAAAAGTTTGCTGCTCGAACGAATTTATAAGTTGGAACGACTAAAAAACTACAGTTGGCTCAAGGATAAAGTTGATTGTGCCTACACTAAGTTAGTTGTGATGACTAACATGAGCGTCACGAGAGAAAAGAAGCTTCGTATAAGAAAAACCTTCAACGGGTATCGATCGCGGAATCTGTGATCTGAGAGCTGCTGAGGCTATCCACTGCGCTGTGGTGAGCTGATAGCGGGAGAATGACCAAACGCTGCACGCCCGTGCGTCGGCTCTAGGACACCCCCGGGGACTTGGAGGCCGTTTCCGGGTCCAAATCCCGGCACACCCAAGGCATCTCGACGCCCCGCAGCGACGCTCCTCAATCGTTCCCGCCGCAGTGCGGAAAGTGAAAATGGTTCATTTCTCCTCGCCGGCCATGTTAGGCCCAGCTACCCCAGTCCCAGCATCCTCTCGCTTGGCCACTGTGTTTCGGTCGGAATGGATCTAGCCCCCGGGTTCGGGCGCGGGCTATTCCCCGGAAGCCGCTGGATCCCCCCATTTGAGTTTCATCATTTGTTAGTTGAGCCGGGCCGCGAATCGGCTGACCGAAAGCACCTTCGAACCTCTCCTCGATCCGAACCTCGCACTTCGCCGGCCGCCGGCCAGCCAACGGTGCTTTGAGATCGCGCGGGGCAAACTGAGTGCCTTTGGATCGCGCCGGATGCTCCCGTTTCGAGAGCCCCGGAATTATGCATTTGTGGACGCGCGGCCCGCACGCGGCCTTTTCCTTAACAATGCGGAAACACGTTCGCACCAGACGAAAAACAACAGCAGACGATGCGCCGCGCCGCGAAATGGCAAAACGAAGAAGCCAGCAAGCTGATTCCCGGCGCACCTACCTCCCAGCGAAGCTAGCGAAGCACCGCCGTCTAGACGGCACGCCACAGTGTCCCACACTCCCACACAGTGCGCCAGCGGCTTGGCCAGTGGCCCGCCCCAAAATGGCGGCTTTGACGACACCGTCGTAAAAATGCGCATAAAAAAGGGGCCGAGATTCCCGTGGACGGCCTGGCCCGGCCCGACCGCCAAACTAAAACGACAAGCGGTTTGCATCCAATCAAGTGGTCGCTCCGCAGCGGCCCGCAGCGCGCGCCAGAGGGACGGATTGCCTGGTTCACTGTGGGCTTGGCCGAGGCTGGGGCCGAGGCGGGGGCCTCCCGCGGAGCCCCGGGGAAGTCCCTATCCCTGGGGTGCGCTGCCCGGCCCGCCCGGCCCTGCCCCCGGCGAGGGGCTCGATGACGTCTGGCCGGCATGATGGCTCCTCAAACATTAGACCCTTCTGCCTCGCCTCCGGGACCGCGGCCGGGACCCCGCCGCGGAACGCCCTTCTGGGAACGCCCTCCTCGGAACGCCCTCCTCGGAACGCCCTCCTCGGAACGCCCTCCACGGAACGCCCTTCTCGGAACGCCATCCTCGGAACGCCCTCCTCGGAACGCCCTCCGCGGAACGCCCTCCTCGGAACGCCCTCCGCGGAACGCCCTTCTCGGAACGCCCTCCTCGGAACACCCTCCTCCGGGGACAGCGGGGATCACGGTTGATCCTGCCCATGCGGTGCAGCTGACGTATACGCCTCGTTGACCCGAATCATTTATTCATAATAATAATAGGAGCGAAATCCATGCAGCAAGGCGAGCACGGCAGGAAGCAAGGCAGGCTCAAGTGAATCACAGCATTAAGGCCGCCGCTCGGCTGCCAAATTTATGGCGATGCTCATTTTCTTTGCTTTCTTTCCGTGCCTTCCAGCCTTACCGGTTGCTCCAGGCTGCTCCAGCCCGCCCCAGCGGCATGCATATAAAAATAGGGCCCGGAATCCCATTCGCCAGAGTACTCGCGTATGGTAAACAAATCCCGCAAGGCAAATACCCCCGACTGATGTACCTCGCCGTTTTGTAAGTCGCGCGGAATGTTGACAAAAGACAATCGACCTGCGCCCCTCCGTGTCACCTGTGGTGCGCGCCGCCCCGCCACCCACCGCCGTCTCCCTCTGCCACTGCTTCATGTAAAATGCATCGGGCGTGAGGGAAGATTTCGGCAGCCTTTGAAGAACAGCGCGCTGCTACACCGAGACATCACCCCCACCCACCCCCAGAGCAACTTACCCCCCTCCACCCTTGCCTGTCACGGAGACTTGCCACCACCCTCCGAGGTAACTCACCTCCAGGCTTGCCCTAACTCACCTGGACCCTCAGGCGGCAACAGTGCCCCACACTGAACTGCCGCACAGTGGGTCAGAAGACCGCACGGTAAAAACGGTTCCTGGTTTTCCCAGGAACCCCCTGGAAATCGCCTATGTCTTCGCCATAGGGCTCCTGGGAAAACCAGGTACCGTGTTTACCGTGCGGTGGCGGTGGCCAAAACTCTTGACGCGTTTTGAGCTCCAGAGTCGCTAAACAGGACTCAAACCGATCGTGTGACCCCACCACTGGATTGCTCCTTCAGAGAGCAACCCATTGGTGGGGTCACACGTTCATTTCGAGTCCCTCTTGGCGACTCTGGAGCTCAAAACGCGTCTAGAGTTTTGGCCGGTTTTGGCTGCCTCCACCGGTCTTCTGGCAAATCCCCTGTGCGGCACTCGTCCGCGTTGCAACGACTCATCACGATTGACTGAGCCCCGCTGCCCCGCCTTGCGCAACGCATTGTCGCGTACGGCAGCCAATCACGGCCTGACCGCGACGCAAACAACAATCAGGGCGTCAAGTGCAGCGCAGTCCGCCCGGCCGTCCCCTGCACCGCTATGCAGTGCCATGCAGTGCTATGCAGTGCTATGCAGTGCTATGCACCGGGCGTGGCGTGGCAGGCGCGGACCGTGGTCTGCTTCCACCGCATTGTTGGCGAGCGGTGACGACCGTTTGCCCTGGAGCGCCGTCCGAGAGGACTCACACTAGAGGGGCACACAAGCCAATGCTTGCTCAAGTGACTCAGAGACTGTTCAACTGCCTGCTCGGCACATACGTGCATTTCCTCCCCCTCTGCTGATTCACGTCGTTCGGATCCACCCGGCAATCTGTGCCTCCGGTGCGCTCGCCCGGCTCGTCTTTAGTAAGATGCGCCAGTCGGTCGTTTGCAAGGCGATGCGAGACGAAATAGACAGAAGGAGAAACAGGGGGAAAGGTGGTACACTGTGTGTGTCTCGGCGCACGCCAAGAAGTGCTCCGGGAGAAGGGACTGCAGGCCCTTTTATTATACCCCGGCCAACGACTGTGCGTCCCCTCCATCCTCCACGGACGTGCCGGGGCTCGCCTCGCCTCGGCTCCAAACTTCTGCATGTTCTTTGTCAAGTATTGCCGTCCACCTGGCGAGCGGCATCACTCTCTGTCATTATGGGTAAAAAAAGGGGACGGCGGCGGGGAGGATCGAACCCGCGGCGCTCCAAAGCCGTAGTTGGTCGTCCGAGGCGCACTTACTTCGATCATGTTAAGTCGTCTCAAAACTTCAGAGGCAGAGGCACGTCCCTTCAGAGCACCCAATTTTGTTTTCAGCTCTTTTGCTCTAATTCTGGTGAGGCTCTTTACGTGGACGGGTTAAGTTAGAGAGAGAGAGAGAGAGAGAGAGAGAGAGAGAGAGAGAGAGAGAGAGAGAGAGAGAGAGAGAGAGAGAGAGAGAGAGAACCAGGGCAGAGCCAGGTCGGGCGAGGGTCGTAAGTGGGGTCCGCCTCCACTGCCATTGGCGCATCAAACGACACGGCCTGCACTGTTGGCTTTATTCGCCTCAGGTGTTGCCCCGAGATTCGGGGCTTTACTACGCGCTGTCTCTGTCTCTCTCGCACCCGCACGGGACGCCCCACGACGGCCACGAGTGCGAGAGAGAAAGGGACACTGTTCTCGTAAGCGGGCTGCTGAAGCCTCCAAGCTTGCAGTGGCGTCCCTGGAAAAACGTCGTGGGGATCCAAGGGCATCGTCCGTCCAAGGACAGGAGCGCCCCTGTGTTAAAAAGAGCTCTTTTCTTTTCCCTATTTTCGAAAGCGACACAGCGCGCTTCCACTTCAGTGTGACTTTTGGCTTTTGCGGCTCTAACTTGGGTCAACCGGCGAGTCAAGCTTCGCACGCCGTTCGAACCTCCCCCAAGAATTCCGTGTTTACTCGCCAAGAGGCGGGCCTTGTTTGTTGTTGTCGTTGTCGTTGTTGTTGTTGTTGTTGTTGTTGTGCTGCGGCGTCTTGACAGAGACATCCACTACGATAATTGATTCGCTTGCTCCCCTGCCGCTCGAAATGAAACACACATGTTTCTGAGTGATGGAGATTTAGTGCCGAAAAAAAAGACAAATCAAGAGAAATGCGTTGTGTTTTTGTTGTTTTTTTTGCACTGTCCTCCTTCCGACTGGGTTCAAAGTCACGGACAGGGGGTGCTGGAAGTGCGCGGCCCGCTGCCTTCAGTGCCACTAGGGACGCTAGGGACGCGCGGCGGGCTCGGGGGAGGGAGAGAGCGAGAGAGACGGCAACACAACAATTGGCGCTTTAGTTTATTACCCCCGCGCGACGTGCGGATTGGCTAATCTAGCAGGAGTGCTCCTACTGCGGTCTTCCCTCTTCTCCGCCTCCTTTTCCTTTTCCTCCTCCTCCTCCTCCTCCTCCTTCTTCTTCTTCTTCTTCTTCTTCTTCTTCTTCTTCTTCTTCTTCTTCTTCTTCTTCTTCTTCTTCTTCTCCTTCTTCGTTCGATCGCCTAGAAGGTAGGCAAGACCGTACCCAGCCACTGAGCGGTGCCTATCCCGTGGTCTGCGGGCGCCGTGAGCAGAATTAATTTATTTCGTTTTCCTCTATTTCAGCGCTTCTCAACCTGTTTCCGCTAGCGACTCCAAATTTGTAGCCAAAAATTTTCGCGACCCTCAGGAAATCTTTCGCTGCCCCATGCGACCCCACCCCTCGAAAACAAAAAAAAACCGTATACGGCAAATCAAAAACCGTATGCGGCAAACAAAAAACCGTATACGGCAATCAAAAAACCGTATGCGGCAAACAAAAAAACCGTACACGGCAATCAGAAAACCGTATACGGCAAACAAGAAACCGTATACGGCAAGTGAAACAGTGAAACAGGCAGTGGGTTTTCGAGTTCCGCGACCCCCAGGTTGAGAAGCGCTGCTCTATTTGTACTTAAATTTAAGTTGATTTCGTTAGTAATCTGATATCGAGAGTGGGATGAGATAACCTAGCGATAACTAGTAGTTTTAGTCATTTCGGAACAATTTATTTTCTCACAGTGTTGAGTGGTATAAACTGGTAGAAGCACGCAGTGGACCGGAGCCAAGCAGTCTCCTTCCTCCCTCCCGGATCGTTGTTGATTGTGTGGTGCATGGATTATGATGTGCTGCCACAGGCCCGGCCAGCTCCAGGCCCTTCGCTGCTTCTTCTGCTGTACGGACAAAGGGATTTGAGAGGCAGGGGGAGGGGGCGGCAGATAGAGGGATACAAGGGCGGCATCGAGTCACTTCTGCTGAGACCACACGGGGGCTTGGGCCAAGGCTTGGGCGCGGGGCGCAAATCTGTGCAGCTGTTTAAATAATTGAAGGCAGAGGGCTGAGCTCTGCTGAGCTCCCAGACGGCGGCGTGTGTCGGAGGGGGATGGAAGGGGCGGGAGGGGGTGTGGGAGAGGGAGGGGGAGGGCGAGTGGGGAGTGCAGGAGAGAGCGAGGGCGAGGAGCAGCGTGGCCATTGCCGTGCCGAGCGGATGGACCGGGATAGGGGGAGCTGTGTTTCCAGCCGGATCGAGGGAGACAGAGTGAATAAACGCCACGCTGCCTCGCCCCGCCCCGCCACGCCACGCCGAATTTTCATCCGGGCCAACTGAACCCGAAACAGTTTGTGACGTGGCGGCAGCGGCGGTAGTTTGACGCCGCGCGGGTTGGAAATCGCGAGGGTTTTGTTTATTTTGGGGGCTTCGCGTTATGAATGCCGTATAATCGAGCATTATTCTGCTGGCGCTGGCTGGCTGGCACGCGGAACGTGCACAAGGGGATGGGGAGGGGGTAGAATAGAGCAGCGTAGTGGCGAAAGGGTTTGCAGGCTGGGGTCTCCCGTTCCCCATTTTCCATTTTCCGCCTTTGATGCCTGCCCTACAGTTCCCTAGTTCTCATTGATTCCACAGGCCCTGTGGCCGGGCCCCTCGGGGGGTCCCATCCCGTGGCCCGTGCCGTGGCCCGTGCCGTGGCCCGAGCCTCGGCCGCCGCCCCTTCAGGGCCTTCAGAGCGAGTCCCGGTCCCCCGGCGGCCCTCTGGGACACAACGCTGGTGGTGTTGACGGTGTTCTGCAAGGGAAGCCCCGCCTGGGGCCGTCGCCGTGGCGAGGGTGCACAGCCAAGAGCCGGGGGTGTCGCCGTCGACAGTTTTATCGGCGTCCGAACCCCTCTCTCCGACCCGGCACACTCAACGTGCAACAAGAATTTAAGTTTGTTGTTCCTCACTGCCAAATCGCGCCGGTATCAAATCGACCATCTTTTCCCAGCAGTGCACCACACCACTATCGCAACACGCGTCCCTGGGATAGGACAGTTGCTGTCCACCCCGAAACCAACCCCAACTTGTGCGTGCCGAGGCGTGCGGCGCTGTTGTTTCGACAGAAACAACAAGAAAAACAACGGAAAACAAAAACACGGCCGAAACAAAACAACAGCCTGTCGCTCTGATTACACTGGTCAGGGACAGTAGATATCTGTCACCACAAGAACGACTCGCAGTGTGTCCGAACGTCCGAAGCGGTCGAGGGGAAACATTAAAAAGTGTGGCATGTCGTCTGTCGCTATCACGCCGATCGGAACGGGTCGGGGAGGGGCGGGGCGGGGCAGGACAGAGTGGATAGTGCGCTCGTGCCTGGGCGCGGGCAAATGGACACGTCTACTACCACTCTCAAAAACATGGCAGCGTGACAGAAAACGCTTGCCGAGCTTTTAAAAAGTCGACACAGTTTTTGTTCTCTGAATTATTTCTCAACTAAAAAGCTTACAAAAAAACAATCAGTCTCGTTTTTCTGTGGCCGTTCACTAGCGCACAGAGGTTTCCCATCGGTTACTCGAGAATGTCCCGAACGCGCAACGTCTCCGACTGTCTCGTTCGTCTTGAGAGCCCCGCCCATGCCTCATCCCAACGACTGAATTCCGAAACACCCCGGATAATAGTACCCGTTCCGGGCCACTGTGCCGTGCCGGGCCGAGCCGAGCCGAGCCGAGCCGAGCCGCGCCGAGCCGAGCTGAGCCGTGCCGAGCCGAGACGAGCCGAGCCGTGCCGCGCCGCACGCGTGCGCCCTAACTGATGCATCGGTCTTTTATTGCGCGTCGTACGGCAGTAAAAGGGCGGCCGTCTGTCTGCCCGGGGCGGGAAATTCGAAATACCCACGCAGCGCGACGCAGCACCGAGCCAAGATTAATCGATAAAAAGGAAGTATCCTTCTCCCGGCGTCGCGCGACACCCTGCCAGGCCTCAGGCCGGCTGAGCCAGCACTTTAATGATTTTAGTGCGGCTGACTCTCGGTGTGTGACTGTACGAATCCGGATTTTGATCTGGTTCTCTTTTCGGGACTGCCGCCTTGCAGTGTCGTGGCGCGATTGGCAGTCGCCGCCCCGAGCAGTGGGCCAACACCGGTGGGAGGCGGCCAAAACTCTAGACGCGTTTTGAGCTCCAGAGTCGCTAAATGTAACTCGAACCGAGCGTGTGACCCCACCAATGGATTGCTCTTCGAACGAGGAATCCATTGGTGGGGTCACACATTCGGCCCGAGTCTCCATTTAGCGACTCCGGAGCTCAAAACCCGTCTAGAATTTTAGCCGCCTCCACCGGCGTTCTGGCCCGCTGCGCCCCGGCCGCCCCGGCCACCCCGTCATCGTCGTTCGGCTTGATTGGGGATTTAAAATCTGATAACGGCCGGCGGCGTGCGTGGGCCCACCAGGCCCACCACCGGGCCATACCGCCGTTGTGTTGAGATTCTAAGATAACTCGCGCGCGGTTTGCCCTAGGCGGGGCGGGGCGGGGTGGGGGAAGGGCTTCTGCGGTGATTGTGCGATGTCTGGCCTTCTGTTTGCTATCGCTGATCGATGGCCATCAACAAGGCTGGCCGTCCTAGCCGCCCTGCGGGACGATTCCGAGTTTGCGGTCTCTCTCTCGCTCTCACTGGGCACCCCGTGTGGGTGCGAGAGAGACAGAGCGACTCTCCGCCGGACTCGGCCCGCCGGCCGCACTGTCCACAACGCGGAATGGAACCCAGCGGCGTAATCCTTCACCCCCTCCACCGGCAAGGCATCGCCGGGCATGCAACACGCGCTGCCTAGTCGTTTTCAAATAACCACCCCGTGCCTACAGTGAAGGGGGGGGGCGCGTTCGGGAATCGCGTGCGGTTTCAAAAAAGAAACCTCGCCCACGTTTTTTGGTGGTGCTTCCTTTTTTGCGAGAGGTTGTGTTTCTCTTACTAACCATCTCTCTCCCCCCCCTCTCTCTCCGTGCCGTCCCGAGCGGCTGGCAGCAGCAGCTGTGTGCACTCCTGCTCGCTGGCAGCCTCTCGGTGCCCGCCCTGCTCGCCCTGCTCGCTTTGAAAGCAATTAACCAGCTTCACCTAGCCATTTCGCGGGGCACCTCGCGCGGCACGGAGGGCTGAGGAGAGGGCGGGGCAGGGCCGGGCAGGGCCCCTTAGGAGCCCAGGGCGACGCAGCAGCACGCGCCCCGCCCCGCCCCGCCCCGCCCTGCCCCGCCCCGCCCCGCCCTGACCGCGGCACCTGAGGCAGCACCTCCCCGGCGTGGTACTCACTCAGCAGCTCGAACGACGCTGGCAGCTCAAACAACGTCACCAATTTGTCGAGGACCTGGCCCTTTATCCGAAATGATAGAGATGAGAAAGAAGCTTGTTATGTAGGTCGGTGAGGGGAAAGGGCCGAAAGTGGCGGGATAGCCCTTGCCTTTGTGCGACCCGCCGAGCCGGCACCCGAGCCGGCAGGCCGGTAGGGTAGGGCCCGCAGTGCGCGGGTACCCGGTTCCCTGCTCCGCGCTCCGCGTGGTCTGGCCTGCGCCGGCCTGCGCCGGCCTGCGGCCCCGGCTCAAGCTTTGTCACGGGGTGACAGCGCCGCCCCCGGCCAGCCAGGCCCGGCCCCTTACCTGGCCCTCGCTGCTTTCCTGGCTCTCGCTATCGCTAGAGTTATTCCGACCGCTCCGCCATTCGCGTCCCCAGCCTCCGCCTCCCTTATCCACGTCCAGGGCCTTCTTGTTTTCATTCCATCCGTCCAAAAATGGATGGCGGTGCTTCCCGCGCGAGGCCCGCAGGCCCGCAGGCCCGAAGGCCGGCGCATTGGTGCCCTTCGAGAGCTCGTTTCGAGTTTCGAGTCCTGGTCCAAACGCGCTGGGAGTCACGCCAAAGCACTCCGCGCTAGACGGGGCTAGACTGCACCTGGCCGGACCTTACACTCTGATACACTCGCGGCACGCTGCGGCCGGGTCGGCCCACCACCCATTATGGTGATCGCCTAACGACGACCGCTTCAGCTTTAAAAAGCTCTAAAAAGCTCTAAAAAGCCGCAGATGCTGCGCTGTATTATCATAATGGCCTCGGCCTACTTTGCGCGACTGTATGGGGAGGCTTCGGGGGGCTTGCAAGGCCGGCCGGGCCTTTTGGCTTTTCGCGCCAAATTCAAACAGTGCGGAAGCCGAGGATTAGTGCAGGTCGAGCTAATGCCTGTCTGTCTGTCTGTCTGTCTGTCTGTCTGTCTGTCTGTCTGTCTGTCGAACTCGCTAACCTGAACAATCCGCGCTGCCCACTATGTCCAACTCGTCTCTCTCTCTCTCTCTCTCTCTCTCTCTCTCTCTCTCTCTCTCTCTCTCGATCTATCGGCGAGAATCGACTTACGCGGGTCGTCGAAACAGACTGCGCTACGCGACGCTGCGCGGGCTTCGGTCGGAATACGCAATTCCCGCACTCCCCGTTTGATCAAAAATTCCGGTCAGACAGAATAATTAGTCCGGAAAATAAGGTCGGCCGCCCGAGTGTTCCACGTCGCGGATTGGCCGGCTCTGTCTCTCTCGCACCGTCCGCGGCACACCCCGTGAGTGCGAGAGAGAGAGAGAGAGAGAGAGAGAGAGAGAGAGAGAGAGAGAGAGAGAGAGAGAGAGAGAGAGACGCAGCGACGAAGGCTCCGTCCGGAATGAACCCGCAGCGTTGACTGAGAGTCAATTCTTTATGAATCGTCTGCGGCAACAGGGTTGCGCTGTGTTCTCTCTCTTTCTCTCTCTCTCTCTCTCTCTCCCCTCTCCCCCCTTTGCCCCTCTCTTCGCTCCGCCACTGGAAGGAAGCTTCGCCAAGCGTGTCTCGTTGTAACCGCACGTAAGCGGGAGGGACTTTAGGCCGGCCCGCAGTTAATCCCGACCGGAACGCGTGTACACTGCGGAAGCGCAGCTGCAGCGGAAACCATTCGGTTCCGCCAAAGCAATGTTTGCGTCAATAGTTGCAGCAACAGTCCGATGAAAAGCAGGTCTTTGCTGTGTTTTGTTTCCCCGCCCCGTTGTGGTTAGGCTAGGTTATGGTGTACACTCTAAATGTAGGGTGTCCAGAAACTGGGCGCCTTTGTCGCCTGCTCCACTTTTTAGGGTGCCAAATGTCGCCCAGTTTCTGGGCACCTTTGTCGCCCAGTCTCGGGGTGGACTAATCATGCAGTAACCGGCCCTCTCCCATGGCAGAGCATGCACAGGTGTCTAGTTCCTGGGCGACTAAGGTGCCCAGATTCTGGGCACCTTTGGCACCTTAGTCGCTGCTGAGCCATGGGTGAAGGCAGGTTCCTTGTGGTTTGTCCAACCCAAGACTAGGCGACAAAGGTGCCCAGAAACTGGGCGACATTTGGCGCCCTAAAAAGTGGGGCAGGCGACAAAGGCGCCCAGTTACTGGGCACCCTACATTTAGAGTGTATGCGTTGTGCGACGGGGCGCGGGCAAGAAGTGTTTCTCATTCTGGTCGTGACACTGACGGCGGACACACTGCTAGATTATGAATACGAAGTGAGCAAGGCTGAGGCCTGGCTGAGGCCGTCTCCGTCTATCGCCCCCTTGCCTTCGCTGCGCCGCGCGGCTACATTCATTTCACGTCTCTCTCCTGCGAGAGCGGCGAACGTCTCATTGCACCACTTCGGGGCTTTCCCCATCCCAGGGCGTTCCCCGCCGCTACGCCCGTGCGTCCGTCCGTCCGTCTGTCTGTCTGTCTGTCTGTCTGTCTGTCTGTCTGTCTGTCTGTCTGTCTGTCTGTCCGTCCGTCTGTCTGTGCGTGCCACCTTCTCGCCAGCCTTCTCCTTGCCTTGCCCCATAGCCAGCCAACAGAATTCCGATGATGTCCACCGCCAATGAGACAACACTTAACCAAACCTAACCAGTGAGAAAAGACAGGCGAGCGAAAAAGTTTCGCTGGGATTCAGCGGGAAATCCGCTGTCGTACACCTCGGGCTTGCCTTGCGCTTGCCCTGGGCTTGCCTTGGGCAGGCTGAAGCCAAGCCCCATCCCCCTGCCACCGCCACAGCCGCCACCGCCGCTTATCGGGCTGCCTCAGTATGTTTACAGTGGGGTGGGGGAGGTTTACGCGCGGCCGGTGTACTGCTCGATTTATAATCATATTACGCTTGTCGAGGTTTGTCGCCCGCCGCGCCGCCGCCCCGCAAGCCACCGCCTTCTCACCTGTGCCGTGTAGCTCACCGCCGCCTTCCAGATTTGTCCGCCGTTCCCTCCCCTCCCTTGACCCGGCGGCGTCCCCCGGGGCATCCATCTCCCCGCCCCTTTCGCGCCATTGCGCACTTCTTGCCTCCTCGCCTTGCCCCCTCTTTGTCTTCTTCTCTTCCGTGCGTGTTTGTGTCTCGCAGTGTACCGAGCCCGAGTGCCCGAGTGTACCGACCACTGTGGCGGTTATGTTCGGCAGCGTGGCGTCTTCAGGGTTTCACTCACGCTGCCTCGCTGCAGCTGTTTGGCGCCCGGTTTTGAATTATCGCTTTGACGCTCCAAGACAGTCCTGTTCAATATTCCGCGTGCCTGTAGTGGGTCGTGGTGGGTGGGGGCGGGGCGGGGGGGGCGGGGCGGGGGGCGGGGTGGGGCGGGGCGGTGGGACGGGCGTCCAGCAACAAACAATGGGACACGTGTTGTGAGGGTGGGCTGGCCGGAACTAATGCGCACACAAGGGCGGAGTAATGAGAGCGAGAGAGAAGGGCTGCGGAGGATCGAGAGATATCGAGGAGGGAGCGAGAGGGACAGGGGCCGGCCGCGTGAGAGGGAGAGAGATCACAAAGAGAAGGGTTCATTGGTATGTGTGGCGCGGCCTGGCGCGGCCTGGCGCGGCCCGGCTGGGAGTGCTGGCCGGATGCGGCGCGGAGAGACGGGGAGACGGGAGACGGAGAGACGGTGGATCGAGAGGAGGTGGTGCGGACGGTGCGGCCGGGCTGGTCGGGCGGTCACCCACAAACAGGGAGCGAGCTGGGAACATGGGACGGCCGAGGGACGCAGGTATGGTCCGCGTCGTGGGGGCTGCCCGGCCAGACCCTCCAGCGGCCTCCAGCAGCCCACCGGACGAGGCGGCGTGTCGTATTCATGCTGTTGTGGCTCGTGGTGTGGTGGCACACATGGCGGACGCCGTGGTGAAGGAGGTCCATGGTGAAAGTGACGGTGACGCTAGCAATCCCATCTCGAATTCCATGGTGAAATCCAGGCACATTGCAACTGCGACCCCCGCGTCGACCGCGCTGAGTTATGCCTTGGCAGCCCACCTCCTCCTTGCTCTTCTTCTTCTTGGCTGGAGAAAATGTCCGTCGGCCTGCGATCCGATCTCGCGCGGGGACATATTACGGTGGAGGGTGCCGGCCTTTCCTTGGGGCCTTCGGGGCAAGGCTTCGGGCGTCGCCGCGAAGCGACAGGGGAGGCGAGGGTGCAGGGTGACGAATCACTGCCTGGTCGTCACTCCATATGACACCTTGTTAGGAGCGGCGTGCCCGGCCCGGCCCGGCTCACGTTACACGCGGTATCGCACACCCACACGCGACACGGCCGTGACGTCATCGGCTCCCCCCCCCTTTTCTCTCTCACTCCTCCTCGGTCCATCCGGCCCGCGTGCCGGAGGGCCTCTGACCCGCCGCAGTGTCTCTCTCGCACTCGCGGGGCTGCCCGTGTGGGAGCGAGAGGGTCGGGCCCTGATCGTCCTCAAGAGTGTACCTTGTCGCGAAATTTCAATTGCCGGTCGGGCCCTTCCGCAGTCATTTCCGGCGCGAGATTGGAAGCCGGCAAGCCGAGCGGCAGCCGTCAGGCAGCCGTCAGGCAGCCGTCAGGCAGCCGGATGGGGATCCCAGTGCAGTGGTGCATTTAGCAGTGCCTCACCCTGGCAGCCCCGGCCCCGCCGGCCGCGCCACGCCACTCTTAATAGGCAGCTGCCCCACTGCCCCACGTGTCCCCTGGACCCCACAGTGTGGGCACGGCCAAAATTAAGAATTAGGTTGGAGGCGAAGAAGTACTAAGAACACGCGTCCCAGCTCAGCTGTGACAGCCTTCAGCCTGGGAGGTAGGCAACTCAGTGCTCCGGTGCGCTGCGTGTTGCCTACCCGGCGGTTCGCGGGCGCCGTGGTGGCCCACCTCGCAGCATTCCGTCACCATCTCCCTCATCATCGCCATGCAATCGGACCTTAAAATAACTTTTTTCTGGCAAGACTGAGCCGAACGGGCGGAATTCAGATCAGTCCGGATACTGTTTTGACCTGACGACAGGACGGACACGGCCGCGAACCCTTTGAGTCGGGAGTCAAGGGGAAGTTTCCACAGCGCAGCGCCATTCAAGGCGAAGAAGAGTGCCAAAAAGAGGGGAGGGGCCAGAGGCAGCCAGAGGCAGCCGAGCCAGGTACAACTAAGTTGTGCATACTTTTTGCCGGAAGCTGGTCGCGTGGCGGGCGAGAGGGAGGGGGGGGGGGAGGACGCCGGGGGCGGAGAGCGCCAGTTCTTTTCTCTCGCTACACTTCTCACGCACTGAATGCAAGGATTTACCAAGTTCAATAAATATCGCCGCTGCCCTCGCTTCCGGCGCCCTGCTGCCGCTGCCACGCCACTGGCAGACACAGCGGTGTCCCCGGGGGCGGAACGGCGGCACGGCGGCACGGCGCAACAAGCAGCACAGCAGCACAGCGACTCAATGGTCGATAAATAGAGCCGCCGTATAATCAGACAGACGCGCGTGGCGAGGCGCGGCGCGTCCCCACGCCTCCGGGACACCTCTTTTCCACCCCACCGGCCCGCTTTTCCACCCCAGCAACCCACTTTCCCAACCCCAGCCACCCACTTTCTGGACCCAAACAACCCACTGTTTCAACCCCAGCAACCCATTTTTACCACCAACCCACTTTCCACATTGCTTTTCCGATGCGGGAAAGCGTCCCCCTACACTCCCCCCCGAAGCCACTCCCGCCCGAAAGCCCCTGCCACTCCCGGGGGGTGTTTTTGTTGTTTTTGTTGGCGCGTAGAGAGTGCCCCCCGCCCGGACAAGCAAGCGTTGAGGCAAGTCTGATGGGGATTACTGGTACCGCGGTGGCGGTGGTGGCCGCGGTGGCCACGGTGGCCGTGGTGGGCGGCGCGGATGGAGATAGAGGTCCCGGGGGCGGGGGCGGGGGCGGAGGCGGGGCGGGGCGGGGGCGTGGTGGGGGCGTGGTGGGGGCGTGCCAGAGCGCGGCGAAGCGAGCACTACGGGCAGTTCACAGCAGCTGCCGGTCAGAAAGTTGGATTGATTAGTTTCCTCGGGAATCCCTCTCCGCGCCCCTCGCCTCGCCACTGCATTTTGCTACTGCCCATACAACACGGCCGGCTCGGCCAGCGCCTGTTCCGGGTGTGGGTTTGGGTTTATAGGATTGGGTTCGAGGTCCGAGGTTCGAGGTTCGAGTTTCGAGGCTATGGGGCGCCGACTGAAGTGGAACTGGAACCGAACGGAACCCACGCGAATCAAATCAAAGCCGAATGAATGGTCTCAAAGTATTCTAGTACTTTTATGTAAAAAGTTTTACTCAATTTTTTCTTTTTTTAGTTTGTGTTAGTCTGAATGTCCACGTGGAGACACTCCCTATGCCTCTGTCCGACAGGCTCGCCGCGTCCGCGGCACCGTCTTCTTTTGTCCACCGCATTTTCGACCACATTTCCCCGCATATCTCTCTCTCTCTCTCTCTCTCTCCCGCAACAAGCAGCGTGTCCTAATTGCCGCCCGCAATAACTAGAACGCACTGCCCAATCGGGTTGAAAGGAACACGGTGTCCTCTGTGTCCGCTGTGTCCGCGCGGTGGGCCGCAGTGTAGCCGCGGAGAGCAGCGGACCGCCCCCCCCCCTCTCTCTCTCTCTCTCTCTCTCTCTCTCTCTCTCTCTCTCTCTCTCTCTCTCTCTCTCTCTCTCTCTCTCTCTCTCGCTCTAGTGGCGCGTCCCGCAGATAGCGCGAGTGAGACAGAGCCGCGACGACGGTTCGGGGGCCGCCCGTAGGCTATGCAAAAGCTCCCGCAGGCGACGGGGCGTGGCGGGGCGGGGCGGGGCGGGGCGGGGCGTTCCCACTCTGGGCGCCAACTGCGGCGCCACCGCGGCGGTACAACGCGTTAATGGCGCCGTCATTTGCAAGATTATAGAAAGTAGGACTGCTTTGCACTGGCGGCGCGGCGCGGCGCGGCCGGGCCCCGTCTCGCAGTCACATTGGGGTGACTTTGGAAAAGGCCGGACAGATGGGAGTTGAACCCGAGTCTGACGCGAGCGAAATGGCCGCGCGGCTTGCCAAAGTCGCGAGTATTTATTTTTATCCGCGGAGTGAAGCGTAGCAGGTGGCCCGCACTGCGCGCACAGCGCGCACAGCGCGCCCAGCTTGCCGCCGACGCGTTTCGCGAAAAAGATTCGACGCTCAGCCGGAAGCGGCGGTGCGTTTGCCCCCGGCGCACTTCCGAGTATTTCACCTCGGCGAAAAACCAACAACACCGTTAAATGCGTGAGCAAGGAAAAAAAACACACACACACAAAAACAGAAACATTTTCCGGAAGGTGTGCTTTGTATAAAGCGAGCTCGATCACCCCGTAATTTTCTTTAGTGCTTTCCACCCCTCTGTTGTACAGTGTGGGAGCTGCGGGGGGTTTCACAAATGGAAACACGTATGGCTCAGGCCTAAATGGTCGGTCAGTGTTTCGATTCCTGTGAGGACCCTGCGCGTGCTGGGCGGCCAGCACTGGCCACTGCCCGCCAAGCCACGCCACGCCACGCCACGCCACGCCACGCCACGCCACGCCACGCCACGCCACGCCACGCCACGCCACGCCACGGCGGGCCCGGTGCGCCCGGGGGTCGACAACACAGCTTGCAATTAGACACTGCTGTGCGGGGCCCACATAGCCGGGGGCGGCGGGGGCGGCGGGGGCGGCAGGCACCGCGTAGCGCGTCATGGACCCGCGGGTCTCAGCCTCCATATTTATGGGCTTCGCGTGTGGAAAACGTCGACAGCTTTTGGAGCAGCCTCACTCGAGCGAGGCAACAGTTGGCGTCATTCGATTCTCACGCATCTAATAGTGATCTTTTGTTTCATTCATTCATTCATTCATTCATTCATTCATTCATTCATTCATTCATTCATTCATTCATTCATTCATTCATTCATTCATTCATTCATTCATTCATTCATTCATTCATTCATTTCATTGCACGTGTCCTCCCAGCATCGGCGCTGCAATCACGCCCTGTCCGTGCTGACCCAGACCGGCCCGGCCCGGCGCATCAAAGTTTCACGCTGTACATATTTTAGCGTGCCGCTAAGGATGGCGGGGACAGCAGGGCGGGGGGGGGAGGGGAGGAGCTTCGCTTCTTCTTCCCTCTGGAGGGGAGGGGGAGGGGAGGGGGAGGGGAGGGGGAGGGGAGGGGGGGGAGGGGAGGGGGAGGGAGGGGGAGGGAGGGGGAGGGAGGGGAGGGGAGGGGGAGGACTCAAGGAGGAAGTTGACCCGCATGGCAATCGCCATGTTGCACAACGACGCGACGCCTGGTTCTGGGAACGAGCCGCCACCAGTCTTCCCCGTACCGACTCCAAGCTGGCGGATCGGATGCCCGTGCTGGGCCGAGGGCGCGGCGAGGAGCAGTCTGTGCTCCGTTTTTACTCTATGCGACCTGCCGTGCTGGTTTATCCGCACTCTCCCTTCTTTCGGCGCCCGGCCAGTTCGTTGCTCCCCGCCGTGGCCATGTCCGCCCTGGGTGTTGAGCCCTCGCCGATCCAGGCCTGAGCCCTCGGCAAGGCCCTGCCCCGGGCAGGGCCCCAGGCGCCCTCGGTGAGCCTACCTACAGTGTTTTAATTCCGCCTGCGTGACTTTCGCCGAGTGTGGCGACTCACTGCCAACACATCCCCACCCAATCCCAGGCCGTCTTTTGCATCAAAGAGGCTTCTCAGCCGCTTTCATCAACACCCGCCAACGCTGTTCCCTTTTTTTTGCCTTCCCTCTTTCTCTCCCCGCTTTCCACAATCATTCTCTCTCCTTTTCTGCACATTTTTTCCCGACAATTATTTCGCGGCGCTCTTTTCCTCTTGCTTTCAAGCGAGAGGACGGCGATGCTCACTCGGCCGCACCGTCCGCACACGTGGCTGGCTGCTCACTCTCTCTCTCTCTCTCTCTCTCTCTCTCTCTCTCTCTCTCTCTCTCTCTCTCTCTCTCTCTCTCTCTCTCTCGCACCCCTGCGAGCCCCCGGGCCGCCCCAGGCCGCCCCATGCGTGCGAGAGAGACGGCAGCAAAGCGCGTCTTCATCCGCGGAAAGCGGCCGACATTGCAGCGCCCCACAACGCCCAGTCATTTTTCAGACGTGCCAAATCCGGCCGCGCGGCGCGCTGGCTGCGCGCTGGCCTTTGAAGCGGAAAGCGGGCGCCCACCGCACAGTGGGCCGAAACTCCAGACGCGTTTTGAGCTCCAGAGTCGCTAAATGGGGCTCGAACCGAACGCGCGACCCCACCAATGGATTGCTCTCCGAACGAGGAATCCATTGGTGGGGTCACACGTCCGGTTCGAGCCCTGTTCAGCGACTCTGGAGCTCAAAACGCGTCTAGAGTTTTGGCCGCCTCCACCGGTCTTCTGGTCCACTGTGCACCGCCTCGGCCACCGCGGCCGCGCCACCACTGTAGGCACCAAGCAGAGCCCCACAGTTTGCACAGTCTCCCCGCGGGGCAGGCGCAACTGTTTTCATCACATTCCCCTGTTGTTGTTCTAACGCTATAACGCGGTCTGCCCTCATCATCAGCGCCTTGGGCACGCGCCGTTCCAATGGCTGGGCTGCTGCATTTTTACCGGACCGTGGGTGCGGCGTACGGACAGGCGGACGCACTGTTGAGCCAACAGACGGACAGACAGACAGACAGACAGACAGACAGACAGACAGACAGACAGGCAAGGCCCGCAGGCAGGCAGACACTCCGGACTGATGGCTGGACAAACGTCGTCGGCACAGTGGGCGGTACTTTGGTCTGTCCAACCGCATTGAGGTACGCCTCTCTCTCTGTGTGTGTGTGTGTGTGTGTGTGTGTGTGTGTGTGTGTGTGTGGGTGTGTGTGTGAGGGGCATAGGGCAGTCCATTGATATAGCGTCCGCTCTCTGCTGCTGATGGGCTAATGGTTCGCTTATTTCCTCCCCCTCCCCAAACACACACACCAACACACACACACACACAAACACACACACACACAAACACAAACACACGCACGCACGTAGAAATGCCAAAACAATGAAACGGTGACCTCCGTGTCTTTTCCTGCTGCAATAGTCATTTGGAGCGGTGCTGAATGAATCGGAGACCGGCGGCGAATGGTCGCCCCGAACCCGGTGACCACCGCGCCATGGCATCATCGCACGCACACACAGACGCGCACGCACACACACACACACACACACACATACATACACGATCGTGTGCGTCACCGCAATCGATACAAAACAAAGGTACGGCACTAACACATTCTCTTTGCATGAGGGCAGCGCGTTTTAAAAAAGTGTGACCCGCCCCCGCGGGGTAATCCCTTGCTGTTGGGCCACTACCATTAAGCGCGTGACATGCAGTCATTACGCAGCGCAAATTCCGCTCAATATTTACAATTTTGAATAGGGAAATTTCAACCGAAAGTCCGAAACGGTGTGCGATTTTTAGTGTTATTCTACCTTCCAGATCCGCTTTCCGGAAAAATTAGCCTTCGCTTTTTGCTCTGCGGCCTCAGGGGCCTTTTGCCACCCCTTTCCGCTTTCCATAAAAAGACATGTTGTTGTCCCACGGTGGGCAGCATGCGGCAGCATGACAGTAATGGCACAGTAAACATGTCCCCGAGCCGAGCCGGGCCGAGCCGAGCCGAGCCGAGCCGAGCCGAGCCGAGCCGAGCCGAGCCGAGCCGAGCCGAGCCGAGCCGAGCCGAGCCGAGCCGAGCCGCGCCGGGCCGAGCCGAGACGCGGGGTAGGCGGAAGGTCACCGGTTGTACCATCGGGTAGCGGCGACTGGCGGGCGACCTGGTGGTGGCCACGCCCCGTTACAACTCGAATCCCTTTTGTGGGTCAGTGAGACCGGGGCACGGAAGCGTGAGAAGGGAAATGTCACTTTCCCTCTAATCGTCTTATCCTAATCGCAGTGTGGTGGTATATCGCGGTGAAAATGAATGGCCCGATTTCTCTTCTGTAGATCCAACTTGATTTCTCGAAGCCAGGGGAAAGTCCTACATCCAGCAGCTAACTTCCCAGCTTGCTTCTGTTTAAAAGCAATTCGGTTCCCATATTTTTTTAAGAAAAAAAAAAAAAAAAGAAGTTGTGTTGTTGGTTTCCGAACCCGCGACCGCGCGCTCGGAGCGTGTCTTGACGTGACTCGCTGACCACGTGTGCCTGGTCGGTCATTCGTGTCCGTGCTGCGCTGTGCTGCGCTGGGCCGGCCTGGCTGGCATTTCCCTTCTCCCTCTCCATCTCCCTCGCCTTGCCCTTCTTTTTAAATATTCATGGCCCGAATATTCCGATAGGAGGCGGTTTATTCCGCCCGGCCGATCTTTTTCGCCCGACGGGGTCACTCTTCCTGTCTGCGGGTCTGTCTCTCTCTCTCTCTGTGTCTCTCTCTCCCCCTGTCGGCGAGACCAAAACGGCCTTTTGACTCCTTGTCCCGCCCCTGTCGACGGGGAAATCCCACCCGCGACCGCACCTATCGCCCCGACTCTCTGCTCCTTTTTAATTCGTTTCCGAGGGGAGAAGAAATGCGCGAAAAATAAAGCGGAATCGGTGTGCCGTGAGGAGGGCGGTGGTCGTACGTCAAACTTCTCTCTTCAACCAGTGGGCCGGCGGGGCCGGCGGGGCGAAGCCAGTCAGTCGAAACAATGTGATTTTCCGGCCCCGCTGCTTCATGATCGCTCTCCTTGTACATGATTGGCTGGAGTTCCGATGCGCCCTCAGGTGCTGCCGAAGCCGAGGGCGCTCGCCAAGTTGAATGAAGAGAGAAAGTGCCATCCACCGCCTTGCTTCGGACGCGGTGGCTGCACAAAGTCCGCCCAAATCACGATTTTCAGACATTTGTCGCCGTTTCGACTATCTTTACAGCAACGCTGCTTCGAAACCGAGCCGGGAAAATAGCACGTCAAAGAAAGGTCCTCCCCGATGGGTGCGAGAGAGACAGAGGCGCTGAACGGAATCAGTCTGCCTGGCCGTCGACCACCCAGGCCGCCGCCAGGCCGCGCCACCCTCGCACAAACTTTCGGACATTAACAATAACAATTTCGTGGCTTCCCCGTGGCAGTGGAGGCAGCGCAGCGCCGGAGGGAGGGCTTTCTTTGCTGCAGCGAGGCGCGGCTGGCTGCCAGTCGGGCTGGCTGTCTGGCTGGCTGTCCGGCTGGCTGTCTCGAGGGGTGAATGACTCAGCGTTCTGGTGTACACATGAGTACATGAGTACGGGTGAGTACACCTTGCTTAGCTCACAAATTTTGCATTTGTAAACGCTCAAAGGCTTTATTTAGCGTTTTAAACGACACCCAACGCCAAATCAAGCGAAAAAGTACAGAATATCACCCTTATTAAACTTGAGAGTACACTGAGTACGGGCAAATTTGTACACATGAGTACACTAGTGATTCACCCCTCGGGCTGTCTGGCTGGCTGTCCGGCGGCTGAAAAACAAGAGGTTATAGCTTTACGGGAATGCTCAAACTTGTCATCCTTGGAGTGGGGCGGGGGACGAACCTCCGCGTGGAATGTAAGCTGCCGTCGATCGGAATGATAAACGCGCAGGGAAATACAGTGCCATATTTTTTATTCGAACGCGCTCGTGTGTCGGTGCGTGCGCCTACGTGCGTTATGCCGCCCCGGCGCACTCAAAGAGATGCAAAATGTTTTACACCCGTGGAATTGATGGAAACTTCTTCCGAGTGGTCCGCTCCGCGAGGCGTTGGACTGGGGGAGGACGCTCCGGCCCCGCCGCTCTGGGTCTCGTTTGCCTCTCCGGAAAAGTTGCGGTTAAAAGCAGCACTCGCGGGGAATTGAACCACATTCCGTGGCAACGGTGCGTGTGGCGGCGGGCCCAGCGTCCACTCTCCCCGATAGACCCCCCCCCCCCCTTTCCAAACTGCTGCCGCCGTGCCCTCTGATCGGAAGGGCACTAATAAAATTGTCCGCGCGCTCCTCTTGCGGCTGTTTAGAACGGCAAACGGAGCTTCAAGTGGATTAACCCGGAGACACTACGTTTTCGCTCGCAAAGGGATAGCCGCTGCGCCTTTATTCTGTTTCTGCGTTCACGAAGTTTCGTTTGAATTAGTTTTGCCTTGTCCTCGTGAAGCCGGGAGCACTCCCGTCTCTCTGGTCGCTCTGCAGGGAGGAGTGCCAACCTCGCGGCACCAAAGTGCACTGTAATTCTTTTTCCGCGGTTGGCACTTCATGTACCCGTCGTTTGTTGCAGCGGAGTGCGTCTTCCCGGAGCAGTGGCAGGGCCGCTGGTTCCAGTCCGGCGTGCCCAAGCTCATCGCCATCTCCAGCAGCGACTTCGAGACCAAGGGCGTGTGCGTGCACAGCGAGAAGGACAAGTACCTCATCGAGGACAGGTGAGTCCCACGAGGCACGCGCAGCGAAGGGAGTCGAGACGGGAGTAGGCCCAGAAGGCGGAGGAGAGATCGCTGCCCAGATAAAGCAAGCAAACTGAAAGCCCAATGACTTACTTTGAAAGCGACCCCTCTGCACACACACACACACACACACACACACGCGCTCTCTCTTTCTCTGTCTCACACACACACACTGGCGGCGTCCGGGCCGTGGAGTCTGCCGCTGAATTTTGAAGAGCAGATTAGGGCAAAGTGATTTCACGTTCGCCGGCAGCAGGCCGCCCCGCCCCGCCCCGCCCCGCCCCGCCCCGCCCCGCCCCGCCCCGCCCCCGCCTTGCCGAGCTTAAGTCTGGCCGAGTCAACGGGAAAACAAAAGGAAAATTAGAGCGCCAGAGTTCCACCTTCTTCCCTGTCTAAACATACTCTGCAAAAATAGGGTCAAGACTTAATTAAATTTTTCGGAAGAGATTTTTAGGTTTTTAGGGCTGCACGCGTGTTACAAAACGGACAATTGCGGTTCAATTTAAAAAAAAAAAAACCTTTGCTTAAAAGAATATTTTTAAAAATAATTCCAATGTTTGAAACAAGCGGGTTGTTGGAGAGTTCCTCGCCGCGTCTCCGGAATATGAAGAAGGGGGCAGTGAGGGATATTGCGCGGGAAGCCTGGGAGCTGGAGTGGGGCATGAAGATTCCGCCACGCACTAGGACAGGCCCCGTGGCGGGGCGGGGCGGGGCGGGGCAAGACCGTCGGGCAAGCCCCAAAGCGCTTGTAATTAAAGTCAGGCAAGCCCGGCAAGCTCGGCTTTCTCTTGAACCGTCCTCCTTGCATGGCCGTGGCTGGCCGTGGCTGGCCTGGCTGGCCTTGGGGCCGCAGAGCAAGGAGAGCCAGGCCGTGGCCAGCCACTGCAGCACTCTGCACTCCGACTCCGCCGACTCCCTCACTGCCCTAACGCCACTGCGTTCCGCCGCCACCGCGGAGTGGGTGCGGCTGCCTGCCTGGCTATGCCTGGCCAGGCCTGGCTATGCGGCTACCTTAGCCGATCTCCCGCTCAGCAGATTGCGTCCCAGCCGGCTAACTCCGGCAAAAAACGGGACGCCCCCGGAACGCCCCCGGAACGCCGGCAACGCGCGTGGTTTTGTGGGTGGGGCGGCTGCCCTAGTGGGGCCTAAGTGCCTGGCTAGTGGAGGCACCCCGCGGACGCCCCGCCCCGCCCCGCCCCGCCCCGCCCCGCCACCGACGCGCCTCAGCGCTCCCGCAATCGCAGTTTTTGCAGCGGTTCTCCGACGCCACGGCGGCGCGGCGCGGCCGGGCCAGGCCCGCCCTACCCTCGAGCGCTCCCCGCCAGTCCCTGCGCCCTCCGCTCCCCCGCAAGACGAAACCGCGAGGAGGGCCCTCCCACCCCATTGCATGCAGCCCTGCGATGACCCAGTCTTATTCACCCATTCGGTTACATCATCCGGCATCCCCTCACTCCAGGCAAAAACACAAAGCGCAAAAAAACCATCAACTTTCCCGTAAATTTTCTCCCGTCCCATCAATTAATTAATTAATTTCTGCGCTGTGATTCGGCGGCGAAACCGTAGGAGTCGTTTGTGATCGGCGAGGCCCGCGAGGCCGCCGAGAGGGAAGCGAGCGCAATCATCAGTGACATCTGGGCCCGTCTGGGCCTCGGGCCGCCGGGGGCTGCTGAGCCTGGGTCAGCCCCAAGGGGTTACCTCCACTATCACCCCTCTCTCTGGCCGTCCCGAGCGGCCGACGCCAAGCTAATTAAAATACTTTTTTGCCGTAAATGTGCGTGATTTTTAGAGTGGTTCGCTACTCAGCGGGCCTCTTGTCCCGTTTTTTCCAAGTCAGATTTATGGGGCTCGCAAAAAAAGCGGAAGAAGTTTACCGCAGCCCATCCCTCTGTATGTGCCCGTGTGTGTGAGTGTGTGTTTGAATGCGGGAGGGAGAGAGAGGGGCTGTTTTGTCTGTTTTCCTTTTTTCTTAACTCGCCGCTGGACTTTTGACATAACTCACACCTACTGCTGCAGTGGCAGGGGCATAAATACGGGCAAGCAGTCCCGTTCGCGTGTCTCTCTCTCGCACCCGTTCTGGTGTGCTGTGTGAAAGAGAGAGAGGAACGGTGCTGTCACTTTCGGGGGAGGGGGCAGCGTGTGGTTTTATTTGAATCCGTTGACGGGAGTCATTGAATTGGCGGTTGCTGCGCGGTGCCCTGCGGGCTGGCTCCGGAACGGGGCTCTCTCCGTCTCTCTCGCTCTCATGGGGCGTTGCGCAGCGGTGCGAGAGAGACGGAGAGCACGATCCGGAATCACTCTGCAGGTCCTGTGGATGGCGCCATTCAGCGGCCCGACTCATTACGATTGATAAACGCCACGTGGAGGCCGCCCACCTAGAGCCAGGCGGCCAGCCAGGCAGCAGCCAGGCAGCCAGTCAGGCAGGCAACCTGCTGGGGTGGCACTGACAGGGCAGGGGAGCCAAAATTGAGAAAAAAATTGATTCCGCTGCTGCCGTACCAACTTGCAATAGAAAAACGTGAATGGTGACCGCTGCGGTTAAATGTCTTTCCCCTTCTTTTTTTTTAAATCAATGTACTTGTTTTCTGGCGCTTGCCTTTACGAAGCGCACTCTACCCGTTCAGACTTTCCTCTGTCAAGGCTTTGTTCGGTCGCTAGCTACGTTGCTTTGACTGTATTTTTCCGAAGCCAAGAAAGTGCGCTGCCTCCGGGCATCGTTGTCTTGTCCAGTGAGCGTAGTAGCGTTTCCCTCCACGGCTGTCTGTCATCGCGTGGACGGACGGATGGACCTCGAGACAAGTTTTCTTCCTGCTGTACTTTCGCCTCCCTTTTTCCCCACTTCCTTACGATTCTTTCCCGCGAGTTGGTGAGAACGAGCGCAACCCGCGGGAAGAAGTAGTGGGTTTCGACTTCTTCCGTCGTCCCTTCTGTTTCCATTATTTCGCCGTAATGAGTGTGTGTGAGCGCGTCTGTGTGTGTTTGTGTGTATGAGGGAGTGTGTGTGTGTGTGAGACGGAGAAATGTATGAGCGCATAGGACGTGCGTGAGTGTGTGAGATAAGAGAGTGTGGAGTGAGTGGCGTTGGTGCGAGAAAGAGAGAGAGCATGACGGACAGGCAGTTTGCGCAGAACGGGGAGGGTCAGCAAAACTAATCCTCAAGTGACGAAAATTGTGAGACTCGATGACAGGGGCAGAAAAAAAATTCCTTTTTCACTTTCCTCTAAAAAAAAGTACACGATCAAGGATTCCATTTCGTAGCCGGGTGAGAAATAAAGTCGAGGCCGCCACGCAACGTGCCCTAGGCCAGCGGTTCCCAACCTTTTTCGGCTCGCGACCCCAAATTTGTAGCCAAAAATTTTCGCGACCCCCAGGAAAAATTTCGCGACCCCACGCGACCCCTCCTTTAGCATGCCTTTGTTACGGAGTGCGATAATCCGCCTTAGTTTGGAAGCAGTATTGTCTCAAAGTTGATCAAAACGGGCACAAATGTCTAAAAAATCGTGTTTTGGGCCGACTTTAAGCATCCACTGCGTCTGATCCGAGGCGGTATTTCGTTCTCCCTCAACGGGCAATTGGTCTTTAGACCTTCCTTTTGCATGCCTTTGATACGGAAAGCGATTATCTGCCTTAGTTTGGGAGCAGTATTGCCGCAAAGTTGATCAAAACGATCACAAATGTCTGTGAAAAGTCGTGTCTTGGGCCGACTTTAAGCATCCACTGCGTCTGATCCGAGGCGGGATTTCGTCCTCCCTCAACGGGCAATTGGTCTTTGTACCTTCCTTTAGCATGCCTTTGTTACGGAGTGCGATTATCTGCCTTAGTTTGGGAGCAGTATTGCCGCAAAGTTGATCAAAACACGATTTTGCAGACATTTGTGACCGTTTTGATCAACTTTGCGGCAATACTGCTCCCAAACTAAGGCAGATAATCGCACTACCTAACAAAGGCATACTAAAGGAAGGTTCAAAGACCAATTGCCCGTTGAGGGAGGACGAAATACCGCCTCGGATCAGACGCAGTGGATGCTTAAAGTCGGCCCAAAACACGATTTTTCACAGACATTTGTGACCACCGTGGGAAACCACCGCGACCCCAGGCGACCCCAGCCACCTCGCCGCGACCCCTCGAAATTTTTTCGCGACCCCGTTTGGGGTCGCGACCCCATGGTTGGGAACCGCTGCCCTAGGCAGATGTGCGCGGATCAACAGAGAAGGAGACACGACCTAGAGGCTGTCAGGAAAAAGAAACACCTTGTCATGGCGTCGGCGGGTCCACCAGGGATGACCTTCTGGAGAAACACGATTGGCGAAAAGTGCGCACAAAGAGAACAGGTTTTCTCCTTGGTCACTTCAGAACGGTCCATATCGCTCTGGCCACTCGTTCGTCTGCCCCAAGGGCCCCCCCGGGGGGGGGGGGGGGGCTGCAGTCGGAAAGGAAGGCGGTGGATGGGCGCTATCGCAGTGACTTGCTCCATTCCAGAATGAATGAATGAATGAATGAATGAATTATTCAAGGGTGTTAATTCATTACATTATGCTCCGGACATTCCACGCACGGCACACGTCTGGATCCGCCCTCCTTCCTGCAAGGCATGGCCTGGCGAGTCCGAGGCGGTGCGGCGCGCCAGGCGGTGCTGCCCGCCTAAAATTAAAGCACCGCCAACAAAAATAAATGTCTCATCTGCCAAAAGGGACCGCCAAAAATAACTTGCACTGATCGCGGTACCGGGTTTGGCCGTTGCGTTGTTGGAAGAAGTTTACACAGCGGCTGAAAATGAGATTTCCCCCGAGCGTACGCCGTGCCCGTCCGTCCAGCGAGGTGGACACCCACTTTCGTAATTATCATTTTCATTTTTTCTTTTTTTTTCGTGGGAACATATTCATGGGCCGGCGGTGTGTACCGTGCGGCAATCCGCGCGCGTATCGTGGCCATGCAGTGCCATGCAGTGCCATGCGGTGGCCGTGCCATGGCGGCATTACTGTCATGTCGCGAGGGGTGCCGCGCCACCTTCATAGTTTCACTCAGAGCCGCAGCACAACTCGGTGCGGGGAGCGAGAAAAAGATGCAACATTCGTAAAACACGGGGAAACTTTCGGCCCGGCGGGTCACCGCAGCCCCTTTAAGCGGTCCGTAGTTGTTGCTCTGGCGCTGGCGTTTTTCAGTGCGGATTCCTGGAGACACAGATTCCAGCGGACATGCACACCAAGGTGCCTCGGAATTCGTATAAAACTTGAGGCCAAGTCGGGGGCCGCCGAGGAATCCGACGCCTGTTCCGCCGTAGACAAGCCTCAGTGGCGCACCCTGCCGCCCCGCTGCACGGTCTCTGGTCTCTCCGGGACCGTCCGGGACCACACGCCCCACATGCCGGTGGGATTGTTTTGACGTAACTGCGGCACTGTCAGAGCGGTCGAGACGGGGAATGCACGCAGCAGGGCTTGGCACGGCTCGTGCTCAGTAATGCAAGATTAATGCCAGGCTGGCCTCACTCCGCTTCCGGTGAGTAATTGCTTTCAGCGTGGAAGTCAACTTCAGGTCGATTCGGTACACTATTTTGACAGTGTGCCACTGGCCGTTCGAACCGCGTTGCTCTTTGGTGCGGAAGCACGCCCCCTTGGCCCCGGCTTCGCTGGCACACGTTTCCGCCAGTTCCGCCTTGACCCTTTTGACGTTGCTGCATGAAAGCGGTCCCTTGCAGAGAGAGAGAGAGAGAGAGAGAGAGAGAGAGAGAGAGAGAGAGAGAGAGAGAGAGAGAGAGAGAGAGAGAGAGATTGGCGTTGTGGAGACTGAGAGCTCCAGCCTTGAGGCTGTCAGGGCGTGTCAGGTGCTAGATGCGCCGCCGGCCGACCGGCCGTACGTCGGCAGTCGCCACATCAGCAGTAGCTGCAGTGGCTTGAGGAAGCTGTACGAGGATCGAATGGCAAGGGTTGGCGGCGGCGGGGGTAAATGGGGGGGGGGGGGTTGATACGAGCCCCGGCGGAGCGAGGCGGGGCGAGGCGGGGCGAGGCGGGGGACTGGCCGGCTCGGTCTGCCCGCCGGCTTCTGACGGATAGCGGGCATTAGTCTCCAAGAACACGCCCCCTCCAGTGGACCGGGCCGTGGCGAGCCGAGCCGCGCCGATGCGGGCGCTGCACGTCCTCACTTGGACCGCAAATGACCACTTGGTGACGGCCGGGCCGACGGCCGGGCGGTCAGACGGCCGAGCGAGCTATTTATTTAGCGGTGCGGCTGCCTTGGGCTGCCTTGGGCTGCCTTGGGCTGCAGGCCTAGGGCCGCCTTGAGAGCGATGGCTTTCATTTGGCTTTGGCTGTCTCGTTAGCCCCCTGGCCTGGGCCCTGGCCTGGGCCCTGCCCCGGCCCGTCCAAGGAGCATCCACGATCGGATTGGCCCGATCCCTCACGAGGCCTCACGGCGGCGACGACGACGGCCCCGGGGCGGCGCGCCAAGCACGCGAAGGGAACCGTGTGCGAGATGACAGAGTGCCTCGCGGACCCCATCAGCGCGTGCAGCCTCTGCCAGTGGAGTGACTGCTGGCCGCGGACACCGCACTGCTTTCTACCGCGCCCCGCCTCTGCCAGCGAGTCCCCGGCCCGCTGGCACTTCCCTAAGCAGAACACACGGTGCAGCCGGAGCCGTAATGTGGCGCTGGGTGGCGCCGGGGCGCCTCGGAGACGGGATGGGGGACTCTGGGCGGCGGGGGAAATAAGCCCCATTCCCGCCAAGCCCGGCCCAGGGCCTGGCTTGGCACAGTGGGCCAGAAGGCCGGAGGAGGCGGCCAAAACTCTAGACGCGTTTTGAGCTCCAGAGTCGCTAAATGGGACTCGAACCGAACGTGTGACCCCACCAATGGATTGCTCTCCGAATGAGGAATCCATTGGTGGGGTCACGCGTCCGGTTAGAGTCCCATTCAGCGACTCTGGAGCTCAAAACGCGTCTAGAGTTTTGACCGCCTCCACCGGTCTTCTGGCCCACTGTGCTTGGGCCGGCCGCGCCGCGCGGAGGGTGCTGCCAACCTACTTTCCAGGGAAAAGGCACGCAGATTGCGCGGCCAGAGTCGTTGATTTGGAAGCAGGCTGAGGTTGTCTGCCCTTTCGACACTCGTGCGTCGTGGGGCTTTTCGCCTACTCATGCGGACGGCGCTGTGTCGGGGGGCGTGGAGGGCGCGACTCGTGGCGTCCCGCTCGCATCCCGCTGGCGTGGCTGGCGTGGCTTCAAGGCGCTGGTGCTGTTAGGGGCGTGTAGCCCCACCCCCTCCCCTCGCCTGCGGAGGCGTTGGCTGCGAGGGGGAAGGGGCGGCGGTGGTAATTGTTAATAAAGTACCACCTCTCGTCGTGCGAGGGCGGCGAGGGCTGCGAGGGCGACCCGCCACCTCCCAGCACCACCACGACCTTCCCCCTCGCGCCACGCCACGCCACGCCACGCCACGCCACGCCACGCCACGCCACGCCACGCCACGCCGCGCCACGCCACGCCACGCCACGCCACGCCGCGCCACGCCACGCCACGCCACGCCACGCCACGCCACGCCACGCCACGCCACGCCACGCCACGCCGCGCCACGCCACGCCACGCCACGCCACGCCACGCCACGCCACGCCACGCCACGCCACGCCACGCCACGCCTGCCCTACTCCGTGGACTCGGTGGACTCGGTGCCACTCTGTGCTTCGTTCTCATCCGAGTTCGTCGTCCGGGTCGGGCTGGGTCGCAGGGCCCACCGCGCCATATACACTCCGCCGTTGGCCGCAAACTTGCCCGGTTCAAGGCCTCCCCACACGGGGCCGCTTTGGCCCCACACGCCCCGCATCCGTGGGTACGTCCAAACATCATTCTTTCGCCGTCTCGTCAACTTTTTCCATTTTTCAGTAGGAATGGGAGGGAAATAAACAGCTGGTGGCGCGAACGGTGGCGATGCCTTCGTGGCCGCGGTGCACAGTGGGCCAGAAGACCGGCGGAGGCGGCCAAAATTCTTGACGCGTTTTGAGCTGCAGAGTCGCTAAATGGGACTCGAACCGAACGTGTGACCCCGCCAATGAATTGCTCTCCGAACGGGGAATCCATTGGTGGGGTCACACGCTCGGTTCGCGTTCCATTTAGCGACTCTGGAGCTCAAAACGCGTGTACAATTTTCGCCACCGGTCTTCTGGCCCACTGGGTGGTTGCCGGTGGCGGCGGATGGAACCAAAACCTCTTTCGCTTCCGCCGCTCTGCATTCGACTTGGCCGCGCAAGTGCAGCAACGCCTTCGTCGCCGTCTCCCTCACTCTCACGGGGCGTCCCGTTGGCCCGTTGGGGTGCGAGGGAGACGGAGCGACGCAACACTGTGCGGCCCGAGGCAGGCAAAGTGTGTGGCGTCAAATAAATTGTCCGCCGCGTGCCGCGCCCCCTTCGCGCCCCCTTCGCGCCCCCTTCGGGCCTTCGCGCCACAAAGCCCCGCCATCCGATTGGCCACCGAACCACTTGCCGATCAATTTGCACGATATATCACGCGCGCGCAAATTGCAGTCATTACATGTTTTATGAGTGGGGCCGAGCGGGCCGAGCGCCACCCACTTAGGCCCTGAGCCCCCCCCCTCCACGCCAGTTTGACACTTCTCAAACTTTCACTTTAACCTACACCCTTCGGCCCTTCGGCTCCGCTAAGTGGCACTGGGGGGACAGAGTAGTCGGACACGGCAAAGGCCTCGCTCTGTCTCTCTCGCACGCCCGCGGCACGCCCGAGAGTGCGACGGAGTGGCACTCAAGCACCCAAGCTGCTATTCGGAGCGGCTACACCACTGGAAGGAGGACCGGAACTATTCACGCTGCCGAATGCCCGGAGTCCTGCCTGGCCTCCACCGCCGGTACCGCAGCCAGGGCATCTTCAGTTTGTCGGGTCGGAGGGGATGCGGCCCCGCAGGCCTGCCAGCCGCTGTCTCTCTCGCGCACCGACGGACCGCGCCATGAGTGCGAGAGAGACGGAAATATGTGATGACTGTTGGAAATCAGCGGAGGTGCGCGTGGTTTTGTAAAGCCAGTTTGAAAAAAAAAAGTTCTGCTGCTTTGTCTCGTCCTCTTCCTCGTCGTCGTAGTCCTCCTCCTCCCCGTGGTCCGTCTCCCTCCCACGGCCTCTGCGGCCCTGCTGTCAGTTAGCTGTCCAAACTGCGATAAAACCAATCTCGTGTCGGACAGCCTCGGACACGCGCGGCCACGGCCTCGCTGCGGCCCCGACGAGGTCATGTGTGGCGGAGGGTCGCCCTGTCTCTCTCGCACTCACGGGGCGTCCCGTTGGTTCGCAGGGGTGCGAGAGAGACAGGGCGAGGGGACCGCCGTGTCGCACTACTACTTGTTGAGCAGGTGTGCGGCGCAGAGGCGCAGTAGGCCAGAAGGCCGGTGTAGGCGGACAAAACTCTAGACGCGTTTTGAGCTCCAGAGTCGCTAAGCAGGCCTCGAACCGAACGCGTGACCCCACCAATGGATTCCTCGTTCGGAGAGCAAGCCATTGGTGGGGTCACACGTTCGGTTCGAGTCCCATTCAGCGACTCTGGAGCTCAAAACGCGTCTAGAGTTTTGTCCGCCTCCAGCGATCCTCTGGCCCACTGTGCGAGGTTCCCGAACTGGCTGCAGAAGAAGCCTCTCGCTGACGACACGCACCTGATCCGTTTTTAGGCATTCGGCCGATATTTCGACCGCGCCGGACCGCGTCGGTCCGCGTCCACGCCGTGTACGCAGAACGCGCGCAAAAAGGCGAGCGAGTCCGGGCCGCGTTTTCCAGCAGAACGCCGTTTGAACGCCTTTCGCCAATATTTGGCCGGTTCGGTATGAATTCGTGAGGGCCCTGTCGGCCGGCGGTTTGATTCGGGGAGCATTAACCCGCGCTGTATTAATCATCATGGCACTCGCGCAATACAATGTTTGCAGTGGCGCGGTGCTCGCAGCGAACGGCAAATAGAAGAGCAAATTAGCCTTGAAATGGCTCTGCCCGGCTCTGCCGTGGCTCGCCGTGGCTCTGCCATCCGAGGATTTTCATCAATTCGTACCTGGACCAGAAAATCGCGCGCTGTGAACTCGCAGCAAACTTGCCGCTCTCCCCCCCCCCTCTCTCTCTTCATCTGCTCCCGTTTCCTCCTTTCTCGTTTACAGGTCGGTAATTTGTTTCCAAGTTGGTGCGCTTTGAAATAAAGACCGACGGCGTCCAAAGCCCAAATTATGGAACGTCCCTTGTTGCTTCGCTATCCGGTCCGGCGATATAGTCTTTCTCTTTTTCCAGAATTAAAATTTAGCTAACGTCACCCGAGGCATCAAGCTGTTGTTGGTCTGAAGCACTTGCTAATGCTAAATCCACAATTAATGGTTCATGCGCGCATTTTCCTTTGTGTATGGAGATTAACCAGAATGCCTCTGCTAGAGAATAGAGGTCTCTGCACAACGTGCGGCGAACGCACACCACCGCACGAGCCTCTGAGGCCCACCCATCCCCTGCCCCCACACGCACACACGCACGCACACACGCACACACACACACACACACACGCGCGCGCACGGCTCACGTACACAAATAAAAGCGGATAGATGTCCAGCGCCCACATCCACATCCCCACATTCACATGTACATTAACGGCGCTCCAAACCCTTTTCATTTTCATATATCCACGCGAATGAAAAACTGGATTTTCACACACACGCACACACACACAAACACACACACACACACGCGCACGCGCGCCCGTTTTGTATTGGAGCTCCCATCAGTCTCGCTCGATGCGTGCCGACCCGTGCCGACCGCGGGACGGATTTTAGGCCAATCTCACTCCTCTCTCTCTCTCTCTCTCTCTCTCTCTCTCTCTCTCTCTCTCTCTCTCTCTCTCTCTCTCTCTCTCTCTCTCTCTCTCTCAACCTCGCATAGAGAATTCGTCTCGCAGATATTTTAGCGCCATCGAAAAGAAACCGAGACAACAACGCTCTCCACCTCTTTGCGCACTCCCTAAGTGCGACAGAGACAGGCCAGGCCACGGTGCCTCTGGAGCAGACAGCGGCGTGCGCCACCGCGGCGGCAACGCTTGAACACGACACTTTTGCCCGGTGTGTGTGTGTGTGAGTGAGTGTGTGTGTGAGTGTGTGTGTCACCCAGTCGCGGCGTCCGAGAATACCCGGCCGCAGTGCGCTGCTGGCTCGCTGTGGCGTGTCTATTTGCAGAGCGGGTGCATTAGTGGGACGGAGAGGGCGATCGGACACTCGGGATGGAAATGGCACGCTGCGTGCCAGTTCCGGTGCCAGACGCCCGGACAGCTCATGTGTGGTCTGGCCCTTAATGGTAATGGCAATGGACAGCTCGAGGTAGGCAACGCCAAGCTCGCGCGCCGCGCGGGTTGCCTACCCTCCGTTCCGCGGGCGCCGTCCCCGTCGAGAAGTCCATCCTTTGGGCGACTTTAAATCCTGAACTGTGACGGCTAGGACGATTGTGCGTTTTATAAATCGACTTTAAAAGGTTCAATTCGTCGCTCTATGCTTACTCCACGTAAAGCACACCGTTTACGGGAGAGTGACCTTTGGACAGGTTTTTTTTTTCCCGCGAAGCGAGCACTTTTGCCGCGTGGAGTGAGCACCTTGTAGCGTCGGCATCCCGCGTCCCCGCCCCGTGCCACGCCGTGCCACGCCGTGCCACGCCGTTCCTCCTCCGGGACTCCGCGACCAGATCCGGGACGGGCCGGGGCCGGCGGGACGGGCTGTCGATCGCGATGTTTGCAGAGTGTCATCATTGCGGATTTGGCTGGGAGTGTTTGCCAATATCGTTACGTCGCCGTTTCTTCCCTCGGCCAGCCCCACCCCACAGTGGGCCAGCAGACCGGTGGAGGTGGACAAAACTCCAGACGCGTTTTGAGCTCCAGAGTCGCTAAACAGGACTCGAACCGAACGTGTGACCCCACCAAGGGACTCCTCGTTCGAAGAGCAATCCATTGGTGGGGTCACACGGTCGGTTCGAGTCCCATTTAGCGACTCTGGAGCTCAACGCGCGTCCGGGATTTCGACCGCCTCCTCCGGTCTTCTGGCCCACTGTGCGCCCGGCCAGCCCCGCCTGGCAACACAGCTGTCTCAGCGCGACAGGCAGAAGCAGGCAGCAGCAGCCCTGTCGATTAAAATTGGAGCAGCCGCCTCTCCCAAGTGGTTGGTTCGTGCAAAAAAGGGGCCGGCGACCAAGGCGTCACTTGGCTTTTTGTTTGCTCCCTTTCCCTCGGCCGCTGATTGGCTAAACAATACCCTGGAAGAAGCCTTGCGGCGTGCAGCGGGACAAAAGGCCGGAATGATACCCGCGAACAGGGCGTTGGCAACGGGCGGAACGCTTCGGGAAAGTATGGCCGCCCCGCTGGCCCCGCCATGCCATGCCATGCTATGCAGCCCATGCGGTGCAGGGCCTGCAGGGCCTGCAGAGCCATAATGCACTGACTGCCCCACTTCCAGTGTGGTGGGCAGGACAGCTACAGCGTCAGACTGCATGACACAGTCCATGACGCACTGCACGCCGCTCCGCCGCTCCGCTGTCAGCGGCCTGCGCGCCAAACTGCGCCACTCGACTGCTTAAAAAGGACGCTTCGTTTTCGGGGCCGCTTCTTTAGCTGGGGCTTCGACACACAGCGGAGGGGGCGCACAGTGGGCCAGAAGAACGGAGGGGGTGGTCGAAATCCCGGACGCGTTTTGAGCTCTAGAGTCGCTAAATGGCACTCGAACCGAACGTGTGACCCCATCAACGGATTGTTCTCCGAACGAGGAGTCCATTGGTGGGGTCACACGTTCGATCGGAGTCCTGTTTAGCGACTCTGGAGCTCAAAACGCTCAAAACGCGTCTAGAGTTTTGTCCGCCTGCGCCGGTCTTCTGGCCCACTGTGAGGCGGGGCTAGGGCCATTAGATGGGCCGTGGCAAAGGCAGCAGCCGAAGGCATCGCTAACTTAACTTTTAATGAAGATGGCTTCCTTGTCCATGAGTGGAGGCGGAGGGGCGGGAGGGGGGCGGTCGTAGAGTGAATTTGACGTAGGTGCGTCGTCGGCATGGAGGGCGAAGTGCCGTGGCGCTGCGGCCGTCTCCGGCGTCTCCGACAGGAATAGATGGATGGCATGAAGGCATTCGAGCCGGTCTGTCCGCCCAGCCTGTCTATCCGTCTGGTTCTATGCCTGACAGTATCCTCCGAACGTATATCATTTCCAAACGTCGGGTCTCTATTTTCACCGCGAGGTATCTTTGAGTTCACCCGTCCGGCCGTAACCAGCCGCAGTACTTTCGTCTTTTTTCGTCTTTTCCCCGAGCCAACCTGAGCGCAGTGGAGCAGTCAGCCATTCATAGCAGCGTCCCACAGTGGGCCAGAAGACCGGCGCAGGCGGCCAAAACTTTAGGACGCGTTTTGAGCTCCAGAGTCGCCAAACAGGCCTTGAACCGAACGTGTGACCCCACCAATGGATTCCTCATTCGGAGAACAATCTATTATTGGGGTCACACGTTCGGTTCGAGTCCCATTTAGCGACCTTTGGAGCTCAAAAAGCGTCTAGAGTTTAGTCCGCCTCCACCGGTTTTCTGGCCCACTGTGCGTGGGAGCTCGCACTGCGCACCAGGCAGGCAGGCAGCCTTTGGCGTCGTGTGGTGCGACCGGAAGGACACTCGGACCGGAAATGGAGTGCTGATACTGTCTAATTATGACAAAGTCGCTCGGTGACAGGAAAGGCGGGCGAGTGTGTCCGGCACGGCCAATTTGGACGGCATTTCCGGTGTGCTATGGCCGTGCCGCGCCGTGCCGTGCCGCGCCGTGCCGCCGCTCCCACGGGGGGTCGGTTTAACCGGTTCGGCGGTGTTGACCCGCCGGTCGGGATAAATACTGCAGCGCGTTGATTAAAGGAAGGCAGCCAATCGCGACGCGAATAATTGACGGCGGACAACAAGAAAGCAGTGTAAGCGCGCGCTGTGTCGCAGCGCGGGGGAATGAATTTCAATTTTTAAAACGCCGGGGTGGAGTTATCGGCAGCCTCTACCTAAAATAAAAATGTGAGCTAGATAACCGCACCGATGAGATAGATTTTGTTTGAATCGAAATTATTGACGAGCTCACCCTGTCTTGCGAGTGGGTTATTAACAACATAAATGGGAATCTTTTGACTGACATTTCGTTGCCAGTGTGCCAACTTGACTCCGCCGGAAATGTGTGCTGGAAATGAGTGGCCCTCCACCTATCCGGCCTGGCCCGGCCTGCCGGGCTGAATACTTAAATATTGCTAAACGGGCCGGTGGCGTGTGGGCACACTGGGTACACGAGCGCACCGGGCCGAGACAGCGCGAGCTAATTTATGATGGAACATCCCACACAGCGCGATAAGCCGTGATCAAATGGCACCCTTGGATGCTCTGCTGCTCCGCTCCACTGGCTCGGCTAGCTGCCGTGCCGTGCCGTGCCGTGCCGTGCCGTGCCGTGCCGCGCCCTGCCCTGCCTTGGTAGCTCACCTCCCGTCAGCCCTTCAGCCTGTCCACAAGAACGAAGCCCGACTGACAGAGGATCTTCTTCTGACAGATTAATGCGCTCTTCTTCTCTCTGGGAATCCCGCGCGCTGCAAAATTCGAAACACAAAGTGACGGCTACAAATGGTGGAAGGGGTGCGCGCCGCGCCGCGCCGCGCGTAGCGAAAGGACGCGAAAGGATACCGAAGCGTCGAAGGCGGTCGAAGGCGTGTCGAAGGCATCCCCGGAGAGCAGCGGCTGCGTCGCTTCGAATCAGAGTCTTCAGAGTGGGCTGGGGTACTCATCGAAGACAGCGCGCAATCCGTTGCGACTTGCAAAACACTGCCGGCGACATCCTGTCCCGGATTGGTTTGCCAAGCAACGGAAGAAAAGAGGGCGTCGTTTGACGCTGTCGACGGGCGTGCACGCTCCCCTGTGTTCCCAAACTGAATTTGAATTTTGCCGCCGAGCCGCGCCGCGGCGCTATCCTCCCACTCTCGCGGATTAACTGTCTCATTACCAATGACGGACGAGCGCCCCCGGGCCAGAGGCCTGTTTCCGGACGGTCGCTCTGTCTCTCTCGCACCCGTGCGGAGCGCCCCGCGAGTGCGAGAGAGACAGAGCGACGACAGCGTCGCCACGGACTCGGCCGTCAGGCGCGAGGTGGTGCGGCGGTCCGGGAGCGTGATAGGCTGGAAAAGCCGACCGAAGGGAAACCCGGGAAACCCGAAACGGGCAGGAAAACCCGGTACGAAAAAACCAAGGAAACCGGGAGGGAAGCACCAAGAAAGGGAGACCGAGGAAGGAGGCGGGTAGCACGCCACTGGCAGCGCGCTCGGGGCTAGAACAACGGCACGGCATGGAGCCGAAAATGGGGAAGGTTCCGTCCAGATAGGGACACAATTTAATCCAGTCGCGTCAACGCCTTCGGGACAAATCTTCTGTTTAAGTGGCATCGAAGTTGTTGGCAAACTTTGGCCGCTATCTTGATTAAAGTGCTGCCGGCGTCGGACTCAAACGGGCCGGGGATACTCAGTTTAGATTAAGCATCAGCCGGCGGTCCTGGCCACGTAATCATGTAGAGCCCTCCGGGATTAGACTGGCGAAACCTAATTTCAGCAAGTAGCTCAAAGTTCGCCAGACATTCTTCACAATTATTTATTTTCCACTCAGAATTCATAATGTCTCTGGCACGTCTTCTGGTGCTTTGTTGAGGGATGTCAACAGAGCTGAGCACGAGGCTGAGCACCTTCAAACTTATTTAAATTTAAAATTGTCAATAGGTGATCTAGTCATGGGACAATTTTTTTTAGATTTCATGTCAGTCGTCTCTGATCGACGAGTCATTATTGACTGACTGACTCTCTTCCAATGCATTTTTCTTTTCCGGTGTGGTGGCGCGGTGACGCTCTACACGTCCATTTTGCCTGTGAACGGACGGTGCTGAAGACAATGGCTGTGTGACGCGGCGTGACCTCCTTCGGGCACTCCATCGAGGCGTGTGGCGTTGGCGGGCGTGGCACGCGTCACACACACACACACACACACACACACACACACACACACACACACACACACACACACACACACACACACACACACACACACACACACACCTGTCTCATTTACATGCGAGAGGCTACTCTTGGAGTTTGCCCAGACACAATCTGGGGCGCCAATGCGTGCACTGTGCATGAGTGTGTGTGTGTGTGTGTGTGTGTGTGCGTGCGTGCGTGTGTGTATGTGTGTGTGTGTGTGTGTGTGTGTGTGAGTGAGATGGTTAGTGTGCGTGGGTGTGAGCTGGTGAGAGGGTGTGTCCCGCTCAACCACCGGAAGCGAGACACGGTCGGATTGGAAGCTGCAGGGTGCCGGGTGTGGCGGGCTTCATGGCTTCATTGAGGTCGCACAGGTATTCACCTCTGGCACAGCTGCGGCTGGACAAACAGCGGAGGAAACCAAATCGCCATTTCGTAACTTTTGATGATGACACGAGAATGGAGCCAGATGTCTTCATCAATGGGGCTGATGAAGGTAGCACTGTGAAGGCCGGTGGAAAGAGCTCACTCGGGGGACGCGGCGGCTCACAGTGGGCCAGAAGACCGGTGAAGGCGGCCGAAACGCCAGACGCGTTTTGAGCTCCAGAGTCGCTGAATGGGACTCGAACCGAACGTGTGACCCCACCAATGGATTGCTCTCCGAACGAGGAATCCATTGGTGGGGTCACACGTTCGGTTCGAGCCCTGCTTAGCGACTCTGGAGCTCAAAACGCGTCTAGAGTTTTGGCCGTTTCCACAGGTCTTCTGGCCCACTGTGCGGCTTGGCGTTCGATTCGCTGAGGAGGCCGAGGAGGCCGCGTCGGCGGAGACGGTTTGTCGGTTTATCGCTCCCCACTGACCTATTAAGCCAGTCCGGAGGTCTGGGGGCGACACGGCCCTGTCTCCCTCGCACCCACGGGACGCCCCATGCGTGCGAGAGAGACGACTGGCCCGACCCGGGGCGTGCCCATTGTTGCCGCCAAGGAGGGACGCTGCCCGGTCGGCCAGCCCCAGGCACACCCAGCCGGGCAGATCCACACGACTAAGTAGACCGCTTGGTGACCCGCCCCGAACTTTGTTTTCTTAATAAGGGCGTTGCCAACTCAACCAAAACAAAGACTCGGACCGATAATTATGCGGAGGGTTGGCAGCACCGAGCGCGACGCGGCAGCAGTTGGCAGCAGTGGCGCGCCGTGCTCGGGTCTTCCGAGATTCCCTCGCAGTGCACAGCCCGGCACGGCGCGGCACAGCCCGCCTGTGAATGTTGAGATAGGCGGCCCACTTAGCAAGCAAAGGCTGCACTCCGCACGGACCGTTCTCTCTCTCTCTCTCTCTCTCTCTCTCTCTCTCTCTCTCTCTCTCTCTCTCTCTCTCTCTCTCTCTCTCTCTCTCTCTCTCTCTCTCTCTCTCTCTCTCTCTCTCTCTCTCTCTCTCTCTCGTCTTGGCCACGGTGCCCTCTGAAACCGCCGGGCTTTCGGCCGGGCCCTACACTGCAGCCACGTCTCGTTGTTGCAATGCGTTAGCGCGAGTTGGCCACAAAGCTTCCAGGGCGGAACGCCGCTCGGCCGCTAAGCTGCGTCCTGTCGGTGTAAACACGTAAACACGGTGCAGCCGGCTGGCCCGGCCCGGCTGGCCCGCCTGGACGAGGGCGGCAGCATCTGTTGGGTTTGTTCGATAGCGTCAAGCCTGCCCGCCTGGAGCCGCCTGGAGCCGCCTGGAGCCGCCTGGAGCCGCCTGGAGCCGCCTGGAGCCGCCTGGAGCCGCCTGGAGCCGCCTGGAGCCGCCTGGAGCCGCCTTGAGCCGCCTGGAGCCGCCTGCAGCGGGGGTGGGCGGGGGCGAGCGGGGAGGCGGCTGCCTGAGAAGGGTCCGAACGGACGAGACAGTCTGGACCGGTCTCGACGCTGGAACTGACCTTTTTCCGTCGACACAACAACACCCTTATCTGCCCCGACCCGCCCCCGCACTTTTATTTTTTCCTTGCTGCCCTCTGAAAAACGGAAACTAATGTACGTGTGTGTTTCTAGTGGGTGGTTCCCAGAACGTTTGTTTTTTGTTTCGGGTTTTTGTCGATCGCCAAGTTTGGCTCGCTGTGCCGGCCTGTGACCACTGCTGATCACGTTCACATGGGCCCAAGGCCCAAACCGCGCTCAGGAGGCCACGGCAGGCCCAGGCAGGCCCAGGCAGGCCGAAGGGTAAAGACGGGATGCAGAGTAGGGGAGATCCAGGGGGAGATGGTGGTGCAGATAGGTAGGAATGTTGGGGGTGGGCCAGGCTAGGCCAGCCCCACCAGCCCAGGCCAGGGACAGTGCCCTCCAGGATCCCCCCCCCCTCCCCCCATTTCTGGTCCTTCTCCAGCCTTCGTGACTCACCCACTCCTTCCGTCTTTCTCCAAAGTAAGTTTTGGGTTAAGTAATGGCTGGTAGACAAAGGTCTACTGGAGCAATTTGTCTTGCCCATATCTTTGAGGGCCTCCCTTCTTCGGGGCTCTCGTTCCCTCTCTCTCCCCTCTCTTCCTCTTTCCTATCCATTCACCCACATATCCAGGGCGCGTACATATACGCATACGGTAACTCCGCGCAAACTCAATGATGCACTTAAAACTTGAAACCACTCTCCGGCCGGAGGGCCAAATAAACAGTCTGCGACCTCGCCTCGTAACAAGCCTCCGTGATTGGCGCGTGACGAACGGGAAATGGCTTTCCCAGCCATTGCCTTTCCCAGTACACCGAAAAAAAATTGAAGAAATGTTGAAACAGTGTCGAAAATTGACATTTCCTCAAACCGATTAACTTATACCTCACTTCGACATTATGTTACAAAATTTATATTTTTAGCGTTTTAACAACGTTATTCTAGTCTCCTAAGGAGTTTACTCTGCGAACTGCAAAACCACAGGATACTTCCTGGAGACGAGTCTCCATTCTTTTCATCTCTCTCTGTCTCTCGAACTCACAGGGCGTCCCGCAGGGGTGCGAGAGCGACAGAGAGACTGTCCGGAATCAGCCTGCTGATGGACATTCATTATGACTCGGGTCCATTGTGGGCCGGGTTCGGGTTTAGGCTCCGGTGCGATACCAAAGGCCACGCGATAGGGGCGTGGCGGGGCGGGGCGGGGCGGGGCGGGGCGGGGCGGGGCGGGGGCGTGCCGAGGGATGCCTGGCCGGCACCACAATCCCCCGCAGCACGGAACCCGCTCGTTTGCACCGCCCGACCACGACACTCTCGGCGTCGCGCTGTCTCTCTCGCACCCGTTCGGGAACCACTCCGAACGCCCGCGAGTGCGAGAGAGACAGAGCGATGGCGACCGGAATAAAAGTAATGACACAGCGCTCGAAAACGCGCGCGGCGTTCCATATTTAATCCACTGTAAGTGCAGAAGGGGGAAGGGGGATGTAAACAACATCGCGGGAACGGGGTGTGAGAACTCGGGTAAACGGTTCGAGCGGGCCGTGACTCGCAGCCACTCGGACGCATTTGCCGAGTCATTTCCGGCTTTACCAGTGACGGTGCAGGCCTGCAGGCCGCGAGCGGCCGCGAGCCAGAGCGGATGATGGAGTCTTTACCGTGACAAACCGCGCCCCTTTCAAAGTCTCGCCTCCCCCTTCCGTCTCCGTCTATCGTTTCCCGGTGCGCACCACCATCCGCCATCCCCCCCTCTCTCTCTCTCTCTCTCTCTCTCTCTCTCTCTCTCCCCCCCTCTCTCTCTCTCTCTCTCTCTCTCTCTCTCTCGCTCGCTCTCGCTCCTCCGCGGATCCGGAAAAGAAAAACACTGTTTCCTCGTAAATTTTTCATCCTGATCCGTGCCGGCCGTTTCCCTTTGCGCCACGCCACGCCGCGCAAGCGATTTGCAACGGGAGAGACATTTTATGAATACGAAGGAAAAAGGCCATCCTGGCCATTTCGATGTAAGGACAGGCTATTATTTTCTGCCGCGGCCAAGGCGGAGCGGAGCGGAGCGGCCGGAAGCCCCGGGCGCTGTGTGTGTGTTATGTCTTTGTGTGTGTGTGAGTGTGCGCCCGCAGGTGTGCTTGTGTGTGTGAGCACCGAGAAGAGAAATGTGGGCCCGTGACCTCCAGAGGCCCCTCCGCGTGACCTTGAGCCGCTGCTGGACGTCGCGTGCTTTTTACTTGGAATTACGGTTGAAGCCCCCGCGAGCGGGGAGGGCCTTTTGTGGAGGAGAGAGGCGCGTTACAATAGCGCCCCGTGACGCGTCTGGCACGCGCGGACGGATGCGGCGCGCCCGAGAATAGGCACAGAGAGCGCAGCGACGGGAACGTCATGTCCCTCACCGCGACCGCGCCGACCGCGACACTGCTCCCGTTTCGTCCCCAGCGGAGCACGGGCTCGGCATGTTCATCGCTCCGCGACAACACGAGTCGTCGCGAAGTGTCAAACGAAAATACACCCCGATGGACGGACGGATTAGGCCCCGCGGTGCCCCGCAGTCGCGTTGAGCCCCTCCAGACCAGTCAGCCAGCCAGTCAGGACGCTCGGATCAAACGTCAGCTTCAGTGTTTCGACCTGACGGACGTGCCTTATCGGTCGACAGCAGTGACGCACAGTGGGCCAGAAGACCGGTGGAGGCGGACAAAACTCCAGACGCGTTTCGAGCTCCAGAAACGCTAAATGAGGCTCGAATCGGACGTGTGACCCCACCAATGGAATCCTCGTTCGTAGAGCAATCCATTGGTGGGGTCACACGTTCGATTCGAGTCGCATTTAGTGACTCTGGAGTTCAAAACGCTTCCACCGGTCTAAACCGCGCTGGGTTCACGTCGCTCACCGAGTCGAACGTCGCGCGACACACGTCACAGGTCGAGTGCCTGCCGCCTTTATCCTGCTGTCCAACCAATATGTTTTGGCTGACCGAAAGAGAGAGAGAGAGGGGGGGGGAGGGGGCAGCGGGGAGATGACCGCTCTGTGCGCACCGCGCAAAAATAAGGAAAACGGTTTATTGATCCGAATAAATCTCCTCGCTGTCGAAATGGAACTTCCATTACCGGAGGAGCAGGAGCTCCACTGCCCCGTACTGACTGCGAATGAAATATCGTGGTGTGTGTGTGTGTGTGTGTGTGTGTGTGTGTGCGTGCGTGCGCGCTAGCAGGGGGCACTGGTACATCTGGCCGGGCTGCTTTCACAAGACGGGCTATCAGTTATTTCATTATGCTCCGTTTTAGACCGTCAGATACAGCGAGAGGCTGCTGCCGGCTCGCGAAGGGACGGAGCCGAGCGGGGCGGGGTGGGGATGTGCCCGCGACAGACAGCCCCCTACTGGTCAGCCCACGCTGGGCTAACTATTTTACAGCCATGATTTATGGAAGACGAAGGCCCCGCAGGCTGGGCCACGCCGGGCCCGAGCAGTGTGCGTTCGTCGCTCTGTCTCTCTCGCACTCGTGGGGCCTCCCGGAGCGGTGTGGTGGAGACGGCCCGGGGGGTCAGGGCCTGGTCAGGGCCGGCACAGGCAGGCCACTGTAAAGAGGTACCTGTGCCCGGCGGCCCTGCCAACCCCCGCCTTGATTAACCTAATGGTGTAACAGTGCTGTGCCACGCTGTGCTACCCGCCGCCGCCTGTTGAACAGGGTTACACATTGTTACAGAGTGTTAAACAGAGTGTCTCGTAGAGGCGCCCTTGCCCGTCCAGACTGTCTCGTCAAACACAGCCTCGCAGCCGACGGCCGAGCAAGCCGAGCAAGCCGAGCAGTGGAGCGTGGAGGGACGGCCGAGCGACGCCCAGAGGCGGCGGTCGGCGGAAAAGAGCGAAATTCTTGGAGCGCCCTTGCAGCCCCTGCACATGTAAAATAGTTCAAAAACCGCACCGGCGGCCCGCCAGGGCTTCAAAAACATTATTCTCAGTGCTGGCTCTGGGAATGCGTTTCCACTGCCGACGTCCTCCTCTGCCCTGTCTCGTACTTACCACTGGATTTTTTAAAAATAAATATAAATAAAAAGTTTCATGATGGGAATAATTCAGCAATTAAGCTGGGTATTAAACGGCATGAAACGCCATTAACTTTGGCAGTGGCCGAGACAGCGCGCGTTGATTCGTTGATCCCCGGCTGCAGGCGGGCGGCACGCCCTGCGCCCTGCGCCGCCCAGCGCCCAAAGCCCTTCCCAAAACAATAACGTTATAAAACAGTTTACACCGGCCGTTAGGAAATCGGGGAAATGAAGAGAGTGCGACAGAGAGAGAGGAAGAGAGAGAGAGAGAGAGAGAGAGAGAGAGAGAGAGAGAGAGAGAGAGAGAGAGAGGAAGAGAGAGAGGAAGAGAGAGGGCCGCGAAAGAGGCGGAGGGGAGGTAGACAACGGGGAGATAGAGTTTCACGGGCCGGGGATTTACGACGCAACGTTTAGTGTATACAGCGTCCCCCGCGCCGCACCCGCCCCGCCCCGCCCCGCCCCGCCCCGCCACGTACGGTACGCCCCTCGGTGGGCCTGCTTGCCGCACATTGAATGTAATGAGCTATCAATATGCCGCGGGGCGCGGCGGGCCATGGCGGGGCGGGGCGCGCGGCCCAGCAAGGCATGCACATGTGCTCCGGAGGTGGTCATATGGCCAGGGGAAAGACGGGGAAGGGGGGGGGGGTGCTGTGATTGCTTTGGAGGGGGCTGCATGCGGTCAGGTGGGATGCGGACCGGTAAGAAGGAAGGCGGCCCGGATGGAATTAGCCCGGAGGGGGTTTGCCCACGCCACTGGCAGTGCTGTGCTCGGCCTCCGAAGGTATGTCGCCTGGGTGTGGCGGTGTGGCGGTGTGGCGGTGCGCCCCGCATTCTGGAGGCCGTCGCTGCTCCGCTGCATCGCAGGGTGGCAGGGCTGCCTCCAGTTTGACGTACGAGCGGCCGTTAAAACGCCCACGCGCCTCGCTGTGTGTGAGTGGGTGCTTGGGTATGTGGCTGCTGCGCCGTCACGCCGGAGGCACGCCTGTTCCGGGCAGCTGAGAGCCCCGCGCAGTGCGCCGCTTGCTCCGCGCTCCGCTCGCCCTGCTAGCGCGTGATAGGCAGGACGGAGGCAACGTGTCGGCCGGCCGGCGAGGCAGCTCGAGGCCGCCGAGTCGAGCCCCGCCCCGACCGCAGCGAGCGGTACAGTCAGCACCGCCAGACACGCGCCGCTCTCCAGCTGTTTTTTCGCTGCCACCGCCACGCCCAGGGTAATTAGTTTGCAAAGTTTTCAAGTTGCGCGATGAGAACTGCGCGGCGGGGCGCGGCGGGGCGCGGCCACAACGAGGTGCTAAGAGACGCCAATTGTTTGCCATTTCAATGACTCGGAGCGGAGCGAGCAGAGCGGTACACGCGGCGGGCGTTTCGTCTTCCGGCTTATCACCGATTCGCAGCGAGGGCGTGGAAAGGGAAGTCCCTGGACCACCAACCCGTCGCAGTGGCCGCCCAAAGCGAGCCCAAAACGACGTCAGGCGCAGGTCGGTGGTTCGCGTCCCGGCGGCGGCGGCGGCTTCCGCGAAGAAACTCTAAACTGCGATGTTCATTACGCCACTTTTCCGGACATGACCGCCGCTTGTTCCCGCATCAAGCAACTTTTGCCGCCGCCACCACCTGGAGCACGGCAGCGCACCGCAGCGCACCGCACCGCACCCAGTCGCGACCAAACAGCATTGAGACTCACCGTGCCTCATTTTATTTTCTCCCGCTTCCTCTTCTTCTTCTTCTTCTTCTTCTTCTTCTTCTTCTTCTTCTTCTTCTTCTTCTTCTTCTTCTTCTTCTTCTTCTTCTTCTTCTTCTTCTTCTTCTTCTTCTTCTTCTTCTTCTTCTTCTTCTTCTTCTTCTTTCGTGTTCGTCGTCTCGCAGCGCGGTCGCCTTGCCGGTAGGCAAAACGGTGCCGCTCTGCCGAGCGTGTTGCCTAACCGCTGGTCCGCGGGCGCCGTGAGGGAACTTTTTCTTCTCCGTCCCTCTCCGTTTCATCATCTTCTTCTCGTTCTTTCTCCCTCTCCTCCTTCGTCGTCTTCCTCCGAGTTGTTCCCACTTTAATGAGGGACGCGTTGAGGCATTGCGCGCGGGGTAATAAATCGATGATGTTGTCAATGCGCGAAATTCGGTGTGCCGCCGTAATGTGTTGGCGAGAGAGACATAAATCGTGGAGTGTCATTCCAGAGTCTATCAAGTTAGGCCGTTGGAGCGAGAGGGCCGAGGCCTGGCTGCTGGAGCATGGCTGGAGCGAGACGACAAGCGGGGAAAGCATTTCGCAGTCGCCTGTCGAAAACTGATGCCGCGGCGCACCGCCATGACGCCGCGATGCCGCCGCCATGCCGCCGCGTTTCGCCCCAAACAAGCGACTGCTGCGTGGCGTTCGGCGCGAACGCTTCCAGCATTAGAAGGCTCCGTTTAATGGAAACGGAAACGGCTGGAGTGCCGCCACACCGTTAGCAAAACAACAACGCCTCAATTCAGAGACAAGTCATTGCTGGTGACGTACGGGTTTACCTAGCGTCGGATGAACTACTTGGAGTTAAAAGGTTGAAGGTGGATGGACGCGACAGGCTGGCCAACTCCCGCCAACAATGTGGCGCCACTATAAAATGAGAGCGGTGACGGGAGGTTGGCAACGCCGTCGCCGGGAGTTGAACACACGCCAGCGCGCGGGAACGGACTGGCGGCTGGAGCGGCTGGAGCGGGCGCGGCGCATCAAGCCAACTTGTGCTGCCGGCTGCAGCTTCGCTAGCGAAGGCTCTTCTAAAGTGGACTCTTTAGTGTAAAACATTCACGTCAACTCGCGGCGGCCTGGCGGCCTGGCGGCGCGGCGGCCCATGCAAAACTTTGAAAAGAGCGCGCAGTCTGCACTGCGGCCCGCCCTCGGGCCCGGCCGCGCGTCGCTCGGGGAGTGTACACTGTGCAGTGTGGGGGTGTAATGGGTGATTATGGGGAGCAGCGCGGCTGCCAGGCGCCGCCAGGCACCGCCAGGCACCGCCAGGCCTGCCACACGTCGCCGCGGCTTCGAGCGGAGCTAAGCGACGCCAAGCGACGCCAAGCGACGCGCCATCTGGACGGCGCATCGACGCGACAACGTGATGTGGGGCGCCAAAGGGGGGCGGGGCGGGGCGGGGCGGGGCGGGGCGGGGCGGGGCGGGGCGCGCAGGACACATCAACATCCTTATTGCGTCGCAGGCAAATGGGCGCTGCCTGCATCCCTGTGTGAGTGGCTCGGGGTGGCTGGGCGTCGCGCTAGGTCGCTCTGCGTGTTCGCCAGCCCCGCCAGCCCCGCCAGCCAGCCCCAGTCTATCCGCCTGACGGCCCTGACGGCCTGATCCATCCCCTTTTTGTCTGACGAGACGAACGAAGCGCGCCGCGTCTCTATGAGTGCCGTGTTAAGAAGTAGCATCACGTACTGCAGTCACTCTCCCTCGCCCCGACCTCTCTCTCTCTCTCTCTCTCTCTCTCTCTCTCTCTCTCTCTCTCTCTCTCTCCTCGCTCTCCCTGTGTGTCTCCCTCCCTCCTGCCTCACGGGCACACAATTTTGCAAACCATATATCACCATCACGGAAGCCACGTGCAGTCGCGTGCAGCGACTGTGGCTCTGTCTCTCTCGCACTCGCGGGGCGGCGGGGCGTTCCGCGGGGGTCGCGAGAGAGATGGAGCAACCGGTTTCATTGGCAGAGTACCGCGGCAGCGCGGCGGAGCTGCCAGCGTGCTGCAGCGAGGCGGTACTCGGAGTTTGACTCATTCTGTGTACCTGTCTGTCGCACACGCAGCCCCGCAGCCCCGCAGCCCCGCAGCTCAGACTGCTTGCCGCTTATCTTTGTTGCTCCCCCTCGACGTCTCCATGCCCGTGCGCGTGGACCACGTGTGCCCTGCCCCGCCCCACCCCGCCCCGCCCCGCCACCGCTATCGCGAATCCTACATCGCGGCCTTTCCCCGCTCCCTAAATAAAAACTTTTTGAGCGGCGGGGCGGGGAGGGCGGTGCTAGTTGGCGGGGTGGGCGTGTGGGCGGCAACGCGGCATGAGAGCGAAGGCGTGTGGGCGGCGGTGGGCGGCGGTGGGCAGGTGACGCCGGGAGGCAGCTCTCAGCTCGGCTGTCAGAGTGCGCGCGCTCTTGAAGTGACCGTCGTCCCGAACTAGCGCACCCAATGAAGAGTGTGGTGAACTGAGAGAAGGTCGGCGAGAAGAAAGAACGCATTTCGGACTCCAAATTAATTGCTGCTGTTATTACAAGCGAGTTTCTTCTTTCTTCCCGTGGAGCGCTGCAGTCCGCGAGGGTCGGGTGGGGTGGGGTGGGGTGGGGCGGGGTGGGGCGGGGTGGGGTGGAGCGCTTCCAAGGAGCAGCCCTCCGAGGAGAAGAAGGAGGTCCCGGCCACCAAGCAGCCGGCCGGCGCATCCCTTTTAATTTCATTTCATAAATATTCCGAGATTACTTGCCGTGTAAGCCGGCCAGGATGTTGCTGGCCCAGACGGCCCAGACGGCCTCCACGGCCTCCAAGGCCTCCAAGGCCTCCAAGGCCTCGACGAGGAGGAGGGGGAGAGCGAAGGGGCACGCCGAGCGGCACGCCCTGGAGACTGATTCCGCACAGTGCGGCCGTCGGTCTGTCTCTCTCGCACCGGTGCGGAGCGCCCCATGAGTGCGAGAGAGAGAGACTTCCAACTCGGAACCAGTCTACTGGCCGCGGCCACCCTGGTTCACGTCCACACTGTCGATGCCCCCCACCAACGCCGACCGCGTCTTGGTGGCGACGGGCCGCTACTTAGTCAAATCCATCCCACCGCCCCCGATATTGAAAAATCGGAATCGGCCTTCTGGTGTCGCTGAATTTAATTCTCTCCTGGCAGACCACCGCCACTCTCATTTTTTTCGCCATTGAGGAGAGTGTGGGAAAAATTACGCCGGGTGATCGAAAAGGGTGGATATTTCTAGGAGAAATGAACTTGATAACGATGCTGCTCAAGATTAATCCCCCAAAATTCGAACTTAAAATTCGCAATTTTAGGAAAAAATTATCTTTTCTAGGACGTTTAGACCACACGCATACACCTCAATTCACGGCATCTTCATTTTCTTCACGACATTTTTTTTCCTTTCCCTCTCACCGCCTTGCTAATGCTGTCCACCGAATAAGCCCGACGTTTCAATCTGCAGGTGTGGCGCCGCCGACGCCTCATTCGACCCACTTCCCCCACCCCTCTGCCACCCCCAAAGGCTGGCGGTCGACTGACTCATTCGCAGAATTTCGATGGATTCCCTGATTCCGCGCACGAAGTCGCAGCAGGTACGCGCCGCCGAAGAGGCACGAAGTGGCACGAAGTGTGCGTCGGGGAAAAAGGGAAGAAAAAGAAAAGACGGAACTCTTTTCCTCGGAGTGCCCACGCATCGAAAGTGGCGAAAAGGAAAAAATAAAAGGCGTCCGAAATTGCGGTCAATTTTTTTTTCGTGCGCGCTCTAAATCCTCTACTTACTTTCTTCCGGTCTTTTTTTTTTTTTTTTTCGCGGTCGGTCCTCTTTCCCGCAGTGCATTTCATCCCCCGCGCTTCGCTTTGTAATCCGCGCCTTTTTTTTACGGTGTGGTGTACGCCCTTGGATGGATGGTGTCGCACAAAGCGCTGGGGCCGTTCCGTTGGGCCGTCCGGCCGTTCGGACGGACAGTGCACGACAGTGTGCACGACAGTGCCGTGTCTGCGGCCTATTGTGCCGCGCTCCGGGCAGAGAGGGGGGGGGGGGGTGGCATGGATATGCGCCTCAGGTGGGGGTGAATGGCAGATCGGGACCCGGCCCCGGAGTGCAGGAACCCGGACTGTATTTATGATTTTTCTGACGGCTCCTCGTCGAAGACTTCCAAAGGTAAACTGGAAGAAGTTTGAAAAGTGCCAAAGAAAAATGTCGACGCGGGAGGAGAAATTCGACAGCAGGCTCAACGAGTGGACGGCGGTTCAAAAACGCGCTCGAACGGACAGGACCTTTGTCGAGTATCCGGTGTACCCGACCGGGCGGGCAGGCCGGCACAGCCGAAAGCCCCGAGAGCCCCGAAATTGGAGGCTGTTTCCGCCTCCAGGCCGTGCGGGCCGTGCTGGCTGTGCGGCGAGTGAATACGCCGTGTTGTGAACAACCGGCGGACTAGTGGCCGCCAGTGAGCATGGCCAAGCATGGCGAGGCATTGCGGGGTATTGCGAGGTACGCCAGGCGTGACTGAGCGTGAGCACGCCACGCCCCGCCACGCCACGCCTTCCACAACAATACGTCACGAGAGATGAGCTCGCCCATTCCCACCGCCCCGCCCCGCCCCGCCCGCAGTCGTCCCGTCGAGCATTAGCCATTCGATGTCTTCCGCCATGATGGCCGCGGGATGGACGGGCGGGCGGACAGGCAGGTGCACAGACAGACAGACAGACAGACAGACAGACAGACAGACAGACAGACAGACGGACGGACGGACGGACGGACGGACCGTTGCGTGCCCACACTGCGTGTGACGAGCAGCGCGCTGCAGATTAGCAGTGGATCGGCTCGATTAGTGTTTTTCCGGCCATAACGGGCAGCCACCGCCAGCCATGCCTGCACGGCGCCGCGGCCATATCCATCAGGGCCGCCAATTAATTCGGAAATTGGCGCGAACCGTCATCGGGCACGCCGGCCTCGGACAGGTCGGCCAACCAGCCCGAACCGCCGGCAAAAGCACGCCCGGAAATCCAGCTAGCAGGCGGTGAAATGCCCCCGGAAAAACGTTCCGCGACTGTACCGAAAATAGGGGTGGCGTCATATTCACCTTGCTAAAACTTGAGCCTCAATACTGCAATACCGATCCGAGCCTCAAAAAATAAATAATGAGCGACGATTTCGAAATGAAATCATCTTGTTGTGCTTTGTTGTTGTTGTTGCTGTTGTTGTTGCTGGGGATGCCATTAAATGGCGAGCACGCTCAGGGCGCCGGGGCGGTCGTGGCTCTCCAAAGTGGCGGGGCGGCGGCAGGGCGGCAGGCTTGGCGGCAGGGCGCGCGCTCCCCTCCTCTCTCTCCCCGCGACACTTCGGCTGAGACCGCCGAGGCTGAGGGGGTTTTGATATTGTTTAGGGAGGAAATCGCGGAAGAATGGCAATCCAGGACGTGCGTGGGGCCCTAAGAGGAGGGAAAGGGGAGGGGGAGCCCCAAAGGGGAGCCCCAACGGGGAGCCCTAAGGGCCCAAAGCGATCTGTAAACTTATTCTCCGTACGAGAGCGGCGCGCTGGCAGCGGGCCGCGCGTCGCTTCCCGGTACTCTACCTGTCAACCGTGTCTCCGCCGCCTCTGTGTGTGTGTGCGTGCGTCTGTATCTCTCTCTCAGGACGGCCGACAGACTCGCATAATTTCATTTATAGGAGAGAGGGACTCAGGTGGCGGCAGGCAGTTGTTGCTGGCGGGGGCGGCCGGGGGCGGCCGGGGGCGGCCGGGGGCGGCTGGGGGCGGCGACGCGACACCGGCTTTGAAATATTCACTCGTGTCAACGGCGAGGGTGAACCCGCGGTCCGACGCGGCGGTACTTTATCCGTCCAACTTACGAATTAGCGCTCCGCGCCGCCCTCTGGCGAGCCCTCTGGGCCCTCCGCGCGGCCGGCGCACGAACCAGGCGGTGTGGGGGTGGACTCGGCCCCCGCCCCCGGAAGTCCCTCCGGCCGGGTGCTGCGCTGTGCTGCGCCGCTCCGCGATCACTCCGGGGAGAGCGAGCCAGGGCGAGCCGCACGCGCGGAGACGCCGTGCGTTTTTCCGGAAACTTTGATGGAAATGTTTTGGTGCTCCGTCGAGCGGAGCTGCTGCCCCTACACCCACCACACTGTGTGTGTGTGTGTCGCACAATGCAAGTGCCGCCTGTTTTGACAAGCTGCTGCTCAGCTCTGTGACCGTTGTTATTTCTGTTGTTGTTGTTTGCGTCCGACGGGAGAAACGCAGATTATACTCGAAAAAGTTTCGTGCACGTCGCGGCTGGATTTTGTTTTCTCTTTTTGTCGACAGAGAAAAAGAAACCGACCTCGAAAATACCGCACCTTGAGACGACTGATTTCTCCGACGAGTGATGAAGGCGGAGAACTGTGCAGTCGTGAATTGGTATCAGTCCTCTAAAAACTTGCTGTGATCTTTTCTGTTCCAGGAAGGAGAAATGCTTCCGCTGCGTCTCGATCCACGAGATGCACCCGAACGTGCTTCAGTACAAAGAGAGTGAGTGCGATGTGGGACCGGGGGGCGCTTCCTCCCCCCCTCCCCCCCCCCCCCCTCTCGCTTCCGTTTACGACGCAGTGCCGTTGTAAAGGCCTATAATGAGATTTTGGCCGTTAAAGGCAGTGGCCTGCGCACGCACTTGGACCGTAACCGGCAGTGGGAGTGAGACACACTGGGAAAGAAACGCAGCGCCCCTTCCTACAGCGGTTTCAGAAGCGGGGCGACGCGAGAAACGTCCCGATGCACGAGTCATGGCGACCTGGGTCGACCTGGGTCGCCGAGGTGTAAACAGCTTAACAGTCGTCGTCTCGAACGTCGACAAAGACGCTGCCTTGATTAGGATTTTTAAAGGCCCGGTCTTTTGTTTCGACACGAGCCGCCGGACCTTCCCCTCCTCTCCCTCCCCGCCGGTCTCCAGTCTCAACGGTCTCAACCCGAGCAGCTTGCTGGCCGCGGCGCGCGCTCCGTCTTCTAAAGAAAGAATGAAATTGAATTATGGATGAAACACTGTTGCATCCCCCACCGCCTCAGCATGATGTTCCGCGGGGAGGGGGAGGGGGAGGGAGGGGGCACTCAACGGGAACCAATCGTAGCGTGCCTCGGCGTGCCTCGGCGTGCCACGCAGCAGCGCGAGCCAAGTGAGCGAGCAGCGAGGATCCAGGGGGAAACAGGGCGGGTGCACCGGCAACAGTTGAGAAATTTCACTCGAGAAACAAGTGCAGAAATTCAAAATGAAAATTTAACATTTTTCATTTTTATTTTAATCTGCCCAGATGCCCTTTTAAAAATCTCAAACATTTCCGACAAGCTTATGAAATATTTTGCGAGGGTTTCTATGAACCAGCGGCATGCGTATACGTATTTTCATTCTGCAAGCGATGGTTTTTCTCTGCGCGGCCTCGCGCACTCTTACATGGCTCAACACAAAGTACACGAATTCAACTTTTTTTTCCGCCGTCTCTTTCCCGCTATTCCGCGCAGCTTTCCGTTTTGAGCTGTTGGCGGCAATCTGGACGAAAAGGGCGTCCTAATGAATGCCCTTCTGCTCGTCGTCGACCCCAACATCCCCGCGGCCTGGCCCGGCCGCCAACACTCGCCATGCCCCGCCACCCCTATTTTCCGCCTTCTCCCTGCCCTGCCCGCCCCTGCCTGCCTCTGCCCCAGTCCCCTCATTTCGACTCACACTGCACCCCCTGTCCTCGCCCTCTTACATCCTTTGCATCACGTTTTGCCCTTTGCACACACACACACACATACACACACACACACACGTGCGCACGGACGCACGCCGGCACGGACGTGCTTATGGCTGACGTGCTTATGGCATTACGATGGCAACACTGCCGCATTTTTAATTAATTGCAAACTACTTTGGGGCGACCCGACCGACGACGGCGCGCCAGGCCGCGCCATGCCGCATTGCCGTTACGGCGATGGTGCAGCCACGGCCAGAGCCCAAGTGGGGCACTGGGAAATTAGGCTGCCGTTCTAACGTTCGAGAGTCTAAAACAATGGCCACCACGCTCCGGAAATGTTTAATATTTTTTTTCATCAACCACCATTTTTGCTCTTTTTTTTTGTCCTAGCATTTTTTTTTTTCGGACAAGGCATGCCACATGGGCCCGGTCTCGTTCCGCAGCCGCTGCGATGCGATTTGGCTCCATACGGCTGGCGGCCACACCGACCAACCTCACCGCAGCCCCGCACTTGTAATGAGTGCGACGGAGAGAGGAGAGCCGTTCTGCGCCGTTCTGCGGCGCAGTCGCGTGAAACCGCGGGGAACGCGGAGCAATACGAGGAAAAAAGGAGAGAGAGGGAGAGAGAGAGACGGGAAGATGATAAAAGAGAAACGCGAATCCATTTTTGTCCGCCTGGTTGGTTCCTTCTTTGCATGGAGGAGGGGTGTCGGGCTCAACAGGGGAGAGGCTACTGCCGGATTCGCAGACACGAGCATATGAGCCCCATTGGCCCTATTACAGTATCGGCTTGCTCTGTCTGTCTGTCTGTCTGTCTGTCTGTCTGTCTGTCTGTCTGTCTGCCTGTCTGTCTGTCTGTCTGTCCGTCCGTGTTCCCCGAATCGGCCACCAGGTCAAAACAAAAGGAGGCCTGGCGCGATGATGAGGGCGGAGGGCGACAGTCTCCGCGAAGGGGGGAGGGGGAGGGAGGGGGAAACACATCGCCTCCCTCAAGGAGACGAGCAATACCGCAATGAGCGCAAGAATGCGGCGCGAGGGAGAGAGAGAGAGAGAGAGAGAGAGAGAGAGAGAGAGAGAGAGAGAGAGAAGGGCGGTGTGGTAATAACTGCCGGCACGTGTGTGTGTGTGTGTGTGTGCGTGTGCGCGCGCCTCGTGTTATGGAATAAATAATGTGGTGTGTGTAGTGCCTCTCCTCGCCGCCGCCAGTGGGCCAGAGGGCGCTGCGAGCGCTGCCACGCCACGAGCGCGACACTGAAGAATTCCACACGCCGCGAGCGTAACGTCGGCGTTCGCGTTGGCGTTCGCGTTGGCCACGGCAGGAGCGGGAAGTTGCCCTGCCATCCGCCGCGTGGCCCTGCACTGCAAAGGCACTGCAAAGGCACCGCAAAGGCGCGGCACGACCTCGACCCAATTCCGATTTCTATTTGCGCTCTGAAACGTCTTTGTTCTGTCGGTATGAGAATTATTACACCAGCGCGGCTTTGCTGCAGGGAACACACACACACACACACACCGACCTCATTTTCCCCCACTTTTTCATCCTTTGAGGCGGACCTCTCGCGAAGGTCGAGGTGAAGGTGAAAACTGGGCTGCAGTGCCACAGGCGCCGCAGGGGTCGGCGGGTTGTTTGTTTTCGAGAGGCGTGCTCTTGTTTGTGTGGGTGTGCAGTGTGTTGGTTGGTGCGTGCGTCCTTGGTTCTACGTGCCCCTCTGGCAACACGTGTGTCGCCTGGGTTATCTTCTAACAAGAGCTAAATCGGCCAGACAATGTTTTCATTTTTCCTCCAGCCAGTTGTCTGTCGGCAACACTCCGCTCTCTCGAGCCGGACACAGACACTCTGAGAGAGAGGGGGGGCAGCAGCTTAACACCGCGCCCCTGATTTTCATAGACTGGTGGCCAGCCCGGCCGCAGCCAGCCCTTCAAAGGGAATGGAAAGCAGTGATTTGCCTGCCGGCCCTCACCCCTTCCGCGCGCCGAGCAGGCAGCCCGGCGGTCGGTCAGGCACCCCTGGCAGAGCGGGCAGCCCGGCCCTCGGCCTGGCCGGCCACCGGGGGACCCGCCAAACTAAACGACCGCGTAGCTGCAGGGCGCAGGGCGCAGGCCAGCAGGGCGCAGGCCAGCAGGGCGCAGGCCAGCAGGGCGCAGGCCAGCAGGGCGCAGGCCAGCAGGGCGCAGGCCAGCAGGGCGCAGGCCAGCAGGGCGCAGGCCAGCAGGGCGCAGGCCAGCAGGGCGCAGGCCAGCAGGGCGCAGGCCAGCAGGGCGCAGGCCAGCAGGGCGCAGGCCAGCAGGGCGCAGGCCAGCAGGGCGCAGGCCAGCAGGGCTGCAGCGCAGCGGTGAGGATTCCCGGAAAAGAACTTGTTTACCTTGTAATTCCATGGCGCTGCCTCCCGGGACCGCTCTTGTCGGGGGCACGTTGGGGAGCCGCTCCGACGCACGCTGCTGGTGCCGCAAGGGGGGGGGGGGGGCAGGGTAAGGAGGGCGAGATACATACTTGATGAAAGAGCATTGTGTTGCAATCAGCGCAGGGAGGTGTCGCAAGCAACACTCCAGTACAAACCCCTTGCCCTCGCTCTACCCCCCCCCCCCCACACACACACACACGCAAACAACACACACGGAGTCACTGTCCTTTTTAACGCGCGAACCTGTGGAGCTCTGGCACGAAAGCAGGGAGGAAAGGACAAAATGGGTAAAAGGGACAGGTTCACTGCTCCTCGTCTCTCTCTCTCTCTCTCTCTCTCTCTCTCTCTCTCTCTCTCTCTCTCTCTCTCTCTCTCTCTCTCTCTCTTTCTCTCGCTCTGCCTCTCGCACACTGACTGACGCCAAGACAAACACTACGCGGCTCCGCCCTGCACCGCCGAAGCGTCGCTTCGTGTGCCGACAATTGCACCGCCCGATTCGGGGCAAACACTTGTGTAATTACCCCCCCCCCCTTTCTCTTTCTCTCTCTCTCTCTCTCTCACACACACACACACACACACGGAAACTATTTCCCAGGCGTCACCGCAACAGATGCCACGATAGGAGCCCCGCAAGCTTTTGGGAACATCAACGCGACAAATAATTCGACTTTGTTTCATTGGAAGCAAACGGCAACTAATACGAGACACTTTACTGCGTCCGCGCTAAAGCACAGCGTCTCTTTCTCTCTCTCACACACACACGCACACGCACGGGGGCTGCGGCGCTATTTCTGGGAAAGTATCGCGGGCTGCGCCGTCATGTGTGAGGTCCGTTTCGGCGAGGCGGGAAGCCAGCGACAAAATATAATTAATTGCCCGGAAATGTGCTGCATCCGCTGTTCGCGCCACCCAGCAGTGCCAGCAGCGAGAGAGGGACACACACACACACACACACACACACACACACGAGGCAGAGTTGGCTGCTAACGGGCTGTACTACATACATATATACCGTGGTGGGGCGCGCTGACGTGAGGAGATAGGGCTTACCCCCACCCCTCCATGTCCCCCTCCCCCTCCCCCTTCCCCGCTGGCCCTCGATAATGGAGGGAAGACTTTATTCCCAACTTTTTCCACTGCGATGCGGTTTTAATGCTAATCCGATGATGATCTGATAACAGAATGTGCGGCCAAGCCGTATGGTTGCCTGCGCCCGAATAAGGAGCTCAAGTGGCTCACGGAGAGTGGCAGTGGCGCACAGTGGGCCAGAGGACCGGTGGAGGCGGCCAAAATTCGAGACGCGTTTTGAGCTCCAGAGTCGCTGGACGGGACTCGAACCGAACGTGTGACCACACCAATGGATTGCTCTTCGGACGAGGAATCCATTGGTGGGGTCCCACGTTCGGTTCGAGTCTCATTGAGCGACTCTGGAGCTAAAAACGCGTCTGGAGTTTTGTCCGCCTCCACCGGTCTTCCGGCCCACTGTGTGGCGGGCGCCGCAGCGGCGTGACAGGGTCGAGCTGACGACGCTGACGACGAGGCTGACGGGCTTTGCTTGTTCCAGCGTACTGCGAGACGGCCGAGCGCATCCAGGGCCTGTGCCAGAGCATCCCCATCGACACCACGCTCTTCTCCATGTTCCGCGCGGACGCGGCGCCGCAGCGCTGCCCGCTGCTCGACCCGCCCTTCAACTTCACGTACTCCAGGAACTCGGGCGAGTGCGCGTGGCCCGTGTCCAGGCTGGAGGGCTGCACCGACCCGGCCAGGCTGCGGCTGCGCTACCAAGCCTGCCCCGACGTGCCCAGCACGGAGAGCACCAGTGAGTACCCGCTCCAGGAATCGAAACCACTGCCAGCCAGTGTTGGAACAAAAGCAGCGCAACCCTCCCACGACGCACAGTGGGTCAGAAGACCGGCGCAGACGGCCAAAACTCTGGACGCGTTTTGAGCTCCAGAGTCGCTAAGTGGTACTCGAACAGAACGTGTGACCCACCAATGGATTGCTCGTTCGGAGAGCAATCCAATGGTGGGGTCACACGTTCTGTTCGAGTACCATTTAGCGACTCTGGAGCTCAAAACGCGTCCGGGAGGCAACGCTCTCGAGAGCAAAGCCCAGATATCGCCTCGTAGGCATGCTGCGGGTGGCAACCCTATCGACACTAGCGCGTCGCGCTCATGTGGCAACCCTACCCTGACTCGCTGGCTGCGGCCGGGGACGCCTGCAGTCGGTAGAGTAGGCAGGCCCGCGACGCTCTGCAGCGTGGCGGCACGGCGTACCTCTCAGGCGCTCGACTTGGAATATTTGCCCCGCTCACACACGCTCCACGCACTCACGCACACAAACACACAAACACACACACTGCGGGCGACCACCGATACGGGCGGCTATTTTTCGCGGCGGGGAAAATTGCACGCATTCCGCTGCGTCTGTGGCGGGAAGCAAATGACAGACGTGAAGGAAGCGAGGGAGAGAGAGAGAAGGGGGGGGGGAGCGGGACAAGGCGCTGTTAGCATCAGTGGCCGGGAGAGCAAGAGTAAGGACTTTCCAACGTGCGCGCACCACTAACAGGAGACGCGAGAAAAACGTCACCACGCCACTGTACCACTGTGTGTGCGTTTCCCGCCGCTGTCTTCCCGGAGAAAAACGGAAAAACGGAACGCGGAAAGGAGGTCATGTCGGCTGGGGAAGGAACACAGTTCACAGTGAGTGTACGTGCGCGCGCGGCCCCGCCCGGCCCCGCCATGACGGTGTGTCGTCGCGTGTCCATCAGCTCAGAGAGCAGTCTGCTTTCACCCAAAATTGGCAGCTTCGTCCAAAAATTTGCCTCCTGACCTCCGCCTAAAAAATAAAATTAGAAGTCGTTGAATTTTTGACGCGTCGCGTAATTTAAGCGCGGGGACCGTATTATTACCGCGGTTGTTGTTTTTCGTGAAACGCCGCACTGTTTGCTCTGCTTCTGTGTTTGCGGCCCGCGTGTGATAAATCGACCCCGATCCCTGGGCCCTGGGCCACGCCCCGCCACGCCCCGCCACGCCCCGCCACGCCCCGCCACGCCCCGCCACGCCCCGCCGAGCAATAATGCACCATCGCGGAGCGTTAATTCGAGCCACCCGCTGCAGTGAAAATTTAATTTGTTCGCCCCGGCATAATATATCGGACTGGGCGCGGACCGGCCGCCACCGCGGACCAGCGCGAGAAGGCTATGGCGAAGGCCGCAGGCAAGGCGGGGGCGTGGCGGCACACTATAAAGGTCTCATGGGAAGATGCGCCCTACCGTGGCGAAAGTTGTCCGTATCACAGTGGTGCAGCTGACTTTGTTACTGACCTCCGAAAATTGAGTGCACCTTAGGTGCTTCGTCGAACTTGTTTGGGGGAAATCTCCACCGTGAGTGATATGTCGGTGTCCCGGGGCTTGCTCGCTGGAGGCGACGGTAGGTGTGTGAGCGGCCTGGTTCGGCCAGGCGTACGCTGTGCCACTGGACTGGCGGGGCAGGGCGGGGCGGGGCTGGCAGGGCGGGCGGGCATTGCCAGGGCATTGCCGGCGTGGCATTAGTTAACGAAGTGAACGACGCGATAAGCCTGCTGCATCCCGCTCCGGGGGGGGGGGGAGGTTAGTTTGGCTCCCGACCCCGCCAGGCGAACACTGTACCGCCGTGGCCTAGGCCGTGGCCCAGGTCGTGGTGTTTGACAGAGCCGCGCGTCGTACCCAACAACAACAACAACAACAACAACAACAACTTGGACTTGGCCCAGTTAGTGAGCGGCAAATCACGACGCGAGCCGCACTTGGAGTTGTTGCTTTCGAAACGATAAGCATAGGCTTCCCCCCACACACGCACACGCACACACACACACGCACACACACCACGTAAGCACATCCCTTATCGCCAGCAGGGCCCCCTGACGAAGCACTTTTTTGCACTTTCCTCGCCTTTTTCTCTCATTTTTTTTTCGCGCGGCGGACCCGCTGCGCTGCGCATTAAAATGCGCAAGTTTGAGCAGCAGCACTGTCTTTTTTTTCCTTGCAGTCGAGGAGCTGGAGTGCGTGGCGGACTGGAAGGAGGGCTCGACGCGCTACATGGTGGGCAAGCTGCAGTACCACCACAAGACGGCCGCCAGCGACGAGGAGCGCTACCGGTGCTTCGTGTACGAGCCCACGCCCGAGGGCTACTCGGTGGCGCAGTCCGGGGACGCCACCTGCACCGGGCTCACCTCCGCCACCGTCGGCTCCAAGAACATGCGGCTCACCAGGGGTGAGTTCCCGTTTCTTTCCAGATCTAAGGCAATGTTACCCTTTCTGGCGTTATGCGGGAAAAGGGTGCAAAATTTTGGCGCGCTTTTCGTCGCTTCAGCCGCGTCCGTCGCGCGAGCCGAGCGGCTGCCCGAAGCGTCCCGAAGCGTCCCGAAGCGTCCCGAAGCGTCCTGAAGCGTCCCGAAGTGTCCCGAAGCGTCCTGAAGCGTCCCGAAGTGTCCCGAAGCGAAGCGTCCCGAAGCGTCCCGAAGCTGAGACGTCGCCTCGCCTTTGCAAGCCGGCGCCTTATTTCCCTTTTGTGCGAACGGCGTGCCATCAGTGGGCCAACTTGGGGGTGGGGGGGAGGGGGAGGTCTGAGATGATCCCGTCAAACGTAATGCCAGCGAGTACGGCTGCCATTCGCAATGATATTCCATCGGCAAACGCGGCAGGCAGGGCACGGCAGGCCAACCTATCGCGTCACGACACGTCACGCCGGCGTCGCGTCCCCTGGCGCGCGCCGCGCACGCGCACCACGACATCAGTATTCCCCGGCGCGGCATTGCGCGGCGCGGCGGCAAGGAGGACCGACTTCGACAACTTTTACAAAAACCTCGCGGATGCCGCGCGTCCCCTGTGTCACGGCGACGCCGGCGACGGCATTCACAGGTCGCGCACGTCAGCCGCGCGTCTCGGGGCGAGATGAAAAATAAAAGAGCACAAAAGCGAAGTGGCGTCGTCGTCGTGATCGGCGTCCTGGTGCTTCCGATGCTTTGTGACGGCGGCCCGCTGAACGCGCTGAGCGGCCCGATGAACGGCCCGATGAGGAGGCGGACAATGGCACTGGCCGCCCTTTTTAGCCGACTCGGCGTCAAAGTCGGACGCGTCGCCTCGCGTGCCGCGATCGCTTAGGGCCTTGTGTACGGCAGCCCGCAGCGAAGCGCGCAGCGCGCAGCGCCCCGGGGGCTGGTCCACTGTTGGGGGCTGGCGTCCCACAGTGGGCCAGAAGACCGGCGGAGGCGGCCAAAACTCTAGACGCGTTTTGAGCTCCGGAGTCGCTACACAGGACTCGAACCGAGCGAATGACCCCACCAATGGATTCCTCGTTCGGAGAGCAATCCATCGGTGGGGTCACACGTTCGGTTCGAGTCCCATTCAGCGACTCTGGTTTTCAAAACGCGCCAAGAACTTTGGCCGCCTCCACCTGTTTTCTGGCCCACTGTGCGCCCCCAGGTGGACGCACCCCGCACGCACGCCTCGGGGCGCCTCGGGGCGAACGGACAGGCGGCGTTCGTGAAGCACGCCGCCAGCGGCCGCCAGCCTCTCTGCGTGTGGCACTGTACACTGTAGCCGCGCGGCTGGTTCCCAACAGCGCCGTCCCTCTCGCACCCCCGCGCAACGCCCCGCGAGCGCGAGAGAGACAGGGATGGAGCACTGTTCCGGATCGCTCCCTGATACGGCAGACACGCTTGCATGAAACATGCACAGACGTCATGCCATCTCCCGCTCCGCGCTCCAGGCACCTCCAGGCGCCTCCAGGTCAGCGTGCGCGCCGCGCCGCGCCGCGCTGCGTGCAGGGGCTCCGGTTACCTCCCTCCGGTCTGGTTCCGCTGAAGTTGCGAGACGGCCAGAGACGGCGGGCCGGGCGCCTCCTCGGCCGTCCCAGGAATGTCTTCTCGACGCCGGGCGCCACTCTGTTGCTGGAATGTCTGCAGCAGACACTCCGAGAAACATTCACAGCAAATTTTGGAAAACTGGTTTCAAACAATGAAGAACGAAAAGCTCGGTGCTGTGAAAACACTTTCGCGACGTGCACCCCGCTGTCTGAACGACAGGGCGTGGTATACAGTGGGCCAGAAGACCGGCGGAGGCGGCCAAAACTCTAGACGCGTTTTGAGCTCCAGAGTCGCTAAGCAGGACTCGAACCGGACGTGTGACCCCACCAATGGATTCCTCGTCCGGAGAGCAATCCATTGGTGGGGTCACACGTTCGGTTCGAGTCCCATTTAGCGACTCTGGAGCTCAAAACGCGTCTAGAGTTTTGGCCGCCCCCACCGGTCTTCTGGCCCACTGTGATGGTCGTGGCGACGGCCTCGGCGAGCGGGGAAAGGCGAACGGGGACGGTGCCGCTCGCAAACGACAACGACGCAACGACGCCGCAACTCAATGGATCCGCGTCCCGCCGCGTCCCGCCGCGTCCCACGCTCCGCCGCCGCGCGGTCTACTACACTACACACGCCGCGCCGTATACCCCACTACACTGTGCGCCGCTACGCGCCCTGGCGACCCCGGCCTGTCGCGGCCGTCCCTTCCCTTATCGTATTTCTTGCCGTGATAAGAGGCTCGACGGCACGGCGACGCGGTACGGCACCGCCACCACCACGACGACGACGGCCCGGGGCGCACAAAGGGGGCGCGGTGCGTCGCGCGGCGGTCTGCAGGCGCTCTCTCTCTCTCTCTCTCTCTCTCTCTCTCTCTCTCTCTCTCTCTCTCTCCCCTCCCCTCTCTCTCTCTCTCTCTCTCTCTCTCTCTCTCTCTCTCTCTCTCTCTCTCTCTCTCTCTCACGCCTACGCCTCGCCCCGCGAGTGCGAGAGAGACGGAGGCGCTTTCGCGGCGCGGCGCACGTAGCGAGGAAATTGATATTCCGCGTCGCGTTGTCAATATAAATTATTTTGTCGTTGAAGACTGCCTCACTATGAAATACACCTCGCTGCTTATTTCGCAGGCCTCTCGCGGCGGTGTGGCGCCATGGTGGCACCGTGGAAGAGAGCCGGATGGAGTGGGAGGGGAGGGGAAGGGGGAGGGAGGGGAGGGGAGGGGGAGGGGGGGGGAAGGGGGAGGGGAGTGCCGCGCGCCTTCATGTCTACAAAGCGCGCGCTGGGGGAGCAGCACAGCGTTACTCCGGTGGCAGTGCGTCGCCGTCTGTGTACGAGTAACTCCCAATGTGATTGCCATTGCGATTGGGATTGGCCGCGAGCAGTGCCGCTACACTGTTAAAGCGAGTCGGGGGCGTACAGTGTAGGTACAGTCGGAGGAGCCTCAAGCCGCGCGGAGGAGCGTTGCTGTGATACTTACTGGCTGCAATGCCACGTAAGTCGCCCATCCCGCGTCCACACACGCACACACACACACGCACACACACACACACACACACACACACCAACACACACGCACACAGCGCTGCCGATCCTCGCGCTGCAGTCTTGGACGGCACAGGTGCGCCAAGCACTCCCTTGGGAGGCTCGTTCTGGGCAGTGTTCCTTTGCCTGCGCCCCGCCTCGCCCCGCCCCGCCCCGCCTCGCCCTGCCTCGCCCCGCCTCGCCCCGCCTCGCCCCGCCTCGCCCCACCTCGCCCCGCCTCGCCCCGCCTCGCCCCGCCCTGCCGCGCGGTGCTATTGGTCCGAGTCCAAGGTCCGCGATAACTCCCCCCGGGCACCGAGCCCTCGCTGGCCGTGCCTGCCCTGCCCGGCCGTTGCCGGCCCTTCCCTCCGACTTCGGACTCCGGTCGCCAACGCGGGGCCGCAGAGCGCTCCGCCACTGGGAGCCAAGAACGGCATCCCCTCCGGATGCTGCTTTAACAGGCGCGTTCTCATCACAGCGGAGGTCCGTTCGCCGGTAGGCTCGGACCGTCCGCACTTGGAGGAACCTCGAAGCGTCGCTGCCACACTGGCGGCCGTGACAGTTGGCGAGATTTGAACGGACTGTTGGGCCACTGTTGCCTTGTTCACGGCCACATCGTTTCCAGGTGCTCGGAACCAAAGCGCAGTGCGAGGCTGCGAGGTCAGACCGCTCCGCTCCACTCCGCTCCAGGCTGCCGCGGGCGGGCCGCGCGTCGGGCTGCGGACCTGCGGACTGCGCCCAAGCCCAAACTAACTAACTGTACAGTGGCGTGCCGCCCCGGCGCCGCCCCGGCGCCGCCGTGCCCTGGCTGGGAGTCAAGGAGCCCCTGCGATGCCGGGGGTAGGCAAGCCCGCGCAACAGGGAACTTCTGCGGGCCTGCCCAGCCAGCCGGGCGCTCACCCGCACCGCGCGCACCGCGCCGCACGCACGCTCTGTCTCTCTCGCACCCACGGCGCGGCCCGTCGGCCCGTAGGGGTGCGAGAGAGACAGACTCGGGCTGGTTTAATTCCCGACTCGGGCCTTCCCTGCCGAGCCTCTCGAGTGCTGAACAGCGGGGCCATTCCGAGCCTCGCTCTGTCTCTCTCGCTCTCGTGCGGCGCCCCGCAAGCCACGCCAGGGTGCGAGAGAGACGGGCGAGCCGCTTCGGACACGCTCCGCGGGCTGGAGGCTCCAGCCTGCTCCAGCGGCCGCCCGCTTTGTTATACGAGAAAAGCTGCCCCGCTGTGATACCCTTGTCTCGTATTCCCGACCAAGGCGTGCAAAGCGAAAACGCTGGCATTTAAACCTCGCTCTCCTAGCGCTCCTCTCTCCCACTCTCACGCGCCGTGCGCCAGCGGCGCCAGCCCAGCACTCTGCCTCTCCCTCGCACGCGCGGCTGAGCCGCCAGGCCCCCACAGTGGGCCAGAAGACCGGTGGAGGCGGCCAAAACTCTAGACGCGTTTTGAGCTCCAGAGTCGCGAAATGAGACCCGAACGGAACGTGTGACCCCACCAATGGGCTGCTCTCCGAACGAGGAATCCATTGGTGGGGTCACACGTTCGGTTCGAGGCGTGTTTAGCGACTCAGGAGCTCAAACCGCGTCAAGTGTTTTGTCCGCCTGCGCCGGCTTTCTGGCCCACTGCAGAAGGCAGCGAAGGCAGCCAAGCCAGTGACGACTGGCGTCATTTTTCCGTCCGGTTTGCGCCTACAGCCGAGCCTACAGCCCACACTCTCCAGCCACTGCCGCCCCAGAGTTCCAGACAAAAGAAGTTCCGCCGTGTGTCCGTGAAAGCAAATGGGAGAGAAGGGATGATAAAAGGATAAAACGGACCGTCGGCCAGATTTAATTCTTCGAGGGGTGAGGGAGAGAGTGAGAGCGAGAGAGAGAGAGAGAGAGAGAGAGAGAGAGAGAGATGAGAAAAAGGGTCAAACGTTGTCTAAACCTTAACCGCTGCCTGGTGGAGGGTATTAATTTCTGTTGCCCTCAGACGGAGGGGGACGAAATAACTCTACCGTGCTCGATAAGAAACGAAACACTTTTTCCCCCGTCTTTTGCCACGCGGCACGAAGAAGGGCAGGGCAGTTAGTGACATCCCCAATCGGAAACAGATAGACTCTTTTCTGTCGAGTCCAACAGGAGGAGCAGAATCGACGCAGACACGCTAGCTGCGTCACAACACACGGTGGTGTGCGATACCGTGTGGGCGTGTGGGTGTGTGTGTGCGTGTGTGTGAAAGTCAATGTGTGCGTGTGTGCGTGCGTGCGGCGGGCAGAGCCGTTATAGGCCTGTACCGTGTAAGGGCCCCACGGGGATAATTCATTCATCAATTAGTCCAAAGAAGCTCGTATTGAAAACTCGCCGCGCCCCTGGGGAAGACCCGTAAGAGGGGGGCGAGGTGAGGTGGGGTGGGGGTTCGGGTCAGACCGGTGGAAGCATTGCGAAGCGTTGCCACCCCACAAGGATCATGCCGTGCGTGTCAGGGACTTACTCTTTTCACAACTTTTCGGAATTTTTACAAGCGTGCGTCGCTAAAAGTTGCAAACTCTCCTTGACGGAGGCTCAATCATTTTATCCGAGACACAAATACTGAGACTCTCACATTTAAACATTAACCAGGGGACGCCAGTGATGGCGGTGCGGTGGAGCGGAGCCCATAGCAGAGCGGCCACAAATGAAATAGTCGCGTAGTGGTCTGGAGCCGTTATTATTTCGCGCGCGCGTGTGTGTGTGTGTGTGTGTGTGTGTGTGTGTGTGTGTGTGTGTGTGTGTGTGTGTGTGTGTGTGTGTGTGAAAGGGGAAAGGGAAGGGAGAGAGAGGGGGAGGGGGCCCGGGTACCAGGCCACGGCAACGAAGAGCGTTTCCAGGTAGTGTTAGGCCATGTAGTAAACCTACTTGGGGCCCACGCGCGGGAAAGACACACACGCTGGCACACTGTACACACACACACACACTCCACCATGCAGAGAAATGCAGAGCACGCAGGAGGGCGGGACGCGCTCGCAGGGTTCCCAGGGGATCGGGGTATGATCCGGGTAGACGTTCCCCGAGGAGGACGGGGGCGGCAGCGCGGCAGCAGCCCGATGCGCGTCCGGGAGAGGAGGCGTCACGGCGTCAAGGCGATGCACTGCTAATAAGTGGACGGACAGACAGACAGACAGACAGACAGACAGACAGACAGACAGACAGACAGACAGACAGACAGACAGACAGACAGACAGAACGAATGGCAATCTGAATGTGGTGATCCTTGCGTTGCAGTCCGCCAGAGGTGGCCGCCGTGCCGCCTGCCCGAATGGCTGCGCGCGCACCACGCCTGGCAGTCCCTCAACAAGCACCTGCAGCTGCAGGTGGGGCTGCACAACGTGACGCTGCGCCGGCTGCGCGGCCACCACCGCCACCACCTGCACCGCCACCACCAGGACGCCGACGAGGCCGCCGAGGACCAGGACAACGACCTGCACGTCGGGCCGCGGCCGCGCGCGCAGACCGACCAGCACGCCGTCAACGTAAGCGAGGGCCTCCCAGTGACATGTGCTTTGGACGAGTCTCGGTCTAACCTAACCTCAAACTTGCAGCTCCACGAGGAGTCCATGACGTGCCACTCGGTGACGGAGCGCAGCGACCGCGTCGTGCAGCTGGTGGCGCACGTCACGCTGGGCTGGTGAGTAGCAGGAATGCCTCTCTTTCATCACATCGCCTCAGCCACTCCCCTCGAATTACTCAAACCGACGATCCGTGAGGGAGAAAGAACACTTTTATTTAGAATGTGTTAGCTGGTACCAAGAAATGTTGAATGAAAAAATGGCCAGGGGAGCGGGCTAGAACTCTGGACGGCCGAACCATGACTCAGCTCCGCCGCCCGAAAAGCCCGAAAAGCCCTAAAAGAAAAGCCGCACACGTCGAGACTGATGCGGCAGTCCGGCCAGTCCTTGGGGCAGTCCGCTGCGCGCTGGGCGTCTTGTGGAAGTAATTAGAGACGGCACGAAAAATGGCATCCATTACCGCGCCTCGATGCCGAACCTGTCTCTCTCGCACTCGTGGGCCGTGCCGCCGTGCCGCGAGGGGTGCGAGAAGGACAGGCTGCAGTCACCGCGCCATTTGTCACGGCCAAACTTGTAACCCAGTCCGAATAAAAGCGATTCGCCTGACTCTTTCTCCTTCTCGCCCGCAGCGACAGCGGCTACAGCTGCCTCCGGCTCTACCAGCGGGACAGGCACGTCATGGAGATGCAGCGTTCGGGTAACTATTTTTGAAAACACCCGCCGCGTTTTCCGCGCGTTTGATTGGTCGGCCGGACAGGGCTTTGACTGTGCTCTTCCCGCAGCCCACACCGGAAGCGCCGAGGAGGCCTGCCGCGCTGACAACTTCGACCCGCTGTCCGAGCGCTTCACCACCTTCATAAGTGAGTACGGCCCTCGCCCCGTCACCCCGTCACTCCGTCACTCCGCCACGGCACTGCATAAAGGCCACGGGCCGCGTAAAGGACTGGAATAACCGAGTGGCACAGTGGACTGCCAGTCGCGTGGCAGGGACCGGCCTGGAGTCAGTCTGGCCCCAAGTCAGCCCTGCCACAAAAAACCGGTGGAGGCGGTCAAAATTCAAGACGCGAAACAGGACTCGAACCGGACGCATTTAGCGACTCTGGAGCGCTAAACATGTTTTGGCCGCCTCCACCGGCCTTCTGGCCTACTGTATCCTCTGCCCCGCACGGCGAGCCAGAGTCCGCCACTCGGACATCGAGCAGCGAATGCAAGTTGCTCCTCCATAACGCACGCCCCTGCAACTTTAACCCGACTCCTTGCCGTGTGGCGTGGCCTGGCGTGGCCTGGCGTGGCCTGGCGTGGCCTGGCGCGGTCGGCGGCCGGCAGCTCGCGCCTCGCGCCCCGCGACACCCAGGAGGGTGGCGATTAATCGAAGCGGATCAAAGATTCAGAGATTGACGCGGCGTCGTGACGTCATCAAGAGGGGGGCTCGGTATGCGGTCCCGACGTTTGAGACCAGCGCCTCAAACTTTTCTGTTCTGTTTCCCTTGCTCAGCGTCCGACCCCCAGCACAGGCAGTGCCCCTACTCGGGCAGGTACGCCGTCACCAACTACCTGGGCGGCGACATCGTGTGCAGTACGCACCCCAGCAGCAGGGCCAACGACATCATCAACAACAACAAGGACATCGACAACAACGACATCAACAGCCTGGTGCGGCCCCACCCGAAGGACCCGAAGGCCAGCGCCCGCCGCGCCACCGCCTTGGGGTCCAAGTCCCTGGACGTGGGCTGCGGCACGGGCCACACCATGGAGTTCCACTCGCACTGCGAGGCGGACAGCATCACCGGTACGCCCCGCCACCGCACTGCAGGGGATTTGCCAGAAGACCGCAGGAGGCGGTCAAAATCCCGGTCGCGTTTTGAACTCCAGAGTCGCTGAATGGGACTCGAACCGAACGTGTAACCCCACCAATGGATTGCTCTCCGAACGAGGAGTCCATTGGTGGGGTCACACGCTCGGTTCGAGTCCTGTTTAGCGACTCTGGAGCTCAAAACGCCGGCGTCGGCCTCCTGGCCCACTGTGCGTTTGCTCAAAATAGTTGGCATGGTTTTCAGCGTGTACTAACTTTGTTTTCGCAGCGTACTCGTGCCACGGCAGCTGGAGCGACAACGGCACCAGCTTCACCATCGCCGTGCCGGTGTCGGCGACGCTGTCCGGGACGGTGTCCGGGACGCTGCCGGGCTGGGGCGTGGGCGTGGAGTCCGGGCCGGCGGGCGCCGAGGCGCTGCGTCGCGACGCGGACCCCGCCGTGCGCCGGCTGTGCTTCGTGTACCGCGAGCTGATCGCCGACGACGCGGGCGCCGTGCTCAACGCGGGCGACGGCGCGGCGGCCCAGAGCGCGCTGCGGCAGCAGCCCTCCATCGTGATCCAGTCCCGCGTGGGCGAGGAGTGCCACCGCCACCACCTGCACGGCCTGCACGGCCTCCACGGCCTCCAGGAGCGCGCCCAGGCCCACACCCTCGAGGACGCGCCGCCCGTCGAGGCCGAGGCCGTCTTCTGGGCCTTCGACCTCACGCCCAACGGTGAGGTCCAGGGCAGCAGTGCTCAGTGGGCCAGGAGGCGGCCAAAATTCTAGACGCGTTTTGAGCTGCAGAATCGCTAAATGGGACTCGAACCGAACGTGTGACCCCACCAATGGATTGCTCTCCGAACGAGGAATCCATTGGTGGGGTCACTCGTTTGGTTTGAGTCCTGCTTAGCGACTCTGGAGCTCAAAACGCGTCTAGAATTTTGGCCGCCTCCACCGGTCTTCTGGCCCACTGTGCAGTGTGGCTGAGCCCCGAGGCCCTTTGACACTCATCCCCGCCTGCCCTCGCTCCAGGTCACTGTGCGAACTCGGCCGCCACGCCGAGGTCCGAGGTTCGCCTCCCGCTGCTGCTGCTGCCGGCGCTGCTGGGCGTCACTCGCTGGGCCGTCAGATGATACACCGCCCGGCCGGCCCGGCCGCGGGGCAGGCCTGCGCCGTGACGCGTGGACGCGGCCCTGGACGTCCTGGTCGTCCTGGACGTCCTGGACGTCCTGTCCCCGGACCCCGCCGTCGCCGCGCCGCCACTTTGAGCCACCCGACACGACGCGGGCGCGACGCGGGACTCGGGCAGACTCGGGTGGCTCACCACTCGGCGGCCCGGCTCGCAAAATGGAATCAGAGCGGAGACACTGCGTGATTCGTTTTCAAGGCGCGTTCCATTTTTGGACCGAGTGACGCGAAGAACGGAACCAACTAGTCAACGGACAGCGGAACCAGTTCGTGCTCTCACGCGGAGAAACGATTTCCTTTGAAAAATGTCGTTGCTTGAGGCAGCTGCTTGCTCGGTAACTTATTTCTCTCTTCGACAAACTCAACCCTTCGTCTGTAAAAAAAACAACCATTGATGGTCTTCTTCGCGTGCCAGCCATTCTCTACCTCGAAACTACTGCCGACCTGAGTTCCGCGGCGTCATCGCGGAGGGCTTCGCGGAGTCCGCGGCCGAGGGGCGCGTCGCCCCAGTGTACTGGTGCGGCCAATTGCTTTCGAGGGCGACAGTTAAAGTTGACGCGCTGCTCGGCCCTTGCCGCGGCCCGAGGCGCTTTCCGGCCGATAGATGGCGCTGGCGGCGCGGGCGCACAGTGGGCCAGAAGGCCGGTGGAGGCGGCCGAAATCGGACGCGTTGCGAGCTCCAGAGTCGTTAATTTAGACTCGAACCGAGCGTGTGACCCCATCAATGGATTTCTCTCCGAACGAGGAATCCATTGGTGGGGGGTCACACGTCCGGTTCTAGTTCCATAAAGCGACTCAGGAGCTCAAAACGCGTCTAGGATTTTGGCCGCATCCACCGGTCTTCTGGCCCACTGTGGGGTGGCGGCCGTGGGGGATTTGAGCCTTTTAGTCTTTTAGTCCCTCGCTTCCGCCTTCCGTCTGCCGCCAGGCCGCGCCTTGGCCGCGCCTTGGCCGTCTCCAACCCCGGCCATTGTCACGACTAGGCACGCTGCCAGCCAAACCAGCCAAACCAGCCCCACGGGAAGGGAGGGAGGGGGACGGAGCCTTTGATGATGCGACTCTAGGTCCTCTGGATTAGCCCACGGTTCACGCAGAGCGACGCAGAGTCGGCCGAGACGATGTATAAAAGCCTCCAAGAAAGGGAAACACTTGCACGCGTGTGTTTGTGGGTTTGTTTGTGCACGCTGAATCGTAATTTTCTTCCGGGAGTGACGTGTGTTTTCGGTCGCACTGCAAAATCAACTGCGCGTGCGCTTAAAATTCGCAAATCTGATGCTGAAGGCAGATCATCGTTGGATTTCTTTATTTTTCAAGCAGGGACAAACGTGTGGGATAACCCGAGTGGCTGGTCGGCTGGTGTGAATATCAGATGGTCAGTACGTTTCAGTACCTTTGAAGAAGGTAGTGTTCTTTTGCATGTATCATAGGCAAGCTTGAATATTGATGATATAGTTGCCTTGGAGTGTATATTTCGTATCGTCGTTAAAGACGATATATTTTTTCAATCAAAGACTTTTTTATTTAAGAGTGAGGGAGAGAGGGAGTGTGGGAGTGTGGGAAGGCTTAGGACAGTGTTCACAAAGGATGTGATTTGAATTGTACCGCGAGACTGACTGAGTGATTGATTCGTTCAGCAATTATCTCGTCCTCTGGTTAGTGTGTTAGAGAGAGACAATCAACCATCGACTTCCGGGACTAGTCAGGATGGCGGTACTAACTTAAATGTGTGATAAACGTGGGTCATTGTGGGAGGCGTTGTGTGCATAGTGCTATTGTGTAAACAATTCTTGTTTCCTCTTGAATAGTGAAGTAATAATATATGTACTCGTTAGCGGGAAATCTCTCGCTGATTTGGATGAAACGTGTTTCTTTTTCCATGTTTTGTTTCATAAGAATCTAAGTCAAATTTTACCTTATTAATATAAATTGTTTTGTCAAGTTTAATAAAAAATCGTTACAATTTTTATAAATGGTGTTATTTGATGTTGTTTTTCCACCTGATTCCTCCTCTTCCACTGTCCATCGGCTGGCCTCATCGCGAACGAACCGCTAGCGTATACCGCCCCCACCTGCTCGCAGAAATCCATGGTGGCACCAGCTCGTAGGCAGTGTTACAAACCCCCCAAAATTTAAAATTCAAAAAGACAGCGTAAGAGTCAGATTTTTTAATTTGAAATAAAGAGCGCTTCGAAAAGGGGCTGATTTTGAAAGTGGCAGAACGAGGAATTGTGGAACTGGTGTTCCAGTCCGAGGCCTGGCCGGCCGGGGCGTCGCCGGCGCCACCATGGCACCACCGCGTCGAGCGGGCTGATAAAGAATTCATGCGGCAAACTTGTCGGACAGCGCGCCGCCGCCGCGCCGCCGCGCCACGCCGGTGCCGGGGGACGCAACTAACTTTGGTCGAAATACAGAAGCCCGCCTGGAAACGTGTCGAGCAACGGCAATACCGCGGGGGCGAGGCGGGCGAGGCGGGCGAGGCGGGACAGGCGAGACCGACTCGCGACTCGAGTCGAACAGCACCCGAGAGCGCTTTCGTTTCGCCCTGCCACGCGTTTTGCCCCCATTCCCCCGGGCCAACCACTCGGGAACGCGTCAAGTCGTGTTAGTCACTTTTATGAATAGTTGCCGTCGACGCCGTCGCCCGCAAGCGAATGCACGGACTTTTCAAAGCGGCGGGTGACTTATTTTGGATCGGCTGCCCTGTGAATTTCGCGCCAATGTCAGCCTCATGGGTTGGGAAAATCAGGATTTTGTCGATGCCCCGCGCAAAAATGCCTGCAGTTCCAAGCAAGGGGTCGGCCTCGTGGGACGGTGCCAACCTGTAGCGCCTGCTGGTAGGCCCCTGACAACGCGCCGGTGTGGCGGCGGCCTACCTTGCCCTCAGTGTGGCCGTCTGAGGCACATCACGCCCAGCGCGCGCTCCGCGCGCCTCGCTTCTCGCACCGTTTCGAGGTAAAGAGACCTGAAGTCGGGACGTGGGTCGCAGTCCGTGTTTCAAACGAGGAAATCCACAGCGGGATGTGCCAAAGGCTGCGCCAAACGAGATTAGGTGTTTCCCGCGTGGTGTTGAAGTTGGCGCGCGCTGCGGCCGCAGAGGCGGGGCGGGGCGGGGCGGGGCGGGGCGGGGCCATGTGTGCTGCGGCCGGCAAGTTGGCGGCTTGGCGGGAAAAAAGACCGACTTTGAAATAGTTGCAACGTCTGGAGCGTTGGGATGGAAGGTTCCTCCCCCACTCCCCTCCCACCCTGTCCCCTGCTGCCCAGCCCTCTCCCTCCCAGCCCCTCGAGCCGAAGACTGCAAGTGCAGTGGCTGGCCACCACCGTCCAGGGGTAGCGGTAGCGGTAGCGAGCCGGGTGAGGTCGGCTCCAGGGAGCATCCAGTGATCGAATGACAGCGAGCTGATATTCCATCATGTTGGACGCAGGCGCGAAATGACATGTATCGTGTTCTAATGAGAAACTCTAGAACTCCCTTCGCCGGGCTCTGCGCACACTAACAGTGTGTGTTATGGTGGCACTTCCCCCAAAATGTTATCTTTCGATTTATGGTGGGGGAATAAAAAGAGTGGAGCTTTTACAATAGATTTCATAAGCATTTTATTATAACTCAATTTGAATATTAAAAGCATGAGTAAAACTTAACTAACGGAACAAAAATCATTTCATAAAAGACAAAATATAACATAGTATAGCACCAAAGCTGTATGTACACCACATCACAATTAAAATTACTATTACAAAATACTGATTTCATATTCATAAAAATGCAGAGTAGTATCTTGGATACTCTCCAGTGATGTGGAACCTTTGAAAGGAGATGAAAACTTTACCATGGAAAGTTTCATGATTTGACAGCACAGTATACAGTATATATTTTATGGACTTGCAAAATGAAACTGTACGGATTTTTTTAAACTTCTACTGTCTTATTACATACTATGCGCATTAGTGACATTCCATATTTCTGGGTACTAATGAAGTGTTGACCAACAGTCTATTCAATAATTCTCCTCCCACAACTTAAAGAAAAGATCACAGACAAGAACATATGTCATACATTCATCCATCCAAACGTTGGTCCCACACATTAAAAATCTTACCATGGCATTTAGAGCAATTATGCTTTCATTCACAGCTAAATCTCAAAAGGACTTTAATAAAAAGAAAACCTGAATCACAGCTATAAGTACTTGGGATCCAGCCCAAATACTTAAAAACCAAAAACTAGTTTAAAGCTTTATCAAACACTATACACAATATTCACATACACAAATGCAGTCAATTAAGAGACTTACTTAATTCATAATTGTGTTATCTTACAGTTTAAATATTTTATGAAGTACGGACATAAAAGTAAGACTCTTCTGCATTAGTTTGCGGCACTATTGGACCTTATAGTGGCTAACCCACTACAATGAGGTGGCCTTGCTTCCCCTTGGTGATGGCTGGACTTGCTCCTCTAGTGATGTCGATGACTCCACTTCCTCCGCTGTACGTATGTGAAATGCTGAAATTTAAAGAGAAAATTGTATAATTAACTTTTTGCCACACTAAAGAGAGATCTATATTTAGAAGGTTTTCTTAAAGTTAAAAACACTTACGTTCCTCCTTCGACAATGTTGAGCATCTGAGGTTTCCTTGCAGAGTCCACGATTAAGGTAACCGCCTCAATCAGATGAGGAACTTGCAGAATCAGATCACCCTGCGAGAGGAGAAAACAAATCAAGCATGTTACTTTTCCGCTGTTCATTTTCATGTCTTGGCATTTTCAAGAATACTAAGATCCCTGCTGAGAGGGAGGCAGACGACACCCACCTTGTCCTTCTTGAGGTCGGTGGGGATCCGCAGCAGCAGGAACGAGTCGCCCTCGGCCGTGATGGCGACCTCGTTGAGCGACTCGAAGGCCAGGCGGTGCTTGAGCTTGAAGGTGCGGCCCTCCAGCAGGTACAGCGCGTCGTCCGTCACCACCAGGGCGCGCTCGCGGGGCTTGTAGCCGTGCCGGTCGAACTTGGTCACGGGGCAGCAGTACTGGAAGCACGAACGGCACGTTCAGCGGACTCTGACACTCTCCGGTGCGAACAACGACGGAGAGAGGACACTCACCCTGATCTTCTCCGAGGTCGAGTTCCTGAAGGACGGCAGCAGCGCCCGCTGCTCCTCGCTGAGCCTGTCCTCCACGAACAAGGGCCCCACGCTCTGCGGGTAGCTCTTCTTCTTCCCTGCAACAGGCGTAGAGTACGTCAGGCTCATTTCGACACGCAGACAGTGGGGCGCCTGCGAGGCGGCCGGTCCCGCGGGACAGCCGTGCCTGCCGGCCTGCCTCGCCCCTGCCGCTGGCGATACCCCGCGCGCAGAGCAACGCCGCAGGCAGGGGGTATCGCGACCGTGGACACGGTCCGCGCTGCCGCGCTGCAGCTGCTCGCGCGTTGCGTTCACCGTGGCTACCCTCAAAGCAAGCCTTGCAGTGGGATTGGACTGACCCTTGAACAGCTCCTCGGCGTGCTGCTTGAGCTGCAGCTGCCGCTTGCGCTGCGCGCTCAGGCCCAGGCAGTACTTCCTGGCCTGCCAGGAGGTGTGCAGGCGGCGCAGGATCTGCGACGTCTCGGTGCAGTGCGGCGGTGCCGGCGGCCATGACTTGTCCAGGACGGACTTGGGCAGCGAGCGCGACAGGCGCGTCAGGTACTCGCACTTGGACAGCATGATGAAGCGCCTGCAACACGCGGGCACGCGGGGCGGGTTAGTCGCGGGTTCGAGTCCCGGCAGCGCGCGTTCCACGTTCCACGTGTTCCACGTTCATGCCGCACCTGTTGAGGTCGGTGGGCGGCCCGTTGCGCGTGATGAAGCCCTCGATGAACTTGCGCACGGTGACGGCGGCCTGGCGACGCCGGTCCGCCCTGCGCCTCGCCAGGAAGCCCCTGGCCAGCGCCTGCATCTGGATGGCGGCCGCCCGCATGCGCAGGAAGATCTGCCGCTGCCGCCGGCCCTTCCACACCTTCTGGATGATGGCGGCGATGTGGTGCTTGTGCTGCTGGAAGGCGTCCTCCGTGCTGAACAGCGTGCGCGGCCACCGGATGAACAGCTTGGTGCTGCGGACACGGACAGGCAGTCAGACACCGCGATCACCGCCTAGGGATTCAAACAACGCCGCCACCACCCGCCACACTTACTTGCCCATGCGGAAGTCGTCGGGCTGGTACCCGAGGTGCTTCACCAGCGTGCCGACGCCGTCCTTGGCGGGGCCGCGGTAGTTGGGCCACGTCGCGGGGCACAGGCTCTTGTAGCGCTCCAGGAACGCCTCGTAGGGCCGGCGGTACGCGAAGCCCGCGCGCCGCACGCGGAGGTTCTCCATCAGCCCCAAGTACTTGACCTGCACGCCGAACAAGCAAAATTAGCGCGCGGCTAGAGACAGAGCGACGGAACAACTTTTCTTAGCCCCAGGGGGCCGGCGGGTTGGGCGTATACCCCGTGCGCCAGCGCCGCGCGCGCGCGCCGAGTATCGCCGTCGCTTGGCAGTGGCGTGGCGCCGTGGTGTGCACGCACGCACCTGGTGGATGACGACCTCCTCGGTGAAGATGCCGGCGGCCTGGAAGTCGTTGGGCTTGATGCAGCGGATGTACGACGGCTCCTTGCACATCAGGATCTCCATGAGGCGGTTCAGGCTGTTCTTGAACTGCGTCACCGCCGTCTCGGGGCGCTTCTTGGTGCGGAGCTCGCTCTCGGGGAACGTGGTCTGCGGGCAGAGCGGGGAGGTTAGCACGCCTTGAGAGGAACCAGTTGGAAGTTCAAAACGGGCAGGTGGGACTGCACCTGGGTAACCGAGTTGGTGGAGAACGTCATGGTCTCCCTGAGGTCGCGGAACAGCAGGTCGTTGTTCTTCTCCAGGAAGCCGTCGATGCGGTACGTCACGTCGCCGGCGTAGTGCACCAGCTTGAACTCCTCGCGCTGCATCGTCTTCTGGGTCTGCTTGTCGGCGGTGCGGTGGCACACGTAGTGCGGGTGGCCGTCCAGGTGCTCGTTGAACTTGGCCAGCAGGCTGAGGTCGGTGGGCTCGCCGGGCCGCAGGCACTCCTCGTCGAGGAGGGCGATGAGGCCGCGGTGCCGCTGCTCGATCAGGTCGATGATGACCTTGTTGTCGAAGTACGTCACCGCCTCCCACTCGATGCCCTCGCGCAGGTACTCGTCCTGCTCGGACTTGAGCGTCAGCTCCACGAACACCTGCTGCAGCTTCTCGTTGCAGAAGTTGATGCAGAACTGCTCGAAGCTGAACCAAGAAAACAGTGTGTTAGTTTCACCGCAAGCTTTGAATTCTGGCGGTTGCCATGCCGAGCCCCACCTGTTCTTCTGGAACACCTCGAAGCCGTAGATGTCCAGGATGCCCATGACGACGTCGTTGCGCTCTTCGCGCGGCGGCTGCAAGCTGAAGTTGAGCCTGCGGACCAGCCAGGTGAAGAGGCGGTCGTACACGGCCTTGGCCAGGGCGTCGCGGGCGTACACCGCCATGTCGCGCGACAGCGGGGACGTCACCTTGTCTCCGTGCGCGTCGATGGTGCGGCTCACCAGGGCCTCGCTCAGGCGGCGCGCGTCGCAGCCCAGCAGCTGCAGGACAGGTCAACGGTGAGCACACGGGACAACGGGGCGACGCCGGGACTCGAACCCGCGACTACGCACCTCGGCGATGATGGCCACCTCCTTGGGCTTCTCCACGGCGGCCACGCCGTCCACCTCGGCGAAGGTGATGTTGCCCAGGTGCAGGACGCTCGCCACGATGGCCAGGATGGCGTCCTGGTCCTCCTGCTGCAGCTCCATGGTGGACATGGCGCGGCACATGGCCTGGAAGTCGGCCCTGTCCGTGCTCACCTCCAGGTCCGCGCGGTTCACCTGGTGCTGCGGGTCGACACACTGTGAATTAGACTCGGTCGAGGGAGCGCGAGGCGCTCGCGGCGTGGACACTCACCCCGTTGGTCAGGTAGTGGTACTGGGCGGGGTCACGGGACAGCTTGAGCTTGGCCAGCACCTGGTCGTCGGCGCCCGCCAGCAGCTGGTGGAAGATGTGGAAGTTGCGCTCGCCCGGGTTGTGGTGCACCACGCGTGACTTCTCCAGCAGGTAGCTGAGGATGTTGCCGCCCACGGGGTCGCCGCGGTAGTTGAAGGCGATGTCCATGTACTTGCCGAAGCGGCTCGAGTTGTTGTTGCGGTTGGTCCGGGCGTTGCCGAACGCCTCCAGCACCGGGTTGGACTGCAGCAGCTTGTCCTTGACGGCCTCCACGGTGCGGCCCTTGCCGGTGGCCGCCGCGATGTACTGCAGCACCTTCTTGGAGGCCTCCGTCTTGCCCGCGCCGGACTCGCCTGCGTCGTAAAAACATTCATTTTATGAGAAAGCGTGCAAAGAGCAAGCCACCAGGAGACCGCCGGTTCGCTCGGAGGGGCCAAAATCCAACAATCCGCATTTCCCTCTATCGAACCGCAGTCGTAACTCTGGGCGAACCGCAGTTCCGCGGCTTGCCTGAAACGGCTTGCATCGAGGAAGCAGCCCAGTCCGCTCACCAGAAATAAGCACGCATTGTTCCCGGTTCTCCTTGCACAGCGACCTGTACGCGGTGTCGGCCACGGCGAAGCTGCAAGCAGAAAGCCCACGCATGAGTCAACACCAGCACTCTACAGACACAAAAAAAAAGGAGCAAACGACTTCATTTAATTCACCCGCCGCAACTTTGCTACTTTGTTGCCTCTGTCTCTCTCGCACCCCGACGGGGCGCCCTGCGAGTGCGACAGAGACAGGGCGCTGTTGTTCGACACCAGTCTGCAGCCACGCCCGGCGGCCGGCGCTCCTTACAGGCCCTTTGCGTTTGTTTTTCCGGAAAGCTTCTAAGTGATGAGTATCGATTGTCCGAGAGGCCGAGCCAGGCCGAGCCAGGCCGCAGTGCCTCCCAGGTGCCTTCCTGGACAGCCACTCTATGCAAATCCAGGATCCAGACGGCGACCCCGGAACAGAAAAAGGGGGGGAGGGCGTCTGGAGAGACCGAGTCGGACTGAGTCATCCCGGCGTCGCTGACAGCGAGAGGCCGGCCGCGCGAGGTATTGGGTCGTCGCAGAGGGGGGAGGGAAGACCACAGGGCGACGCCCCCGCTCAGACTGATCCGTCGCTCTGTCTCTCTCGCACCCGCGGGGCGTCCCGCACGAGTGCGAGAGAGACAGAGCGACGACACTGTTCGGGCCACACGGCACAGGCTGATCCGGCGAAGCCACAGCCGATTCGGCGCGCCGGGCCACCGCGACCACAGCCACCATCGCACCGCGTCACAGCCCGTCCTGGTCCGAGTGGCGCCGATAAAGGAAAACGGGGCCGCGCAATCGGTGACGAAACAATGAGGGCGTCCCTTAATTACGTCGAGTCGGGTCGCTCTGTCCCCCTCAGTCCCGCCAGAGGGCAATGGGAGGGAGGGAGACGGCAGTGGAGCGCCTGCGGTGCTCGGGGTAGGCCAGCCCGCAACGCACGCGCGCGCCACGGGGCAGTGCAGCGCGCAGGCGGCGTGCGGCCTTAAGTAGCCTACACTGTCACGCCCGCCAAGCGATTCGCTATTCGCTCGTCGCCGTGCTTCGCTTTGCCTCGCTGTGACGGCGCGGCGGTTCACGTTCGAGACAGGCAGGCAGGCAGGCGGGGTCAAAGCCCGCTCGCTCGCTCTCTCGCCGCTCGTGTTCAAGTCGCGATGTTCCCGACCGGAAAAGAACAAAAAACTTGATACAAGCGGCGGCCCCGCCCCGCCCCGCCCGGCCCCGCCCCGCGCAGTCACGGCAGGGGACCTAACCTCTGGCCCGGCTCGTGCACACCATCTGGATCGTGACCAGCAATCAAGGGCGAGGTAAAACAAAACATGGCGGCGACGGCGGGGCGGGGCAAGGCGGGCGGGGCGCGTGGCTCTAAGTGATAGGACGGGCTAGGCGGCGCGGTTCCCTCACCGCTGTCCTCGGCCAGAGGAAGTTGTCGAAATGCATTCGCCTGATCCATCGTCGTGATGGCAGACAGACGGCCCACTGCCGGACGTCCCGCGGGGTTGCCCCACGCTGGAAAGGACAGTGTCCAACCTTCAGCAGCGCGTCGATTTCGCGTGTCGCGTCTCTCCTCAGACCTCGGGACCGCCAAAGGACGACACGGTCGCTGGTTCCCCTCGCAAGCCGCTGATTTAATCCAGCCTCGCGGAATTCCCTGTTGCATCGGTTTCCCAGACCAAGGGGCCGGTCTGTGCCGTGTGCAGCCCCGCTTTTTCGCGTCACTACACGTTAAGTCCCTTTCCGTTTTCCACGTTTCGCGGTACCGCCGGGCTTATCACACGGCCTGCACGGCCTGCGAGGCATGATTCACCGGCCGGCCGGCCTGGCAGTGACACTCCTTCGAGTTGCCCGCGCACCGATAGCCGCTTAGCGCGCTCAGCTGACTCGGCCGCCAAACCAATCGGCGACCGTCGCGGACGGCCACGGACGGCCACGGACGCGTCGCGGCGGATCGGAGCCGATAAGCTCGGCATTCCTGGTGGCCTAATTGAACGCACCGCCAATCCCTGTGACGTAATTTGGCCGCCGCGCCGGGCGGTGCCGGGCCGTGTCCGACCAACCCGCGGCGGCCGCAGGCAGCGTAGGCCCTTGCAGTGCAGGCCCTTGCAGTGCAGGCCGGCCGGCGGGCAGCCGACCGTGGCGCCGTCTGGCGGCGCGCGCCCGAACACGCCGCCGGCCGCACAGCTGTTTCTGGGCGCGCGACTCGCCGAGTGGAATGGAACACCACCGCCGGCCGGCGTGGCCCTGCGTGGCACCGAACACGTCCAAGACGTCGCTCTGTTCGGAAACGGTTTCGCAGTGGAGGCCTTGGCGGTCGGTTGGTCCATGGGGGTCGTTGCTCGGCCGAAACAGTCCATCGCGGCGGTTTGAAAATGCCTGCCGACCTCAGAAAGTCGGCCAAGCAGCCGCCGCCACGCGCAACCCGCCGTGATGCACTTGATGATGCAGCGGGCGCCGGCAAGGCGGCGGCGTGGTGCCGAATGCACCTGTCACCGCCCGGCTCGGCCCGGAGCGGCGCGGTGGCCAGAGGCCGCGAGAGGCCGGCCACAATCGCGCATGTCTCGAGGACCGCACGCTCCCTCTGGCATAACGTTGCACAGTGGGCCAGAAGACCGGTGGAGGTGACCAAAATTCTAGACGCGTTTTAAGCTCCAGAGTCGCAAAAAGTAACTCGAACCGAACGTGTGACCCCACCAATGGATTCCTCGCTCGAAGAGCAAACCATCGATGGGGTCACACGTTCGGTTCGAGTCCCGTTCAGCGACTCTGGAGCTCAAAACGCGTCTAAAGTTTTGGCCGCCTCCACCGGTCATCTGGTCCACTTTGCGTTGGCGCGCCGCGGACCCGACAGCTTCTTTTAAATTTTAAATCCCGGCGCGGCGCCAGTGCGCCAATGCCTTTTGTTCGGCATCGATAAGCTCCGCTGCACGTGTTTATTCGAGATAAGATACAGCCCGGATCGAACGAGCCCCATTCCGATCGCAGCCAGCGCAGCCGGCCAAGCAGCCAAGCGGTACCGGTTTGCATTGCACTGTCGGGAAGCTCTGCTCGAATTTAGAGATGGGCCGTTCGTTTTCGCGCCCGTAAGACGCCGACCCCTTCGCGCGCGGCACGGACGGAGATTTACCGCTAGCTTGATATTCGGGTATTGATTTCGCGATCCAGTGTCCGTCTCTTTCTCTTTTACGTTCCATTAGTTAGTTACCTGGCGTTTTGGACCGGTAATCGATTTCGTTAATGTTTGGCCGCGTCGCCACGCCCTGCGGCCCCGCCGGCCCCGCCGGCCCCTCCCTTGCCCTTCGACCCCGCCTTCGGGCCCTTCCTAGCCTTCCTCGCAAACGCCGCGCCTTAAAACGATTCGTGTCAATCATCGTTATCAAAACCAGACCGCCGCCGTGGCTTTATGGCCAAAATGAGCTTTAAGCGGCTTTTGCGCCGAGGAGTGCTGACGGTGCTTGTTTCCGAGCACGCTCGGGTAGGGAGACATTAGAGAGACTCGCAAGAGGTCTTTCTAGGGTCTCTCTAAAATCTCTCTAAGGTATCTCTAAAATCTCTCCAAAATTTCTCTAGGGTTCCTCTAAAATTATTCTTTGGTCTCTCTAAAATTTCTCTAGGGTTTCTCTAAAATCTCCGTAAAATTTCCCGAGGGTCTCTAAAATTTCTCTAGGGTGTCTCTAAGACCTCTCTAGGGTCTCTCTAAAACCTCTCTAGAGTCTCTCCAGGGTCAAGCCCGCGAGGGAAAGCCCGGCGCGGCAAATGGCAGCGTTTATCCCGCTGAGCTGGCCGTCAAGCTGGTCATCAAGCTGGACGTCGCGAAGCACTTTGTCACTCACATGTGCGGCGGCGCGTCGAAGAAGTGCGTCTTCTGGTACTCCTCGATCACCTGCGGCGTGTAGATGGGCAGGTCCTGGAAGGGGTTCACCGAGACCAGGACCTGGCCGATGTAGGTCTGCAGGGACAGAGACACGTGCAAAAAAAAAGATAAAAACATTGTCACGCCCTTGTTTTGTTGCTTTTCTGTTGACACCGAGGTGGACACTCACGTAGGGGAGGTTCTCCTTGAACCTCTTCCTGAGGTTCTCGACGAAGGCCCGCTCGTCCGTGTGGTTCTCCAGCATGACGGCATCCTGGACCCCCACGCGGTCGCGCTCATGCAGGCTGTGCTCCATGTCGCTGCAACGGAACGGGAAAGGACAGACCAATTAAACGTCGCGCTCCAACGGGAATCGAACCCGCTCCAAGTCCGTCAGGAAGAAAATGAGTTTATTCTCGGAGGCCTCTCGCTTCCCCCCTCGGCCTTCCGTACTGTCGTGCCACGCGTCGTGCGTGGCATCGGTAAAGCAAATCACGGCGAGAAAGAAAGAAAGAAGACAAATGTGCGTCGAGACAGATCGCAGCAAGGGAAAGTCCTCAAAGTCGTCAAACTGCAGCTGCCGGTGCTTCTCACTCATTCATCTTTATTTCTGATTCCTTTTTATCTGAAAATGACTGGCACATTCATTGGGCGGCCCTCGAGTCCGCTTGCCAAGCGGTGGCAGTGTGGTGGCACGGCCGCCAAATCCCTGGTGACGCAAAATGCGCCGGGAAGGACCTCAACACTTCATCCCCGGCCTCAGCTTCGGCAAGGCACGTTCCGCCCACATGACGGCGTGCACGAACCACGTAACGCCGCGTCGTCGGCGACTCGTCGCGCGGCGGCCACGCAGTGGGCCGGAAGACCGGCGCAGGTGGCCAAAACAACTCTTAGACGCGTTTTGAGCTAGAGTCGCTAAATGGGACTCGAACCGAACGTGTGACCCCACCAATGGATTCCTCGTTCGGAGAGCAATCCATTGGTGGGGTCACACGTTCGGTTCGAGTCTTATTGAGCGACTGTGCAGCTCAAAACGCGTCTCGAGTATTGGCCGCCTCCACCGGTCTTCTGGCCCACCGTGCGGCGAGGCCCCTGCCAACGCGCCCTTGACTCTCGCTTCGCTACTCGCTCGCCAAAGTTCGCACAGTGTGGCACCGTTGGCGCCGCCGGTCCGCCGCCGGCAGATTGACAGTGAATCCGAGTTATCTGATACACTTGCGGGCAACTCATTGGCAAGGCTTTGCAGCGCGACAACAATAATAAGCAATAAACGCCGGCTAATCTGAGCCATCCAATGTCCGCGTGAATGCAAAGTGCGAAACTGCGCTCACCGAGGAGTAGTCAAGAGCAGAGAGCGTATAGAGTCCACGCAAGAAATGACAAAGCAATCCGACACGGGAACATGCGTATCTATCAATTTCGCCACAACGCCTGCTATCACACACACCGCACTCAAAACTCGATGCACAGCGAAAAATGTCGACATTGTTTTTGGTCAGTGCAAAAGATAAGTAGCAACGCTTCGCACATAAGGACTGCTGGGAACCCAACTCGACTCGGCCGCCGTCGGAAAGGGCAAGTGTTGCAGACGCCGCTGAAAACAGAAGCCATTTGGCGGCCTTGGAGACACGTACTCTGCGCGGGGGTATGGGTACCGGGTATCCATGGCGACGGATGGACCGCTCCAGTCAGCAGGCGTGGCGTGGCGTGGCGTGGCGTGGCGTGGCGTGCGTGGCGGTCAGTCAGCCTGCACCGCCTTGACTCGTTCGACTGGCGCTGCTGCTGGCGCACGCACCGCCAGGAGGACGACCACCGTCAGGGCACGGCGACGTCACCAAGGCCTTCCTTATCGCTCCCGAAGACGGTCGAAGACGGTCCGCGCCACGAGTACTTGGGACGCGGGGAGATCGCCGAACTGACCGCGGTGGTGGGCGGACCGAGCGGCACTGCGTCCTGCGTCCCCGCGGCGTGGCCCGCGCCCGAGCCTGCGCCCCGCGCCGCCACCGCCACGCCCGCGGCAAGGCCCGCGGCAAGGCCAGCCAGTCAACACAGTGTACAGCCCTGGGCCGGGCCCTGGGCCACCCCGCACAGTGGGCCAGAAGGCCGGTGGAGGCGGACAAACTCTAGACGCGTTTTGAGCTCCAGGGTCGCTAAATGGGTCTCGAACCGAACGTGTGACCCCATCAATGGATTGTCCTTCCAACACCGTTCGGTCACACGTTCGGTTCGAGTCCTGTTTATAGCGACTCTGGAGCTCAAAACGCGTCTAGAGTTTTGGCCGCCTCCACCGGTCTTCTAGCCCACTGTGCCCCGGGCAGCCCATGGGCGACGCAGTGCCGGCGACAGACTTTACAACCTCGCCGCCACGCCGAGCATAAACATTCGCGAAACGTTGTCGAAAGGCGCGACCAAACTAGAACACTCGAAATAATTCCACAAGTTTTAAAATAAGTTGACGAACAAACGCATTCGATTCGAAGAGAGACATTGCTGGGGATCGCGTCGGCCGTTTTACGCGAAGACTGTGGTCCAGTGTTGTGGCGGGCACTGGAAGCAGCGCGTCGAGGGGCGCGACTCTATCGGCTTGCCCCTCGAACGGAACCTTGAAAGGCCTCCTTGTCCGGCCAGTGTGCGACCGCACCGCGCCACTTCCCCGTACTGGACACTTGAAATGTTGTCACACACACACACACACACACACGCGCGCGGTCATTTCTTACTGGCGACGGTGTGCAACTCTCGCAAGTCTTAGTATTATTGCAGTCCGCAGCCAAACATATGGCTCGAGGAAAAATCAAAGCACTGCTGGGGCGGTGTGTGTGGCTGGATTAGAACGATACTACACCGTAAATCAGCCCCCCCCCCGGAGAGCAGAAGAGAGGAAAAGTGCGAGTATCGTAGGTGTGTGTGTGTGTGTGTGTGTGTTATCGAGAATAAGCACATGGGACACGCGTCACCTACGCAAACAATACACGAGGAGAACGGCAACAGACAGACAGACAGACGGACAGACACGGCGATCGAGTGCGGACGGAGGGACACTGGCACGAAGGACGGGCTGGAGGCTCCGCCAGGCTCGGCATTTGAATACGCGACGGACGGTGCAGGCGGTGCAGGCGATGCAGGCGATGCAGTGCAGGCGACACGACACGCCTTCCTGGTTGCAGCAGGGAATGCGGAGCGCGGAGCGGCACGGCACTGCAGTGTCGATGGCATCGGAAGGACAGCCAGGAAGGCTCCGTCCGCCAGGCGAGGACCGCCAGGCGAGGACCGGAGGAGGACGACACGCCGGACGGCCCGGAGCGAGAGAGAAGAAAAAGACGAGCTTGCCGTCACGCCACTATCACTTTTCCAGCAAGCGCCCCCCGGGGGCGCCAGGCCCGTGACGGCGTGAGTGAGCCAGTCACACCAGTTGTCACGTCGTGTCACACGTCGACGAGCTGTGACGAACGGTGACGAACAGCGGTGCACTGTGACGAAGTGTGCCCGAACGTGACAGGCTACACCTGGTGCAGCGCGCTGCGGGGCAGCAAGGCGGGGGCATGCCCATGGGCACAACAGTCAAGTCGGTATCGTTTTACACAAACGGCACGCTGGCCGCGCTGCCGCCGGATGTGTCGGCCTGGTCGGCCCGGTGTCGGGGGAGCAAGGAGCACCTCCTGGACGCACGCCAGCCCGCCGCCAAACCCAACGCGCCGCCGGTCCGCCGGTCGCACCGTCGCGTACGTGCACGCGTCGGCCAAACGCCTGGCGGCCTGGCGTACGCCGCGCGGCACAGGAAAAAACAAACATTCAGAACCGGCAGCGCCGCCACCGCCCCCGCGCCGCGACGTTTCGCGGGAAATCAGTGTCGGCATTACGGCGTTGATTCGCGTGACGCGGTTCGGCGAAATGCGTCCGCCGGGCACACTGCCAACAGCCCCCGCGGGCAGGCAACGCAGCGCGCAAGGCGCACGCCAGTGTGGCGGGTGGCCTACCCGCCCCTGTCTCTCTCGCACTCGCGGGTGCGACAGAGACTGTAAATCCGGGCGCGCCTAATCCAGGTCCCAGCCCGGTACTCGCAGCGGCAACACCGTGAAATGCATGCCGGCGCGTGGGCCGTGCGGCGCGGACCGGCGGGACGCCGCTCTATAGAGTTGCCACTCGGTCCAGCGGCGCTAAGGACCCGCAGGCCGCAGGGCGTGCTATAGAGTTGCCACTCGGCCGACGGCGCTAAGGATCCACGCGCAGAGTCATGCTTCCTGATAATCCACGCCACCCGGTCAAAAACTTCGAGGCCCATCTTGCCGATAAGTCGGGGCCGAGTCACGCGCATCCCCTGCAAGGAGGCCGTGGCCGTCCTGGAGGCCCTGGAGGTCCTGGAGGCCCTGGAGGTCCTGGAGGTCCTGGGGCAGCCCGCCAGCCAATCGTGACTCCCACTGATGGGCTTTCTTCCTGTCCTGGCCGATGAGACGGCAGAAACGCACCGCGCACGCGTCTGCACCGGGCCTCTCTCTCGCGCCCCTGCGAGAGAGACGACAGCCCAGGACGGCGGTGGCGACGGCGGCGACGTGTAGAGGTGTTATTCTAATCCAACCGAGCGCTCGTCGTTCGTTCATCCGGGACAAGGTCTCGCGCCGCGCCGCGCCGCACAGTGCAGCACCGCGTGGCGCACCCCGGCGCCAGCTTCGCCAACAAGCGCCGCGCCACACAGTTTAAAAGGCCTTACTCCAGTTTGCGGTTACGCCTTTTAGCTGAGCGAGCGCTAGTGCGTGCGCCGTGCCGTGCCGTGCCGTGCCGTGCTAGCGGCGCTGTGGGAGCCACGCCACGCCTGGCCATGCCGCGCCACCGCCAGGCCCTAGACGTGCCGACCGCGGAGCCGCGGGGTCGGGGACTCGTCAGACTCGTTAATATCGACAATGAGCCGCATTATCCCAGTGCGCCAGCCTCTCAGCGCGCTCAATTTCTCATATTCTTGCGTCACGACAGCCAGCCGCGGCGCGTGAGCCGCGCGAGCTGCATATCCGTTTCCGCGCGAGGCCGGCCCGCCGGCTCGGCTTCCCGGCGGTGCAGCGCGGGAACAACAACAAGCGGCCGTTTCCCGAATTCCGCTGAAGAAAAGCCAGCGCACGGAAACCAAGTTTGAAAAGCTGCTCCCCGCGTCAACGTGGAGGTCGAGTGCGTCGTCGAGGTGGCCGTCGATGCGGGCACTTTCTCGCGGGTGCGGGGAAACGCATGCAGTGCAGTGGCAGCGAGAGAGACAGAGACAGTGAGAGAGAGACAGAGAGAGACCGCGCGCCGCGTCGGCCCATTCAAAAGATGAGACCGATTAGCGACCAGGTGGTGCAACACTCCCTTTCAAGTGACGCCTGTTTGTTAATTAGAAGCTGCGGGCTGTCGGCTGTCTCTCTCGCACCCCTACGGGACGCCGGGCACGCCCCACGAGTGCGAGAGAGACCTCCCCTCCCGCTGCGGGCGCCCCCAGTCTCTCTAGGGCCCTACTGGGCCTCGTGCTCACGCCGCTGCAGCGTGACACTGCGCGGTGATCTGTCTCTGTCGCACTCGCAGGGCGTCCCGCAGGGGTGCGAGAGAGACAGCCTGCTGTGGCAGTGTAGCGGCTTCGGCCCCTTTGTTGTCCAGAGGTGCCATTCCGCCCGCGACGCCCAGCAGACTGATTCCGAGAGTCATTTGTCTCTCTCGCGCCCATGCGAGATGCGCCGTGAGTGCGAGAGAGACAGAGCGACGAGGCCTGCAAGTTCCACGCTGTCCCGCCGCGCCAGCGCCTTGCCTCGCCAACGCCCCCTGGATTGCCTGCATGATCACCGAGACCGTTCGGGAACTCGAGCCGGCTGCAGGCCGAGCCCGAAAGTCGTCGCTCTGTCTCTCTCGCACCCACTCGGCCAGCTCCACGAGGGCGACAGGGACGGAGGAGCGCCGTCCGGAATCAGCCTGCAGGGCCACACTTTGACCCGGCGTGGTCTGAAAAGAAAGGCGGAGAGACTCGGCGGTTACCCGAGCCCCGGTTGGGGCGGGGGCAGGCCTGGGGCAGGCCTGGGGCCGCTGGGGCTTGGGGCAAGGGGCCCACGGGCGTGGCGTGCCCCCCGCGGGGCCGCGGCGGGCCCTTCCGCTGCCCGCAAAGACAGAGAGAGACACACAGTGGGCTCCAGGGTCGCTAAATGGGATTCGAACCGAACGTGTGACCCCCACCAATGGATTCCTCGTTGACGCGTCTGGAGTTTTGGCCGCCTCCACCGGTCTTCTGGCCCACTGTGAGACAGAGAAATAGTGATTTCAGGACGGCCCCGATTGACCTCCACGTCGTTCCAGCTAATTGGTGCACTCAACGAGGCTGCAGGCTCATTCCGAAACAGAGCTTTCGTCGCTCTGCCTCTGTCGCACTCATGGGGCCTCCTGTCCCGCGTGGCGGTGCGAGAGAGACAGAGCGACGGAGGCGGCGAAGGCCCTTTTCCTCAACTGCCTTGCGGTCGACACGCCACGCCGCGGCACGCGGACTGCGGCCAGAGTGTCCGGCGATGTGCGGCAATGCGCGCGGCAGGGGCGTGAAGGGAACGGACACACCGCGCCAAACGTTGCACAAAGAAATCGAGAAATTGTGCCGAGACTGCGTGGAACTGCGTCCGTGGAACAGCCGGAAACCGAGAGTTGGTTTGTTGTTGCGCTGTCACCGGAACGACTTGTAAAATTCAAGTTCCTTACTGCCTGCAAGCTGCCCGGTTGATACACTGTTAGGTTCACCGCCTTAAATTTTTAAGGCAGACACCCAGGAGGACCACCGCGGCCACGATCAAGTTAAAATTCATAATCTCCTGCCCTCGCGTAGAGTCCAGGCACACACACTGCTTGTTTATTTTCATTTTCATCGTGTAGCCTCACGCATTACCCGCATTACGATGCAATTAGAATCAAAGCTTACACGCCCCGCATCTTAATTGGCCGCCGAGGCGCACTCCAGTGTAGGAGAAGGAGGGGGGGCGCCACGCGTGCTAACGAACAAGACCCAATGACCCCGCGGTACAATGTTTTGAAAACTAAAAATATTTTTAACGTTGTGCCGTAGGGTAACGCCGCCCTCTTCTGCTTCCTCACTCGGAAAAAAATATAAACGGTAACGTCAGGGTAAAGTCACGAACATTGATAAATCTATACGTGTGCGCGTGTGTGTCTGTGTGTGCGCGCACGCGTCGAATTCCATACGGGCAGCACGGCAAGGAAAGCAGCCTGACCAAAACAGAAATTAGAAAAAGAGTAACCATACACGTGCTCCGCCGCTCAGACGTGCGCTTTCTTGGCAAAGCCCCGTCTCGTCTGCGTACACTGCGTACACTGCGAACGCACGCCGGACGCGACGGACACACACGGCGTTGCTAAATGGGACTCGAACCGAACGTGTGGCCCCACCAACGGATAGCTCTCCGAACGAGGAATCCATTGGTGGGGTAACACGTTCGGTTCGAGTCCCATTTAGCGACTCTAAAGCTCAAAACGCGTCTAGAGTTTTGTCCGCCTCCACCGGCCCACTGTGGGCCGGCCCAACGAGAAACCCGAGTCGGGCGAGTCGCCCCCTCGCGGCGATACCCCGCGATAACACCAGCGCGTGGTGTATCACCGAGGAGGGACGCGCGAAAAGGGTGGCGTGGCGTTCGGACAGGTTGACTTGGAGAGCCCACACGTGATCATCGGCGGCTTTCTTCCCCGCCCCGCCCGTCTCGGGTGGCTGCATGGTGTGCCGCCGCGACGCCTACACTGCGAGCCGCCAGAACAAGCGGACTATCGGTGCGAGCGGATCCATTCCGTCGCTCTGTCTCTCTCGCACTCATGGGGCGCCCCGCACGGGTGCGAGAGGGACAGAGCGACCCACGGCCAGGCCGAGGGCCAGGCGGAAGCAGAGTAACGGCGAGCACCACACCGCGTTCTTTATGCCTCGGAGTGTGATTGGGCGGGGCGGAGCGGGGCGGGCGTCGAAAGGTTGCGTCACCAACAAGGCGGGGCGGGGCGGCCCGGAGTCGTTGCCGGCGGCCCGGGGCGGCAAGGGCTGAACGAACAGTCACCGCCTCCGCGTGTACTACACCAGTAAACAAACCGGCCCGGCGACGCGGAGAAGACACCCCGGGACTTCCCCTGCCGGTACTTTATGGCGGGAAAATGGGGCCGCGAGGACATCCAGCACCTCGTTGTGGGGACAAACGCGCGGCGCACACACACACGCGGGAGAGCCACTAACTATAAGATAAACTCGGGAAATGCGTCTTTTTGACGGTGTAGTCGGGATGCGTCCGCCGAGGCTCACGCCGCGACTCCGCGACTCCGCGGCTTACAAGGGGAACGGCCGGTTACTCATCGACCTCGCCGCGCCACGCCTCGGCCGGCTGCCTCTGCCTCGCCCTGCCTGCCTTTCGCCCTGCTCTGGCTTGGCTTGGCCGCTGGCACTGCCCCGGCCTCCCCCTCCCCGGCCACCCTTCACCCCGTGACCGAGCGCGAAGCAGCGCGAAGCAGCGCGAAGCGCGGCCAGGACCGACCGGAGACGGTCCGCCGCCAGGCCCAGTGAATCACCGAATCGCGCCCCGGGGCCCATTCATAAACGCAGAGCGGACTCACATTGTTCGCCACGGTTCGAAGGGGGAGCGTGCCGGACTCCCTGGTCCTCGCTTACAGACGGTCCCCGACAGTGTGCCGGCGGGGTGAGGCGTTCGTTTCGTAACTTCTGCCCCTTCCAAACGGCCGGCCGCGGCACTGTGGCTCTCGGCAGTTTTTCCTGTCCCCCTCGGCTTGCGGTTACAGCCTGCTTCGCCTGCTTCGCCTGCCTTCGCCTCCCAGCTGGGAAAAACGAAGAAAGAACCAAGGCAGCGCTTCCTGACACGCCGCCACGCTGGGCCGCGGGGCGCAACCCCAACCCGGGCGCGGTGACGCCGCCAACGCCGCGGTGCCCGTCGTGCGTGCAAGTCCACCAAGTGAACCAAGTGCACCCTTCCCGCAGGGTGAGTCACCGAGTCGCTGGCGCCGCCGAACGACCCCGTCGCGCCAGCCAACCCCACCCTCTTCCTCTCACACACCAAAACCGCCGAACCGGCCGGCCGGCGGCGGTATTCGAACCCGGGACAACGGTACAGCCGCGCCACTGAAAGACACGGGTTCCTTTTGTCTGACCCACGGGCTCAGGTAGTACCTACTTGCCTTGCCACCCACATACTTCCCCCTCTACCCATCCTTCCCGCCGACGGCAGCCCACTCCCCTTTTTTACCCGTCACCGGCTGTCTCCCTCGCACCCCTACGGGCCCACGGCACGCCGCGTCGGGGCGAGAGAGACAGAGTGACAAAGACACACACCCGGAGGAACAGGGCACACGGTCGGCGGGCTGACGGCCTGCCTGCGCCTCCCCCCACGGCGCACTGGCGGTTGACGGCACGCGTGTGTGTGAGTGCGTGAGTGTGTGCGCGGGAGCTGATCAAGCAGCACCTGCTCCTCGCACCGCGCCGCCGACGGCCCGTCGTCGCTGTCTCTCTCACACTCGCAGGGCGTCCCGTAGCGCCGCAGGGGTGCGAGAGAGACAGAGTCGGGCGCCGGTGGTGGCGCCCGCTTGAGCCGCCCACTCTGGGTATCTCGCGTAATCTACCCCGTCTGCCAATCCTATTACCTTCCTGCGGATTCGCCCGGCGGGACTCGTCCAGGTGCAGATAGCGCGCCGCGATAGCAGACTTCGCCAAACAACTTTTAAAAAGCGCATCGCCTTGTTGCGCCTAATCCACCCGGCAGAGACAGGCGAGAGAGACAGAGCGACGCACAGTGGGCCAGAAGACCGGTGGAGGCGGCCAAAACTCTAGACGCCTTTTGAGCTCCAGAGTCGCTAAATGGGACTCGATCCGAACGTGTGACCCCACCAATGGATTGCTCCCTGAACGAAGAGTCCATTGGTGGGGTCACACGTTCGGTTCGAGTCCTGTTTAGCGACTCTGGAGCTCAAAACGCGTCTTTGGCCGCCTCCACTGGTCTTCTGGCCCACTGTGCGCCGTGCGGAATCAGTCTGCAGGGCCGACGACAGGGCGGGGCGGGGCGGGGCGTCCGCCGTCGCACTCCGTAACGGGGCGTACCGCGCCCGACCGCGCCTTACCGAGACTAGAATGCGCGTGGCGGGGCGGGGAGGGGCGGGGCGCGGTGGTCACAATCCGGGTCAACGGGTCACACCGCCGACCCGGGCCAAAGTCGCCGCGGCACTGCAGGCACTGAATCCGCGAGTGATTTCCGCGAGCGACGCGGACGGCGTCCGAAACGCGACGGCAGCGAGTCCGTCGTACCCCGCCAACTGCCCCGCCAACTACCCCGCGGCCCCGCCCCGCCCCACCCCGCCTTCCCAGCCTTTAGCGCCGCTCCGGCGTTAAACTGGCCCTAAAGAGTGTTACCTGGGGCCGGTTCGGTCGGCCCACCCATCAGGATGCTCCCCTTCCATTTAGAGGCGCGAGGCGCGAGGCGGCAGGCCCTTATACTCCAAGGGCCTTCCCCGTCTGTACCGCGCGACCCGGCCCTCCAGTGTAAAACATGAACTGGCCGTTGACGCAACAAAGATCCAGGTGGAGCTACTAAAGCCCGACACGGACAACACTTTGGACTCTCTCTCTCGCTACGGTCACAAAGGACAAAGGGGTTTCGTTAGAAACCGCCTCCCCCCCCTCATCCTAATCAGAAGATCCCAAATTTACAACCCGACTATAACGCCGCGCGGTGACGGCTTCGGAAAATGATGGCTGCTTGTATCCAAATGAAAAGGCGTTTCTTTTACGACATTTCAAGCCTGTCTGTTGGAGATAGGCGGGACTGGACAACCACCATAGAGCGGCGGGGTGTCCGAAAATTGGGCCGGGTGACACAGTGACACCGACTCGGCGGCGGCTGCAGCTGAGAGGCTGAAGGGCCGAATCCGCGAGGCGGTTGCTTCGGACGCCGCCAGATGGCGCGGTTCCGCCGGCTGTCCGTCCTGTCAGTGCCGTGCCGGCCGTGCCCGCCGTGCCGCCGGTGCCGGTGTCGGCTTTGGCATGGAGAATAGAGGGGATGGAGGACCGGCTGGGCCGCCTGGCGCCTGCGTTTTGGACTGCCGGCCGCGTCCGGGGGTTGGGAGTACGCCGCGCGGCCACCACGCGGCGCTGCGATCGCTATGCCTCCACTTTGCCGCGCCACAGCACAGCGTAGAGCCTTCAGACCACTATCTTTACTCACTAAATTGTCCGAAATCGACCCCTTTCTGGAATGTCACTTTGAGTTAACATTTTATATGGGCTCCGAAAAGGTCCAGGGACAAGGCCGAATATACTTTTCCAGCGTACAATGTAAGTTTCTTCATGATAAAGCCTCATTGTCTTGTGGCCAAGTGCATGGGATCTCTGATGCAAGAAATTGGACAAAGTATTTGACTGAATTTTTTGGGTAAACTTATTGATGAGATTAAATCAGGATGCACTTCAATTTAAAACTATTAGTACCTCACTATTACCAATGCAAACATCCACAAACTGGAACATGATCTGGTGAGGTGTTTTTTGGGCTGATAAGACAATATTAGTACTCTCAACCAAAGTTTTACTTAGAACTTTCAGACTTCTCTTCCTTCGATTCTCTTGGAAAACTCCAGATTGGATGTAATATAACTGGAGGATAAATAGGCTGTTTAGCGGAAGAGCAAGCTAAGTCAATTTATACCAACGCTTCACTTTCACCAGGACCCTATTCTCAAAAATATTTAAAATAAAGTAGTGTAACATTTTTTATTATTATGATTGCCATCAGAGGGCTTGGTTACATGTGCAAAATTAGGCCACTCATAGAAGAGCTTAGACTAGCCTTTTAAAGCCAGAATTCTGATTCGTTCTTGAGTTATGCATATTTACGCAAAAAAATAGGTTGTTGCGTAAACTTTTATAACTTATGAATGATTGAGAGTTCAGGGTTCAAACTGCTGGTCTGATTTCAACTGATAGAAGGCCATTCCATCAAAGTCAAACAATTTTTTTTGGTGGGATAGATAGCTATCTGCACAGAAATATTTTGATAAACCATAATTATAGTGTAAATAGTCACCAAAAAAGTGAATACATGTTAAATTACTACTTTGGTGATGTATCTGAAATTTTACTTTGTTCAATAATATATCTTTAAATTTCCCAAATTTGTGAGGCCAAAAGCTTGCTGTAATTGCATGCACGCTGGAGCCGCTGACTTCAATGCAGGAATATCCAACTTACGTGGCACAATATTGGACTTATATTGTTCCCATATTGTTACTTTCCGTAATTCTACTCATATTAACTGGGACAAAACGGGGATATACTCTGATAAACCTTAAAAATGCAGCCATTCCACGCTGGTTTACATGAGTCTTCCCTAAGGACCCGGCGGGAACCAACCCAGAGTGGAGGCATAGCGATCGCAGCGCCGCGTGGTGGCCGGGCGGCGTACTCCCAACCCCCGGACGCGGCCGGCAGTTCATTTCTGACTCGCAGCCGATCCTCCATCCCCTCTATTCTCCATGGCTTTGGGCTGCCCGGGGCCGGAAGTTTCGCCCCGGGGAGTCCTGGACGGAGTCCTGGACGGAGTCCTCCTGGACGCCGGAAGGACCGCGACGAGCCCTCAGGGAGACCGTCCTGGGGGACGCCTTCCAGGGAGCGGCGCGGCACGGCGTGCGCGGGGCGACGCAACGGCAGGTGTTGCTGTCTTTGTTGTTTGATAGAGTGCATGCGCGCACGGCCGTTTTTCCTGTATGCCTGTCGGCCTGTCGCCAAGCGAGTGACTGTCCCAGGCTTCAGATAAGGAGTCAGTAGGGCCCTCGCCAATTATTGCATTTGTTGTTCTTGGTTTGGCGACATTTTCCCAGTATACTTGTTTTTGTTTTCGGGGACTCAAAGCCACCAGCTATGCCCGCAGCTCGCATTCCGAGACGTTTGTCTGTCTTTGTAGGACGAAAGGGAACGAGACCGAGAAAATATTTTTCACGCCTCACGCAAAATCGACTCACCTCCCTGTCAACCGTTGACGTCTCCGTTTGTGTATCCTGGCTTTGCTGCTGAGACTGGCAAACGCCGACCCCGGATTTCGATCACTTCCCGTTAGCACTCATGAACCCTGCGGGGTTTCGCTTCGGCGTCAGCTGTTGCAAGCGCTGGACGTCGTGCACACAACACCACAACCGGCCGGCACGGGTTACCGCCTCCAGAGACACGCCGGGCAGGACTGGGACTGAGGTGAGGTGCCGAGCCGAGCCGTGCACGCTGCCCGCCGCTAGCCAAGTCACTCTGGGGCGGGGAGTATCGCGCCAGCCGCCGCGCCGGCGGGCAGTCGTGGGGTATTCGCGTCCGCAAACTAAAGTCAGAGACCTCTGGTGGCTGAGCTGGAACTAAACATAGCGGGCGACGGAGCAGCGGGTTTTTCAAATTGGAGCTCTCTGTTTGGCCATGATTTTGTGCTTTTATTCGTATATTGCGCTTTCGATTGAATAAAATGGGTGTGACTTTTCAAAAATAAATGCTGCTCGCTGTTGTAGAAAAACGCTGTCTTGTATCAGATGCCTTTCTAATGTCTAAGAATGAGAGAGAACGTCCAGACCTAACCTAGTTGGCATGTTGTCGGTCCGAGCCATGCCTCCAGTGGCGTCTGCTCCAAGCGCTGACACGGGGAGGAGGGGAAAAGTGGCTAAATATTAAATTTAACAAATTAGAATTGCTAAAATCACGCTCATTTGAGGTCATAGGAGTCTATAGCTTCCGTAGAGAATAAAGTCACAGACAAACAAAGTATAGAATCTAACGAAAGTACATTAATAACGAAGAGAACAAGCCACCTGTTTCGAAAATGGCGGTGCGCCGTCGCACGCTATTCTTGGTTCCTCGGCTCCTTGGAATTGCCTACATTCAGGGGACAACATACAGCGCTGCGCCACGGAACATCTGCGAACTACTCATATGGCGGGAGGTTTTGAACTTGGAACATATCAAAATAGGTTTGGGAAGTACATTTTGATCCGTATGACCTTCATTCTAATGAAGATGCTTCCCATGATAAAATATTGTGGCCTAAAGTGGATCCCAGGCACATGATTGACTACTTTTTGGTGTTCCCAAGAGCTCGGGTTAGGGTGGTCCGACTAAAGCTTTCTCGACATCTTTTATTTTATAGACCTAATGTTTTTTCTTTAATTATTGATTGACTTTTTCTTTGTTTTGTGATCACTGATCATGTTAACCTAATGTTTCCTTAGAACTTCAATGTTACTTCTTCTTGAACAATTGAGTGAAAAACTTACTTATGCAGCTTTTTTCTTTGACTTTTTGTGCGCAAATGAAGTGAAAAACTAATATTCCCCACCTTAATTTAGAAATTGATTTTATTAAATCTTAATATATACTAACAAATTGTTCACATGCTCTCCCTTACTATCACAGTTAAGAGAGAATTATGGCTGTAGTGTCGATTTCTTTATAAACTGTGATAAGGGCAAGCAAGTGAGCAAATTTGTTAGTGTATGTTAAGATTTAATTAATACAAACTTTGAACGAAGGTGAGGAACATCAATTTTTCTCTTCATTTGCGTACAAAAAGTTAAAGAAAAAAGCTGCATAAATAAGTTTTTCACTCAATTGTTCAAGAAGAAGTAACATTGCAGTTCTAATGAAACAGTAGGTTAACATGATCAGTGATCACAAAACATACAAAAGAAGTCAATCAATAATTCAAGAAAAAGCAGTAGGTCTAAAAAAAAAAAGATGTCGAGAAAGCTTTAGTCGGACCACCCCCAACCCGAGCTCTTGGGAACACCAAAAAGTAGTCAATTATGTGCCTGGGATCCACTTTAGGCCACAATATTTTATCATGGGAAGCATCTTCATTAGAATTAAGGTCATACAGATCAAAATTCACTTCCCAAACCTTTTTTGATATGTTCCAAGTTCAAAATCTCCCGCCATATCAGTAGTTCCCGCGGGTCCGTGAGGTAGCGCCACGGGTCGCCGATGTTAGCAGCACGTTTTCCCCCCCCGGTAAAATGTGCCTAGGCATGTTTTCCCCCCACCCTCAAGGGTAGGTGTAAAATGGCCTAGGCAGTTTTCCCCCCCCGGTAAAATGTGCCTAGGCACTTTTTACCCCCCCCCTCGGGGTAGGGGGTACAATGTGCCTAGGCATGTTTTACCCCTCACCCTTTGTCACCGAGCTGTGTGACACAGCCGAGACGAAACTTAAGTGCTGACCCGACCAATAAATGACTTTTAAACCCGTTGACATCAGCTTGGGCAAACAGGTGATGGTTTCCCGAGAGTCGTCGCTCTTTTTTTCCCCCCACTAAGAGCGCCCAGACTGCGAGAGACGCGGAGCCCCCGAGGTAAAACGTGCCTAGGCACATTTTCCCGGGGGGGTAAAAAATGCCTAGGCACACTGTCCCCCCTACCCTCGAGAATGGGGGGAAAAACATCCCTAGGCACATTTTACCGGGGGGAAAACATGCCTAGGCATTGTACCCCCTACCCTCGAGGGGGGGGGTAAAACATGCCTAGGCACATTTTACCGGGGGGGGGGGGGGGTAAAACGTGCCTAGGCACATATTACCGGGGGGTAAAACATGCCTAGGCACATTGTACCCCTACCCTCGAGGGTGGGGGGTAAAACATGCCTAGGCACATTTTCCCGGGGGGGGTAAAACATGCCTAGGTATGATGTCCCGGGGGTAAAAAGCTCCAGGGGGGTATAACATCCCGGTTACACCGGCCCTCCAGTGTAAAACATAAAAGGCCGTTGACGCAAAAAAGATCCAGGTGGAGCTACTAAAGCCCGACACGGACAACACTTTGGACTCTCTCTCTCGCTACGGTCACAAAGGACAAAGGGGTTTCGTTAGAAACCGCCTCCCCCCCCTCATCCTAATCAGAAGATCCCAAATTTACAACCCGACTATAACGCCGCGCGGTGACGGCTTCGGAAAATGATGGCTGCTTGTATCCAAATGAAAAGGCGTTTCTTTTACGACATTTCAAGCCTGTCTGTTGGAGATAGGCGGGACTGGACAACCACCATAGAGCGGCGGGGTGTCCGAAAATTGGGCCGGGTGACACAGTGACACCGACTCGGCGGCGGCTGCAGCTGAGAGGCTGAAGGGCCGAATCCGCGAGGCGGTTGCTTCGGACGCCGCCAGATGGCGCGGTTCCGCCGGCTGTCCGTCCCTGGTCCGTCCTGTCAGTGCCGTGCCGGCCGTGCCCGCCGTGCCGCCGGTGCCGGTGTCGGCTTTGGGCTGCCCGGGGCCGGAAGTTTCGCCCCGGGGAGTCCTGGACGGAGTCCTGGACGGAGTCCTCCTGGACGCCGGAAGGACCGCGACGAGCCCTCAGGGAGACCGTCCTGGGGGACGCCTTCCAGGGAGCGGCGCGGCACGGCGTGCGCGGGGCGACGCAACGGCAGGTGTTGCTGTCTTTGTTGTTTGATAGAGTGCATGCGCGCACGGCCGTTTTTCCTGTATGCCTGTCGGCCTGTCGCCAAGCGAGTGACTGTCCCAGGCTTCAGATAAGGAGTCAGTAGGGCCCTCGCCAATTATTGCATTTGTTGTTCTTGGTTTGGCGACATTTTCCCAGTATACTTGTTTTTGTTTTCGGGGACTCAAAGCCACCAGCTATGCCCGCAGCTCGCATTCCGAGACGTTTGTCTGTCTTTGTAGGACGAAAGGGAACGAGACCGAGAAAATATTTTTCACGCCTCACGCAAAATCGACTCACCTCCCTGTCAACCGTTGACGTCTCCGTTTGTGTATCCTGGCTTTGCTGCTGAGACTGGCAAACGCCGACCCCGGATTTCGATCACTTCCCGTTAGCACTCATGAACCCTGCGGGGTTTCGCTTCGGCGTCAGCTGTTGCAAGCGCTGGACGTCGTGCACACAACACCACAACCGGCCGGCACGGGTTACCGCCTCCAGAGACACGCCGGGCAGGACTGGGACTGAGGTGAGGTGCCGAGCCGAGCCGTGCACGCTGCCCGCCGCTAGCCAAGTCACTCTGGGGCGGGGAGTATCGCGCCAGCCGCCGCGCCGGCGGGCAGTCGTGGGGTATCGGCGCGACAAGACTGAACGACGGGGAATGCCAGGGTCGTCCTGTGATTGCCCTTTTTTTGGGGGGGGCGGGGGCGGGGACCTTTGCGCATGGTTATTACTTAACTGAAAACCTGAACGGCAGCGAGTACAACATACGCGGCTTTTAAAACTGGCATACAATATTATTGAAATTATTTTAAAATTATGTCGACGCTTCGTTTTAGAATCTTTGGTAAGTCGAGATGAATCAATCGAGCTGGAAACGTCCACAAGAATACTTCAGCTCAGTAGATTATTTAAGAGAGATATTACTATTCGAAGGTTTTTGAATCCAATCGATTGAGGCGCGGATATGACCGGACAGACCACACACTTTTTCACCAACATACCCCATTTAAAAATATATAAATAAGTCACATTTTTGTGAAGAAACTTGGAAATGAGTTTGTTTATTACTAATTTCTCCTGGAACACCAAACGTCTTATCCGGTGCGTCTCCATTATGACATCATTTCTTGACCACACATCCGAAAAGTTTCACGTTTTTGTGTTGGCAGCAGAAAGCACCAGAGCTGGGCTTGTTTTCTTCTTCTCTCGTGTTTGGCTAACGGTAACCTGACCGAACGCTTAAAACGTTAGTTTCATCTTTCTCGCACTGTATTGCTACGTCAATTTCATCGATTTGATTTAAAAAGACACTGTGTATCAATTTAAAAGTATTCACGCTCAGTAGTTTAAGGCATGCATAAGAAAGGTAGAAGACATGAATTTTTGAGGAAGTCACAGCGCCCTCTGTGAGCGGCCATGTTACTCTACATGGACTTATCTGATTGGCTAGAACACGGCTTCCGGCGTCTGCGTGCCTGCTTGCCACACGAGGAGAAATTTTCTGTCCTTCTGCCATACTTTCCGGTTGAGGTAAGGCCGTTTGGGACGACTCTCGCGAAGATTTATTGAATATGACTTTTAGTAAGTCAAGTTCGTGTAAACTGTGTGCCAGTCGACGTCCCCAAACCCTCCAACGACAGTTGGGTTGAGAAGTTAAAGTGTAATTATCTTGCATTTTAAGCATTTTTCGTCTTTTTCCAGACCTTCTCTCCGGACTTGCACAAGTAGGAACTCGTCTAACGAATTCCACCTCAAACAAACTCTCGCAACTAAAAGTACTCAACCCAAACATCAAAATGTAAGTATGTTACCGCCCTACTCGGCATTTTTCTCTGTGCGTGTCTCGCGAACCGTGCACCTCGATTTGTCTTTGAGGTTATGGCTTGGCCATGCCTGAGCGGCGTGTGCTGCCATGCCGTGCTTGACACGACGTACGTCATGGTTCGTGTCACTCGCCATAGCCTTGCCTCCCCTCCAATACGGTTATTCGCTGGAGTGATCTTTGGAAGTGTCATCCTTCCTCCTTGTATCTGTAATTGTGAACTGAAATTTGACGTTTTTCCGGGCAGGTCTTTCCGCAGCAAGTCCTCTTACGGCGGCGGCTCCTACGAGCGCAAGAGTTATGGCTCTTCTAACGGCTACTCCGGTGGTGGTGGCGGCGGTGGCTACAAGAACTCGTCTTTTGGCTCTGGCAGTAGTTTCAAGCCCGACTTCAGCAACCTCACACCATTCGTGAAGGACTTCTACAACCCCCACCCAACGGTGGCCTGCAGGCCTGCTCATGAAGTTGAAGCGTACAGAGCTAAGCATCAGATCACTGTCAAGGGTCACAATGTCCCAGACCCCATCACCAAGTTTGCTGAAGTTAGCTTCCCTGACTATGTTGAGTCTCAAATTATGCGTGAAGGGTTCTCTGAACCTACTAGCATTCAGGCTCAGGGATGGCCCATTGCTTTGAGTGGCCGCAACATGGTTGGTGTTGCCCAGACTGGCTCCGGCAAGACTCTGGCCTACACACTGCCTGCCATTGTCCACATCAATGCGCAAGAGCGCCTGCGACCTGGCGATGGCCCCATCGCTCTAGTTCTCGCTCCTACCCGAGAGTTGGCCCAGCAGATCCAGATTGTTGCCAGGGACTTCGGTTCCTCCACTCGTGTGCGCAGCCTCTGTGTCTTTGGTGGAGCTCCCCGTGGAAAGCAGGCTAGTGAACTGAGACGTGGCGTCGAATTCCTGATTGCCACCCCTGGCCGTCTCATTGACTTCTTGGAGGCTGGTAATACCAACATGCGTCGCTGCACCTACCTTGTTCTGGATGAGGCTGACCGTATGTTGGACATGGGCTTCGAACCTCAAATCAGGAAGATCATGGAGCAAATTCGGGTGAGTTTTCACAACATTGTGCAATGATGACTTTTTTCTTACTTGAACTCTATGAAAGTTTACCTCTAAGAAGAACTGAGCACATCCATTTATGAATTTTTAATTCTATGAAATGATTTTTCTTCAACCATGGCTGTTCCTGCTATGATGATAGTTCTTTCTTGATTTTTAAGTGATGTTTCTCTAAGAAGAACTGAGCAGATATGAATTTATCCATTGTCTCTGTCTATTGACTTTGCTTTGATGATCATGTTATCCTTGATTCAATGATGGCTTTTCTCTAAGAAGAACTGAGCTTTTATATGGTCTTCTTTCCCAATAACTTTTTACTTCTTTTGTCCTAAGGTTCATAATTTGTGTGGTTTTGTTTCAGCCTGACCGTCAGGTGCTCATGTGGTCTGCTACCTGGCCAACTGAGATCAGGAATCTGGCAAATGAATTCCTTGGTGACTTCGCCCAGGTGAACATTGGCTCTCTGGAACTTAGTGCTAACAAGAACATTCTGCAGATTGTTGACGTCTGTAGAGAAAATGAGAAGGAAGACAAGTGAGTATTGATCTCAGCTGAAAGCAGCCTTCTTGTTGGAAGATTGGAGGTACTTATTGCTTTCTCTTCCTAGATTGTACGCCCTTCTTCAAGAGATCCATAACGAGCCCGAAAACAAAACGATTGTGTTCGCCATGACCAAGAGGAAAGTTGACAACCTTGCTAGGATGGTTAGCCGTGCAGGCTGGAAATGTGGTGCTATCCATGGAGACAAAAGCCAAATGGACAGAGATGCTGTATTGAGAAGTAAGTCCCAGAACCTGAAATTGTTTCATCCACATTGATCTTGCTTTAGTTCCGCCATCTAACAAACTGTCTTTCTCAGATTTCCGCAATGGCAAAATTGACATCTTAATTGCAACTGATGTTGCTGCTCGAGGACTTGGTGAGTGTTAAGCTAAGCTTTCGTGGGGTGGCCGGACAGCGCTGCCCCTAGAAGGATCCAGACTGATGAGGGATGGAGCACCCAGGAGTGGCCATTGGCCATTACAATGGAATCTGCATATATTATTGTCTTCTGTGCTTAACACTTAGTTCAGGAATTGATGTGTGGATGTCTAATGAGCCAAGGTAAAAGGGTTCTACGGTTTATAAGCTTGCATGGAGGTTACATGTGTTTGATAGTTTTTTTTTTTTATAATATTTTTTTTTCCTTCCTCCAAATACAAATGTATGTTGTTGCAGCTTTTTCTGGCACATTCATATAACTTTCAGGATTGGGATCAATATAATCAGGGGATTCTCTATCTCAAGGTTTTTCTTTCTGAAGTTAAAACAAGTATCTCTGAGAACCACTTGATCAAATGTTGGCTTTTTCTATTGTTGTGGCAAGTGCTACCTTTTATAACCGTTAGTTCCTCAAACTTACGGTACTGACAAAGTAATATTACATTGGCTGGCTTGAACATATTTAAATACATTCATTTCCTGATCCATAGTGGTTTTAGACTAAAAATGGGACTTTGTAACTTTTCATTGGAACCCAATTTGTAGAATGACTTCAGAAGCACAGCTGTTGGTTCTATTTGGTCTGGGTGTTGGTGGTAATTAATATCATCCTATTAATCAGTCTGGTTGTTTCCTGTGTTTCAGAGGCACATGCGAGATGATTCCCAGAGTTGGATGCTAAAACATCTTTCAGTGCCTCTGGCTCTTCTACGTGGAGGAGCAGCGGAAATGCCATTTCTTTTTAAATGCCAGTGTGGTGGATGTATGACCACCAATACTCACTACACCACACTGTGTTAGCCTGCATTATATGCAGTGCAAATGGCATTTCCAGTGGTTATCGGTCTGAGCGTTTGATGTTAGTTGCTTAGTGGCTGGTTTGTGTACCACTTCGCAAATGACATTATTGGGGCTGAGTTCCTGATTTGTTAAAATATACTGGAGGCTGCTTGTTGTGGTGAGTATTGGCCATCGGTTGATAATTTTATTAACCTGATCAAGCGCAGGCTTGGCGAGCAATGGCCAATATTCTTACAGGTGTGCTTGTGCTGTGTTTTAACTTGGTGAGTCATCTGTTTCAATGATTGTGGCTCAACCAAGCTTGTGCTTTCAGGCGCAGCATTCCTCCCAAAGTTTTTTATGTGGACTCAGCATCCATGCTCAGATCTGTGACCAAATTTGGGGTATTTCAGTAGAGGTCTCCTTTTCTAAACAATGTTTTGTTCTTGCAGATGTGGATGATGTTAAGTTTGTGGTCAACTTTGATTACCCCACTAACTCAGAGGACTATATCCATCGTATTGGACGAACTGGTAGGTCATCGAAGACAGGAACATCCTACGCGTTCTTCACCCAGGATAACAGCAAGCAAGCCCGAGACCTCGTCAATGTCCTGAAAGAGGCAAACCAGACCGTGAACCCCGAGCTCGAGTCCATGGCCGCTCGAGGTGGTGGTGGCGGTGGCTACAGAGGTGAAGTTTTGCTCCACTCTTGAAGTTTAAATTTATGACTAAATTTGTTTGAATTTGCCTAATTTTTCTTTTGTGTTCAGGATTCAACCGCTTCGGTTCCTTCAAGGGCCGCGAGAACCGATTTGGCGGTGGCGGCAGCCGATTTGGAGGCGGCGGCGGCGGCGGCAGCCGGTTCGGCGGCAAGTCGTTCGGAGGAGGCGAGCGATCCAACAGCTACAAGAAATTCGGTGAGCATCTCCATTCATTTTGACATTTCTTACCTCTTGATTGGGTCTAAGATTGTTAACATTGAGTGTGTTCCTTGTTTCAGACTAAAAGCTTTAATTCAAGAAATCCACCTGGTTCGTGTACTGGGATAAGTTAATTTCTTATACTCATGCATGCAATGAGTGACATCTGAGCTGCATAGCTGTTTCAGCACGATTTAAGTTAATTGGTGAAGTTATGTTTTTCAGACTTCATTCTTGCAAGCTGTGATCTATTGTTTGTTATTTTCTTTTTTTTTCTTTTAGTTTTCTTACCATTCCAAAGATTTTTTGGATTTCTTAGTATTTATTATGTGTGGAAAAGAAAGCGAACCAGACTAGGTTATTGTTTTCGTTGTCTTGATCTGTTATTAAAGTACATTTAACTGTTAGTGTAAATGAATGACTATGACAAGTCGCCATTCATAATAGGTCTTGACCGGAAGTATGGCAAAGTAACTCATTCCTTTTATTCTAGGAAAAAGAAATCAGATTTTAACCAGTGTTGTTAATCTGTAATTTTATTGAAAAGGGATTTAAAAAAAAAAAATTGCAGTATTAGTTACAACCTTGTTGCCGATGAGCAAATAAACAAGTGATCCCACACATCTGTCTTGTTTTTCACCCTTACTCCACCTCTCATCCATCACGTTTGTAACCATAGCAACTGTGTTCTCCAAGATGGAGGCCAGGCCATCCATGCTCACCGTTGTGAAAAATGGATTGGCTTCTACAAACAGGGTATAAATGTCACTGGACAGTAACGTTTTTGTCGAATATTGGTGGGTAAATTTAATGTTGTTGAATGTGCAGACCACATACTTGCACCGATTATTGTACATCGGTGATCACAAGCTGGGTCGCAGTGGGGTGGAGGTCCACATGCGGAACTTGGTGAACGCGCAGGCCGAGAGCGCTCGCGAGGAAGCCCTCACCGGGTTCCTGTTGGCGTACCAAAACTATTTCATCCACCTGGTGGAGGTGAGTGCCGCAGCCGCATGCCGCGCGTAGCCGCGCGGACGGATGGCTAGCTTCGCGCTTCGCCTGGCCGTTCAGAGATGGCGCTGGCGTCGCCGGCCCGGCGATCTTTCTCGAAGCAGACTCACGGTTCTCTTTTGGTTGGGTGGCTTGAAGCGCGCCCACGCGCGCGTCCTTGTCACTGGGGAGCATTATGTCCAATGATCGTATTGAGAGGGCATAGTTGCTGACACCAATGATCTAATTCCACGCGTCGGGTCGATACGGCACGGCGCAATTTTTGGAAGCCCCTTTACTTTATGGGGGGCCAATGCAAAGCAACTTGACAGGGAGCGAAGACAGTGCTCAAGGCCTGGCTCGGTGGACTTCCCCCCGGGCCTAGCCCACTATAAATAGCAAAATGAAATTACGCGCAAATTCCTCAGGGATCGGAAAGCACGCTCACGAGGCACCTCGACGCCGTGGTCAACTCCGACCCCGAAGACGGCTCTCAGATCGGGCGGGTGAAGATCCTGCTTGAAATCGCCCACATCTTCAAGGTACCCGCTGGCGGCAGTACCCTGCGCGTCCAGGCATACGCGAGGGGCACTGACGCGGAGGTGTCGCGGACTGCTTTGCAGCGATGCATGCCGTCGTGGAGCTCGCGCTCGGCGGTGCCGCCGACGCTCGCCTCGCAGGTGAAGCAGGACGCGGCGGCGGCGGAGATGGCGCGCCACGTGGACGCCGTGCTCAGCAAGACGCTGCGCCTCATGGACGCCGTCAAGAAGCTGCCGCCCGGCGCGCCGCTCAACCAGCAGACCGCGCTGCAGCTGCCGGAGCCCGAGCTGCTGGACGCGCTGCTGGCGACGCCCCTCCTCCCGGACGCCCGCGACGTCCTGGAGGAGCAGCGGCTGCCGCCCAGGATGGCGCTGTACGACGGTGCGTCGCGCACGATGGGCTGCCTACCTGCCGGGCGCCAGACACTCGCCGCCGCGCCGCGCCTCTCACGTTGCTCTCACATCGCAGACGTGGTGTGGCCGATGCAGTCCGACTTCGTGCCGTACAACACGCTGGAGGAGGCCATCGAGGTCGTGCTGCACGACACCAAGCCGCAGGACGCGCCGCAGCATCAGGAGGAGGACGAGGAGGGGGCCAGCTTGAAGACCGCCGATGAGGTACTTATCACGACAACGAAACGAAGCTGCTGGCTTTTGCGGATTTATTTTTCACACTGTTTTTGGGTTTGGGGGACAGGGAAAGAAACGTGGGTTGAGGAACGCGCGGAGGGAATACAGCTGAACTTTGTCCTTGTCTTCAGATTCCCATCATGTCACAGAGAGCGTAGTACTTCCGACGCGCCGCCACCGACTTGTCCAGGCAGCCGTAGAGATCGTTCACTTTGAGGCAGTCCGTTTTGCTCATGGCCTCGCGCTGCCCGAGCTTGGCCCCCTTCGTCTTGGGCGTTATAGTCGGCTTTCCTTTGCCGGAGCTAAAAAAAACACAAAAAAATCATTTATTTTATGTTTTAATGAGCGATTTTGTCTGGAAGGGGGAAGCTTACCTGAAAAAGTTCTTGCCGTAATGCATTATGCTGTCGTAGTCGTACTCAAATTTATAGGTCGTGTTCTCCAAACTCTGCTTGTCGAAGTTGTTGCGGAATTCTGGAACATCACAACACAGTTGACCCCTCAGCAATATATATAGGTATATGCAAGTATTTTTAAAAAATCCTTTTTCGCAGGCTGGCGCACCTGGGATGACGTTCTCCACGTGAACGTCGACGAATCGATCGCGGTCCGCGCGGCTCTGCTCGTGGAAGATGCCCAGCGCGTGCAGCAGCTCGTGGATGGCCCTGCCCTCCTTGCCAAGGCAGTTGGGACCGCGTGCGTCGGGCGGCTGCAGCGACACGATCTGCGCGCCGCCGAACTTGCCCACGTACGACCAGCACCTGTGTGGGGAGGGGAGGGTTTCCAAGTGTAGTGGACGACTTGTTGGAAGGAAGGGCTGTCGTGGTCATTTCAGGGCGGTACGTTACCCCTTGGGGAACTTGATGGGCCAAATGAGCAGGAAGTCCTTGGCCTTGCCGTTCCATGGCACCATCTTGACGCACGTCATGAACTTGATGGTCCTGATGGCTTTGTAGATGGTGATGTAGCTGTCCGTGTCTGAATTGTGTGAATAGCGTCGTTAAAACAACAGACTGACTCGTACTTGACAGGTGTGCATTTCTATTTTCGTCGAGCTCACCGTAAAGGGGACTTATGACGTAGGGCACCGTCCTGTTAGGCCAAAGCCGCTCTGGAAACACGTCCCACCGCAGCCCCACCCGCCAGTAGTCGTAGGCCTGCATATCAATGAGGCGGTCAGTCTCGGGTTCGATCACCGGCACCGGCGGATTCATAACGAAAGAGAAGATAAAACAAAAAATACTTCATACGTCACTGCTCATCGCCATGTCGCCTTCGAGCAGCCCCGGCACCACTTCCGGGTCCTGTCCGGAAGCCTGCAGGATCTCCAGGTCCTCCGGGTCCATCCGCACTGCAAATGCATTGTGTTTAATAAATTTTATTTGATGAGCAATGCAAAATTTTGAAATGATTTTCCTCACCTTCGTCCGGGACGACGGGGTACACCCTGTCCGGGACGTGGGGCACGCGGGCGCGCGTCCTGGGGGCGGTGTGGGAGGGCGCCAAGGCCGCCAGCACGAACAGCAGTCCCGCCAGCCACATCCTGGCCTGCAACCGCCTGCAACAACCCAACCCACACAGATTGGCTTCCTTGTTTGCGGAAGGGTGGCAGGACAGGTCGAGCACATCGCCCAAGTCCAAGCCGGCACGCGCCGACTCTGTCTCGCCCTCTCTCTCACTCATGGCACATCCCGCGGGGGTGCGAGAGAGACAGAGCGCAAAGCAGCGCCGTACACACCGTAACGGCACGGCAAGTTTGAGTTGGAAATTTGACGCTGCATGGGGAATGCGTATACCGGCGCCGCGAGCGCGCCTCAGCCAACCAACGCCCACTTTTTTCGCCGCTGTGTCGTCTTTTTCATTCATTTTTTCGATGCCGTTTGTTCCTACACTCGCAGAGGGAAGTCGAGGCGCCACGACGGCCGCAGGTGTCGTCGTCCAGGCTATTCACCCTGCCGGCTTGTCAGCTCGAATCCCGACGCTTATGACTTGCGATACTTGTTTCAATTCCACGTCGGGGAGCCCCTAAAAATAGACCCTGCTACAGTTATCCACACGACAACACTCACACACACAGACACGGCGCTCGCGTCGATCCGTTTTTATCCGCTACCGCTATGCACGAGCGTGCTGGGTATCGAACCGGCCGTGCAAACGGTCGTAAAATTCGATATAAATGTAAATTTGGCGCGCAGCGGTTCGGTTTCGAGGGCCCCAATCGCCCCGGGCCCCGCGGCCCCGCCCAGCCCCACAGTCTGCCGGGGGCAGGGCGGGCAGGGCGGGCAGCGGGGCCGCCGACGATGGCCAGCCGAGTCCAGCCAAGTCGCCGCGCCGCGCCAGGCCCGGCCGCCTGGACGAACCGTTAGGAGGGGAGGAGGATGATCGGCCGGGTCAAGCGAAGGCCGAAGAGCCAAAGGCCGTCTGGCTTTGCAAATGCAATCGTCTGCTAGTCGTCTCGGCCATTCACGCCATTCATTGCGGCGCCGGGCCGGAGTACAACTCTGTCGTCGGAGACAATCGGGGCGGTCTTGCTGTCTTGTTGACGGCCAGGGTCTCACGAGGCCGCCATCGCCTGCCACCCGCCAGGGCCCGCTGGTCAACCAGGTCAACTCCGCTCCGCCCGTCGCTCCAACACTTACCTCTTTACAAACGCGTGCGCGCACACACATACACGCGCGATCTCGTTGATTTAAATGGAGGTGAACGATCCCTTGATCGTGGCCAGGCGGCGTGCATGGCGGCAGCCATTTCGCTTCGCCCGGCGGGCATCGTCTGTCCTTTGCCCGTTGGCGCCGTTGGCCGGCATCCAGAAGTCCAGATCGCCGAGACCGCGGCACGCAACACAGCCCTCCGCGTCTACACGTGCATTTCTTATCAATTTTTTTGAAACTTGCTGTGCACTTCTTCCGCAGGAAACACCCATCGGAGAAGTCGCCGTCCGTCCGAGCGCCCGCGGAACTCGGGGTAGGCAACACTGCGCGACACCGGCGCGCGGCGGGGCGGCCCGCCCTGCCGTCCGCGGGCGGCGGCGAGGGCCGATGCAGCGGGGGCTCGTCGTGCAAAGGGAGCAAGATCGGGGCCTCGCGACCTCAGACTCAGATTTGAACCGGCTGCGTGAACGCACTGAGCACTCGACGCGCACGTCTGCACCATGACGCCGGCGTCGAGACGAGGAGACTCACGCTGTGTTGTCGGTCCAGGGAGACGACGCGGTGGCCACGCGGTGCTGGGGCTGCTGGGGCGTCGACGGGGTGCTTCCTAGGCCGGCGGCACCCTCATGCCCCTCCGTGCGGGGTGGCGGGGCGAAGTCGGGGGTAGTGGGGCGGTCCTCCGGGATGCCCTGCACCGAGCAGGAACTCTTTGCACTGTCTCTGTCACTACGACACTGAGCAAGGCGTAGCGCGTAGCGCGTAGCGTAGCAAGGTGGTGGAGGCAAAGCCAGGCAAAGCCGTGCCGGGCCCCCGCCGCCCCGCCGCCCCGCCGCTCCGGGAGGGGGCAGGGAAGAGGGAAAGGCACTGGCTGCGGAGGGGCGGGGCGGGGCAGGTTGTCCAGACTGGCGAGATGTTCCATGTTCCCCGGGGTGCGGCGTGGCGGCGTGGCGCGGCTCGCTGGACGCAGTTTGCGCTCCTGGAGTCCTGGAGGCGTGGAGGGGAAGGGTTCGTGCGGCAGGGCCTTCTCGAGGGGCAGGGCGGCGGCAAGCCAGGGAATGCCAGGCGATTATCCGCGCTGCGCGGCACGCGGCTCGGATCTTCGGATCGTGGATATAATTCAGTACAGTCCGGCCGGCCGATGCCGATCGCGAAGTGGGTCTGCCTGAGTCGGGTTGTCGTGTCCCGTCCGCACGATCCAGTGATATTTCGTGTCGGTTTACCGTGTCGGCCCGACTGAGCCGGTTGCCGCGGTTGCCCTGCCCCTGCCCGCTCTGCGGCTCTGGCCGAGTGTTTGCCGTTTGCCATCGATTCCGCCAGCCGAGTGTGGTCGAGTGTGCGATGGTCCGCCAGGTTCAGTGACCGGGTGGCGAGTAGGCACAGCAGCACAGGGGCAGGCACCAGCAACCAGCAGGCACAGCTTGGCAGGCAGGGGGTATGGCCGAAGGTAACGGGCCGAGCACAACCTCGGCGATACTCCACGCTGCCTCCGTGCCAGGGGATTACTGGTGGAGTCCTAAAGCCCTACTTAGATGACTACGACAGCTCAACGTGCATCCCCTAAATAAACACAATTTATTATTCTTTCAAAAAAATTAAAAAAAATTGAAAGCTATAAAAAAATTAATTAACTGTCTATTTGCAATGTTATGTCGATGATTGTTCCTAAAGGCTTCTATTTAGAAATTGCCGAAAAATGGATAAGACTGCTGAGGCTTAAAAACCTCCATCGACTCAGATTTGACTAAATATTTGGACAATCTAAGGTCCTGTGGGCGTTACTTGGAAGTGCTTTAACGCGGCCCGAGTTGAACGAGGCTCCCCTCCGCGCCATCACACGCGACCTTGCGACACAAGAACCAGAACCTTCCACCGAGCCGAGCAAGGCTGTGCCAGGCTGTGCGTGGGCGTCAAACGCGGGATCTTCGAATCAGCTTCGGTGCGTGTCTCCCGGCGGATGACTCATCCGTGAACGGACGCCGAGTCTGAGTCAGAGCGGCCACACGAAAGGACTATCCCAAGTGATTCGTGCCCGTGTTGCGCAATCAGCACTCCCCCCGATATTTTTCAACAACAATTTTAGAACTTCCTTGATATTTTATGTTCAATTCCTATTTAGGAAGAAATAATATGAATTCCAGGGAAGTGAGGGAAAGAGCTAAAGACAGATAGATCAGTTCGGAATTTGAAATTTATTTCGTTAACACATGACATACTGACAAGTGTACGAGTGAGCGCTATGCCTCTATATTCAACAGTATCAAGATGATAATTACAATAATAACAGCATGGTTGTCAAGAAACACAAGTAAAACATCCAGCAGAAATCTGTTCTTAAAAAAAGGTACCTTTATCAGACAATTAGCTGTGACAAAACAGTTAAATTAAAAAAAAAAAACAACATAAGGGAAAGAAACATCCATACAGGTGCGACACACATACTAAAAAAATAACAGTCCAAGGCAGGCATTATCCAACAGACCACTTCCCACACACACGTGACTATTTTCATTCCCTTGATACACAACACACGGAACATGCCCCTGGCATGGAACAACAGGTCTTTCATCATTCAGTACAATTTTAGGTTTCACAGATTCACAGCTCTTCTTCATCCTCTGGCAGTGCAGTTTCTTGAGCTTCCTGTAAGAGGAAAGAAAAGAATAAATGTATCAATAAGTTTTGCATCAAAAGTTGCATATTTAACTTGAACACTTAATATTCTGACAACCAGCTGTAACTTTATATGCTTAACCATGGCACTGAAATTGATGGTACTTTTCATAACAAAAATATGTGAAGATAGCTTCACATTTACCTTGAGATCCTTTTCGATCTGGTGCTGCCATTGGGGATCCATGGTAACTTCTGGGGGAACGAGGGCAGGCATAGCAACAAACTCGAGGTTGGGGTCTCCAATCAGCTTGCGGGCGAGCCACAGGAAAGGCTTTTCGAAGTTGTAGTTACTTTTCGCACTAATGTCGTAGTACTAAAAACAGACAACTGTCAGTCAGCGCAACAGAATGGACAAACATTAAAATTCAACAGAAATGGGCAAGACTCACCTGAAGGTTCTTCTTCCTGTGGAATACTATGCTCTTGGCTTTCACCTTCCTGTCCTTGATATCAACCTTATTACCACATAGAACGATTGGGATGTTTTCACAAACTCGGACAAGATCTCTGTGCCAGTTGGGAACATTCTTGTATGTTACTCGTGATGTGACATCAAACATAACAATGGCACATTGTCCCTAAAAACAATAAAAAAATTAATGCGCTGCAAGGAAATATGACGCAAGACTCCTGTAGAATACAACATACCTGAATGTAGTATCCGTCTCTGAGCCCACCGAACTTCTCTTGGCCAGCAGTATCCCAAACGTTGAAACGGATAGGTCCTCTGTTTGTGTGGAACACCAGAGGGTGAACCTCTACGCCAAGGGTGGCAACGTATCTCTTCTCGAACTCTCCTGTGAGATGGCGCTTGACGAATGTAGTTTTTCCTGTGCCTCCGTCTCCAACCAGGACGCACTTGAAGGTGGGCATATCAGATTCGGCCGCCATTTTGGATCTTAACACAAAAGGGAAAAACACAATATAAATAAATCAAGTAGTGACGAAAAAGGAAGACCCTGTCAGAATTTTAAGTCTGGGAGACCGCCATAACCTGACCAGCCTCACTCTACTGTTGCCATGATGACAAACAAACAGGCTGCGTGCAAACAAAGACGGGCCGCCACGACAAAGTGAGACAAGCGTCCAAGCCAGAACGTCCAAGCGTTCAAAATACACGGGAATACACTGGAAACAATACCAGACAACTCCCTTGGCCGACACACGCGCGCGCGCGCGCGGAATGGGCGCCTAAAGTAACGAACGCATGCAATCAAAACCGAAATGCAGCTGTCGCGATAGCCACTGTTGAGCTACATAATTCTGGACAAAATACTCCACCACAGAAAAGGGCGGAACAGGACGAAAAATACAATGTAGCAGTGTAATACCACGTAATTCGATAGGACAAATAAAGAAATGGAAGTTCCAGTCACCGTGCCGGTGACTTCAACGGTACAAGGCGTCATAGGCGTTGACCATAATAATGCTCAATGTACTATATGCAAAGACCAGAAATCGGGACAGTATTTACCAGGCAGCACGAGAGTTTCTGAGCTAATGTAAAGGGAACTGCGTTGTTAAGATGACAGGAAACTAGCAGAGTGAAGCTAACGGAACCTACGAAAGTTCAGGAACACTTAACCGCAACTCCCGAACGAAGCCAACCAGCTCGATAAAGAAAATGACATTCCTCAAGGGGAAAGGGGCGGAGGACAGAAATATGGTTCAAAGGCGAGTAAATCTAAAATAGCTTTTAATGTGAAACTTAAATACTTTATGAGATGGCGCCATTCATTAAAATAAAAACAGAAACTACGCACAAGGGCACCGGATTGAGATACGCAGAGCGGGAAATTTACCGCAAACTTGTAGAGGATATACCGATTTTAGGTCACCTCAACTCTTAGGCGACGTCTTGCAAGGTTTTCTTCGACAAACTTCCACCGATGCACCCACGCAAAGCGGATAAAACTCACCAAGGACAGACGTCGTTTGGTTCACAACGGAATGGCTTTTGCTTGAGAAGCCCGGTGCGACTGAGATCACGGCCTCCTGGACTCTCTAGCTCGAAGAGGGTAGAGCGCGCTGTTTTCGCGCCATTTTTGAAGCCAGCCTTGACGCGCGCATTTGAAATGGACATTGGCGGTAACAAACTTCGCTAACGTGATCTCAACTTACTTTTAAATAAAAGTTGGAATATTGCACATTAAATGTGCTTCATTTTGATATGCAAGTACATTTCGAAACGACTATCGATTGTCATTCAGTGTTGGATGGAAGGGCACTCATAAAAGTCAGTGTTTTCAAAGATTTATGCATTTATTTAAAAGATGTTGTACATAGTAAAGCATTTACGAAAATTTTGATTAGACAATGCTTACATTGTAACATGGTGCATCAGTACTGTTCCGATTGTACAACTGCTGTCAAAAGCACAAGCACTGCATAAAGGGTACACTGGAGAGTTTCGAAACAACTGAAGACAAGGCATGAAATGAAAACATTAAGGGCAAGGTTAGTTTGGTTGGTTAGGCAATTACACAGTAAATATAAGTCAATGGGTTGAATTAATGATTTAATTTTAAGACTTCATCACAGGCAGCAAATTTGAAGCCAGTAAGCAAAACACATAAACCAACATGTCAACAACAGATAATAGAATAGGGCAAAACCAGCACTGAACATCAAGACACCTATGACTGGCAAGCTTATCTCTGTTGGGACTGTCTTAGATTGGTAGTCTGTTCAAAAGTGATATTTAAAATATTGTAAATTAAACCAATTTTAAGGCAAAATCAAGAAAAACATTAAAAGTAAAAATGCTGAGAATATACAACAATTTACAGCTTCATCTCTTTTAAAAATGTTTAAGTAATCACAGGTGTTATTTCTACTTGAGCTTGAGCAAATACATTGATTGCTCAAATCAGTTTGGATTATTTTTATTTGTCTGCAAGTCTATGAAAATAGCGTGATGAAGCATTTTCACTTTGTCTGAAACATGAGAGGTTTGACAATTTGAAGGACTGACACAATTAGCAAACAATCTTGCTACAGAAAATTATATAACCTGAGATATAAAGATATAAAGTCTATAATTTATGTTGATACTCTAACAGAATACTGCTTTACACAGTCCACAACACTTATCAGATTTCATAACCATGTGTAACAGAAGTATTACCAAGACCATAAAACAATATTTATCTACTACTCACTCCCATGGACTGTACAGTTGCATCCTACTATGCGGACAGACCTTATTAACAGCAGCATGCATTTGAGCAGAGAACATGTTCGGAGCATAAGTTAAATTGGCAACAACCTCTACTTAGCACAAGATCTGATTTGACTAACATGCAATCAGAAGAAGAAGAAAAAAAAAAACAACAAGAAATGGGGCAAACTTATTCTCATCGATTCATACACACACAAACTCACTCACACATTAACGGGAGACATCAGTTTAAATACCTTGGCATCATCATATTTTTTTCAAGAATTAATTTTTGAAAAAAAAAAAAGCTTTGCTTACTTTACTTCTTACAGAAGCAGCTAAGGATGGACACATTTACAATCACATTATGCAGACCAAAACCGAGTGACTTACAACTTTCTTCAAATGTTCCAGATCAAAAGACCACACAAAAATGTGGTTTTGTACACTCCTTCTGATTGAAAACAACAACTGAACAATGCAACCAGCTGGCTTTTATTCACAAAATTTTACCTGCTTTTTTCACTTAAGTTTTACTAAATAACACATCACATCACCAGGGAAGACAATAACACCACCAAAATTAACCAATGTTTCTACAAATGGTAAATGAAAAGATGTGAAACAGTTGTTGGTTAATTATGTCAAGGAAAACAAGCACCAAGTGCCTGGCCAGAAAGAAAGAGACAAAGCACACTTTACTTGAATACAGTGTTAGAGATGAAACATTGGCACTTTTCAAAGAATCATCATCATAAAAGGGGAGTACAAGTACACCAAAGGGTTATTTAAAATTCTTCAAAGAGAAATGGAAATTACAATGCAGAATCACAGAATGAATGCATAAATCATTGCAGAATATATTTTAGGGAAAAATCAATGATAAAATAGTATTTAAAATCAACAAACGCTGCCTTGCAGGACAACACAATACAGGGAATGATCAGCATCAATGAAACACAATAAGATTGAATTCAAATTACAACAGGCACCATTGTACCATGGCAGCAGTCTTCATGATTATCCCATCATTATTTTTAAAAAGTCAACATGATTCCTTAATTAAAAAGTCAACATGATTCAAGTTCATTTAAGAGATACACTAACAAATTTTCCACCAAAGTCCACCAATTTCCTGCTCAAGTTTTAAATGATACAGGCTTATTTTGAATTTGTGTTGCTGCTACAACCCAAGGAACACTGTGATGCAGTGTTGATCCCAAGCTAACAACAAACACAAAATTCTTCCTCTAACAACAGTCTAAACATTCACAACTTTTAAATAAAGAGCATGTAATGAAAATGATGAAAAAATGTAATGAAAGCGATTACCACTTATCTTGGGCTACGAGAAGATGGATGTGTCCAAACGTAAGAATAATCACTAAAGAGAGTTTATCAGATTTGTCACAGATTTCACTACTGAAAAGCATTCAACAATTTTTTCATCACAAAATTTGTTGCATGCTTGACAGATAGGTTTGTAAATTTAACTACTACATTAAAATATAGTAATTATGCACATCTCATTGCACATTCAAACACAGAACATACAATAGAAGATGGTGCAGATAACGAGAAATATTACTCATGGAAGATCCTAAAAGCCAAAGCTCCAGGTGGTGACTATTTATATTGACATACATGAATATATGTATATTGTTTCCAATGTAGTTTTGGAAACAAGACAGCAATAACATAAATGTATCATACACACAATTAACTGTACGACATACTTTTTAATCACTGAGTGACTGATACTGCAGCTGGAAGTAAGAGGACTTCATACTTAATAGCTTTGGTGAATGTCAGAGTGAAAACAGTGCAAATTACACTGATATCTGAGCCAAGTATTGATTTACAACTAAGGATCTGATGCCAAAGAGAAAACATACAGGCCCTGAAAGAAATTCTCTCTCAATTATGCATTGAAGAAACGCATGACATTTAAGACGAACAGACCTGCAAAATTCTGCCAAATGAGGCATGTCAATTAAGACAGAACATGGACTAGAGAAACTGCTTACATCATTAAAGAGAAAAAAAAACAAACAAACAAAGAGAAACAAATTGAAATGACCTGATGAGGAGATTCATCCAAATAACAAAGAAATACAAGAAGAGAAAAATTAAAATGAACTCTGTGATGACAAATTTAGTTTAAAATTTGTATCCTCTGACATGGCACATATGGGTGCCAATACTTTACAGCATCTTTATGATTTCAGAGAATGTAGTAAAGAGAAAAAGAGAGTTAAAAACAGAATTTATGATGTCCTGGCTTATAAGAAAAAGATTTTCTACTTAAAACTAGAAGTATGCACAGAGATAAAGATTATCATAATTTAACACTCAACTCCAATTTGTGTGAAACACAAATGTTATAAATAAAATTCTTTCCATAAACTTTTTTTTTATACAATTACTAGCTCAAAGTGATGAAACATGAGATTTCTTACTCATTTTCTCAACTATGTACAAGGGCATAATGCACACTATCCCTTCTGTCTTGGATTGTACTCTACCCAAAGGCTCAGGGATAAGGGAAAGCTTTGGTTCCTGGGTAACTTAATCCCAATACGTATAAATAAATAATATTTTTACTTTTTAAAATGTGGACGATTAAAGAACATGAAGTGACTGCCCGCCAGAAAACATCAAACTCTGAAAGGACATTGAAATGCCAACTATCATGTATACTATGCAGTTGTATTCTGTAGCAGAATCAGTTTAGATTTCACATCCTTAAAATTTGGCCTCTTTTCTGGATTAAGATGCCATGCCTGCAAAAGAGAGGTTGTGTTATGTATGAATGCTTTTCGGCAAAACTAACAGTGCTGTATTCATAAAACAATTGGTTGGTACCACTAAAACTTACTTGGCTCATAATTTGATAAACTTCTGGTGGGCAACCCTCTGGGGCTTCCATCTTGTAGCCCTTGTCTACATGTTTTACCACATCTGCAAGGGGCTGTGAATCAAAGGCAAAACATTATTAGCAGTTATTCACACATCTAAGCACACTGTATCAACTTAATTTAACAACTACTTCACAAAAAAAAGGAGACAAAAAGAGTGAACTTACTATTCTTGGATATGGTACCCTTCCAAAAGAATACACTTCCCACAGTAGGATACCAAAGCTCCACATATCTGACTTGTTAGAAAATTTCTGAAATGGAGGGGTATGATGTTTATGGTGAACACAAACAATCAAGAAAATGCAAAACCAAAAGGAATATTTTAAAACAAAGACTCACCCCAAGTTTTAGGGCCTCTGGGGCAGTCCACTTAATGGGTAGTTTACCCCCATCTTGAGTGAAACTTTCTTCACGGGCTAGACCAAAATCTGATACCTTAGCTACACCTTCTTCAGAAATAAGAACATTTCTGGCTGCCAGATCACGATGAACTACCTTTCTTGATTCTAAGTACTCCATACCAGAACACGTGTCTCTAAATAAACAAAAAAGATTAACAAAAATGTACAATCATAATCTGGTTGCCATGAACAAATTTTATTTAATAAAAAATGGTAGCTTACACAGCAAAATTTATCTGATCTCGTTTTGTCACATGGAGCCTGCCTCTTGAACGTAGGTAATCAACCAAACTACCTTTACTCATAAACTCTGTAACCAGGTAGATATGTTGTTTGTTCATAACTAGGCCAAGAAGTTGTACCAGATTTTCATGCCTCAATGACCTGAAATAATAGGAAAGACCAAAATTAGGAGATAAAAATTGAAGATTCCTGCTTACATTGATTATACTTCTACTAATTTTCAAGGAACTCACGTCATAAGAGAGGCTTCTGCAAGAAATTTTTGTGCAGCTTCACTGGAGTCTTTTAATACTTTCACTGCTACCTTTTCTCCTCGTAAAATTCCTAGCATTACTTCTCCAAACTCCCCTTTACCAATAGACTCTTTTAGCTCTAGCTCATGGTCATGTATGACCCAACCGGCCTCCACAAATGCTTTAGTGTCAACACAAAAATCCTGTTTCCCTTTCTTAGGTAAACTCTTTGTGAGTTGGGTGCACAGTCCATCAGCATCCTGTTCATAGTGCTGAAAAACAAAATCAAATTAATACCTTTCATAAATAGAAATTATGAAATGAGGTTTCTAGGGTAAGACTACAGAACAAAGATTGAAATACCTCAACAAGCTGAGCAAGGGTCTCAAAGAATTCCTCATCATCAATTGTGAGCTTATGATCCTTGTACTTCACCCGGTAATGCTCAACTTTTCCTTGATAACATACACACAGTGTGTAGTCTCCGGGAAAGTTTGTTGACTCCCGGACCAAAAAGTGTCCGTCCATCTTTGGACAAAGAAGCTGCTCTGCTCTTTCTCGAGAAATTTTGCCATGAAACCATCTGAAGCAAGATACATAAAAATGTCAAATGACAAAGTAAAATTATCTATCCAAGATGCAGGGTCTTTTTAATACACTTACGGCATAGCATTTAATTTCACTTCTGCTCGCTTTTGAGCAATGGTGGGAGAAAGCTTCACTGTATTATCCATATTGTTGTTATCGATTCGGATTGAGGTGGGAACTGGGGAAGGCGATAAAGCTGGTATATGGGAATGGGAGTGGGTGGAGTGGGATGAGGGAGTTGGGGAAGGGGAGGGAGCAAGCGTGGAACTCGTTGGGTGGGGGGAGCTCATCCAGCAGCCGCCTGGGTCCTGGTAAGGACCCACAATGGCCACCGGCCGGAACCGCTGAAATCATGAGCAAACAATAAACCTTCTGTACAGATGGGATACCATCCATCTGGAAACTCCTGCTAGAGTGGCACTCAGAAGAGGTACACACCTGTGTTAGGGCTGTGTTTTGCAGGCCTTGGCTCATTACGCCTATTCAGTTGGGAAAGCCCATGTCACAGGTACAGTTCTGAAAAGATACACGAAGTGCATTAGTGGAATCCCATAGAGATAATGAAGAGTAATTTTTACCTTATTCACATTTGAGATGGGAGTAGCTTACCCTTTCTAGCATTACAAATTAGCACCTCCATCATGCCAACCTGAAAATGAGTTAACAGAACATTAGCAAAAGTTGAAAAGAAATCGGAGAACAGCGAACTCAGGCGTACCATGATCAAAGTAAAGGTATTTGTAGTTTGGCGGAGCAACCATTACAATTTAAAACATGACAAGATAAAAAAAATAAGCTCATTAACATCATAGATCAAAACTGGTGAAACTTGAGACATATGTACTAGATAACATTAGATCTAAATTTTGCTGGACCAAGCAGATTATTACACTTTGAAACAATAATAAAATTATGGCTATTTAACAAAAATTAAAACATTATTGGAAGAAAAATGAACGTTAGAATGAAACGAAGAAACATATAAACAACAAACATCATAACAAGCCATTCTATTCCGGTCATGAGGGCACCCAACCTAGGAATCTGGCTGTTTACATGAGCTCATTTCAATCAGATGTCTGAAAAATCATAGAGTGGCATGGAACAGTTGCCCAGCGCCACAACTAATTCAAAAAGCGAGACAGCGATCACCGCTGTCATCAGAAATAAATGATATGGATACATAATAACTGTAAATGATGACAGATTTCGTTGGCCTAAAGTGGAACCTGAAGTACACAATATTCCTTAGTACACTATCGAGCAACTCACAGTGAAGTGACACGAACGCCTTGGTTCAACAAGTATGCGTGATAACCCACACAAAATTCACTTTTACTGATCAAAATAACCAATCGGAGTCTAAATAACAATCCGATACAAACAAAACACAATATCTACGTCACTCTTTCCTCGACGGCGGCCATTTTTCTTCCCTACGGACAGCCGAAGTCAAACTGACATTTATTTATTATGCCCTGGTGGTTTTGAAAGGATTAGAAAGCATAAAATTGCACAAAATTAAAGTATTTTTTCATTTTGTTGTTTTTTGCGACGTTCAAAGGGATAGATCCCAGTGAAGAATGAAGTTGACAGTCTGCACTTGAACCTGACAGTATGACCTACACCCGCTTCGTGGTTGAAACAAGACCGCCACAACACAACTCGGTGCAGTTCACTCCGCGGGTGCAGCATCACTGCAGGTGATCAGACATGGAGTGCCACAGGTGAGTCCATTTTTTCATTCCACCGTTCATCGGACACGCGAAAAAAGGTTTGCTGTCCATACGCCTTCAGGCAACAATTTACTATGGAGTGCACGTGCGGGTGAGGCAGGTCGTCGGAGTGCAAGTGGCGAGTTGCATAACGTCACACAGCTGACGTGATATCAGCAGGTTGGAGGCCTTATCATGAAAAAATATATGTTTGATAATAGAAAATGAGATGGAGCCAGTGCGAGGTGCATTGGCCTTACTCTCCTTTTCTTTTTAAGGCCCATATGTAACATGTGATGTGTGATATAATTTGTCTCAAGGTCAGCTCTGTTGCTGAGAGTCCTGTTACTAAGTCCTGCCTGGGCATCCACTGATAAGATAAACATGGCGGTTATGCATGAACGATGAAAGACAAGGAGCGTTCCATTTTTAGTTTTCAAACTGGCAATAAAAAGAAATCAAACTGGAGCATTGTGAGCTCTTTACTGTTGCATGGGTAGGAAGGAAGGAGTTTGGGGGGCGGAAACACCCATTTGTCTCTATTGCAGGTGTGAGCAGGTGGTGAACATGGAGGACCCTGAGTTGTCGACAGACACAACTCAAATACTGCCTGGAATCGAGGGCATCCTTTGTCCAACGTGTGGCCTGTGTTGGTAACTTTGGTGTCTCCTTCTAAGTTGCCAACTTTTCCCCCATTCAAAACTTTCCATCTTCTTTTATTTTTTGTAAAGACAACACAAAAAAATTCTAAGGGCAGCAAAAGGCAGTAGTTTCATATCAACTGCTCTCTGCCCACCTCATATTTTCTGACGGCTTGTCCATTACTTTCATGAATTCTTAAAAAAATTCCTAAGCCACAAAAAAAAAAGTTGAAAAAAAAAAAAAACTAAAATCATATGAAGTTTGACAGAGTTTTAAGTCAGGGGCTTTAATCCATCCTATCTTCCCCATAATTTCAGGTGTTGGTCTCTACTACGTTCAAGAATGGATTCCAGTGAAGCAGTGCCTGCTGGATCCAGCACAAGAAGATGGATGGACCCTTGTAAGATATTTCTTTGAAGAATTTATTTCACAAATGATAAACTGACCTAGTTATTTTGGTTTCAAAAATAAGACTGATGTTTTAATAATTTTGTAATCTCAGACTGAATGTCAGAGGTCATGTATATGAAGAGGCTTGCACTCTCTTATCATTTTGATAATGCATATGATGAAAAGGCCACAAACCCAAAGGATTCTTGTCACATGCCTTATCACATTAAAAACTTATCTATGTCTAAAACAAAAAAAGAAGAATTTATAACTAATTTTAAGAAATAACACAAGAAAAGAAAACTATTACTGGTTAAATTGGAAAGTGCTTTTCATACTGTATGTCTAAACAGGCTGAGGGACTATGGGACAAAGCTGTTCACTGGACTCTCTCCCAAGTTGTCTACCGGACAATGGAGCCGCCAAATCCTGACTGCAAAGAGGCTTTGTTTGACACACCAGACCCAACAGATGTTATCTACTTGCTTTGGGTGGGTGGCAAAGCTGTTGGGTTCTGCACTTTGAAGCCAAGAGGTAACATTATTTTCTTTTTTTGCTGAAACATTTTTTTTAAATTTTCACTATATTTTTATGTTTTAACTGTAGGAGCATTATATGAGAAAACTGTAGAGAGTTATGCCATGATGACCATTGATACAATCTTTGTAAGATCTTCATACCGCAGAAGAGGTCATGTTAGAACACTCCTTGAAGCTTTGTCAGAATCACATGATGACCTTGGTTTCAGTCAACCCATCTCTGACTCCATGGTGAAAGGTGTAGTGTTTACAATCCTTTTCTTAAATTATATTTAAATTAATTGATAACTGTTAACATAACTGATGAAATATTCTGTTTCAGTCCTTTCAAGGTTTCTGGTGGACAGCAAAGTCCATAGACGGAGGTTTTGGGAAATTAGTGGAGCAGGAAATGAAGGCTGCAGAAAGCTGGTGTGGTACACAATCCGTCATAAATACATGGCACGAAGCTCCAACCATGATCTAGTCAGAAGAAGTATTATCTAAGAAAATGAGATCTGACACCACTATGAAATACCAAAGATATTTTCAGGAATATCACAGATTGCCCTGTCTCTGTAAATAATTGAAATAATTTTAACTGTAGTGCATGAGTTGAGTCAAGCCCTAAATTAGGAAAAGTAGTGTACATAATGCAAATCCTAGTTGCCTTCATAGGAAAAGTTTTTCTTTTTTTTTAAATGAGCAAAGGTTCTTTACTCTCACATTGAATAAAACAAACAAATTCTGTTTGGCAAAGTACATTTATTTAAGACACTAATATTTGACCTGGAGAAGTACTGTAATATGGAATGAAACTGATGCTCACAGGATTTTTATCAGTCTTAGATCATGTGGTCATGACTGCAATGCAACTCAAACTTACCCATGGTTCGGTAATGATAGGTGAAATTACTTTCAGTTGTCATGAGAACTATAATGAACATAACAAAATACACTATATTCATTAAAAATAAGCTTAGGCCAAAAGTCAAAGATAAGCTTTTCACAATTACACCTCATAAAAAGACAACAAAGATGTTGCTTGTTTCTAAGAAGATATGATATTTTCCCTCCTTTCGCATATCCAGTGCTACATATAACATACTGTAAGATAAACATTCTCGTTATGCCCAGTTGGCATCACAGATTCAGACAAATGATAACAACATCTCAGTAAATTTTATAACAAAGAACAATAACACATACAAAGGCCTACATAGATAAACAATTCTTTCAATATATTCACTAAGGCTCTTACATTTTCTCTTTCCTATACCAATTACATGCAAATAGTTGATCATACAGAATTTATAAAATGACCAATTCAAATCTGAAAATTTTCTTACTGACGAAGAACACTTTTGATTTCGTTACATAACATGGAACCGATAACCATCTTCTCACAATTGACACACAAACTCAACATGGTGTCTTGAACTTTAACAGTGATGAGAACTAGAGACTGTGAGGCAAGTGTTTGTCCAGCAAACCTGAAACAAAATCAAAACCTTATGCAAACGAGAAAGAAGAGAAAATGAGACGCATAGAAAACTGGATTACAAATTGTACAGCTTACCTCAGAACCTTTGAGTCAGAAGAGGGAATAGAAGCAACATTGGCTGCTTCATAAATTTTATTAGAGATGCTCCTGGTATCAATACAAGCAGCAGAGGGTTTAAACTCTGCTGTATGTTCATTCATGCCACGCAACTTTCCTGTAAACAAGGAAAACAATAACGATTTCATGCATGTCCTTCAAAAGACAAAAGAAAAGGAAAGTCTAAAAATTATAAAAGCAAATATGATGTAGAATCAGGAACTCATTTACTTTACCTTGCTCTGAGAGGAAAAGAAAGTCTGCCATAGTGACAGCAGTTATAAGTTCTCCCACATTTGGCTTAATTGAGATTGGGCTCTTGCGTTCATCTTCAGCCACAGTCCAAACAACATCAAATGATGCAGGCTGTGTAGTATCATTCCAATCAATGCCAACAGTTCCTGACAAAGATGATCCTGGGGCTATGAGGCTGACAGGAGCAAACTCATGCACAGATAATCCTTTTGGCAAATCCTGTTCAAAGAGGTTATTTGATTATTGTTAGTATGCTTATTATATTAAACACAATCCACAGAGTCAGGATTAACTCAAAGAACAAGAGGTCCCATTTACCTTTGATCCCATTTTCAGGTTTGTTATTTCATCAGTCCCTTGGTTGGAAAAGGTAAGCTCAATTGATGTCATTTTAGACGAGAACAAATGTGGTGATCTAGTAAATCTGTAAGAAATAGCAAATCCTCTTCCTGACACCTTGTTCACCAGTTCTTGACTTCTTAATGGGACAAAACTTGGGCCAGAAGGCTGAAAAAATTTCATAAGACATGGTAAGATGAAAATACAGTACACATATGTTAATGTAGCAAATTTCAGTAGAAACAGAAAACGTTTACCTGGATGCCAGATGTGGATGGAACAATGTTCATTGCTGGCATGCTCGGTGTCAGGAACCCTCCTAATGATGGTGTCATTAAGGGTGCAGCGGGAGCAACTGAAAGCCAAATAAGAATAGAATATACAGTATTATTTTAAATACAAAGGCATTTGCAAACAGTAAACCCAGCAATAAGTTATGCAGATGGTTGAAATTTGACGTACAGTCATCAAGCTCAAGGAGCAAATCAAGATTTGTTCGTTCCTTCTTTTTGTCTGGGGTGCTCTGTTTTCCTTGCTTAGGTTTGTGCTCAGCTTCCTTTTTCTTCAAAGAAGAATTGCTGTCACTGTCACTCTGACGACCTTTGCGAGATTTCGGCAAAACTTGTGGAGGGTCACTGTCCTCACTATCATTGCTGTCAGATGATGATGATCCTCCACTTTCTAAGGTAGGAGCATCTTTCTGAACTACCACACGATTACGCTGTGGTGGTTTCCGCACCTCCTCCTAATTATGCAGAGTGGTTAGTTACTGGAGACCCATACAAAATTATGTAAAATGGTTAAGATATGGCATTGAATCCATACCTCAGAGCTAGACTCAGCACTGCTGCTGCTGCTGCTGCTACTGTCAGAGTCCTCACTACTGCTGCTGTCGCTGCTACTCGAGCTATCACTGCTGCTGTCATCACTATCGCTGGAGCTGTCATCGCTGTCACTTGAATCTTCTTCACTTTCTGTGCATAGAGAAACAAGGAAAGAGAAGTCTTAAAATTTTGCGATAAATATAATTTTTAGGAGCTGCTGTCAGTAATTACAAACCATCAGCAGGAGAACTGTCAGAGTTGTAGAACACCTCGCCTCTTCGTTTCATTTCCTTTCTGGTTCCGATCCACTCAGGCGGAGCATTCACACCCCGGTTCGACTCGGGAGCCACCTCCGGGAAAGCCGGCAGGTCGTGATAGCCCACGGCGCGAGTATTGATGTAATGGGAAAGGGAGCCCAATTGAAATTGTTCCCGATCTGCAATAGCACAACAAATGAGAAGAGAAAACCCTGCGTTTTAAAGCTGTGCATTGTCATTTTTGGAATTATTTTCTTGGTCAATATTTACCTTTGAACTGAGATTCAGAAACAGGAGCTGGTTTAGTTGCTAAAAATATCTTCTTGGCACTCTTGGCTAGCTTTGCATTTTCATTAGAAGGGAAAACAAACTGTTTCAAGAACCTTGCACGGTCTCTAATATCATAACTGGGGTCATATCTAGCCAAGTTGAGAACATACTGGCAGAGTAACTTTGTCTGCTTAGGGTTCACCAAATGCAACTTGACAGCTAGATTCAAAGTTTGAAGTTTTACTTGATCTTCCTAGAATGAAAATAAATTACCTTAGTTAAAATCAGATGACATATCACAGGCTTAGGGTCAAACAAACAATGCCATCAAAACATACTTCATTAATAAAGTTCTTAGCCATTTTTCTGAGGACATCTGGAGCAATGCGAGGCACTCTATCAGAGTATTCTCCTAAGAGCCACAAAATGGATGCTCGTGCAGCAGGCACACTTATGTTATCTACCAACTTAGCCATGTGTGTGATAATATCCTTGTGCTCTGCAGGCTGAGTCTGTAGGAGTTTCTTGATGACTACAACACTTTCTCCCACAACAGCTTCTGAAAATGGGACAAGGCAAATGGTATTAGTTGTCAGCTAGTCAATCAATGGAACACGAATTTTAAAAATATAATAGAAGTCATACCATCTCTATTTGAGAGGAGAGAGACAAGGCCATTTAAACATGTGTCTGTTACTTCTTTAATAGTTGCTGCACACCTAAAACCAAAGCAGAAAAAAAAGTTAGGCAAGATTTCACATTTGACAATCAAGAGAAGAGAGAAACTAGAAGTGTTACAAAAAACAGACCTCCCAATTGCTTGAATTGTTGCAGTAACAAATTCTTTGTCATTGCTGCTAATGTAAGTCTGAAATTCTCGAAGAATTACAGATATACTTGTTTCAGTGGCCAATGTTGTTAAAATTTCAAGCTTCAGTAATTTAATATGAGTAGCATCACTTGTTCTCACAAAAAAACTTTTCAAAAACGGTTCAAACATTCCCTGCAAGAGGAAATTCAGTTAGGAAATTCAAAATAGGCACTGCAAGCAAACTGCACATCAAAGTGCTCCATTCAAAATGTATAAAAACAAACCTTTCTTTGAGTAGACATTGATGCTATACAATTGAGAACAACTGATTGAACTTCTCGGTGAGATCGCAAGAGACGAATTAAGGCCTTGGCAACGAAAATAACTTCAGAGCGTGGTGCAAGGTGATGATACATTTGAGCCACACCCATTACCACCTGGAACAGGTAACAACCATTTTTTTTCACAAAATTCAAATACAGTGAGAAATTGTAAAATACACATAGAGATAAAATGCCAAGTAAAGAAAAACTGACCGAGGCATTTCTGCTCTGTAATAGAGGTCTTGCATTACGAAGAAGAAGACGATGATCTGGATCTAGAGTGTAAGTCTTTTTGTTTTTTTCAGTAGTTTTGCCCTTGCTTTTGGACTGCTTGCCATCATCACTATCAGAGTTATCATTTTCATCTATGGAGTTCTCTTCATTTTCATCATCCCCTTCCTACAATGGAAAAGAAATAGCAATTAATAATTATACACAACAAACGATATATTAAGAAAAGAACAATCAGCAAGTACCTCTGTGTTCGGATCAGTAAACTGAGTTCGAGCGTAACGTGTCAACATGTTAATAATGACAACCTGTCCCCATTCGTCAACATCAACAAGTAAATCACATAGTTTGCGATAATTCTTATGAATGAGATCAATCCGTTCTGGACAAACCTGCAACAAAATATCACAGGTGAAAGTATCATATCAAGGGACAAATACTTTTATCACAAACATAAATTGCAAACATTGTTCCTACTTCTTCAAATGCCATGACAGCAGATCCAACAACAAGAGTTGTTTTGTCAGAGAGAAGCTTCTCAATTACATGAACGAGCTCTTCTTTTTGTTCAGGATCCAAACTAATATTAGGAGAATAAATTGAGGGTGTTTAGAGTAATACTTCTGCACTCTAAGAATAAAATCAAACATGAAAAATTAATAGAAATTACTTCATGTAACTCACCTGTAGAGTTTGGGAATGGCATGAGCAGCAGTCTTCCGAACATATGCCGACATATCTGACGCTGAGTCCTTGATAGCAAGCATTACTATTGGTACAATCATTGTAACTCGGATGCTGGAAAGTACTCGTAAAGCACTTGCCCTAATTAACTGATTAGGATCCTTAAAAAAACCACACAAAACCATGTTTATAAGCTTAAATAACCACAATTCTTAGGCAAATAAATAAAGAACAGTCAATGTACCTTCAAAGCTCTTTGAAATGTGGATATTGATAGAAGTGCTAAGTCCTGTTGCTCTTCAGCATACCGAACTAGATAAACGTATACTAGCTTCTTCACTTCAATGTTCTTTGAAACAACATTTTTCACAACAGCTGGGAATAAATCAGATGCATCGCGACCTTTTGCAACCATCTAAGGCAGAAATGTGACAATAAATATTAGAAGAGCAATGACCAAGGGCCAAAATGTTGTCCATATGTTTAATATTAAAAGTACTTTATGAAACCAATAACGTACCCCTATAATTCTTTTCATGGCCTCAAGTTTCAAACCATCTTTACTGCTGTCTAGCATCTGTTTCAAGTCATCATGCCTGTCAATGCAGAAGAGAGAGAAAGGTATGGATAAGACATTAGAATTAATGAGAGTAATGCAGTGAACTGAGGGCATATTCTTAAATGAAAAGTGAGAGGAACACTTACTTTTTGTAATCTGAGTGGAAGAACCCTCCTGACGCAGGATCTGTAGCTAGCTCTGCTTCCACTGCCAAAGCAGGGCGATCATTATTGTAAGAGCCGTTGTTAGACATTGTCTTTCACTGAAACAGATAAAGATCAAGTTGAAATGAGATTCTAGTGTGGTAATAGGTCATGATTTCGGTGCATGTCTATCAAAGTACAGGTAATAAATATCGCCTTGTTAAAGATATAGAATTTAGGCCACTATCTGCAGGTGACATCTGATTAGAGGGGTTGTTGAGGTTAGATATGATTCATCTAGTTTAATTGGAGTGATAAAGGATTTAAAACACTTGATGATTAAAATGAAAACCCAACGAATATGAAACCATAGAAACAAGGGGAAAAGAACTGACTCAAAGCCCATGAATTGATTAAATTTAACACTGTTGACACATCTGTAAAAGCTGACATAGATGATCTACAGCTGAACCAAGTACGATTTCAGACTGTGAAAAACGTTGCGGTTTAAAACATAGGTTTACCTTTCAAAATCAAGCAAGAGGATCAACTAAATGCCAATCTATAACCTTCCCTGTGACATAACAAAACCACCCCCTAGAGAGAGCGGCTACGACAACACAACAACAACAAAAATCCTCAACAAAAACATTATCGGCACGGCACGCATAATCCAGTTCAGTTAGCTGAGCTCATCACGGCCTTCCTGATATCACGCCGGACCGGATATCAAAGAACTCTAGATAGTTCCTGGGTCCGCCGTCGTGACGTGACAGCGCCACTAGAAAGCGTACTGTCCTTTTCGCGCCTTGGCCGTCGGCCGTGAGTGTGAGAGAGCGAGAGACCTTGCATTCCAGTCTAACGTTGAGGCCGTTGGCGAGCAAGTAACCAAACAGCTCCACTCCGCGCAGTGGGACTGGGACTGGGAAGCTGAAAGCGAAGATGGCGTCCACGGCTGCCTCTGCGATCCAGTTTCCTCCCTTGTCGTACTCGGCGGCTCGCAATGGCAGGAACGGCAGCTCGGAGCGAGAGGTGAGTGGTGCGGCCGTCCGCCGAGGGAGAGCGAGCGAGAGGGAAGACCAAGAGGGAAGGGCAACCACCGGCATTGCGTTGCGAGCGGGGCGGAGCGCGGAGCGGCCCCTAACCTCCACGCGCCACCAAAACATTGCGGGCCGCGTCCGGCTGGGGCCCCTTTTCGTTAAAACGCACGACGCACGGCGACTCGGCAAACGGGCGACAGCGCCGCCGCGGGACTCGGGGAAGACCGCCCCTCCCCGCCCCACCCCGCCCCACCCCGCCCACTGCGCACCAGCCGCGCCACACGAATCGGCGTGTACTTTGTTTACATTCCGTGCCAACACATCCCAGTCCCTGCCTGTCCTGCCACATCCTTTGCATAGCGTTGAGGGCGTTTAGCATCGTTGGTGTGGCCGTCGAGGCCCGACGAGGGTTGTCAGCCCGCTTTCTTTGACCCTGGTCAGTGGTCAGTAATCCTGGTGCGGCCTTTAAATTGGGGGTTGGTGTCCTGTTGAGTGTTGCGTTACTTTGTTGGTTACACGCCAGCCTGATGACAGTTTGGCTTTGACGCTGGTGGTAACTGGGTTGCTTTGTCAGTGTTTTATCTGTAACCTTTTGAAGTTAGGTTTGATTATGGCCTTCAGCTGTCACATGTAATTAGTGCAAAAAGAATTTTGTCAACCTCCAAAAGATTTACGGTACCTATTTCTTCTGCTTGGACCGTAAACTGTGAGCGCGGGAAGCTCCATTGACCCATTTCAGGAGCGAGGACACCTTCATGTTGCCCCATGTCTAGAGTCCTACACCATCAAAACAATTTAACGTAATTTTATTTTTTAATAATTAGATTAGCAGTGTAAGGCGCAAATAAAAAGGGCGCTAAATGACAAGAGGCCCATCAACAAGACTTCTGTTTCTACCTGTCGAAGTGTGGTAGGTTGGCGTCCAAGGCACGGAGGCGCAGAACCGGGACCAGGCCGGTCTAAGCTAAGCCTGCAGTCCGTCCCGTCCAGGTCCGCCGGCCAGTCCGGCCCGGCAGTTGGACGGAAAGTTCCTCGAGTGGCTGCGCTCCGTGCCCTGGCCCTCCCCTGGCCCTCCCATGGAGCCGCGCTCCGCTCCGTTTGCGTCACTGGCAGAGCTGCCAGCATCCATGCAGCTCATACGCGCAGTCGCGCCCACCGTGAGAACGCTATTTCGGGAGCAGAAACTTGCAGCGCCCCGCCGCCTCCGTGTGGACCGTCATCCTGGGTAGGGGGTGCCGCCGCCCGCCTGGCCGCCCCGTACGTGGTGATAGGTGGGGTGCCGTATCTCTGGACCGTCAGGGCGGCAGAGCGGGCAGAGCGGTTCAGCACAGAGCCGCCGCTCCCACGAGTGCGAGGGAGACAGCTTCGTGTCTGGAGATTGGCACGCTCCAGATGACCGTCTTGACGTCTAGTCCCGCGGTCCGCTCCTCAGCGTCTTCCCTCGCTGCAGGCGGTCTCTCTCGCACCCTCACGAACGCCCCGCGAGTGCGAGAGAGAGAGAGCATGGGCGTCAGCCTGCTGGGTAGGCAGTCCCGGATGGCGCCGTACCGGGCTGCTGCACGTTGGGCTGCCTGCCCTCACGGCGTGTGCCTTGCTGGCTGTGGCCGAGGCTGTGACGCTGACGACCCGCCCGTCTCCACGGCATCGCGTCGCGCTGGCGGAAGGCAGTTCGAAATGCAGCCCCAGTCGCTTCGTCGAATGCAAGTACCAATCTGTCGCCAGCCTTGGAGAGTGGAGCAACGCGTCGTCGTTTTGGCGCGCATGTCGCACATGGAGTACTTATGCCCCCGCAGCACGGCTGCATTTGCCGGGGCGCACAGTGGGCCAGAAGACCGGTGGAGGCGGCCAAAACTCTAGACGCGTTTTGAGCTCCAGAGTCGCTAAATGGGACTCGAACCGATCGAGTGACCCCACCAATGGATTGCTCTCCGAACGAGGAATCCATTGGTGGGGTCACACGTTCGGTTCGAGTCCTGTTTAGCGACTCTGGAGCTCAAAACGCGTTTCGACTTTTGGCCGCTTCCACCGGTCTTCTGGTCCACTGTGGGGCGGTCGGACGACGGTTTGGTGGTCATGGCCAGCTCTGGGAGCAACTCTACGGCGGCGTCCAGGGGATCGGCTTTCGTCCTCCGGGCTCGGCGGCGCACGGCGGCGCGCTGCTGTCCTGGAACCTGCTCGGCGCGGCGATACGGCCATTTTGTGCGTGCCTGTACCGACCGCATTGGCAAGCACGCATTGACGTCAGAGCACGCTGGCGGCACGCTGGCAAAAGGCACGGCCGGCACGGCGAGGAAGGCAGCCAGGGCGCAGCGGCACGCCGGGCCACGCCACGCCGCCCGGCCACTCCTTTCTCTCGTGGAACGAATCCGCCCCGTCCCGTCGCGCTGCCGCTGGCTGCCGCTGAAAAGCAAAGCGCCAATCCGACGCACTGCTCTTATTTCCCTGTCTGTCCGAAGAGCGTCTTATCGCGTCGCTCTGTCTCTCTCGCGCCCCTGCGGTCATGGACGGAGTGTCTCTGTCTTGGCGCGGCACGCCGGCACGCCACTCCCACGCGCCGAGCGGCCAAGCGGCCAAGCCGAGCCCCGTGCCGCGGAGCCCCGCGGAGCCCCGTGGAGCAAGGGCCAATCGGTCGGTTTGAATGGCGTGGCTTGTTACTCGTTGCGCAGCAGACTGATTCCGAGAGTCGTTTTCGTCGCTCCGTCTCTCTCGCTCCCATGGAGCGTTCCAGGCGGGTGCGAGAGAGACGGAGCGACGAAAACGACTCAAGGCTGGCCCTTTATCTAGCCGTTGGCGCGTTAGCGGCCACTTCCTAGTGCCGCTGGCCCGCTGGCCGCTTTGGCGGAGGGCCTATCAAGAGTGATTGACTGCGGCGTCATCGGCGACGTGCTGGAGGCCGCGGAGGTCAGCGGGTCGCCCCGCCCGGGACGGCCGGACGGTGTGGCGTCGCGATAACGGCCTGCACCGCGACCTCCACGCTCTACTTGGCGCGGAGGACAACTTTGGTCCGGGGGATCCATGGACGCGTCCATGAGGTCCATGGTCCGGGGCAGAGACGTGCCTGCGTGCGTACCGCTAGGCGTGCCGGCCGGCCGCACGGCAGGCCTCTCTCTTGCACTCCAGCGGCGAACCTTGCGGCGTCCCTTGCGGCGTCCCGTGGGAGTGCGAGAGAGACGGTCTCGGGACTGTAAGGTCCGTGGCGTCGCTGGCCGCGAGCCTGCCGCGCCTAGCCCCGCCTAGCCCCGCCGAGCCCCGCCCCCCGCGGGGCCCACGGCGCGGCCCGCGGCGCTCGCGGGCAACGGCACCAGGTCGGATGCTGGCCGAGACCCGCTGCCTCGCCGGGGAAAAAGGACTAGAATGCCGGATGGACGCTAGAGCGTGTCCGGGGTTCGCGCCCTCCGAAAAAGTGGTCTTGGTCGTGTCAACAGGGCGAGGACGGCTGGAGTCGCTTGCCGCGCTGTGTGCCACACAGTGTGCCACACTGTGAGCCATACTGTGAACGTGGCCGTCGAGGGCCTTACTCACGCGGACTGTACAGCTCACTTGAACTTGCCGTGCCTCCCACATGGCACGCCATTGGCGGGGGCGGCGCGGGGCTCTCAAGGCTGTCTGAATAAGGTTTTCAAATTCGCGGCGAGCGAAGCGACACACGGCCGAGCCGCGAGAGCAAATATTGCCTCAAAGTCGACGACGGGCGTGTTGGACTTGAAGCGCATACCAGTGTAAGTGTAACCCTTGCTTGGTGCACTGCGGGGCAAGCTGCGGGGCTGCCGGGGTCAAGAGGGCACAAGTGGCGTGCCGTCTCTCTCGCACCTCTCGGGGACACGCCCCTGGGGTGCGACGGAGACGGAGCGACGCAGAGCGGCAGAGCGGCCTGCAGACTCGGGCTGAAACGAGCGACAGCCAAGCAGCGAAGCAGCGAACGGCGCGGAGGTCATGTTTGACGTCACGCGGCTGTGGGCTTCGCTGCTTCGCTGTGCTCGGCCAGGCTCGGCCAGGCGCGGCCATCCGCCTGGAGTGTGGAACCGTGCACCGCCTTGCCGCCACGCCGCACGCCTTGCTGAAAACGAAAAACAGCGGCGGACAAAAGGCGCTGCAAGCAAGGCGCTGCAAGGCACTGGTTCGTTCCGCCGCGCGTTCCGCCTTAGCAACGGGGAGGCGGCCGAAACGAGGCTATCTCGATTTGGATTCAGACTCCCATTGACTGTCTCGCTCGCCTGCGTGTTGCTATAGTCCGGCTTATCTCTGCCAGTGTGCAAATTGTAATTTTTCTTTTAATTGCCGCCTCTCTTTAGTGCCGATAAAGCGTGGCAATAGCAGCGCCCCCTCTCCGCTATTTTTACACCCGGCGGTCCATTTCGCGTCGTATCGACGGCGGGAAAGTCGCGCGGCCTTATCAGCACGGGGGAAAGGAAAGGGACGGAGAAAAGCGAGAAAAGCACGCCTTCCCGAGTCGTCGCGGCGCGTCGCGGCGCGTCGCGGTGTTCTTTGTTGCTGTTTTCTGTCTGGTTGGCTGCTCGCTGTCTGTGCACGTCGTCGAGGAGGGACTCGTCATTTGTTGTTGTTGTGTTGGCCCAGCTGGAGGGCCGCCTGGCTGAAGCTAAGGCTGGCGCCGCATTCAGACACCATTCATCGCTCTCCACTGTATTGGGGGTGACGCAACCCTCTTGAGGCCGTCCGCCGCCGTCCGCCCACTGCCGGGGCCATGCCGTCTCTCTCGCTCTCGCGGGCCGTCCCGCGGGGGTGCGCGAAAGGCCGGGCCGATTCGGGTGCCACTTTCACCGCCCCTATCACCTTCACGGCGTACAGCACGGCCGCGGAAATCGGACCGCTCGTCTGCCCGGCCGGCCGGCCGCCCTGCAAGATGTACTTCCCCTCCCACAAGTACGACGCCCGGCCCAGCGCGGCCCAGCGCGGCCATAACGGCACTGCCTCGCTCGCCGTGTGTGAGTGTGTGTGACCCGAGGCCGCCCCGCCTGGCCCCGCCACGCCACTGCGCGCCAGTGTGGCCGTGGCCGCCGCTGCATCGAGGCGCGACGCCGTGACCACGTTCGTGACAACGCCGTGACCGCCGCCGCGCCTTGGCCTCGCTCGTGACGACGTCGTGACGAAGCTCGTAACGTTCGTGACGGACCCGTGACGAACCCGTGACGCGGCCGTGACGGCAGTTTGCACTCGCACATGTGCACCACGGCGCCCAACCGACGCTGGTACTTCCCCCCGGCCGCGCTGGCGGCGGTTTGCGGCCTGGGCGGGGATGCCGCCCACGCCGGCGCGGACAAGATGGGCGTCCGCCAGGCCCTGCAGCACGCCTTCACGGTACGTCCGCGGCGCGGGTTCGAATCCCATCGCCGCCAGTGCGCGGACTTTTTATTTTTTTGCGATTGCTCAATCCTCTTTGCTGTGCGATCCGTCCGTCGCGAGACGTCTTCTCTTCTCCCTTTTTGTCGTCATTTCCTCGTGCGTCTCGTTGCATTCCGGAGTTGTTTTCCTCGCGTCTGGACGTCGTGCGATAAAATTGCGTCGCACTATCTACCCTCTGCTGCCTGCTCCTCTCTCCCCCTCTCTCCTCTCTCTCCCTCTTTCCCTCTCTCCTCCCCGCCCTCCGGCTCTGCCGACCGCTAGAGAGGATGCCTTCCCGGTTCGCAAAACGCAATAAGACACGACTCTTTCTGCGTTTGAATCGCGCGCCGTCCCCTCCCCCTTCTCTTTCCACCATCGCATCCGGTAAGGGCGGCGTTTGCCGGCGTTTGCTTTGGCAGTGTCTGTCGGTTATTGCGCGTTAGTACTGGGCTTGTTTGCTCTGGCTTCGTTCGAGGAATGAGTTGGTTTTCAGAAACTCTGCTGGCAGACCCGCACAAAAAAAATGTGATCGGAAAAAAATTGAATAAAAAGTAGACGAACCTAAGGTAGTCTAATGGGGCGCCCAATGACGGCTAGTGGCTTGCCTCCGACGCAGTGGGCCAGAAAACCTACTCAGGCGGCCAAAATTTCAGACGCGTTTGGAGCTCCTGACCCGCCAAATGGGACTCGAACCGAACGTGTGACCCCATTAATGGATTCCTCGTTCGGAGAGCAATCCATTGGTGGGGTCAGACGTTCGGTTCGAGTCCCATTTGGCGGCTCGGGAGCTCAAAACGCGTCCGGGATTTTGGCCGCCTCCACCGGCCGTCTGGCGCACTGTGGTAGGAAAGGGATGCGGTGCAGGCGCGCCCTGACGCCATTGGCTGCCATCGGCTGCCATCGCCATGCAAAGCAGGTGGAGCAAGGAGGGCACAGTGTGCACACCCTCGACCCGCTTTGAGAGGCCGTGAGGAGGTCTAGCTTGTTTAAAAAGCCCCTACATTGTGGTCAGTGACGCGGATTCGCGACTTATACAGCCGCATACTGCAGTCAGCAGTCGAAATGGCGAATTGAACCCCTGGGACGACCGTGCGAAGGTTGAAACGAACGTAAAAGGTTCCCTGGCTGCGGCTTGGGGCTTTTTTTTCGCAGACCATGGCTGATTTTTTTTCCGCAGTGCCAATCTCATTATTGGCCGGCGCTTCGAATGCTTCGATAGCCCACTGACCGATTGGCGTGGCAGGGGCGTTATTTGGTGCGGCCGGGGCGTGCTGGCCCCGCCCCGCCCCGCCCCGCCCCGCCCGCCTGTCCTACGCGGCACGCCGTGGCACGCCATGACACGCCCTGCGGCGCGGCGTCCCAGTCTATCTATACTCCCTGTTTGCTTCCAGGTGTAATGGCTGGAACTTTCCCGGCAGATACGTGCGTAGTGCGCCGTGTTTTCAGTTAGGGGTGTTAAAACATTGGATTTTTCCTGAGCTTGTTTGCAGACGTTCGCCCCGCGCGCCTCGCCCCTGCAGCCAGCTCTGCAGCCAGCTACCCCCGGGCCGTCCCTGGGCAGTCCATTGACCACAGGGATGCCAGGGACCCGGACAGAGATCCAGAAACCCATTTCGGAGTTGCCGGTTTTCACCGGGGCAGCGGGCCACTCATTGATAGACACGCCGTCGTGGGACGCCCTGCGTTCGACCTGACCCTGGGCGGGGCGGGGCGGGGTGGGGCGAGGCGGGACAGTGCTAATCGCACGGGGCCCAGGACGTTGAGGGGCTTCTGGTGCACTGTCAGCACGAATGTGCCTTGTCGACTCTTGTTGACATTGATCCTGAAAGTGGCGTCCAACACGTGGCTAATTTTTTTAAAGATTTATTTGTCCTGGCGGGCCTAGTGCACTGCTCGCGTTGCGTCTCGTTGGCGCCAAAATGCGAGGCATTCGAAGGCGTACCGCCGCGTACCGCTGCAGGCCGTGAAGCCGAGTCGTGTGAATGGCTCCGGATGTCTGTATCGCCACGCGACCCGCCCCGCCCGCGCCGCACGCGGATCAGCGCAGCGGGGGCGGGGACCGTGGCGGGGACCGTGGCGGGGACCCGCTACTCAATCGCGGAAAGCTAGGTAATTCGTCGAAATTGGCCGTGGGGAGCCGACTGGGCCGGCAGTCTTGGCGGGGCGGGGTGGCTGATAAGAGGCGCTACCCGTTTCACTCTCCACACCCTCCTCCGTGACCTCTGACCCTGGTACGCCTGCGCCACACCCTGCGACAACTCCTGGAACGCCCCTTGGCTGTGGAACGCCCCTGGCTGTGGAACGCCTCGGGCTGTGGAACGCCCCTTGGCTGTGGAACGCCCCTCGGGCTGTGGAACGCCTCGGGCTCTGGAACGCCACGGGCCACGGAACGCCCAGACCAGACGCCCAGCCGACTCCAGCACGTGCCGGTGGCCCTGTTGTCTACGGGCATTTAGGTCTCCAGGAACGCCCCGCCACGCCCCGCCACGCCACGCCCCGCCACGCCAGATTGCCGAGCGAACGGCAGCAACCTCTGCCGGCTGTCACGTCGCCCGGGCAGACAGACGTGCCGAAAAAGGCGAAAACATGGCGTCGCTCAAATACGTTCGGGGAAAAGGAGGTTCAATAATGACGCGCAACTATTGGTACCGGCGCGTGGCGCCACCACACTGTCGGTCTGCGCAAATGAATGCGGCGGTGGGAGCGAGACCGCTGCGAGACCGTGCGCGTGACGTGCTTACGCGCGCGCCCTGCCGGCAGGATGAGCGAGACAGAGTGAGACGGAGCGAGGCGACGCAGCCGAGCGCAAACACTTGAAGGACTTATGGCATGTGCAAACCGAACCGAACCGAATAATACACGACGCCGTTTGAATACATCACACACACACACACACACACACACACACTCGGCGCGCTCGCGTAAGTACACCGTGTCGGGGACACAAGCACTACGACACGTGTGTTTTTGTCGCGGACTTGTACAAACCACTGCATTTGCCGAGCCGGGTTCGACGCGCTGCATGCACGCTGACGCTGTACCAAGCTAGATGAGAGAGAGAGAGAGAGAGAGAGAGAGAGCAACGCCCTTTGCACGCGCTGGCGGGTTGACCGGAAACCGAGTGACGCGGTGTGTGCGCGCCGTTCTGGGAATAGGGCGTCCTTGCCCGACTTAGCGCACCGTTTGCCGCCCGCCGCGTCACTGCGGCCAAAAGGCAAAGGCCAAAGCCAAATTGAAAAACAAAACAAAAACCGTGCCATTTGTTGCGGATAGTTTCGGCGAGGTGCTGCTTGGCAGTGCACTGTGCAGTGCGTGCCGGCGTGGAAAGGCCGTGGTGACGCAAGCCGCCCTGCAGTGCCTGCACCGCCTGCACCGCCCTTCCGAAGCCGCTCATCTCCAAGTCAAAGACTGCGTGCGGCTTGCAGCGGCTCGGTGCGGCCGGCTGTAAGGCACTGTGAGGCACTGTGAGGCTCGCCACTACACTGGCCGCTCGCGAGCCCACGCCGAGCCCGCACGGCCACACAATGTTCAAACTCGATTTCATTTTCGTCTCTCGACGCGACAGTGTACCACATGGGCCCTGTATCACTGTAAAGTATGGCGTTCCAATGCACGTCCGCGGGCCCGTCCGCGAGGTCGATGCCTCGGCGATGCCTTGGCGATGCCTTGGCGATGCCTTGGCGATGCCTTGGCGATGCCTTGGCGATGCCTCGGCGATGCCTCGGCGATGCCTTGGCGATGCCTTGGCGATGCCTTGGCGATGCCTCGGCGATGCCTTGGCGATGCCTTGGCGATGCCTTGGCGATGCCTTGGCGATGCCTTGGCGATGCCTCGGCGATGCCTTGGCGATGCCTTGGCGATGCCTTGGCGATGCCTTGGCGATGCCTCGGCGATGCCTTGGCGATGCCTTGGCGATGCCTTGGCGATGCCCGGCCTCAAGGCGGGTCCAGCGCCTCTCGATATGCAAAGCTGCAGCCCGGCCAGCCGCGCCAGCCAGCCAGACGCCCTTCATTGTCTTCCATCGGGTCAAATTGATCACTCAAAGTTCTTTTTTCTTCGTGATTTTTGGGGTGTTTTTCTTTGTTTTTGCGCTATTTTTGTGAGGTTTTTGTGTTTTTTTTTTGTTTGTTTGTTTTGGGTTTTTGTCGCTTTTGTAAGATGCGAGATGCTTGAATGGGTCTCACTCAGAATCTTCGCCAAAAGAAAAGGGGGAGAACTTTTTCCGTTCGCTCCGGAAGGGTCCACCTCGAAGCCTTCCATTGGGAGGTCCGTTCCGGATCATCTCGCTCGCTCCAACGACTCTGCTGCTGCCACACGACTGCAGAGGGGCCCGAGCCAAACGAGAGTCCTCATTAAGCCGTTTGCGCGAATGCAAACAATGGCCGCTTGATGGCCCGGCTTGGCGCGGCTTGGCCGCTCGGACTGCACACTTGCAGAAAGGCGGGCCTGACGTCACGCCACTGCCATGATGCCACGATTATGCAAGTCGTCCAGCCGACTGGATTGGGCTGCTTCTCGCGACGTCCACTGGAAGGAATGGATTGGAATGGAACGGTGTTGTTGGTTTTGCAGTGCGGTGCCGGGCTGTTGTGGTGGCAGGGTGTGCGCGTCTCTGGTTGGGACCCTCGTTCTGAGTCACTGTAGGTGGAACGCGTTCTGCCCGGGGTGGACGGGCGGACACGGGCAGACAGATGGGTAGCTGTCTCTTCTTTTCTTGTCTGCCTTCCAGCGCGTCCCGCTGGGCGTTCCGCCGGGCGTTCCGCTGGGCGTTCCGCCGGGCGTTCCGCCGAGCGTTCCGCCGGGCGTTCCGCCGGGCGTTCCGCCGGGCGTTCCGCCGGGCGTTCCGCCGGGCGTTCCGCCGGGCGTTCCGCCGGGCGTTCCGCCGGGCGTTCCGCCGGGCGTTCCGCCGGGCGTTCTGCCGGGCGTTCCGCCGGACGTTCCGCCACCTGCTGCGGCAGCAAGACAGCGAGCAACCTGTTCCCACTCATCTGCTGCGCACCGCGGCACCGCGCGGCACCGCCTCGCTCCGGGCGCCAGCAGCGGCAGCAGCAGTGCCCGGGGCGGGGCGGGGCGGGGCGGGGCGGGGCGCGGTTCCATTGACGTCATTTGTGGCCGGTGCCGCGAGTTTCCCCCAACGAGGTGCCAACCGAGCGCCGAGCCCCCGTTTCACACTACAACTGTAACGCCCCGCCGCCCCGGCCGCGCGTCGGAAGGAAGGATTACCATGTGTTGCTTTGTCGGAGTCCCGGCGAAGCACGGAAAGGACTCGAAGGAGGACGCGCTGGCGGCGCGCAGTGGGCCAGAAGACCGGTGGAGGCGGCCGAAATTCTAGACGCGTTTTGAGCTCCAGAGTCACTAAACAGGACGCAAACCGAACGTGTGACCCCACCAATGGATTCCTCGTTCGGAGAGCAATCCATTGGTGGGGTCACACGTTCAGTTTGAGGCCCATTTGGCGACTCTGGAGCCCAAAACGCGTCTAGAGTTTTGGCCGCCTTCACCGGTCGTCTGGCCCACTGTGCGGCGCCCTGCTGTCAGCGACGCGGGGTGCGTGGCACTGCGTGGCACTGCGTGCGGTGCAGGTGGTCCTAGACACCCACTCGCACGGCTCTATCTTGTTTTGGTTGGCGCTGGTCTGCGGCCGTGGCGTGCCGATACCGTGGCGATACCACCGGAGTCCAAGCCGGAGCCGCGTTTGGTTCCCAGGATGGTCGGAAATGGACCTTGGATTGGCTGCCGTTGGCTGCTGGGCCGGTTAATGGGATGGGCCGATTGCGAGCCGATGCACCCGGTCATCGCATCCCCCGTTTTGATTGTTTTTGTTTTATTCGTTGTTGGTTCGCGTCCACGGTGGTCGCAACGCCACCGCAACGGGTGTCTGGTGTCTCTCTTGCACCTGTGCGGGACGTCATCGGGGACGCCCCATGAGAGGAAGAGAAAGACAGGGGAGGCCCTCGTGAAAGTCGACTGTGCGGAAAATGCTCTTGGCCAATAGGAATGCTCTTGGCGAGTTGAAGTGCTTTCGACCTTGCTTTTTTGGTGGCGCCTTGGGACTTAAAGACAAGCTACTACTTGAGTCGGCGAGGGTTTGCGGCCCCCAGGCCAAGCCCAGGCAAAGCCCAGGCAAAGCCCAGGCCAAGCCCAGGCAAAGCCCAGGCAAAGCCCAGCCCCCAGGCACCTGCCAGCTCGACTCCTCAGAGACACTGTTGCCGGGGACCTTGAGAGCGTCGTAGGCACCGCCATCTGATTAGCAATGTGTGCACCGAGTGCGTGATTAGAGGGAAATGGGTCATTTTGATCGCGGGCCAAGGACCTGGTCACGGCGGAGTACTTAGCGCGCCTTTGCGGCCCTGATGGAGCGGCGGACGGACGGACAGACAGACAGACAGACAGACAGACAGCCCTCACGCACACCACACGGGTTAGGCCACTGAGCGCGCCAGCGCGCCACTCTCCGAAGCGCATTGACGTCAACAGAGCCACTGCCTGTCTGTCTACCTGCTGGCCCGTCCGTCTGTCCGTCCGCCAGCCCGCACCTGGCTGTGTCGTACGGAAGCTCTCTAGGACGCTCTAGATCTTCGAAACGAGCTCGCCAGCGCGTGGCCAAACCGCGTTCATTTTTTTTGCTACCCGAATGTTGTAAAAAAAAACGGTGGGACGATCCAGACTGCCCTAAAAGAAGTACTCTCCCTCTATTTTTATTCTGTAAATTAAAAAAAAATCTCTATAGAAAATTTTGGAGCCGCATAAGAAGCCGCACTTGAATTTTCTTCTAAGGTGCTAGATCGCTAAATTTGGGTCACCGATTCGTTCAAAATTTGTACCCTGCATTAAGGACGAATACAAGCACCCCATTCAAAGGATTTCTTTTCAAAAAATTTGAACCGAAATATTGAACGTTGTAAGTGTGAAAACAGCGCCGCGGAAAAAAACGCCTACGGCTCAACTATGCGACTGATCTGGAACCAAAAACATATTCGTGTAGGGGAAAGGTGTCCGGAGGCCATTGATCAGGCCGGGAGCCGCGCGATCAATATTTGTACGTTGGTGAGGTGTTCAAAACCGACTACTTTCGCTCTTTCTTTGACGCTACCCTAATGACACTAATAATTGTCGGATTACTTTCGGACTGATCAATTGCCTCCGGACACCCTTCCCCTACACGGATCCGTTTTCGGATTCGCTTTACCTATCATAGTTTTTGCGTAGGCGTCTGCGTTTACTCATTTTTTCGTCCTTTTCACACGTTTTGAATTTGGCGGCGAATCCTGAGGCATCGGAGGGTGGCGCGGCGGAAAGAATGAGAACTGCGTGCAGGACGGCCGAGTCGGTGCGACACGTTTATGATGGACACCTCGCTGCATTCCGATCTATTGTCTCCGCTCCGTCTGCCCCCTCCCCTCCCCCGCTGGGGACGCAGCCGAGACCGGCAGCGCGCTCGGCCACTGGGGCAGCCCCAGAAGGGCAACAACAGGATTAGGCGCGGACACTACCCGTTCATTTTGCACTATGGGATAAATTTATATACCCTGGCACCGCGATGAGACGAGGAAGACGGCCAAAACAAGTTTGATTTGATAAATTTGAAATCTCAGAAGTTCACCCGACGCTGTGCCCATGCTGAGTGACCCTGTCAAGCTGTCTTTGTGCACTTTGACGAGGGTGCCGGTGCTCGCCTCGCCCGCACCGGCAACTACACTGCCAAATCAGGCGGCATTGACACGAAGATGATGCACAGTGAGGATAGGACTCTCCACCCCCAACAAGGACCTTTTAATTTTTTGGAAGTACTCGACTGTGGTGCCATCTTCGGGAAAGTGCTACACTGCCTGAACTGCCTGAACGAAAATGCAAGGAGTATTCGCATGAGAGGACTCCGGTCAATACAACGGTCTAAGTTCCTTTAGCCGTTGCTTGGACCCCGGTCCGCGATCTCGCCCTTAAAGAAAACAAAAAATAAAATAAAGCAACCCTACTTTGTGCCTGAGACGGCCTGAGAAAACGGCATTTTCTTCGAGGAAAATCTTTATGCGTCAAGGAATAGGTGAACCGCGAGTCACGTTTCCTTTCGGGCCTAACACGATCTTTTTTTTTTTTTTTTTTTTTTGACCTGGCGTGCCCCGTGTACTTGCCTGGCTCAACACTCGGTGGGCAATGCCGGCAATGATGCGGTAATGAAGCAGGGCAATTACCCGCACGTGTGGGAACCCTTTCTAATCGCGTCTTTGTCGCTCTCCCACTTTTTGGTTCTCGCCACTGCTAATCGTTGTAATCGCTCCCTCGTCCCGCAGAGCCATGGCATAGCCGTGTCGTGACCCAGAGTGTGTTGACTTAAAGAACGCGGCCCCGCCGGGCCCACGGGCCGACGCGGTGCGGCGACGCGGTGCGGCAGTTTCTCGGAAACGGCACGAGCTGCACGCGCTAGCACGACCTGAATAGGAAAGGGGTTTTCGGAAATGAGTGCGTCACGTTGGTATTACGCGCCGTGTCGCGCAGAGGACCGGTGAGGCGGCCAAAACTCCAGACGCGTTTTGCGCTCCAGAGTCCCCAAGTGGAACTCGAACGGAGCGTGTGCCCTTATCGTTGGATTCCCCGTTCGGAGAGCAATCCATTGGTGGGGTCACACGTTCGGTTCGAGTCCCATTTAGCGACTCTGGAGCTCAAAACGCGTGTGGGATTTTGACCGCCTCCGCCGGCCTTCTGTCCCGCGTCGGCGCTGACTGAAGGTGTAGTTGCCGCCAGGTTGGCAGTGCCGGCGTCGCGGGATGCTGCCGAGCCATGCCTGTACGGCTCTGGCCTGGCCATGCCGAGCGATCCGGTGTCGATAACCCGATAGCCGGCGAGCCACGCTGCCGTGTCGCCGCACGTCGCCGTGCCGCCCGGGCGGACGGAAGCCGCTGCCATTAGTGAATCCAGATTCAGATTGGAATCGCAGCGCCATCTGGCGGCCTGTATCGAAATTCCGCATTTCGCCGCGCCGCCCTGCCGCCGTGCCGCGGTCATGGCCACACCGCCACACGCGACCGCCGGGGCGGCCAACTGGAGCGTCAGGTGTAAGTCGCCCACCTCCATGTTCGCCCGCCCTCATGTCGCCGACTGTACAGTCACAGAAAAGCGGACGCGCGCGCGCGCCAGGTCGCCATTTGAAATCCGAATTTGGTGACGCGCTTCGTGAATCACCCGGGCGCTTGAAACGCACATTGCGGTTGGCGGGGGGGCGGGTTCGCGCCGCATTGCAGTTCACGAAGGTTTGGCGGGGTCGTTGGCCCCCGGGGTCCCACAGGCCTCGGCCGCGGCCGCCTCGCATGCGCTGCGCTTGGCGTTCTTCGCTCTGCGCGCCGAGGCGTCGAGCAACCGGTCGCTCCAGATTACCCGCCACCGCGATGGATGGATGGGGCTGTGGCGGAAAGATGGGAGATTTTGGCGCCAAATCGCAAACATCTCGCACCCGGCCCGGCCCGCCCGGCCTCTCGCTCTCTCCGACGAGGAGCGTGGCGGAAACTTGTTAGTGTTCCGTCCTTTTTGCGCGCTAGGTGCGCGGCCTGCGCGGCCGCCCCGGAGGACGTGTCGGTGGCCTTTTCGGCGGAGGTCTGCCTAGCTGGATGACGTCACGACCCATAGCGGTGGGTCGCCTTGCGGGTCGCGGGGTACGCTTGACCCTTCCCGATTTGACTCTTGTTTGACTCTCACGGTCTGGCCGACCCTGGCGACCACCTGTTCACTACACCGTGAGTCATGTGAGGTACACTGCACCGGGAGGACGGAAGCGGGGGCCCGCCAGGCCCCGCCAGTCCGCAAAGCGACGATCGAGATCTCGATCGAGATTGTTCCGACATCGAAATCGGCGAGAATTCCGCGTAAGTCCGCGCGCACTCGCCGGCACCTGGGGACGGTTCTGACGAGGTTGTTACTCCATCGGTGCCCATCCAGCCGACTCGTTGTCATCGTGGGCCGACCGTCGAGGTGCGAGAGAGACAGAGCGTCGAGTGCGGAATCAGCCTGCAGGAGTGGGAACGGATCGAGGAGGTCTGCTGCAGTTACGACCGGATGGAGTTAGTACGAAGTCTTGCTAACAGTACATCCGCTGGTAATTACTGTTTGACGTGAGAGGCGCATTCTGGAACAAGAACTTGTCTGGAATGACTTTTTGACGTGCCCGTCCCTGCGGCCGAGGGCCGAGGCATTCTGGAACAAAAACTTGTCTCAAGTCCGAGGCGGCGCGCGGCGTCGTGGAGCCCTCGCCCGGCCCGCTGCACTACAGGATCAAATGTGTGCTTAGTACACAGCTGTGGGAGCGTACTTGCAAGCACACATCTATAGGTGTATGCTTGGCAAGTACACATCTATAGGTGTATGCTTGGACAAGCACACATCTATGGATGTATGCTTGGCCAAGCACACAGCTGTAGGAGTGTGCCTTTAAATGGGTGGGATTAAAGTGTGCTTGGCCAAGCATACACCTATAGATGTGTACTTGCCAAGCATACACCTGTAGCTGTGTGCTTGCCAAGCATACACCTATAGATGTGTGCTTGCAAGTAAGCTCCCATAGCTGTGTACTAAGCACACATTTGATCTTGTAGTGTGGGCGGCGCGGCTTTCTCGGGTAAATAGAGGCGATTCGGTCGCGCTGTCTCCGTCGCACTCGTGGGGCGTGCGAGAGAGACGGCGCGACGAAAGGTTCCGTCGGGAAGCAGCCCGCCGGCGTCTGGCCCTAATGAAGATGAGGGTCTTGATGCGCGTGGCGGCGTGGCGGCGACAGTGCGTGCGCGGCCCGGCCGGCCCGGCACTCTCGATGTGTCTTCGAGATGTCTGCCTCTCGGCGAAGGCGGTGCGGACGGCGGGGCGGGGGGCGCGCAAGTAGGCGACGACGCCCGCGACAGTAATGTGGCGGGTGAACTGCCGGGGCGGTCTAAACCAAAAGAGCCCCGCAGAACCCCAAAAGGGCCTCGCAGAACTCAAAATCGACCTTCTAAGAGGCTGGCTTGATCTACGAGGCTCTTTTGGTTCGAGGGGCCGCGTAGAAGCCAAACTGGATCTGGGCCGGGATCGCGCTGGTCTGGATCTGGTCCGCGTCGTGCGCGACATCGCGTGGGATGGCTGCCAAACGTGTTAATGGAGGGTAACGGACGGACCACCGTTTGCCGATAGTCACCCCTTCGCCGCCGCCGCCCCGCCGCCCCCGCAGTCGGCCGCGTCGAGTCCAGCGGGCGGGCCGGGCGGGCCGGGCGCAGCGGGCGGCTGTGATACTGGCCGATACGCCGGCCAGCCCGGCCAGCCTGCATTGACGTCAGTGGCGGCTCGGCCGGGCTCAGCGCCGACCTGCCAGAAGAGAGAGGGACCGAGCGTTGGCACAGAAAGAGGCGAGGGTCGTGCTGCTGGCGGCGCGGACCCTGGGCCCAGCCCCTCCCTGCAACGCCTGCAACGCCTGCAACGCCTCCGAGAAGGAGGCCTCGGTGGACAAGCTGCACAGTGGGCCAGAAGACCGGTGGAGGCGGTCAAAATCCCGAACGCGTTTTGAGCTCCAGAGTCGCTAAATGGGACTCGAACCGAACGTGTGACCCCACCGATGGATTGCTCCCCGAACGAGGAATTAACCCATTGCTGGGGTCACAAGTTTGGTTCGAGTCCTGCTTAGCGGCTCTGGGTCTCAGAACGCGTCGAGACATGGTCGTGACATATAGTCGCTCCGCATCGCGCTGATCCACTCGAAGTGGTCGGGCCACACTTTGCTCAGCTTGCGTGGAGCGGACGTCACGCGGTGTCGCCATGGTTTGCTGAGCGTCAGAAAGACGTCAGCCGATTTGCCCCGGTGCATACTGAGTCAGTGTTCCCGACGCGGTGCGCGCACTGCTCCTCATTTGCTCTTTGTTGTTGTTGTTGTTGTTGTTGTTTGTTGGGTGGTTCGGAATAGTCGGCCGGCTAACGAACGGCCGCGCAACGCGACGTTTGAATCTTCGCATCGTCCCGCCGCGCGCCGCGGCCTATGAGCGCCCGCTGATGTAACCGATAAGATGCTGTCGTCCGACAGTAAACAGCTGCATTATTTTCAAATGTTTTTTGAGGACACACAGACACACGTACGCGTGTGTGAGTTGTGCAAGCGCGAGTGGACTGGAAATCGGTACCTGCGTCACGGCGGCGTCGCATCCCCTCCAGCGGCAAGCGGCCAGGATGCCCGTCCGTCGAACGCCGCAGCAGGGGGGTTGCCTACCCCCGAGTCCGCAGGCGGCAGGGCGCCAGGATGCCCGCCCGTCGAACGCCGCAGCAGGGGGGTTGCCTACCCCCGAGTCCGCAGGCGGCAGGGCGCCAGGATGCCCGCCCGTCGAACGCCGCAGCAGGGGGGTTGCCTACCCCCGAGTCCGCAGGCGGCAGGGCGCCAGGATGCCCGCCCGTCGAACGCCGCAGCAGGGGGGTTGCCTACCCCCGAGTCCGCAGGCGGCAGGGCGCCAGGATGCCCGCCCGTCGAACGCCGCAGCAGGGGGGTTGCCTACCCCCGAGTCCGCAGGCGGCAGGGCGCCAGGATGCCCGCCCGTCGAACGCCGCAGCAGGGGGGTTGCCTACCCCCGGGTCCGCAGGCGGCCGGGCGCCAGGATGCCCGCCCGTCGAACGCCGCAGCAGGGGGGTTGCCTACCCCCGGGTCCGCAGGCGGCTGGGCGGCCCGGCGGCCGGTCTCCACGTGTGCTCCTGCACCCTCTCCCTCTCCTCCTCCCCCCTTTCGCAGACTTTCCCTTTTCGGGCGCCGCTTCGGCAGCGATTTACCTAAGAATGGCGGGCGATGGCGCCGAATGTCGCCGGGCTTTGCATGTCCGTACGAGACTTACGTCTCGTCTGGCTGTCTGTCTGGGCGTCGCATCGCCCGGCGTTTGCCCCGGCGTTTGCCCCGGCGTCTGGGCGCCCAGGCCCCATGACACGCGCGGCTCAGAGCAGCGCGTGTCCGAGGGCCCAAGGCGCCGGCTGCCTCAGAAATCCGCAAGAGAAGCGCTGAAAACAATGAAAACTTCTGTGACGCGCGGCGGGGCCCGGCGGGGCCCGGCGGGGCCGGCGGCACAGGGGCACGTGCCTTGATCAGGCGATGTTAAAACCTTGCTCTGCATTATGGTCCGATTATACCGCGCGAGCGCCAAGACACTGAAAAAGTCTTAACGTTCGACACTTTTGCTTTTATCGACGGCCAATCGGTGCCTCTATTTTGACGGGCGACACTCCCGCTGACGCGCGCGCGTGCCTCTGCCTTCGGCCGCGTTTTCTAGCAAAGCTAGCAAAGCTAGCAAAGCCGGTTGCCGCTTTCGGTCGCCGCGCATCAAACCCGCTGACCCGCTCGGCGCGTGCGTCAAACCGCCGAACCCGGCTATTTCGGTAAACAATTAATTTGCATAAAAGGATGATCTGGGTGATAGCCGACTCTGGAGGAGAGACGCCTTGTACAGTGTCGCGGCGTCGCGGTGTCTGAGAGAGGTCACCCTTTATCCTTTTGCATGTTCCAAACGTTTATGAAACGTGCCTCGTAAACCTCACCACCAGCCTCCAACCAAATTGGCTCTTTCGCTCGCCGAAAAATAACAGCTCGCTTAGTCAAGCCGTTTTTTTATTTTTCCCCTTGCACTCAGCGATTGCACGCGGGGATTAGTAGTGAGACACCAAAGTGACCCTTGGCGGCGTGGCCGGGCGTGGCCGGGCGTGGCCGGGCGTGGCGTTATCTAGTGGAGGGGATCGAACCACCGCGACGCAACAGGCTTCCCGCTTGCCCCGGTGGGGCCGGCCGGCCGCGCCAGGGGCGGCCAGGGGCGGCCAGGGGGCGCCGCCGCCGCTGCACTGGGTGCGTCGACTGCGTCGTCGGGGACTGGCCGTGGAGCGCGGACACGCCGGAGGACGACATGAAGTGGCCGAAGCGGCCGAAGGCTTCCGCCTCGCCGGCCCGCCGCGCTATCGGCGGTGATCGCGCCATTGCGGCACGGCGGCCTGGTCCCGGTGACCCTCGGCCGCCCCGTCCGCCCCCGGCGTCAGCAAGGCACCAAGGTGCCCGATTACGGCCGGCGCTCATTCGCAGCGCCGTGGCGTTGCCCAGTGGCCCTGGGGATGTCTTCAGCGTTGGTGACTTCCGTGGCGGCCCATGACAGCCCTTTGGCGACTACCATGGCGACTCATTGGGTGTCTCCGGCCCCATCGGCCCCATGGCGGCCCAGGCCGAGGCCAAGCCGCCTGGCCGTCCTTGTCGGCGCAAACCCCATGGCGGGCGCGGTCCATGGCGTTGCCCTGGCCGTGCCCTGGCCGTGCCCTGGCCTGTCCCGCCATGGGGCCGGGCCGGCTGGGCCAGGCTGGGCAAGGCTGGGCGTGACGCACGCGGCTCATGGCACTGTGTCCGTGCGGGCCGTGCCTATGGCCGTGCCATGGCGGGCCCGCGCTGGACACGCCGCGTCGCCGCGACTTACGTCAATCCGCGTATCCAGCCGCGCCGCCGGAGCCAGCGGGAGCCAGCGGAGCCTTCTGGAAGCGAAATTAGGAGACGGGAACACACTCACACACTCTCTCGCCTCATACGCCACGCCGAGTACTTGCTGCACTTGGCATTATCACGATCCCCTTTGTCACGCCAAGGATGTGGTGTGTGTGTGTGTGTGTGCGTGTGTGTGTGTGTGTGCGTGCGTGCGTGCTGGGGTGAAAGGCGTTTTCGGCGAGCCATGTGCCTCACAGCCCTCGGAGTAAAAGAAGGTGACCTGGCCGTTTCTGCGATGACATTAAGGCGGCCGTGCTGGTTATAAGTCGTGCCGCTCGTGTGTCTTCTCTTCGTTTGCCGCCTTTTCTGCCTGTCTGTCTGTCTGTCCGTCCGTCCGCCTGTCTGTTCGTCCCTCCGCCCGTCTGGGAGGCATTCGGCGTTCGTCGAAAACGGCGGCTATCCGGCGCTGTGCTGCGCTGTGGCGCGCTGCCTCCCGCGCTTCCGGGCGCTGGCGGACCTGGCGGGGCTGCCGTATCTCCGCCTTGTGTTGACCAGTGTGTTGGCATAGCGACACGTTCGCTGCGGCGCGCTGCGGCGTCCCTGTCGCGTCGCCCAACACGCCCGGCGTGCACATGCTGTACGTGAACACGCCGGGCCCCGGGCCGCCTCCCGCCCTGTTTTGTCGTCTTTCGCGAAGAATCTGATGAGATGTAGGTAGAGATGATTACAGACAATTAGCGGTAACTAGAAAAACGACGATATTTAACTTTGTGGGCGGCCCTAGGCTGCGGAGCGCGGCGGAGCGTACCCTCGTGTTGGGTCCGCCAATTCTCACCTTTTTTCTCGGGTCTGCCGCCCGATGTCCGACCCAGGTCCGACCCGCGCGCCGTTGCCCGTGGATACAGCTGGCTAATATTTGCAAGCGAAGTTTTTTGAAAAATGTGTCTGGAGCGAGCTGCGGCTTTTCGGCGACGGGGAATCTCTCCTCCTTTTCTTTTCTCAAGTTCAGAAAAGTCGCGTTTTTTCTTGTTTTTTCTTCGCGTATTTTTGGCGCTCCGGTCCGCTTATGTGTTTGAAGCGCGCCTATCGGCGCCTGGTGCTCTGTCGGAGAGCCGGTTCCAGCGGCCTGGCGGCCAGGCGGCCGAGCGAGAGAGGACTTGAACTCGGTGAGTCCGTCCCCGGAGTGCCGCGGTCGCCCAGGATGCGTACACTGCGAACGGAAGGGGCGGGCGTCGACCCCCATCGCGGCGCTCCGAGGATGGCGAGGACGGCACGCCCAGGATGGCCAGGATGGCGATGACGGCGTCGCGACGAGCACGCCGATGGCGGCCGACGGCGGCCGATGGCGCCGCCACACGTGAAGCCGACGTGCGGTGCGGCGGCCTTCATTGGACCGCGGCAATGAGTCAGCGAACTGCCAATAACGACACACTCAATTATTCGCAATGGGGATTATTGACTATTCGCAGTCGCAGTCGAAGCGCCTCGATGCAGCGTGGGTGGTTTTCCAGAGCAGGATTACGGAGGCGATACCCCGTGTCGCACACAACCCCTTGCAGTGTCGTGTGCCAATAATGTGTCATCGCTCCTGGACTAGACTCTTTTAAACGCAGAGGGCTGTTTTTGCTATCTTAATGCTGCAGATTGCTTTTATTCTTGCTCTTGGGTCCCTCTTGCCTAACAACAACTTAAGTCGATTTCCTCCACTAAAATGTCAGGATTTTTTTCTAAAAAATATGTATTTTTTTCTTGGACGGCGTATTTTACTCGTCTCATCAAGGCCGTTTTCTAGCGGGTTCTTGTTTAATTTTACATTTAATTTTACTTTTAATTTTGACAGTGTTGTACGTAACATGATTCTCGCCTGCATGACGCCCTCTCCACAGGAGGGCCCGCGTGGTTCTCTATGACGCGCGTAGCGAATCTCGCGATAATCTGAGCACCTCTTAAATCCGAATCTAATCTCCTCCTGGGCTCTCGTAGCTCTCGAAGCTGTCGATCTCTCGAACGGTGGCGCGCTTTTCCGGTGCAGCCGTAGTCCGCTGAAGGGGAGCGCCACCGGTGCACAGTGGACTAGCCAGAAGACTGGAGGAGGCGGCCAAAACTCTAGACGCGTTTTGAGCTCCAGAGTCGCTAAATGGGACTCTAACCGAATGTGTGACCCCCACCAATGGATTGCTCTCCGAACGAGGAATCCATTGGTGGGGTTTTACGTAAGGTCCGAGTCCCATTTAGCGACTCTGTAGCTCAAAACGCGTCTAGAGTTTTGGCCGCCTCCGCCGGTCTTCTGGCCCACTGCGCGGTGCAGAGATGTCGCCGCGAGAAGAGTGCAGTGATTGCGCTGACGGAGCCGTGTCATGACCCGTCCAGGCGCCGTCGTGCTGGTGGCCTCGGTGGCCTTGTGGAGGAGGAAGAGCCAGGAGCTAGCGCCGGCTGGCCTTTCGCCAATTTCTCGCTCGCTACCCCCACCGACCCCCACGCGAACGCCAGGTCGCCGTCGACGGCACGCCTGGCGTGCATACATTACGCACGCGGCACGCACGCGGCACGCACGCCGAACCGCTCACAATCGCCTCGAAACAGTGCGGAAGCGCCCTGTGTGTGCAGGTGTGTGTGTGCGCGCCCATAGACGCGTTCGCCCCGGTGCCCTGCTTAGTGGGAGGGTATTAATAGGTGTCCACGTTTGGGCGTCGCGTCGCGTTGCGGACTGAGCAGTGCTCTCGTCGCTCTGTCCCTCTCGCACTCACGGGCCGCCCCGCACAGTGGGCCCCGTGCAGTGCTGCGTAGAGAAGCCCCTTGTGGGGCCCGCCCGCGCGGTGTTTGTTGTTGTGCTTTTTGGTGGGTCAAGGACTCGGGGCTCGGCGCCGGTTCGAGGAAAGCCTTTTTCGGGGGTGGGAGTTTACGCTGTGCATGCACACGCACGCTGCACGTGGGATTCCCCGTGGATTGCACGTGTGGGAGGGGGGCTAGTTTTTTGGCACGTGTGCATCGCGACTCTGTTCCGCACGTGTGGGCCCAGAGGGAGGCTTGCACGTGCAAGTGTGTGTGTGTGTGTGCGTTCCACGCACGTGTGCATCCTGCTCTTTGTGGTGGCTGCACGTTCTTGTGCACCTTTTGCTCCGAGAGAGAGCGAGAGAGAGAGAGAGAGTGGGCGCTCCCCTCTTGATGATGATGACGCTCCAGGCCATGCAGCTGCTCATGAATCGAGTTGACGACCCCGGCCGCGCTGCCGCCGCTCTGCCCCGAGCTCTGCCCGCCGTGCGTAATGTTATTTGCGCAGACGGACGGCGGATGGACGGATGGCCGGACTGAGAAATTACTTGTCTGAGTTCCACTCGGCCCGTAAATCTTTCCACAATGCGTTCGATAAGGCTGGGGGTGGTGGCAGCACTGCGGCACTGCACTGCGTGCTGCCTGTGCACTGTAGGCTATGAGCGGCCATTCAGGTTTGTTGAACCTCGCGGCATGCAGGGTGGCCAGCCTGGCGGGCGGTGTGTCGAGCCGCCGCCGTGGTTGACGTCAACCGATTCTTTACACTGCGCCTCGATGTTTTTATTTTATTATTTTGTTGTTGTTTTGGTTTTTGTTTACCGCGTCGCGCCGGTCCTCTCGGCTCCTCTGCCCGCCGAGTGTAGTAGGTAGATAGCGTCCGGAGATTAAAAGCCCGCGCCCTACACACCCACATTCTGCATTCGGATGATTCCGACAACGACGAGTTACGTGACTCAATGGAATTCAAAGGCGCGGGTTCGAATCCCATCTCATCCCAGATTTTTTTTTGTCGTCGACGAACTCGCCACTGCGTTCGGGAAAGGCGGTGGTTTCGCCTCGCCTTTTCCCCCGAAATTAAAAGCGATGAGTCGCGCGGCGTGAGGCGGCGCGGCGGCGGCCAAAAGGCCAAATTGGTCGGGGCGTCGACGCCGACCGGGACTTGGGAGTGCTCCCCTCTCCGCCTGCGCTACGCGCGCTGCGCCGTGGACGCCGTGGCACTGTGATTACGGAAGCCCGCTTCTGGGAACGAATCGGCCAGGGCCGCCGGAAGTACTTTCTGGTGGGGGGGGCGAAATTTTATGAAAAATTGATGGGTTGCTTACTGTTAAGGGGCAACACCCAATATGGTTGAGACTTCTTAAATAATGTTAAAAATCCAGCGAGCGAAGCGAGCTTGAAGCGAAAATTCACACAATTCTAGACTTTAACACAACTTTTGCCTATTTGAGAGCATAATTTCACGCTTTATTGGCGAGCGAAGCGAGCTAAACGGTAAAATTACAGAGGAAAATGAAAGAAACTTGCGAGCGAAGCGAGCTAGAAGCCAAAAATCAAAGAATTTGCGACTTTGCTATATTTTTCTCTCTATTGCGAGCTCAAAATGGCACTTTTGTGTCTGAAAATGGGGGGGGCGATGCCCCCCCCACCAGATTTTGGGGGGGGCAAGTCGCCCCCCCCGCACCCCACTTCCGGCGCCCTTGGAATCGGCTCGCCGGCGGATGGCGGCGGATGGATGCCACGGTCGCGGGCAAGGACGCGGCGGCGCAAGGCGGCAAGGCGGCGCGCGCCCAGAACAGTCCTTGGAGGCCTTGGCCGCCGAGGCCGGGCTCTCTGGATCAAGGCGCCGGCACGCCGCGGCGCGCCCAGAACAGTCCTTGGAGGCCTTGGCCGCCGAGGCCGGGCTCTCTGGATCAAGGCGCCGGCACGCCGCGGCACGCCCGCGGAGTGGACCAGGGACGCACCGCCCGCCGCCAGGGCCGGCACGTGGACGCGACGTGCGCCTGCTCTGTCTCTCTCGCACTCGCGGGGCGTTGCGTCGAGGTGCGACGCAGACAGCCTGCAGGCGCAGCCGGACCAAGTTCCAGAGTTTGGGGGTCGCGGTCTTGATGGATTGGTGAGGCGGGAAACGGGCTGGAGAGCCCATAGTCCCTGCGGGCCAGGGTGGCCAGGGTGCAGGCCTGCTGCAGCGGTGGGCCGCTGGGCTGCACGACGGCCTGCAAGGCGTTGGCCAGCGTGCATCAGCGGAAGGGGTTCCTGCGCCCCACCCGCCACCACACTCGTACCGCGCCTCGGCCGCGCGGCAGCCAGGCGGCAGCGCCCGCAAGGCAGCCAGCCCGGGCCGGGCCCCTGGGCCCCTGGGCCCCACGCCAGCCCAGCCCCGCCGCCCCGCCAGTCGCACGCCGCGCCGCGCCGCACCACCGCGACAGTCATCTGTGAGACGCGAAGCCGAGCGGTCGCCCCTCGTTCTCCTCGCGCTCGCTCGCCTCGCGGCAGTGCAGTGTGCCGTCTAGTGTGCTCGACAGCCCCACAGCGCGCTGCCCTGCGTAGCCGCGTAGCCGCGTAGCCCTTGGACCGCGCTACGCCCTAACTTGTTATGTGTGTGTGCGAGCTCCGGCCCCGGACCTCTGGTGCCGCGTTGGGCCCGTTGGGCGGCGGCGTGCCCCTCGAGTCCCTCCACCACCCCGTCATGGCCTCCTCCGTGTCGGTGCTCCTGCGGCCCGGCGCCGCCCCCGCCGCCCCTAAGCCCAAACTGGTTAGTGTCGAGTGAGAAGAAGGACGCCCTCGAGGAACTTGTGCCCCCCGCATGTGGTGCTGTGTGTGCGACTTGCTGGCGCCTTGCCTTGCCCGCGGCCCCGTGTGCGTGCCTGTGTGTGTGTGCGTGCGCGTCAAGGCCGCCGACATGAGCCCCATCGCAGTGCAGGTGCGTTGACGACGTTGACGGCTGGGGTGCAGTGGTGCAGTGCAGTAGTGTACAGTGTGGAGGCGAGGGCCGCGACACGCCCGCCTCGCCGGCTGGCCTGCGGCTGGCCCGCCGCTGGCGCCTTTGGCCCTTGGGGCTGGGGTCATCGCCCTCGGCGTCGCCGCCGGGCCCCGCCTGACCGCCACCGTCCAGAAGCCCTGCAGTGTGCCTGTGTGTGTGTGACTGATTGTGGCGTAGGTGCGGCCGTCGCGTCGAGGCTGTCCCAGGCTGTCCGCAGGGGCCGGTCTCCCTTTTCAAGGCCCCATTCACGTGCAGTCGGGGGCCGCGCCTAAGCCATCATGCCTGGCGGTAAAAAGGAAAATACTTGTTGTTGAAACTGATCTCTGATCCGCGGCGTCCTGGCCGTCTCTGGCGTGGGCGTGGTGCGTGAATGTGGCGACGCGTCGTGGGAGTGAGTGTGCGTGTGTGTGAGTGTGCGCGAGTATTTTGGGACCGGCGTGTTGGTTCACTGAGTAACCATGTTATTGCGAACGGCCCACACCGCCCAACGCCACAGCTGCCATGCATGTGTGTGTGACTGTGTGTGTGACTGTGTGTGTGTGTGTGTGTGACTGTGTGTGTGACTGTGTGTGTGACTGTGTGTGTGACTGTGCCCAGACAGGGGGACGCACTGCGAGCACCGGATGCGGAGTGAATGTCCACCCCCTAGCCCAGCCCCAGCGGGCCCAGCGGCCCCAGCGGCCCGGCCAGTCCATCCGGTGCGACGGCCCGCCGGCCCGTCTTCGTGAAGGGACCGAAGCGCGTCGAAGCGTCAGACCGGAAGTGACAAAGACAGAGAAAGTGACGCGTGACGTTTGTCTGTTGCAGGCGGGCGGCAAGTCTGGTGTGGACGTCTGGCGGGAGCGACGCTGGCGCAAAGGCCGAGACTGCCGAGACCACCAGGATGACCAGGAAAACGGCGCCCAGCACGGCTCCCTGCTCAAGTGCCTCGCCATGGTGAGTACCGTTCGGAGGACTCTAGTGTCTTTGTCGACCCGCGGCCGGCCTGGCCGGCCTGGCACTACCGCGAGATACGCGTTTTTTGTCGCATGTCGGCGACCGAGCCGGCCTTAGCTGGTCTTGGCTGGATCCTCATGTCGTCGGCGCATCGCGCTGTGACGTACACGGAGGCAAGGGCAAACTTTCCGGTCGCTCTCTCTCACACACACGCACGCACGCACACATCTGTGAATCGCACACGTGTCCGCCACGCACGGCCACGGCGGGCCGGTATGGGATGGGCCGTAACCCGAAGCAGCGGCAGCCAAGTCAAGCTGCGATTGGCGCTTGGCGCGGACTTCCGCGTTTCGACACGCTTCGCGGGTGTGCATGACGCACGTACGTGCAGTGTGCGTGCGTGCGTGCGTGTGCGTGCACGGCGTGCCGATGCCGCGCGCAGCCCGGCGCAGCCACGCCCGGTCGGTTTGTTTGCTTTGTTGTCACCAAGGCGCTGACGCGCTGACGCGGGCAGCCTTCTATTTTAGTCGCCTTTGGCGTTCTGGCATCGGCTTGGTAGGGGTGACGCCTTTTCCGAGCGGACGTCTTATTTCTCTGTTTGTCGCGCCGCCCTGTCGGTCTGCTTTAATCCGGCCACTGTAAAAAACCGAAAGCGGTCCTGGACTCCAGAGGCTGGACTCCAGACGGTCGTCGCGGCAGTGACGCGGCGCCCTGTTCGCTCGCGGTTTTTTTTTGTCGCGGTTTGTCTTTTTTAATGTGGTGGGCCGAGGGCTATTTCGGTTTGCGGTTTGGGTTTGGGTCGGTCCGCGGCACCGCGACCACGCCGTCAGCATCGTCAGCGCGGTCCTGGAGTGCCAGGCGTGCCAGGGCAGTGCCAGGGAAGCTGCGGGACCGGAGCCGCGAACGTCACAGTCACGCCAACTCATAGATAGTGAATGTTTGACATGCCAGAGCCGCGCGCTGAAGCCTTCCCTCTCTGCCCACAGCAGGCGCTGGAGCTGTCCGCGCCGGCCAGCGACGTGCTGCTCAAGTCCGGCTCGGCGTCGCTGCCCGTCTGCGTGTCCACGGTGTCGACGGGCACGCTGCCGCCGCCCTCGGAGTGGTTCCAGCTAGCGGGGCACCCGGACTGCTTCGCGCCGGCGGGGCCCGGCCGGATATGGAAGAAGGTAGGTCATGGCGAGGAGGAGGAGGAGGGGGAGGAGGAGGGGGTCCCGGACGCGACCGCGGCGCCGCGCGGCAGCGTGCGGCAGCGTGCGGCAGCGACCCACTTGGGCGCCGGAACCAACTGAAAGTAAATTTGACGTGAGCACTTTCGTTGGTCCGCTGTCTCGTCTGCCTCGCCGTGACGGAGTGGCGACGCGGCGACCAGTCGGGGACCGCCACTAAATGGCGTAACGTGGTCTTACCGGAGCACGGCCCGAACGGGAGCCTCGCCGCGGGGGCGTCCTCGCCGTCCTCGCACTCGCCGGGAAATGGCGCCAAGTTTCTAAGTGTTCCTCTTTGCGTCCGGCAGGTCGGCGACTGCACCGAGAAGCTGGCCTACGACGCGCTGTCCACGGACCCCGCGCTGCGCGGGCTCGTCCCGCGGTACCACGGCAGCGTCACGTACCGCGACCACACCTTCATCGAGCTGCAGGACCTGCTGCACGGCTTCGTGGACCCGCACGTGATCGACGTCAAGATGGGCACGCGCACCTTCCTGGAGTCTGAGGTGGACAACCCCACGGCGCGCGCCGACCTCTACCAGAAGATGGTGGCGCTGGACGCGAGCGCGCCCACGCCCGAGGAGCACGCCGCGCAGGCCGTCACCAAGGTGCGCTACATGCAGTTCCGCGAGCAGCAGAGCTCCACGCACTTCCTGGGCTTCCGCGTGGACGGCATGAAGGAGCGGGGGCTGCCGCCGCGCGCCTCGGACCTGCGCAAGGTGGCCAACCGGCAGGAGGTGGTGGCCAGGATGGCCAACTTCCTGGGCGGCAGGAAGGACGTGCAGCGCCGCCTGCACTCGCGCCTCTGCGACATGCGCGCCCGGATAGAGCAGTCCGCCTTCTTCCGCACGCACGAGGTACGCCCCGGGTCCCGGGTTCAAATACCCACTTTCCCATCTTTTTTGGAAAAGTTTTTTGGTTGTTAGCTTCAAGGTGGTAATGTGATTTCCCCTTTGCAGGTGATCGGATGCAGCATCTTCATGCTGTACGACGACAGGCAGGTGGGAGCCTGGCTCATCGACTTCGCCAAGACCGTGCCCGTCCCCGAGCACTGCACCCTGGACCACCGCACGCCGTGGACGCCGGGCAACCGCGAGGAGGGCTTCCTCTTCGGACTCGACAATCTCATTCAAGTGTTGGACGACGCTTAGAGGCCGAGCCGTGCCGAGTCGTGCCGAGCCGAGCAAAGACTGCCGCTAGTTACCCAAACAAAGACACAACCACTGTTGTCAACTTGTGCAAAGATTTGATTGCCAAATATGACTGCCAATTCTCTGTTCCTCTCATTTTTCTTCCTTTCTTGTTCTTTTGTTTTATTTTCAAATGTTTCTCTGAGCTGACAACATTGGACCCTACTTAGTTAAGTAAACCTGACAGCAGGTATTGCCGTTCTACTGTGTAGAATGTTATTTATATGTGATAAGTTTGTGAATGACAAACTTTCTTGTAGTGACTTACTTTAGGCCTTACCATGAAGCAATACATGAGTGCATATTGTATAGTCATTACACATAGCCGAGTGCAAATAATATTATTTATTCAGTATTGTTATAGATAAGTGCATCATTTTGTAAATATTCATCATAAAATATTTTTATTATGTGACTTAATATTTGTAACTGTTTTATACTATTTTAGATGAAGATGCCAAGCTGTCACCTTTTTCTTATTATATATCTCCAATGTGTATTATTTCTATTTTGTTTGGCACAACTGTAGAAAGTTGAGTTTCTGATCTACATGCTCTTCTTTTCCGTTTTATGATTGGTCAGAAATGTATAGAGGTAGAGAGACTGCTTTAGCTATGAAACTCATTTGAGGTTTAGTTGGACAGGTAGAACGGAAACTCAACTTCAGTCCTAACTCTTTCACAATATTCTGGACGTGGAATTCATATAGTCTAGCTGGAAGTGAATTGCTTTAAACAGTTTCTCCGTATGCTTCTCTCATTACAGTTGGAGAAATTTTCTCATTGCCTCTAAATATTTTTGGTTTAGTTTTCATTTATTTTATGTTACATATGTGAATCTGTGATAAGTGACTGCAATGGCATTGTTTTTGTTTTTTTTTTCTCTTTTCAATAAATCTGAACTGTAAAAGATTTTTTAAGAAAACAAGTTGGCTCTTTGCTTTCAAACCACGCCACTGCGTGGCGGAGTTCTTACCCTCGCCCTTTCATCTCATTGGTCTATAGACCGGTACCAGCACTGCTCGATTTCGTCTCGTCTTTGCCAAACGCCTGTTAGAGCCCGTAGGAGATTCATATTTTTTTCCATGTTTTAAAAGGTTTTTAAGGCCCGTAGGAGGGGATGCCTAGCGCCTATACGATCATGTGTGGTCTAGCCCTTAATGGTAATGGTAATGGTGGATGGCAGGGTAGGCAAGGCAACCCATCGAGCACCCAGGCCAGCGGGCTGCCTAAGCCCAGGGGGCTCGAGGGGGTTACGCACTGCCTCAAATCGCCGTCTCGAGTCGTACCAGCACGCAGTTGCCAATCGATTCCTTTTAATTTGGTTGAGTGGCGGGCCGGCGGGCCGGCCCTTAGGGGTCGTCGTTGACGGTCAAGTGTGAGCGGAATGCGTCACTCACGCAGCACCCTTCGCGCTTGGTGGTCGGTGTTCTTGGGGCCCATCCCCCCCCCCCCGTCGGCATGCCTCTGTCGCCGCGGTCCGCGCTCGGCGCCTACAAGAACCGCGTCGGCGTGGCCCACGTCCAGCTGAACAGTGTGGACAGCGTGCCGGTCAGCCAGCTGCCGGGCATGTTCGAGGCGGAACGCGGTGGCAGCCCAGTGAGCCTGAAGCGCCAGGACGACGGCGCCATTGCTCTGGCCGCCCCGATGCACCTGATCGTCCAGCCCGCCCAGCCCGCCGCGAGCGAGCACGGCGTCGACGCAGCGGACGCGGCCACGCAGTCGCCGTTCTTCGACGGCCTGCAGCCTCTCGTGTACATGCTGGCCCTCTGCGGCTTCGCCCCCATCAGCTGCAACCCACGTGCGCACATACTTGCAGGGTTACGTTCAAGTCCTGCTAGTCCTGCAAGAACCCCTCTGTTTTGGCAGTGCGGGTGTCCTTCGACGTGCGGAACTCCACGCTGCTGTACGCGCTGTGCGTGCAGGCCTTCGTGGTGTGGTCGTGCTACCTCGCCTTCGCGTGGCGGCTCGGCGTGCTGGAGAAGGTGACCCCGGACGAGATAGACGACGGCAACATCCTGGACAGGGCCGACTGGCAGAACAAGTACGTGGCCTTCATGGCCATGGTGCACACCATCTGCTGGACGGTGACGCCCTTTATGTGGCTGGAGAGCCCTCGCGCCCAGCACATGGACGCGCGCTGCCGGAAGTTCATGGTGAGCCCGAGTTCGAATCCCAGCACCGCGTGCTTTCTGAAAACGGGCCAGTGATTCTCTTGGCTTGTGCCTACGGCTGCCTGCGGCCCCACGGCAGCGGCACTTCGGCCACCTCCTGGACCCCAGCCGGACGCGGGCCGACTACCGCAACGCCTGGATTGCGGTGGTGCTGTGCGACTTGCTGCTGGGGGGCGTAGGCGTCTTGTGGTGGGCCAAGGTGGTGGAGACCTCGCTCAAGTTGGCGCACTACGGCGCGCACTTCTACACCAACGCCCTCATCAACCAGGTCGCCTCCCTGTTCTGGTTCGGCTGCCGGCGCATCCGCCACGTCGCCGCCGCCCTCGCCGACCAGCTCCAGAAGGTGGGCGTCGCTCTGTCTATGTCGCTCCCCCAGCGGCCCGCGGGGTGCCTCGCGAGTGCGAGAGAGACAGAGCGAAACGCTGCGCTTGGTATGGCTTGGCAGGAGCTCGACGGCGGCGTGCTGACGCCCGAGAGGGTGCACGAGTTCCAGTGCGGCTGGCAGCAGCTGTGCGACATGAACGTGGACCTGGTGCCCACGCCGCTCAGCCTCACCATCCTCGTCATCTTTCTCATCGTGCTCGTCACGTTCTACACGTACTCGGCCCTGGAGCAGCTCGGCACCAGCTGGAAGGTGAGAGCTGCGCGAGCCGCGGGTTCCAGGTTCGAAACCATCTTTCTCCTGCTTCTGACCCTTTTCTGAGGCGCCGCCGTGGGCCCCGTGTCGCAGGTCACCGCCGCCATCATGACGGTGAACGTGCCACACTTCGGGGCGCTCTTCCTGGTGTACAACTCGGCCAGCCGCTCCGCCGAGACGGTGCGTGCACAGTGCACTGCGGGCACTCGGTCATAGGTCATTCCCCAGCGCAGTGTTTTGATGTACACCTTGCCGTGTCTTCTTTGCCCGACAGATTCGCGACACTTTCATGCGGATACTGCAGAAGCCTCGGTGGCCGATAGACGACGAACCCAGAGAAACCGAGGTACGGTAAGAAAGAAACCCACCAACCCTGCCACTTTCACCTCATTTCTTTACGCAGCGTGAAGAATGCGGCGATAAGCCCGGCCAGCGGACTTGCTTTCATTTTCATTGCAGCTGCAGAAATTCCTCGAGGTTGTTCGGTGGAACAGTCCGGTCGTCCGCGTCGGCGGCCGTTTTCAATTAACGACGAGTTCTTTCAACGCCGTGAGTAATCGAGTTTCCACTGCTCGCAGCCTTGCGCAACGAGCTCGGATTGCTAATCCGCGGTGCCTTCCCCAGGTCATCGCCGCCATCACCACCTACGTCATCGTCATCCTGCAGCTGCAGCTCGGCCTGCCAAGTCATGAGGCGTGGGACGAGGGACCGACGACTCCCTCCGCGACGACCAGCACTTCGTAGATTCAGCCAGCTTTACAGTGTACCCAACCCAACCGGAAACCGGTCTGCCACACGCCATGGACCGTGGAACAGGGTGGAGACTGATCGAATGGTTCTGTCTTATATTTCCAGTCTAGAGCGCGAAAAACAGTGAAAAAAAAAACAGTAGTTTTTGAGTTATAGACTTGCTGAGGCTGGATAATTTTGACGAGAATCATGTAGGTTCGTCATTTGGCTTTTTATAGTGAATAAAAATGACCTTGAGATTGTTCGGAACAGCAACTAGGGGGTTGCGTTGCACTCAATTATGCTTGTCAGGAAACAGAAAATGTCCCTCACGTTGTCCATGAGTTTCGTCCAGTCGAATCTTTGCCGCCGCCTTCCCGCTGCACTGGCAACACCGGCTCGATCGACTATTGGCAGTCCGTCCTGCGAACTGCCAACAGCGTCCTGCGAACAGTGCGGACCGGCAAAAAGTGGAGGGGGAAAGGAAGCCATTGAACTTGACGGCCGCCGAACAAAAATCTTGCGAGCCAACGCTGCAGGCGGATAATATTTAACTCGCCGCGCGGAATTCAGGGTCAAGAGTCAATTATTGTTGTGACACCGTTGAGTAGGAAAAGGTAAGACGTGGTTAGTGACAGTTTTAATGGTGGTGCTATGAAGAAAGCGGCTGCAAGCCCGTTCCAAGCGGACCAGTCAACTGTGGAAGTGAAGATGGAGGCCGACTAATCTCTAGTTGTTTTCCAGCCCAAAAGACTAAAGTTTTCTTATTTTGTGATGTGTTGAAAAGTATATCAGTTCAGTGTCCAGTCACGGAAGATTCCGTTTTCCCGCGAGTTGAGTTCGTTGTGCTCCGTTGAATCATGTTTCCCTTCGCGTTCGCTACTAGTGTTGTGTTAGTGTTGCCTTTCGGCGAGGGCGTGATGGTGTCTCGGTACCCGTTGCGCCTATTGCGCTGGGTCACAGGTAAGACTCCGATTACGGAAGCTTATTAATTTATATGGCAAAGACACCTTGCATTCAAGTGGGGTCGAAACACTTGCTGTGAAATGCCCGTGCGATCGCTCTCGAGCTCGCGTCCAAACCGCTTCTAGGTTAAGGTGGCCTGAGGCTATGGGGACAGCTGCTTGCGGTGAAAATGATCCATTGGTCCGCCGCGGCACCGCAGCCGGTCCCCGTGTCCCACACTCTGTGCCCAAACATGCGTCTTATCCACAGTTTCAATTATGCTAATAGGTGCAGCAGGCCCTTTCATGCTTGTAGCTAAAGGTAGGGTTGACAAGGTCAAGTTTGAGACTATTTTGTTTCTTTGGTTGTTTACTTTTGGTTCAAATCATTTAAGATGTCAGCTCTGTTGTAAGACATAGAGGTATTTGACTTCGGTCGTCAGTTTGCAAAACCAAAGTCATTTGTCAATCATGTGACATTCTGCTGCTTTCATGTAGAGGTTATGTTTGTGTTGAGGTGAACTGTGGTTAAGTTGCATTTTTATGGAAGTTTTCATTTTCAAAACATTACTACTCTTCGATGTTTTGAGGGCCTTTTAAATTTAAAATGGATTCCTAATGCCTATCTCCGCTTTTGACTTACAACAATTTTGTGTTTTTCTTTATTTTATTTGAGCAAACGAGAACTGCAAATCAAAATGGAAACTACTTTGTATTTCCACCCATTTTAATATTAATTCCATGGATAGCATATTTCTTCTCTAAAAATTACTATCTTTGTTTGTGATTGGACTTAAAAAATTTATATGTTGAGAGCAAGGCTTTGGCTAGTTTGGTGTGTGAAACAGTGTGTAAGGAAGGTTATTTTGCATCATAGTTTATATTTGTATCAAAGTTTTATGCTCCAACATTTTTTATGTGCTAGTGTTAGTTTCATAATATTATGTAACAAGGAACTTAAGTTAAAGCATTAGTTGACTGAGATTACAGAGTAATTTATATTTGAGTACTATTGAATAAGAAAGTATGTGAGGGTATAAATTGAGCTCTCAGCACTTTGCTGACCTCATTTAGTCCCATTCCCTGATTGTGTTTCAACATGTTGTTTGTGCTTGCAGGTATTGCCCACTCAACTGATGGATTCGGAGAACTCTTTGGATGGGGTGGATGGAGAGCTGAATGCAGGAAGCAGAGGTTACGCATCATCTGATGAAGAGAAGATCCTCAATTATGACACTAAAGCACAGAAAGCCCCGCAAAGTCCGCCAGACAGCCCACCCGGCAGCCCACCTGGCAGCCCTGGACAAGATTCCACTCTTAACTCGCACAGCTCTGGAAGTCCTCAAAGAAATTCACCACCCAGTAGTCCCTCAGAGATGAGAAGATCGGAATCCAAAAGCCCTAGTCCACAAAGGCGCTCACCTGTAGGCAGTCCTTCAAGAGGCTCTCCATCTGGCAGTCCCTCTAGGCGTTCACCTTCGGGAAGCCCCTCCAGGGGGTCATTGTCGAGGAGTCCTACCAGGCGCTCACCATCTGGCAGTCCTTCAAGAGACTCTCCCTCAAAAACACCTCCTGGGAGCCCCAAATATCCTTTGACCAAGAAACCATCGAGTCCTGGCAGCCCTAGGAGTGAAGATGCACCCACACGCAGCTCCCCTTCTCATCAGTCATCCAAATTCAAGCAGTCCCCTTCTCTGCAGATGCATGACAATAGACAAGAGAGGGGAAGTTATTCGCGGCGCTCTCATGGAAAGAAGTCGAAGCGCAGAACGGATGGTAACGCATCTGATGGCAGTGATGATGGCCGAAGCAATATTTCATCTTCTTCATCGTATAGTGATGCTGCTGAAGCTAAAAAGAATTCTGCTCACTTAGAAAATGGTGACAAGTCAGAAAGAGGTAAATTTGAGCCACACAAGGCTGACGATCTATCAGATGTGTCAGATCTTGACAGTGCTGCTGGGGATGGAAGTTTAGACTCACTCTCTGATGACGAAGCTTCCCGCAGAAAGAAAACCAAGGATGAGGTAAAAAAGGCACCCTCTCCTATAACACATACCTCAAGTATTCGAAAAGATATTGTGTCCCATTCTGATGAGATGGAGCAGTTGGACTTTGAAGCTGAAGAGCCTCAGGCTAAAGAAGATAAAGAGGATGGTGAATGTCCAGAGGCTGTTCGACGGCCAGAAAGTAGTGCAGCTAAGAGTGAGGCAGACGATGGGGAAGTTAAAAATGACGAGGTGGAAGAAGGAGAAATCACAGATGAAGATGAAAACCGTCCTGAAGAAACAGAGCCCCGACCAATTTGCAGATTCTACAATCGTGGTCAGTGCACATGGGGGTCAAGTTGTCGTTTCCTCCACCCAGGTGTTACAGACAAGGGCAACTATACAATGTTTGACATGGTACGCCCCCTTGTTCCCACTAATGGACCTCCCATGTATGGACCTGGGCCTATGGTGGACTACAGAGCTCCTTTAGAACGACCAATGATGGCTCCTGTTGGACCAATGTACTCTGCTCGTAAAGAAGAGGCTCCTGCATTGGAATCTGCATGGGAGCGAGGACTTAGAACCGCTAAAGAAATGATGCGAAAGGCATCGAAAAGGAAAGAAACAGACATGGACTTTGAAGAGAAGAAAATGAACTTGAGCTTAGGTCAAGATGAATTGGACAAAGAAAATGATTACTACACTCGGCCAGCCAGCCCTGCTCTTGATGAAGATTTAGAGCGTTGGAGGTACGACTATTTTTCTTATCCTGTCGGGTTTTTCCTTTGCTCCCTAGACTGTTATTTAATGCTATGAATGTGTTTCCTTTGTTGCAGTGAGAAAGATCCTGAAAGTAAGCATCATCGAATGGTGGTGTCAGACAGATATGAAATGGATCCTTACTATGGGGTAAGTTTTTTTCAAAGTTCAGTCTCTAAGTAACTTTGGATACTTCCATTGACCTACTTTTAATCACTTTATTTCATGTCTTTAGCATCACAGAGAAGGGCGGGAGCGATGGGCCCGTGGCCAATACGATGATGCTCGCCCTGGTTATCCAAGAGAGCACGTGTATGACAGTCGCCATCCAGGATCACATCATGATTCTCATGCTGCGTACAGGGCTCACATTCATCCATCCGCCCATCATGAAGCGTCGTACTATCCAGATAAATATGAAAGGAAAAAGAAATCTCACACAGTAAGAGAAGTTATTGTTCAACACACTCGCAAATCATCTCGAGCAGAGGAAAAGTAAGGACAACTGTCATCATTTGGAGATAAGTGTGTTTTAGTTGAGTGAAATTAATTAATTTTCCATGTTTGTGTGAAGGTCCAGCTCAGCTCCTCACAGAGGAGGACGTGGTGATGAGTGGGCAGATCCGTGGATGAGGTCCAAATCTCCCACCAGTAACCGAAAATCTAGGCCAACAAGAAGGCAGTCATATTCATCAGGTTCATCCTACTCATCTTCCAGGTAACTTGAATTAATATTTTTAATAATTGACGTCTAAGGCTCTGTATGTGGCTTGAATGTGATCTAATGAAAAATCGTTCTTTTCCATTTCCTGTATTCCTTACCTTGCCTAGGTCTTCTAGGTCATCCTACTCTTCTTACTATTCCCGCTCCGGTTCTAGATCTCGATCGCGGTCTCGCTCCAAGTCTCGCTCTGCCTCCGGCTCTCGCTCTCGCTCCCGCTCACCTCCCCATCCTCCTCCATCCCTTAGGCGCACAGGTGCAGGGCGTGGTGGCGGTGGCGGCGCCAGAGGCAGCGGCGGCAGCCCCGGCCAGGCCCGGCGCGACCAGCGACGCCCAGCCCCAGACCCTAGAGCCAGCAGAGGTACAGTGCAATGCTGCAATGCAGCAATACAGCAACGCAGCAACGCTGTGTTTGGATTGGATTTTGTGTGTCATTTGTGTAATCATAATTGTGTTTGGTAGGATCTAGAGCTGCAGCATCAACTCCTGACCCAGAGAAGCGTCCTGCAGCAGGATCTCGTAAACCTAGACCACCCTCACCTGGTGGGGCTCGTAAACCTGGTGCCAACTCAGGCTCAACTGCTGGGTATGTTCAAGTTTTCTAATCGCTTGCGTTAAATATATTGAACTTTCTCTTAAAATTGCTGAGTTTATTTTGGTTGGATGTGTTTAGTCCTGGCCGCTTAGCCGGCAAAGTGCGGCATTCCAAGTCATCTCGCTCGTCGTCATCAGATTCGAGTGGTTCAAGCAGTGATAGTTCAGAAACAAGTTTGAGTTCATCTTCAAGCAGCCGTGACCCAACTCCTCCACGTATGTTCATTAACTAGCTGTGCAACAGTGTTTATTCTTCTCTAGTAGGTCCTCAAAATGTATGTTAAAATCTGTTTTTATTTTACAGCCAAACCTAAAAAAATTCAGATGGATGAACGTCTTATGGCCCAGTCAACCAAGATTAAGGCTATGGATGCATTGAAGGTGACTTATTTTGCTTATTTTTTTGACAGCAATCTGAGTTCTGCAACCCATCCTTCCTCTCCTATTATAATGTTTTGGTTTTTTTTCTTTTTTCAGCTTTCCGGTCAAAAGCAACAGATCAAACTGACTCTTAAAACCCCAGGGTCTGGTCCTGCAGGAGTGCCAGATGATCCAAGAAGGAGTAAGTCATCTATTTTTGTGATTATGGTTTGCTCTATGAATTATGCTGTAACCTTTGACTTTCTTTTAGGTTCTGTGGTTGCTGGGAAGAAGAGAACAGCTGAAACACCACCACCGCCAGAAACAGCCAAAGTAAGTTTTTTTTCCTTTTTTTTCATTTATTTTATGTGCACGTTAAGTCATTTCTCCCTACATCCAATTTTAATGCAATTTTTTTTGTGTGTGTGTGTATGTACAGTCAACTGCTGCTGCTAAGCCTCCTGTGAAGAAAACTGCAGCTAGAAGAGAGGAACTTCTGAAGCAACTGAAAGCTGTTGAAGATGCTATTGCTCGGAAGCGCTCAAAAATTACATAGTATGCTGAATTGTTTGAGACAACAAGCTGAAGTATATTTCTGCTTGCACATATTGTACAGGTTACATAGTTTTATGAATGAATTTTGATGGTTCTGATCAATGAAATATATTGTAAAGTTGAGGCAAAAAACTCATGTATGTCCTCATGTCACCTTTCTGTTTGCATAAATAATATGCATATTTGTTTTGAATGATTTTACCATTCAATTTTATTTGATAAGTCACATGATAACTAGCTTCAATTAAGTTAGTCAATCATTCTGGAGAAGTTACAAAGAAATAGCTTTTCTTTTCAGTCCAAATTATGTTCCACATCTGATTGACATTGACCCTCCCATGACTGTTTTCCCATTTCTAAATTGTTGTTTTAATGTTTTCCCCGTCAAATAAGTTCATTACCAAAAATTGATTATGGCATTTGGCCCTGATGTATACTTTAATTTGTGGATTCAATTGTGTGAAGTGTGTTCCTATGTCATTTTAGGAGAATACCAACATTTGTGTAATTAGCTTTCCTCTAGTACATGCAACTCTACTGAGGAATTATAAGTGATATTACTGATGTATTTGTATGCTGTCTTTACTGTGAGTATAGAATGCATGAGTCAGAAGTTGTTTTTTTTTTTAAATTGTAGGATGGTATGGATGCTGGTTACTTGCACATTTTCTCAGATTGCATAATAATATCTGTTTACTCTTTGTCATTTCATTGTAAAATATACCTGCAGTTGTCCTACTTACACATAAATGTCGTTCAAATCATGTAATTGTTAAAAACATGAGTAGCTGGTATTATTGTTTCCAGATGTTTCTATTCTTGATCATCAGTAACCTTAGCAGTACTTACTTGTGCTTCCTGTAGACTGTTATTATGTGCTATTATATTTTTACTCATTTATATTTTCTCAGTGATCTACTTTTAGTTAATCTTGAGCATTTTGTTGTTCATGCTTTCTATTTAAATATTTTGTATGCTGTGTATGTAGCAAGATTAAACTATTATTGGCATCCCCATTAAATAATGTTTTGGATTACAATTTTCTGTGAGTTATCACTGCCAAAGAAGCCCTGTCCTCGTCCCCCCTTGTTTTTTTCCCCTTGGATGTTCCCCAATCTTATTTTTATTAAGGGGTGTGGTCGAGGTCACAACCGAACTAACAATTATCACATAGGTCAAAGTGCTCGAAGTGTAAGTCGAAGGAAGACATTTTCAGACTCTTGAAAAGTAGAGTGACAGATATTGTTGCGATGAGTAACTTGTGAAGAGTAAGGGTGTAAAGAGATATGTACCTTTTATTGGAAATAAAATTTCACAACACAGTCATATCTGCCATTTTTTAATATTCCCTGCACCTAATGTTGCCACCTGAAATAGCGAAACATTAATAGGGTAAAAATGAGTAATAAATCCAGTTTGAAGAAGAAAATTGAAAAATGAAGGAAACTTACAGTCTGAGTACTTTGTCTTTTCCCCCTGAAGCAACTCTCATGCCATCTGGAGCCCAGTCCACAGCGTAAACTTCATCAGCATGCCCAGGGAGATCTAGTTCCAGTCTGTGTGTCTTCATACTCCATACTGAGAGGAGAAGAAAGAGGTGAATCACTTTCATGCACTGACCTCGCAGCAAATGCTAAAGCAAACTTTGTCTTGTACTACCTTTGAGAGTGGAATCAGCACTGCCACTGACGAGCAAGCGCGAGTCTGGCGACCATCCTACCATGTAGACAGCCTGCACGTGACCTCGGAACGTTGCAATAAATCTATACAGACACGTGATAAAAATTAAACATGCAGCACAGAATGATAAATAAAACATTAATGCCAAAATTGAAAACTTTAAAGAGCAACTCACTTTCCGGTCTTTCCGTCCCATAACTTGACAGATTTGTCAAATGAAGCAGATGCAGCGTATCTTGCATCAGGTGAAAATTGCACAGAGTTGATTAACTGCTGGTGACCGGTCATTCGAGCTGCAGTAAAGGAAAAATAGTAAGAAAGAGTTTGAAAAAAAAATGATGACCATCAAAAAAATCCAAGATGGCCTGTGTTTATTTTAACTCACCAACAGCTTTCTTCTCTTTCTCAGGACTCCACAGAAACAAGGTGAAGTCATCTGAGCCACTAATCAATCGTTCACCATCCTCTTTTACAACATTCTTATAGCTCTGCTCAGCATCCCTTTGCAAAGCGGCTTCTGAAAAGGCACACGCAAAGATGGTTGGAATAATGCAATGCATGAATTCAAAAACAAGACAGAAGAAAAAAAACATCACTTACTGTCTTTAGTCACTCCATGAGGATTGATAATAGGATCAAATGGGCCTATCCTTAGAACATAATCACAGTTAACAGCTAATGTATTAACCCAATGAGCATGACCTTCCAAAGTTCGGCACATGACACCCTAAAAAAGAAATTTTAATATATTAGGTACAATATTCTGCCAAGAAAAATTAAAATGTACTAATGTATGAGGGGCTTCAACTCACATCCTCAGCTCGCCAAACTTTGATTGTTCGATCCTGTGATGCCGAGTAAATCAATCCTGCACCACCCCAAACAACACAGGTGACACTTTTGGTGTGTCCTGTTAGAATCCGAACTGTTTGACCCAGAACAGTGTCCCAAATGCGAATGTCACCATCCTTTGATGAACTGGCTAGATATCTACAATCAGGATTTCTAAACAAAACAAAAATAATTCTTAATATTTAAGAAAGAGCAAACAATTACAAACAAAAGTAACAAACTTGAAATATACTGCAAATTTACCTGTGGTAAGGTTCCCAACTCAAGGAAGTAACCCACTGTTTGTGTCCAGACAATGTGCGGCCGACTTGCTTTCCAGACTCAGCATCCCAGATAATAATGTGGCCATGTTTACAAGCAGAAGCAAGGCGCGAAGAGTCCGGAGCCCATGCTATGCACAGAACCCAATGTCTGTGACCTGATTTTATAAGAGAAAAAGTTCATTTAAAATTTTAAATTAAATTACAAAGGAAAAGCTTGAAACAAAAATTGAGGAGCAAGTTAAACTGAGAAAAAGCTATCATACCTGTGCATGTGACATGAGGTGTTTGGGTTGTAATGTCCCACATGCGGACAGTCGTATCACCAGAACCACTGGCAAGAAGTTTTCCATTTGGGCTAAAACGAACTGATATCACAGCTTCAGCATGTCCAGGCATGGAGCTGTCAATTTAAAAAAATTCAAGATTACATGTAGAAAAGCCAAAACTTTTGAAACAAGATAAGACAAGACACAATTATTTTTTTTAGAAAAAGGAATATTTTTTGAAATGCTAGTTACCTAGTACATCTTGTCACTGGCCGTACTCTAAATACAGCCTGTTGTTGATAAATAATGTCTATAACTTCTTCTGTGTTTAAGGTGTCTTTGTCAAGAGCATTTTCCAAAGAAGCCGTAATTTCTCTCTCTTTCACGAGAAAAATATATGGCATATTCTCCTCCTGTCAAAGAAAAATATAGTTTAAGCGTGAAAGTCTCCCGGAATGGATATTAGCAAGCCAATGAGATGGTACCTGTTGTAGAAGAGCATTGCAGATCAATTGCAATTTGTCACGTGTTATATTCAATGGAAGGTCAAGTAAATTTCCGATAGCTTCTCCTGCCTCTGACATAAACCGACAGAGAACAGTCTTGTTGCTATCCACGTCCATTGCAGCGTCTTCCATTCTGCACACAAAGAAGAAGCATGCGGTAACAACACAAGAGGAAACTAGTTCCACAGTACAGAGATGGTAATAAGAAAAGGGAAAAAGACGGAGTTGACCAATTTCAAACACATTGAAATAAAAAGACATTAAAATATAACAGACTGTGATACCTTGTCACTTAAGGGCAACTTTCGGCCGACCGAACAAACTGATGCTGGTGGGCTTCCCCGATGCAGAGCACTTGCTTCGCGGCGATGGCGTGAGTCTAGTTCACCGCGAGGACGGGGCACTCACGTAACTCTGCAAATGACAACAAACTCCTGGAGGTTAGAATGCCCATGGGATCGCTCTTACAACGTGAGCCGAGCGCCCCCTCGCCCCCTCCCTCCCCCCTGCAAGCGTCGAAGAGGTTTCTTGTCCGGCCGCTAGGTGGCACTACTGCCTGCCCAAGGCTTCGCGTACGCGAGACGCGAGGGCGGAGCGGCGCGAGGCGCCGCGGCGCGATAGCATGGCGCTTATGAATGGAATGGAATTGACACGATTCAATGATTCGCCACCGAGGTCAACTGCGCTCACAGAGACGAAACACTTCACCAGTGACCACGACCGCAGACTGACAAATCTCTCTCCGACGCGGACACGATCGCGGAGTCCCCCAAAACCGCACGAAACTCGCAGTGTGCCGAACTAAAATCCGTTGTCTTCCACATTCCGCCAATGAGTTCTGTTTGCAGCGTCTCCGAGGATGAGTGAGATGTCGAGCCAGGCCTACCGCCACACTGTGGACAAGGTCGGAGGTCGGACCACGGACAGCCCAGCGCGCATCATGGCGCGCATGGTCGGCGCCTGGGTAGCCGGGAATGCACCGCGCCCGACCGCGGCAGAGGCGTGGCGGTGTGGCGGAGGCGCGGCTGTTTCCAGGAAGGCTGGAGGTTGTCACCCTCTCGCGGTGTCATTCCCTTCCCCGCGGCCCAGGCAGCGCGGCCCAGGCAGCGCGGTACAGTGCTGCTCCCAGGCGGGGGGTGGCGGAACCTCGGCGGTGCGGGCGGTGCGGGCCATGCGCCCTGGGGCCCGCGAGGGGGTTGGATTCGCCCCGTTCGCCCTGCTGCTCTGCCTGGCTCTGCCTGCCCGTGCCGGCACCATGGCTGCCGGGCTGCCAGGCCGCCAGCTCGGAGCGACTCTGGCGGGGTGGGCCACGGCAGTGAGTGCTGGGCACAGGGCGGAGCGGCGCGGCGTGGCGGGGCGTAGCGCGTAGCGAGCGCCAGAGCGCCAGGGGGTGGCTTGGGTCTGCCTGCCTTGCCGTCGACGGCCTGCGACGGCCACCGCGGCCATCGCGTTGTCGCGTCGAGCCTTGCGTCGAGCCTTGCGTCGAGCCCCCGCGGGGGATGTCACCAGGCTCGGGGACTCGGCGGCCAGCAGCGAGGACCTCAGCGAGGACCTCAGCGAGGACTCGCCAGTGACGCGGCCCCCGGCCACCTTGCGGTGCCTTGCGGCCACCGGGCTGCTCCCGGCCCCAGCATGACACCCCGGCCACGGGCCGGGGCACCGACGCCGGCCCCGGCAGCACAACGGGTAGGTTCCACGATGACCCGTGAGGTTGCCACTCCTTGTCAACCCGCTGTCACTCCCGCCACTCCTCTCGGCGCCCCGCGACGCCACGCGACGCCCCGCGACGCCATGCGACGCCATGCGTGGCGCGGACACCGCCTTGCCGCCTCGCCGCCGCCGCTGCCAAGCACGCTGCTCAAGAGGATCGATTTTAACGCAGTGTACGGCCCCAGCCCGCCGACAGGGCCGACAGGCGTACCCTGCCCGGCGGGCTCCCTGGCGATCCTGACGGGCTTCGAAACAGCTGACAACCTGGCCTGCTGGTCTGCCCGCCTGCCGGTCTGCCGGTCTGGTCTGCGAATGCATGCGGAACGATGCGGAGCGATGCGGAGGGAGGAAAGAGGACGGGGCGACCCTCGGCTACGCTAGGCCGCTAGGCGGCCCTCGAGCCCGAGAGTGAGGGACGGATGAACGGGGCACAGCGCGGCGCAGCGAACTCTCGCTCTCCAGCTGCTCTTGCCGCTCTTGCCGCTCTTGCCGCTCTTGCCGCTCTTGCTGCGCTTGCTGCGCTTGCTGCTTGCGCCCCCGCTAGCCCGCTAGCGGGGCTCTGCCAACTTAAGGGCGTAGGAGCGGGTGGCTACTCTGAGAATGGTAGCATCCGAGAGCGTTTTCGGGTGCATCCGCAGTCGTCTGAGGCCGGGCCCCCGATGCCCCGTAGACCTGGTTCGCAGACAATGCACCCTCCTCGGCCGGCTGTTTATGGCCGGCCTGCCGGAGTGCGGGTGAATGACACCCCGGCACGGGGCTCGGCCTGGGCCGCACGGAGCAGATCGCCAGCTTTTCGTGAGCTCGGGGCCGGTCTTCAACTCCAAGTCCAAGTTTCAGGTCAAAATCAAAAGTTTTGACCAAATTTGACAAAATATTTTTTGCGAAGTACTGATTATTTCTATGTAGCTGAAAAAGTTGTTTTCGTTGCTCTGTTAAAAGTGGCCGCAGAAACTTAATTTTTAGATGGATAGATCAAAAATTTCATCCCGAGTGCAATGGTGAACATCCCATGAGTGTCAAACGACGCGTTAAAAAAATTTAGCTTTCAGGTAGCGAAGGGACCGCCTCCCTTTTGTGTGGAGAGGCCTGCTTCACAATGGGCTGCGCCGAGGCGACGATGATGACAGGCTGATTTATTACCCCCAGGCCCAAAATACAAATTTTCAAACGAGCCTTTTCGCGTTTTTGGAACATGCGGCAGTGGATTCGTCGTTGAAAGCTGGGTCTAATGGTGTTTGAATTTTTGTTCTACGATAATTTCTACCAAAATCGCGACGAAAATTGGCCAAAACTGGTCGGGACCCGGTGCCGCCTGCCTTGCAGACGGATCCTCGACGGCTCCCCTATTGTCCGCCCGGCGCGTCACCCCGGACCCCGACTACCTGCCTCGAGCTCCGCTGTGCGACAGAAACAACACATCGGCCGAAGCAGCCTGTCTCTCTCTACTGGTGCAGGACCTTCAAATCTGAGTGATTTTCTAGACCACACGACGCGAGTACCACACCTCCTAGAGAAATGGAAAAAACTTGCCCGTGAAGAGAAAGGCATGGTCTAGGGGATGTGATGGTCCATTTGTTCGCCCTTTCATTAGATTCCGCTCCGGAGCTTCCTGAAAATCACTCATTTTCAAGGCGTTCCAGTTACGTTCCTAGACGTTAGGGCGCAAATTGGAGTAGACCATCGCCTGCATACAGTCCCTGCCAACAAGTGTGCAAAGTTTCAAGACGCTGCGACCCTTGATTTCCCCGTCGTGTGGTCTGGAAAATGTCAAAAACCGCCAAAATTTCGAACTTTGGGGCGTCGCGACGCCGAAACTATGCGTCGCCGGGCAAAACGGTTTGACATGGTGCCTTACCACATCGATCACTATCAATTGGCGAAAAAAAATTTTGCGCTCCTACGGCCTTAATGAGGGAGTAACTTGAGTGGCGGCCGTAACCGGCAGTAACAGTGGCGTGCACGGCGCGGGGGCGTTACTCTCGCCGAGCCGCACGCCATTCCGAACGGCGCCGTCGTCGCGCTGTCTCTCTCGCACCCCTCCGGGACGCCGCACGAGTGAGAGAGAGACAGCGACGTGTTCCGGTCTGCAGCGTGCGCGGAAGCGAGAAGGACACGCGGCCGAACGTGCCGAACGACTCCGAGGGTTCGCTTCGTCGCTCTGTCTCTCTCGCACGCCTACGGGACGCTCCATGAGTGCGACAGAGACACAGCGACGGAACTCGGCACCGGCAGATCCCCGGAACCACGCTTCGCGTGCGCGTTCTTCCCACGTTTTTTCCACGCGGTGCACACGGCACGCGGTCGGCCGAGACGACATCAAAAAGCGAAACGTGCTCGCGTGCGTGAGGCGCGGCTTTTCGCGCGGTGGGTGTGAGGACGGCGCGGCGAGGACGGCGAGGACGGCGAGGACGGCGAGGACGGCGAGGACGGCGAGGACGGCGAGGACGGCGAGGACGGCGAGGACGGCGAGGGAGGACGGCGTGTTTACCCATCGCGGCGTTTGATGCCGCCGCCTGCCGGGCGGGCCGGGCCGGCTAGGCCGGCAGCACGGCCGGGGGCCCAGAAGGGGCTCCAAAGGAGGCTCCAAAGGGGGGTCACTCCGCCAGCACCACTCCGACGCTCCCAGCGCGACGGCGTGGCGGCGTGGCTCATTTTGGCGCTAAATTTATATTATTCATGAGCTGGGCGCAGTAAATTCCCCCCGTTAGGGGATGCAGCCTTCTGCGAACCTCCTCGGACGGGCGCGCGCCGCTGTAGTCGCTCTTGCTGCTTTTGCCACGTCCTTCCCTGCTTTAAACACGCACTTTGGGCGTCCGGAAGTAGGCAACCCGACGCGCCATCCATTGCCTGAGCCGCCCCTTGCACATAAACAAACCCGGGCGGAAAAAAAAAGACTCGAGAAAGCAAACTAATGCAACTCGCTTCACTATTCCCGTCCGAGTTTCTTCCCCAACCCTGATTGGTCAGGCGCGCGGGCGAGGCCGTGAGGCTGACACATCCGGCCCGGCTGATAAACAAACGCCTCTATGTAGTAATTATGCATGATCGTGATCTCGCTTTCCCAGGTTTTGGTGCGCGTCGCTTCTCGTGCGGAACGCCGTGGTCCAGCGAGCAGGCTGATGTCTCTCTCTCTCTCTCTCTCTCCGCATGGGCAGCCCCGCGAGTGCGAGAGAGACAGACAGGGGCCCGCTGGGCACCAGACCGGTCCAGTGGCTAATCAGATTGCAATGGTTCTATGTTCAAGGTCGCCAGGAACTGCGTACTGTATTACTCTGATTCTAATTCGCTTGCCTCTGTCCTCCAGGAGACGCGCCGTCGGCACGACCTTCGCCAGTGAACGGGCCACCCAAACCAGACCGTAAGTCATCAGCGAAACGGGCTGACCCGAGAAAATGAGAAGACAAGAAAGGAGTGGGGAAATGAAACTTTTTTCATATTTTTTTTTTCGTCGCCTTGTCGTCGGGCCGAGTTGGGATTGGCCGCACCTAGGGCCGTAATGGCGATGGGGACGCAGATGAAACGCTGGCAACGCCGGCGGTGAAAAATGGGGCACTTCCTTGCGAGTCCTGCGTGTCCTGCCAGTCCTGCCAGTCCCGCGGGCTGGGCCGGCCGGCCAGGCACAGGCACAGGCATGCTGTCCTAATCCCGGACCCTGGACCCGCCCCGCCGAGGGCCGAGCCAGGCCGCGCTGAGGGCGCAGGGCCAAAGCAACGGGGTGAGCGGGGCGCTTCAAGTAAGCCCGGACGGCTCGGCCTCCCTCGGCCCTCCGAAAGCGCGGAAAGCCAGCGCACCGGCAGGCCGGGGGCAGGCAGGCTGGCTATCAGGGACTTGCCACGTCCACTGTCGTCGCGTCGCCGAGAAAACGGAGAGAGAGAGAAAGAGAAAAAATGGCAGATGTGGCGGGGCCGTGATAAATATCCCTTCGGCACGGGAGCTGCCACCCTGGCGCCCTGCTCTGTCTCTCTCGCGCTCACGGGGCGGCCCGCTGGCCCGCAGGGGTGCGAGAGAGACAGAGCGACGCCAGTAAAGTCGCTGGGGCTCAATGGGCCGGGCGGCCGGGCCCCTGGCTGGTGCTGCCGCGCTGCCGGGTCATTAGGGACCCTCAAAAGAGCGTGCCTCTCTCTCGCACCCACGCGGCCGGCCCGCGGGTGCGAGAGAGACAGCCGTACTCGGCAGGGCTCGGCAGGGCTCGGCATCAGCCCCCTGATCCCCGCGGCGCGCGCGGCCCGCGGCAAAGTCATTCCTTTGATAAGTTTATTGTTGCAAATTGATTGGCCGCCCCGCCCCAAACTCCCAACAAACTCCCCCGCTCACAGTGTAGCAAACCCGAAACCGGCCGATGTCGCGTATGCTGTCGCGCTTTTTTTTCGCTTTTTTTCCCCCGCCGCCGGCTCTGTAATGTATTCATGAGCGGATTGAGCCTGTTTGGGCGCCAATGAAGCGGCGCGGTGACGCTCCTGGAATCGGAGTGCGCACGGTTTGTCGCCTACACCGCTAACCGCTGTGCGGTTGGCTGCAGCGGGTCTCGGCGTACACGGCCAGAAATTCAGCCCAAAGTCTTTATACTCACGTCAGGAAGGTCTCGAAACGCCACCCGCATACATGAATGGGACGTTCACGTCGTCGTGCAGGTACACTCGCAGACAAGGTCAGTCACCGCCTTACGGCATCGGTCCCCGCGGGGCCAATGCTTCCGAGGCGCGCTGTGCGAGGCCGGGTTACACCGTCAGCTAAAGGGACTCCTTGCTTTTCGTTGCAGGATGTGGTCTCCGCTGCACCCGGCCCGGCCATGACGGGGGTCGACCAGCCCAGCCTACGGCGTGCCAACATGCTCTGCTGCGGCAGAAAGAAGGTGAGTCGTCAATTTCGTTTTAACAGTCTTTAGGGTGTGGGCACGCGCCTGTGTGTGTGCACGAGTGCTCGTGCGTGTGTGCGCGCCACTTTGGCCAGTCAAAAGGGAAGCCAGTGGGGTGGGGGATGACGCCGGCTTCGTCCTCCCCATCCCTCTTTCCCTTTGCTATCAAAGTAAGAACCCCGCCAGAGAAGGAGAGCGTAGCCCAGCGTAGCGAGCGGCGGGGAGAGAAGCAACGCCAGGTTACGTGCGTGGTTCTTGTTCTTCCATTGATTTCTTCCAGTGGAGGGCACCCCGCGGCTGGGGAGGGGTGGGGGTGTCGCGATTGCCACCTCGTTCTGCGCATACCCACGCACTCCCTGCCATCCCCGCACAGTGGGCTAGAAGACCGGTGGAGGCGGTCAAAGCCCCGGACGCGTTTTGTGCTCCAGAGTCGCTGAAAAGGACTCAAATCGAACGTGTCACCCCACTGGTGGATTTCTCGCTCGGAGAGCAATCCATTGGTGGGGTCACACGTTCGGTTCGATTCCCATTTAGCGACTCTGGAGCTCAAAACTCGTCGATTATACTTCCACCTTTCTCTGTCGGGGGTACGGGTACGGCACTGGAAAAGTCTGGCCATTTGTTTCCCCCGGAATGCCCGAGGGACATCAAGCTAAGCAGGAGGCCCCTGAACGCCCCGCCGGCCCGCCGGCCGACACTCGGTGATGGATTGCGAACGCGACTTCGCCTTGGACTCTACAACATCGCGGCCTTCGAGTCTCTGCCTCTCATTGAACACCCCACGAGACGATTCCGTAAAGCATCGTTGCACCAACCATCCTTTTCCAGTGTACAGTCGTGAAGCGCGTGTCCACCTTTCGATTTCGACGCCCGAAGGTGATGGATGGTGCCTACCCTTCGGGAAGCTGCTCCTTAGGTCCGGACCTCCCGCACCCTGGCTGCTGTTCGTTCTGTTCGCGTGCCCGCGTCGCTCCGTCTCTCTCGCGCCCCGGCGGAGCGCTACGAGGGCGAGAGAGAGACAGAGACACTACCCCCAATTACCGTAACGACCCTCGCTACCGGCGCGCTCCGCCCGCTTATTAAATCGAAACGAGTGTGTCTTCTTACACGGCACGGCTATTTTAATGGGGTACGAAGCTGCTGCTGCTCCACTGCAAGGCGCCGAGCGGCTCCACGCCGCGCAGGCCTGTCGGCCGGGAGGCCTATTGGACGGTCGGCGGGCGCTCGGGCGCACGCGGCACTGTAAGCCGGCAGGCAGCGCAACTCCACGCTCGTCGCACAGTGGGCCAGAAGACCGGCGCAGGCGGCCGATACTCTGACGCGGTTTGAGCTCCAGAGTCGCTAAACAGGACTTGAACCGAACGTGTGACCCCACCAATGGATTGCTCTCCGAGGAATTCATTGGTGGGGGTCACACGTTATTCGGCTCGAGTCCTGCTTAGCGACCCTGGAGCTCCAAACGCGTCTAGAGTTTTGGCCGGCGGTGCTGGTCTTCTGGCCCACTGCCGCGTCTCTCCTCGAGGGAGCCTCACAGGGAACGCGTTGTGATTCGACGGTTCGACTAAAGCCCCCCGAGTTGTCGCCGCTCTCCCTGCGAGGCTGTGTGAAACAGTGCACGCCCGTCGGCGCGCAGCGCGCAGGGGGTGGCTGGGGAGGATGGGCAAATATTACAGTGGCCTGGAAAGGCGGGCACAGACCCCAGGCAGCCCCAGCAGCAGCCCCAGCAGCAGCCCCACCAATGACCAGGGCGTCTCGGATCCGCCAGAGACTCTGTTGACCTCTGTCCATTCCAGCATCCAGCTACGCTAGCGGCACCGGGCCGACAACCCATCTGCTGATAGCGGCAGACAGCCTGCGAGGCGGGGGCGGCGCTGGGGGTGGAGGCTGGGGGGAGGGGCAGCACTTTCACTAATTAATATGACAAAAAAGGGAAACAAAATTCCGGCCTAAGTGATCCTCCATGTGGCTCTGCCTAAAAATTCATCATGTCACAAAAACGTTTTGACGAAACTGTTGGTGTCTAAACGGTTTTTTAGAAAACGGCTGGGTGACCTGAAACAGTAAACGACCTTGCCTCCGCGTGTGACCGAATGCGTGGCTGTGAACGTGACGGGGGGGAAAAGGGGGGGGGGGTCCTTGATCCACTCCGTGCACTAACAGAGCCCGAAACGCCAAACCAAGCGTAATAAGTGAATTTGGCAGTCGACGTATGGGCCCCGGCCCCGGCCCCGGCCTAGGCCTCGGGCTTGGCTGGTCCCGCTCCCGCTCCGCCCCATCCAGGCCCCCTTCCAGCAGCACCACCGCAAACCCATCCAACTCCAGTGTGGTGGATGGATGGCAAGCGGCGCCTAGCGGCGCCCAGACCCAGCAGCCAGCCCGCGCGCCCCGCCCAGCACGTCAAGGCGGGCGGCAGGCAGGATGCCCCAGGGCGGTGCGGCCTGGCCTGGCCTGGCCGGACGGACGGCCGGACTTCGGTCGGCGTGCTGTGCGGGGCCGTGCGCGCAACCTCCGGCGTAACGTGTTGCACCGGCCCGGAATTTATGAAAGCAAGCGACACGAAACGACACTGAGAGGAGAGCAGAAGGTCTGTGGTATTTCCGATTCGATTTGGCAAGTTTTGAATTGGCGGTCGGAAAGGCGTGGCTGCGCGTCGCGAACCCGTATCAATTAGCCAACTTGGAGGTCATTTTAGTAGTGGAGGGGGGGGGGGGCAGTGTGTGGCGGCAACGCCCCTCGAAGATGGCAGTGGCGAGGCTGGCGCGGATCGCGGCAGGCTCGTTCCGCTCTGTCTCTCTCGCACCCACCCGGCACGCCCCGCGAGTGCGAGAGAGACAGCGCAGCTCGGGGAGGGACGCGAAATAAAGGGGGAGAAGTTGGCCGTGGGAGTGAGGGTGGGAACAAGGGGAGGATTTGAAAAGGGGGCCTGTGCAGGTGTGGCAAGGGTCAAGGGGGGAGGAGGGGGGGGGCGTCGCGGAGCCCCAAGGAGGGCAGACGCAGCCAATCGGGCGTGGTGGCGCGAGCAGAACGCCAAGAAGACTATGGCCGTGGCGGGGCGGGGCCGGGCGCGGCGTTCTTAGCCTTTCAGAACGCGACTCGTGGTTCAAGGCTGAATAGTGGAGAGTCGAACGCGTTCGGCCGTCAATGAGTCGTTGTGGGCCTTGTGCTCGGCCTTGTGCGTGACTCATGCGGAGTGAGAGACATAAGGACCGTTTTTATTTCTCTCGAGGCGCGGCGCCGCGGGGCAGTGGCGACTCGGTCGTCAAAGGAACCACTAAAAATGACGGAATTGTTTCGTTTTTTCGGCGTTTTACGGTGTCGCCGCGCTCGCGTGTCCTTCGGATTCCAGTGACTCAGTTTCCTCTGTGTTGGCGCGGTATTTTCAACTCAGCCTGCAGTTTATTTTCACAGTGGCGAAAATGATCCCGCACCGTCCGCAGTGCGCACCCACGCGCGTAGGCCGTAGGGCGAATCTTGAAGGCGGCGCTGCGTCCTTCAGGGCGAATAAACAAAATTTTGCCGCCAGGTAAACAGTTTCCCGGTGTGCGGTGTTCGCGGCACAGTATCAGAATGAAGGAGCCATTTCGGGGGGGGGGGGGGGGCCTCCTTCCCCACGGTGATTGTCCCTATCTCTGGCAGGATTAGGCCGGCAAGGGGGGAAAGCGTCTCTGTGTGTTTCCGCAGGAAAAGCGGAGGAAACGGAGAAAATGGAGAGGCAGAGCCACGTTGCAGCGCCACCGCAGCTTGAAAGGCGTTCCAGTGTGAAAATCAACCGAGTTTATAAAGGGCACCTTCACCTGCTCTAGAGATTCGGTCACTTTTTGACCAACTTGGCGAGGCTGGTGCTCCCTAACCGGGGGGGGGGGGGGGGGCAGCAACAACTTCCCACATTCGTTGTACAAAATTTGACCACAACTCTTTCGCGACCGGTCGTTACCAAATTCGGGTTTTGAAAGTGGCCGGCCGGCCGCTCGCACCCGGGCCTGGTCCGAGGAGGCCTGGGCCGCACAGTGGGCCAGAAGACCGGTGGAGCGGCCAAAATTCTATACGCGTTTTGAGCTCCAGAGTCGCTGAATGGGACTCGAACCGAACGTGTGACCCCACCAATGGATAGCTCTTGGAACGAAGAATCCATTGGTGGGGTCACACGTTCGGTTGGTGTCCCATTCAGCGACTCTGGAGCTCAAAACGCGTCTAGAATTTCGGCCGCCTCCACCGGTCTTCTGGCCCACTGTGGGCCGTGCGTCCGAGCGTATCGGAGACAAAGGCCGCGCGTTGGTCGTGGGTCTGCGTGGACGCGGCGCGGGCGCTGGGCGCCTTTTTTTCTGGGCGGTCCGGACCCAAGATCAAGGCGCAGATCACACTGCGCTTTGGCTCGGCCGACTCCTCTCTGGCCCCGCCCCGCCCCGCCCCGCCCCGCCCCGCCCCGCCCCGTACGCCTTGGAGCACCTCGTTTCGGTGGAGCGGAAAGTGCTGGCCAAAGTTAGATGTCCTGATTAAAGATGGCGCGGCGCTCTTTGGCTCCAGCGGCGCTGCCACTGCCTTGCGCCCCTCCCTCCCCCCCTCCCTCCCCTCCCCTCCCCTCCCCTCCCTCCCCTCCCTCCCATCCCCTCCCTGGCGTCGCCGCCTCAGGCTAAATGATTCCGAACTCCGAACGACGCTTGTCGCGTGTCTCCAAACGAATGCAACAATGTTCAGAGGAGCGTGGCATTACCGTCGTTTTCGGCCTGATGTCTTGTTCCTGCATCGTCCGTGTGCCTCCAGCCGGTCAGCACCCAGTAATTTCGCCCAAAACTTCACGTGCAATGAATCAGTGACTCGAATTGCTAGGTTCGACGCATCGCAAGGTCAGGAAGGCCAATTTGCCAGCGGGTGCACATCATGGCTCTAGTCGGACGTGTCCGGGACTCACGACCTTGGCGCCGCAGACTCCGCCGAGTAGACTCCGCGCGCCTTCGGGGGTCCGAGCGCGCCGAAGTGTACAGATAATGTGTCAGCATGCCAGTACTCTCAGGAGGATACCCTGAGCATGCCGACACATTATCTACACTACCATTTCTCTTTTGTCTTTGTGTCGTTATGTATAATGTATCATCTGCTAAAAACATCAATTTGACAGTGTACCGCCGCCCCCATTATTCCCGCCATATTTCCCTCTTGGCGGCCTGGGGGGGGGGGGCGAAAGCCAGGGCCGTAATGGCAGAGCCACCAGGTTGGCGGGGCGACGTGGCGAGACTTCCGGAACGGCGAATGAGGAGCCATCGTCTGCCATCGTCTGCCATCGGCGGACAGGTGCTGTTGAGGGGATCAAAGAGAAAAATTACCAACTTTTTCCAGCAACTTAGAGCGGCGGCGCGAGGGTCGCGCTGCTCATAAACTATGTGGCCGCCCCACAGTGGAGGAGGCGGTCAAAATCCCGGACGCGTTTTGAGCTCCAGAGTCGCTAAATGGGACTCGAACCGGACGTGCGACCCCACCAATGGATTGTGTATTCGTTGGTTGTGTGTACCATTGGTGCGAGGGTAACACAGTCTGGAGGAAAAGCTAGACTTTTACAAGCCAGGCTGTAGGGTTGGGCGGGCGCACAGAGAGAGGTGTTCGCAAGTCAGAGGCTGGAGTCGAACTGGCCGCGCAGGTTGCTGGGCTCGTATTTATAATCTTAAGCCCGGAGAGAGCGATGTCCCGCAAACGAGAGAGAGACCCAAGGAAAAAGGAGGACAGGACTCTACATGCTCCTCGCCTCGCGGCCGCCATAAAGTACATACAGAGTTGCAGGCATGCACCTGGATACCGCGTCGTTCGCATCCGACACGGTTGGGGCCAAGACAGGTCGTTGCTTTCAAAGGGATCGCGCCGGACATACACTGTCGCAAAGACGCATCTTTGCGTGTATGTATGTGCCGACGTACATCGCGCAGGCAGAGGTGAACAGCCTAGCTGCTGTAGGACTGCCACGAGAATGGCGAGTATCCTTTAGGCGGCGTGCAAATATTACGTCACCTCTTTTAGGCCTCTTTTTGAGCCCCTCCCCCCCGTCCATCATCGGTTTAACCTAACCTTCCCATGTACTTAAGATAGGACCGTCATCAGAGGCCGTGCCCCCTCTCCCCAAAAGTGATGACGTAATACTTGCACGCCGAGATGCTGGGCGCAGGAAACCGCGGGAAACCGCGGGAAGTCGCGGCCCATTTTGGCGCCTCGTGCTTGGGCAGTGCGCAGCAGGCGTGGCGCGAAACAATGCGCGCTGTGAAGGACGCGAGTGGAGCGCGTGAGGGCCGGGCCAAACCGAAATTAGTCAACACACAGCGTCGGTGTCGGTACTGAAACTTGTCCTTGTGCTCTGCTCTGCGCACTCCTACAGCTCTTCACACCGCGAACAATTTTCGACAGGGATCCACTCCCTCATGGATTCAAAGGATGAAAATTTGAGTGTGCGCGATGCGAGAAAGTCCCGGTTCCCGCCAAAACTGTCTCTTTCTTCTCCGTCTGTGGGGGAGGAGTTTGTCGGACTGGCCGTTTGCTCTCTGTCACTAATTCAAGTCTCTATTCGTTATTGACGGGGCCTTTGACACACGGGGCCAAATCACGGCACGGCACGGCGTGGCGTGGCGGTGCACCATCGACCGCGTGCCACGCCACTGTGATCGGCACGGCACCACACGCGGCCAGCACGCTCGCCCCGCGCGAGTGTCAACAGCGCGGACACGGCGGACACGGCCACTGCCTTGGCGGGCTGTCACCGCTTGGAACGAAAACAAGAGAGAGAGAGAGAGAGAGAGAGAGAGAGAGAGAGAGAGAGAGAGAGAGAGAGAGAGAGAGAGAGAGAGAGGCAACCCAAGACTAGTGAGGTGGCGCTCCTAACTTGAACTTTGACCTCAGGCCTTCATAGCGTCCTCATTTTAGAGATATCGAACAATCGTTTCGATAGTAGTAATACTGTATCGGGAGGAACACTAGGTTTATCTAGGTTTATACGTATGATTTGAGGTTGAATTTTTTCCCCTTTTTGATAGTGCGTGGGAGTGGGACTCCGGTGCTCTTCTCACGTCCCAGTCGACAAACAACTTAACCTTTTTTTCTCTCGAAAACGCAGAACACGATATGGAGAACAAACATGTGTTTGCGATGCCGGCAGGGTTGTAAATTTCACAGGTTGGTGGAAACAGAGAGTTTATGGCGTAGCAAGTGTAGAGGGGCATGGAGGGGGTGGGGGCGGGGGGTGAGACCGCCCAGACCTCACCACTCTCCCCCACCCCACCAGTGAACCGCGAGGGCCCCAAGTCCTGTTTGTCGTTGACGCCCACCTGTTTCACACATTTTACTGAACCCTGAGCGATAGGACTCAACTGAGACAACACAACACCCTAGGCTTCTTTTGCCTGCCCTTGCCCTTACGCCATGTGGATGCAGTCCTTCAACCCCGTCAGCGCGTCGCCTCACCACTCTGCGCCACGCCACGCCAGGCCAGGCCACGCCACGCCATGGGGGCCTGGAGAAGACAGAGAGAGAGAGAGAGAGAGAGAGAGAGAGAGAGAGAGAGAGAGAGAGAGAGAGAGAGAGAGAGAGAGAGAGAGAGAGAGAGAGAGACAGAGACAGAGACAGAGACAGAGAGAGAGACAGAGACAGAGAGACAGAGAGAGAGAGAGAAAGAGAGAGTTAGTGAGTGAGAGGGAAAGAGAGCACTCTGTGGTGGAAGTCAGGCGGAAGGACAATAATACGTAGACACCCTGCGATTTTGGTGTAGATAGCCTTTTAGACGGACCGTTTACCGTGTGTCAGTGCGGAACGCCTTGCCTTGCCGACTTGCCACATGTCACCCCCGAGAGACACGGCGCGGCACCGGAAATAATCGCCTTTCAGTCTTGCATAATATGCACATGCATATGCGGGTCAACGGAAACTGGCCACATGTTGGCTGGACGCGGCTGGATGCCTTTTTTTGGGATATCGGCACTTGGCCTTGAGTGAGCAGCTTCTTGGAAAAGCATCTGATGCGACCGTCCCTCCCTGTTTCTGCCGGCCACGCCTTCGCCATATGCCCTGCTGCCATGGTGCCTCCATGGTGCCTCCCCTCGGCACGGGCCCAGCCAGGTGGGGTTCTTATTTTTCCGCGTCACGGACTTATCATTCATCATTTGTGCTTCTCTGTGTGAGTGTGTGTGTGCAAGTGCGTGTGTGTGTGTGTTTGCGTTGGAGATTTGTCGTCGAATGGCGCGCGCGACCGGCCAAGGAGGTGTCGAGGATGAGGAACTGCGCAAGGAGAGAGCGAAGAGAGAGCAAGAAAGAGTGAAGAGAGGGAGAGAGAGACAGAGAGAAGAGAGCGAGCAAAGAGGAGGAGGAAGAGGAGGAGGAATGGCTCAAGGGGAGACTTCAAAAATTCATGCGAGCGCCGGCGGAGGGTGCAATGGACCGGGCGGCCCGGGGAGGGAGAGGGAGGGGGCGGGGGGAAGGGGTTCTGGGCCGAGGGTGGGGGTGATTTAATTAGAGAATTTTCATTTAGGACCTTAACAAACCAAACACAGGTCACGAGATATTGGCCCGACCGGTAACGGGCTGGGCTGGGCGCTCGGTTCCTGCGGATCCTGGAATCCTGGAATCCTGGAATCCTGGATGGGTCCTGGAACGAGTCGCGCCGCTGCCGCACTCCCCGTTCAAACCTTCCGCACGAATCGAGCACGCCTTTTCTGCAAATGTTTATTTTAGTATGAGCAAAACGGCTCCTTGCACGCCGCCCGCCCCCCGCCCTTTCGGCGGCACTGACTGCGGAGCGGTGAGAGAGAGAGGGAGAGAGAGGGAAGGGAGTACTAGCGGGAAAAGGCGGGCGGGTACACGGTGTTGGCGGCCTGCGCGGTCTGGCGGCGCACCGGCCAGTCATTCTCTTGCTGACTCGTTTCGCCGCTCTGTCTCTCTCGCGCCATCACGGCACTGAGTGCGGCAGAGACAGGGCGCCGAGACGACGCTTCGGCCTGCAGCACTCGATGAATGTGAGACGCACTACCGGCCTCGCTGCCGCCACTACGAGGCACTACGAGGCACTACGTACGTACACTGGCATGCGACGACGGCGACGGCAGGGTCAGAGACTCGGTCAGAGATGGGAGGGGCGGAGGGAGGATGGGCTCCAAGCGGGAGAGCGAGTGAGAGGGAGTGGTGCGGCAAACAGACAGACAGACAGACAGACCTGAAGGAGCAAGAGAGACGGTGTCTGTGAATCTGCACAACTAGCAGCGCGCGGGAACGGCGGGAACGCTCCGGGAAGGGGCATGGAGTGAGCAAGAGAGAGGGAGAGAGGGGGTGGGGTGAGAGGGGCGCGAGGGGCGCGAGGGGCACGGGGCTCCACTCTGGCGCTCGATACGAGGGGCTACGAGGGGCGAGCCGGGCGGAGGGCCGTGGAGGGGGTTGCTGGGGCTTGGCTGGGGCTTGGCTGGGGCTTGGCTGGGCCCCATGGGCGGGCTGGAGGGGCACGGCCGGCCCTCCGCGGCCCTCCGCGGCCCGGGGTCGGGGACCGTATACTATTCCACTACAGCACTTGCGCGCTGCACGCAGTCGTACTACAGCCCTTGCAGTCTCTTTTTCTGGTGGAGTGCGCCAGTGCCTCTGCCCCATCCCCGCGGCGACCCGGTTTGCAGCAACGCCCGGGGCAGCACACAGACACACAAACATTTGCCTCGCGGATCTCTTTTCAAACTCTTCCTCCCGGACGTTGAAAACGGAGGCCTGCGAGGCGTTCGCCGGGGCGCTCGCGATGGATCTGGGGAGAGAGGCGGCGGCGGTCCCGGAAATCGTTACTGCAGAGCCAGCCTGGGAATCAAGTGTCGATGAAGGGCTGTGCACTCGGGGCCTGCTGGCGCGCTAGGCCCCGCCACGCCGCGCCGTCTCTCGCGAACATCGGCAACAATTTGCGGTCTCTCTCCCTGTCCCGGAAACGCGCGGCGTGGCGTCAATTTCGGGCGCGCCTTGCCGATGTCGCGACGCGTCGGCGGAACAAAGGCTGGCGTTGGCCGTCGCCGCGTCCGCCGCGTCGCAGCCGCCCGACCACTTCCTCATCTCGTTGACGTTCGCCCCCCCACCCCCCTCTCTCTCTTTCGCCGACGTCAAAAACTCGCCCCGCGAACAATCGAGAGTCGTTATTTATTTTGAATTTGGCGCGCGGCGGCGCGGTGGCGCGGTCGACCGAGGGCTGCCGAGGGTACGGTAATTTCCCGCGATTCCAGCCCGATTTAGACCGACTCCAGTGGCGCGGCTCCGCGGCTCGAGTCACGCCGCGAGAGCGCCTATTTGCATCTGGAGAGCCGGCAGCGCGTAAAAGACGGAGACTTGGCGAGTGTGTGTGTGTGTTGGTGGGCTTGTGTCTGTGACTGCAGCACAGGCTGCAACCGGACTGCGAAAGCAGGACGTTAATAGACGGGCATAAGTCACTGCCGCGTACCACTTCTTTTCCGCCCCGCCTCCCGCCGTGAATATTTTCATACACCCTGACCTCAGCGCCACCCTTGCCACCCCACTGCACACTACTGCACACAACCACGCAATCCGGCTTGCCTTTCACGGGGCCGACGTGGCCATGAAACCTGCGTTCCGTCCCCACCATTCGGTTTAATAGGTTACGGGGTCCCCGCCGGTCCCCGCCAGGACCTCAAAAGGGCGCCATTTTACTGTTTTCTTCCGGGCGCGATGATGCCCCCGCCAGTGCAGCGCGACACGGCGGGTTTGTTTGCGAACGATCTGTGTTTCGACGACGTTTATTGCTTTCTCTCTCTCTCCCCCTCTCTCTCCCTCCAAAAGAACAAAAGCGACGAAAAAGGGCGCGAAACACGTTTATTGTTGGTAAGTTGGTATAAGCAGGGGAATAAAAAGTAAACAAAACCCATTTTGCAGTCGAGATGACGACGACGACGACGACGACGACGACGACGACGACGACGACGACAACAACAACAACAACAACAACAACAACAACAACAACAACAACAACGACGACGACGACGACGACGACAACGACAACGCTCGCGATGCGGGGCGCCGCGGCCAAACCGAAAGGGGCGTACACTTAGTGGCGCCAAAAACGAGAATACGAGGCGGACGCTTCCTGGAATTCATTTAATCACAAAGTTTGTGCTGGTCGCAACTTGAACGGTCGGCGCTGGAGTGCGCGAGGTATAAGGAGGTGAAGGAGCAAGGCAAGGCGACGTGCACGACGGCCACCCGGATTCCGTGCACTCACAGTGCACTCAGGGCTCGGAAGAATCAGCCTGCCTCCCTGCCTGGCTGGCTGGCTGCTGGCTGGCTGCCTGCCTGCCTGCCTGCCGCCAGCGAGGCCGACACAACCGCGGAACCACTGGACATCTCCTCCTCTCCCTCCTCCTCCTCCCCCTCCTCCGCTTTCCCCTCATTTCCTCCACTTCTGTCATCTTCGACCTGGAGCTTTAATTGGGGTGTGACCAGGCGAGGGCGGCACTCTCCCTTCGAGCGGGTAGGCCTTTGAGACTGAGACGTAAATGGGACACTTTTCAATCGAGTTTACGAGCTGCTGTCGCGGACTACCCCTCCCAGAGACTGGGTGTCCCTGGCTGCTGCACAGCACGTCGACACGCTGCAGCGATGTAAATGGCGCGCAGCGTGCTGCAGGCGACGGTCGGCACTCCAGAAGCGACGGCCAGTGGGAACGAGTTTGAGCCCGCAACCCGCCTTCTTGACAATCTCCAAACCTTATCAGGGGGGCCTGTTCCTGACGGGGGCCCGCCGATGCTCCAACGCGTGGAGGCCTCTAAGGTGGAGGCTAAAAAAATTGTGCCGAAGCAGCGTGCCGGACCACTGTCTGTTGCGGCAATCAAAGTGGCTCTCTGTAAAAGGTAAAAGATTTATGATATTGGCAGCAGAAATGACTGAGGAAATCAAATAAATTTCATTGAGTTCGTTTCAACTCTTCCGACAGTGGCCGGGGAGATGGGAGATCTTCTCCTCCGTTATTATCTTCAATCATTCACGTCGATTTCTCACCCGGTCGTCAGCTCGAATCGTAATCAAAGTGATCCGACCGATAACGAGAAACTCGAAAACTGCATGCTACAGTGTGGTGGCGATGTAGCGGCGAGATGGCGCGAGATGACTGAGATGCCCCCCCCCCCGACCCGCTGACCCTACACCGTAAGGGACGTGGGCCTCGTCAACAGGCTCGGGCCGTGACACTGTCTCTCTCGCTCTCCGCGCCGCCTGCACCGCGTGCCGTGGGAGTGCGAGAGAGACGGCGGTAGACACGGCGAGGGCGACGGCTGCACATCGGCGAGCTGGAAATGGCTCCGATTGGGGCTGATGCGATGCGCCGCCACCGCTGCGCTGCCCCGGCGCTGCCCCGGCGGTGCCCAGGCAGTGCCCAGGCAGTGCCCAGGCAGTGCCCCGGACGGGCATCTTTTCTCAGTGTAGTGACTGGCCCGGGGGGTGGCCCTGGAGGCACGGCGGGCATGCGCCGTGGCGGCAAGTCGCGGATGGCGTGGACGCCGAGGGGGTTGGGGGCGGCTAGGGCGGCGGGGCTGGGGCGGGGGCGGCGCGGTGCGCGGTGCGCGGCACAGCCCTCAGTCGCCGCCGCGCTTCGGCCCAGCCTGCCGAGCCCCGCCGCGCGCCGCCACGCCCCGCGCGCCCCGGGGGCCTGTCATGTGTGACCGCGGCTCCGGCTCGGGGTGCTTCTTCACGAGCCGGAGTAAGGTAAAGGTGAATGCGCTTTCGTTGCTGTTTCGGCCGGTGCGAAGGATTACAGTGAGAGTGCTGGTGGTGGTGGTCAAGTGCACGTCGATGGAGGACGGCGTCGCCGCTCGCCGGCCGGCGTGCCAATGGCGTGCCCGGCTCCGTGGCTCCCATTGGTGGTGTGCTGTTGTCGCCGAGGCCGGAGGGGCCGGAGGGGCCGGAGGGGCCGGAGGGGCCGGAGGGGCCGGAGGGGCCGGAGGGGCCGGAGCGGACGCACGCTGGCGGACGTCTGGGCGAGGCTGCTGGCGCCGCTGCCGGCGGTGAATGGCGCTGCGAGAGGCCGGCGTGGCGCGGCGCGGCGCGGCCGAGGGCCCGGCACCGCGGCCTAGCCGTCTTGGCGGATAGAAGGGCGGTGGCGGCGAGGCGGCCACGGCTACCAACACAGGGCGGATCAAAACTCCGCCTGACTCCGCCGCGCGCCCCGTGCACCCCCTCCCCTCCCCCGGGTGCGGCCCCCCCCGGCCGCCCCCCGGCCGCCCCCGGCCGCCCCCCCCTCCCGCCTGCTCCTGCCCTCCAGGTCGACCCGGGTCAGCCCTCGACCCCAGCCTGCCCCAGCCTGCCCCAGCCACCTCGCGCCACGCTCCGGCTGGACCGGCTTGCCGCCACGCCGCCACGCCGTCACGCTCTGTCTCTCTCGCACCTGTGCGCAGCGCCCCGTGAGAGAGGGTGGAGCGCGGAAACGGCACTGCTTCAATCACTCACATCGACTTCCGGTTTTCCGGTGACGCAAACCGAAGAGGCGCGGCGGCGGGGCGGCGGGGCACCGCAGCCTCCCCTAGCGGCCGGGCCGCACCTTTTGGTTTGCGTGTCGAGAACAGGGCAGGCGCTAGCTTCTCGCTCCCTCCCGCGCGGGATCCTCGCTCGGTCTTCGTCCGACGCGCTGCCCCCTCCACCACGTCCACGCGCCCTCTCCGCCTCCTCTGCAGGCCCCGCGCTCCACCCTGCACTGCAAGTTCGGCTCCATCCCATAACTAATTGGTTGCAACCCATCCTAACCTAACCTAACGGGCTCGCGACAGATCTTACGCTACTCGCGACAGATCTTTCTCTACTCACGGCAGATCTTACTCTACTCGCGACAGATCTTTCTCTACTCGCGACAGATCGTTCTCTACTCGCGACAGATCTTACTCTACTCGCGACAGATCTTTCTCTACTCGCGGCAGATCGTAGGGCGGTTGACAGACCCATCGGCACGTGACAGTTACGGCCTAACGTGACCAAAAAAATTTCGGTGGGGGTGTTTTGAACTCGCACCAGCAGCGTGAGGACCCGCTGCGCTACCCCTACACCATCGGGTTGCGTGGAGGCCAATGGGTCCAGCTGCATGCACTATCCGCCGCACCGCTCGGCGGCCGACTCCAGCATCTGCAGCCCCCCGCCCCCCTCGCGCACGGACGTGGTGGAGGGGCCAGGCGTCGGACAAGCCCGGGAGCGGGACCCGCGGGGGGAGGGGCGAGGCTGCGGCGCCGCTGCCGACACGCAAATGGCGCTGGGGGGGCCGGCGTCCCCCCGCGGCCCCGCCGGCCCCCCGGCCCCCGGGGTCCCCGGGCCCACCCCCCCGGCCCCGCCGTCCTGGGCCCGGCCCCGCCGGGTGCGGGGGCCCCCCGGCCCCGAGGCCGCCAGGCCCCGGGTGCCCGATCCCCGCCTGACTCCGCCGTCCCGCCCCGTGCCCCCCTCCCCTCCCCCGGTGCGCCGGCCCCCGGCCCCCCGGCCCGCCCCCGGCCCCGCCCCCCCCGTCCCGCCTCCCCCCCCTGCCCCGCCGGGTGACCCGGGCGGGCCCCGACCCCGCCTGCCCCGCCTGCCCCGCCACCCGCGCCAGTCCCTCCGGCTGGCCCGGCCATCCCCCGCCAGTCCCCGCCACGCCGTCACGCTCTGTCCCCGCCCTGTGCCCCCCAGTGCCCCGCCAGTGCCCGGTGGAGCCAAAGGCACCTTCACACCCATCCCCGCAGTGCCCGGTGCCCCGCAGTGCCGCGGCGGCCCCGGGGCCCCCCGGCCGGGCCCCGCAGTCCCCCCCAGTGCCCCGCCAGTGCCCCGCCAGTGCCCCCCCTAGTGCCCCGCCAGTGCCCCGCCAGTGCCCCGCCAGTGCCCCGCCAGTGCAGCCAGTGCCCCGCCAGTGCCCCGCCAGTGCCCCGCCAGTGCCCCCCCAGTGCCCCGCCAGTGCCCCGCCAGTGCCCCGCCAGTGCCCCGCCAGTGCCCCGCCAGTGCCCCGCCAGTGCCGTCCGAGATAACTGCGGTGCTGCCGCCACCTGCTCGATCTCCTGTTTCGTCGCTCTGTCTCTCTCGCACCCAGACGGGACGCCCCATGAGTGCGAGAGAGACAGAGAGACGAGAATCGGCCTGTAAGCTTATCGAATGGGGCATTGTCTTCACTTCACGTGTAACAAGGGTTAGGTGGAGAGGTGACAGGCGCCCTCTCATCCTCTGGGAACTACATTTAAGGAGAGGTGTTTGATATCATTGGATTATGAAAATGTGTGTCGAGTCCTGTGACCCAGTGGAACGGTGTCGACTAAGTGGGGTGCGTAAAGGGTGCATAAATTGGTTTACCGCAGCATCGGCTGTGGCAGACACAATGAGAGAACGCCGTTGGGGAGAAGAGTTCTTTTACGTGAGAGGCTGCCGTCAGTGCGGAGGCCAGGCCGCGACTGCCCGCCGACCCGGCACGCAAGCCTTTTATAACTTTGCACAAGTACACACAGGTGCACACACACATGCACAGAGTTCAGTTACCGTCTGGCGGTCCGGATTATCGCCGGACGCGCAATTCAATGCATATCCAGCCCTAGTGCCGCTTTCTGGCCGGGTCACTCTGATCCGACCCTGCTCTGCTCTAGATCACAGTGTAACGTCGGTGTGATATAATCAAGTACAGAGACACACCGCGTACAGACACCGGCCCGTGCCTCTTGGAGCTTGTGGTTCTAGAACTCTAGTCCAACATAGGGCCGTCCGAGCAGGGAAAGCCCAAGGCAAGAAAATCCCGAAAAGAGGAAAATTCCCCCGGTCGGCTTACGACTCCAGGATAAGCCGAGTCAGGACGCTCCCCGCGCGGTGCCCGTGCCCCGCAAATCCGGCCGCGAACACGAGGGACACGGGACACACCCCGCCCCGCCCCGCCCCGCCACCCCCGCCATCCTGCGGTCGGACGGTCCTCTCCACCGCACTGCGGCCGCTCACCGCCAAAAACCGAGTGAATGGGGAAGCCCGGCCGTGTTCGCACGGCTTTCACACGCCCACACAAAAAAATGGGAAAGTGAGAAATCGGCAGCGCGGATGAAAAATTCCTTTGACCACTTTTCATTGGTTTATTTAATTATTTTTTTTGCGCGCGCTTGCGTTGTGTTCTACGGAACGTCTTTCCCACGGCTCATTTCTAAACGTCCAAAGGGCAAACAGCGAACAGGCGGCCATGGAACACTCAGCCCCCTCCCCCCCCCCCCTCTAGGATGCTCAAGGATGCTGATGTGGCCCAGCTGGCCGTTCGCAGAGTAAACATCACAAGACTAGCATAGAATCATAATCGGAATTCCTACGTCGATTTCTGTGCGTGCGGTGCGTCCGTAAAAAAGTGAGACGTACATTTCGTTTCACACCGAATTACGCAGGTATTCTCAGAAACCTATCCTCCAACTGCAATTTATAGTGTGTCGGGCGAAACAATAAGAGAGGATTCTCTGTGTTTTTTGGTTAGGCGCGTGTGCCGGGTCCAGGCGGCCCGTCCAGGTTATCTATCTGACAGCTGTACAGTGGTGGGCCCATCACACTTCCACATTGTGAAAAAAAAAGTCAAATAGATTAATCATTGCTAAGTTTTTGTGTCGCGGGCCTCTCCTATTTTGTGCGCGCGACCCCTCCTGTGGGGAGGAAGGGGGGGGGGCACGCGTGGATGAACCAACATCCCTCTACGCATCGCAATGCACCGCTGTCTCGACCGCAATGCACCCTGACCCCGACATTACAAAAGAATTGACTTTGTCTTGTCGCCTCGCGGTTGTCCCCTACCCTGTGAGAATTTATATTCACTTTACGACAAAATCGTGGCAGTGGCATTTACATGACCAGAAATCGACGCTACACTCTAAATGTCTTATGGTGGAAGGCTGCACCACCATTATGGTGAAAATTTTGTCCAAATACAAACGAAATTCGTCAAAATATCTGTAAGGTACAGTGAATTCTCAATGTTATGTTATAATCTCAGCTGCACCATCATACTATAGTCAATTTCACCAAAATACACACAATCTTGACGAGACAACTTTAAGTGTGTAGAAATCTATGAACAGTTCATCCCACATTGATGAAATTGTCATCTATGCTACCTCAGAGGGGCGTGGCGGGACGGGAAATCAGCCTTGACATTGTCATCTAGAGGCAGCCAAATTTTTTTGGAGTGTACCCGTGAAACGCCGCAAAGCGCCGCAGAGGCAGTGGGATTGGGGGCGCGTCCGGGCTGGGCCGGGCGTTGCGAGCTGGGAAACCTAAGCGGACTGCCGGCCGGACTGTCCGACCATTTGCGGGCTTCATGCGCTCCATCCCTTGGCGCTGGGCCGCTGGGCCCTCCGCCCTGTGAGACTGTACACTGTGTCCACCGCGAGCAGCGAGACGGTGACGACGGGGAGCCCGACCCGCGAAGCGCGACGCGCCCCGCTGGGCCGGCCGGGCCGGGTAGTCAGCTCCAAGTTGGAACTTTGGTGGGCTTCCCCGCGCAGCGCGCGGCGTGGCGCAGCGTGGCGCAGCGTGGCGCAGCGTGGCGCCACGGGGTGAAAGCTACACTGCAAGGAGGAAGCTAAATCAGAAAAGTGATGTAGGTCAGTACTCTGCCCTTGTCGAATCCGAGGCTCGGTCCAGGGTTCCTCGCCCCACCGCACGTGGGGGCGGATCGCTAAGGAATCCATTCAGAGAGCTACATATTGTTTCCATCTGGCTTGACCCAAGAAGACATTTCTAACCCTGAGAAATGTGTCAGAATTGATAATAGTACTTAGGTATTTTCAGCGCGACGCACCGACGCTTGCACGCACTCGGTCAAATGGCAGTGTACGTACTGCGCACGTTGTTGCATCCGAGGCGTCGCCACGCCTGGCATTCCACTGCACTGGCAGGCCGCGCCGCCACCTCGGCTCGCGTTTACGGACCTTGCATCACCGCGGCTCCGTTACACTCCGTTACACTAGAGCCACTCGGAGCCATGTGACCATAGGCGTTTGGCATGTATATGGGAACACTCGGTTTGGCGGAGTGCTCGGAGCGAAGGCCAGGACAAGACTGCCCACTCCTTTTCATGACTGCGCATGCGTAATGGATGCATGTTCACCCAGGTACACACACAGAGTTCAGTCACCGTCTGCCCCCCCCCCCCCCCCCCCCCAAATGCATTCAGGCCTGCCATGGCCCAGCCAACCGGCCCCGGCGAGCCGTTCTGCCTGAGGCCCGCATCACGCGATTGCGGGAAGCGCGATGCTGCTGAGAGATACCAGAGTACTACCGCGTGGTATGACTCTGGATCAAAAAGTACCGACACATCATTTGGCACACTGTGCACCTCTTTGACCCCCTCCTCGGGGGGATCGGCAATGGAGCTGGATTGTGGATTCCACCTCCGGCTTCGGCCGACCGTTCCGTCGCTCTGTCTCTCTCTCTCCCTCGCACCCATGAGTGCGACAGAGACAGAGCGACGAAATGGTCCACCGGTAGGCTACGGGGCGGTGGGCACGCGAGCGCCAAAAGCGTAGTAATTATCACACGCGAAAAAATGAATTGCCTGCGGCGAAAAAAGCGATCGCGAAGCCTGCGGGTTTTGGCACCGCGGCCCCCGCGACACCCTCGACTCTCTCGCACCCCCATGGAACCCCCCGCGAGTGCGAGGGGGGCGGAGCAGGCAGAGCAGGCACAGCGACGGCAGGCCCCCCGGCGCCCCCTCGGGGGCACCGCTCAAGGACCCTATACGTCACTGCGCCACTACGTCAGACGCCGTCTAACGCTGTCTGTCCCGCGGGGGAATCGCTCCAACATGTCTGTCCTTCCTCTTTATTCTCCAGTGCCGGCTCCAGCTCCGGGGGATGATCCGGAAAACAATATCGCGTCGAGTGCCGAAGGGGGCGGGGCGGGGCGGGGCGGGGTCCCACTGTTCTGCTTATTTCGAGTCATGTCAGTCGCACGTGCAGGCCCCGGCGGCAGCCCCCAGTGTCCCTCCGCCCCCAACTCTCGCGCCTACTCACATGCCTAACACACGCAAATTTAATGCGAGAGGGAAACATTTTTGATCCATTTTCACCTGTCTGCCTGCCAGTGTGTCTGCCTTATTAGCCAGTGGTCTCGTTCTCACCGAGTCGCGCAGTGTCGCGCCACCACGTCCCCGCATACTCAATGGCGGCTCTGCATTGGCTATTCCCCCGCCCCCGCGCTCACGGCGCTACGGCGTGCGTGGCGGGACGGTGCAGCAGTGCCCCTTCACTATGTAGCGTGACATTGACCGCTCGGCGCGGCGCGGCCCAGCTCGCGGATGCAAACCTGCTGAAAGGTCTTGCTGCCGTGTTTGGAGGAGGCTCGTCACTCTGCGCACGACGATAAAACTTTTGATAATGTGCCTCTCTCGCAACCACGGATTGGGCGGTGGCCCTGTAGGCGCGGCTACACTGTGAGAAAAAGTACGGAACATGTCTGGTCAATAATTTGCTTGGAACGTCCGTACTTGCCAACTACGGAACCTTCCGTACATTTTTTCCGTACCCATTTACATGGGTTCATATGGAGCAAGTACGGAACTTCCCGTACTTTTCTTCGTACTACATTTTTCTGTACCATTTCCGTACAAAAGAACGGAATTTTTTACAGTGCAGGACGATGCACTTGTCCGAGTGCAAACAGGTGACACTTGGAGGAAGCCAGACTCACGAAATGAGTGCGCGCGGCCAACGGGCCAAACGAAAGCGTCATTCGTAATGCGTCTGCTCATGGACCGGCCGGCCGGGCAGCATGCCGGGCAGCATGCCGGGCAGCCTCCGCGTCTGGCTGCGGGGCCGGGGGCCGCGGGGGGGCCGCGGGGGGCGGACAGATATTATTTGGAGAGCCGCCCGCACCGCCCCCAGGCCCCCTGCCCCCAGGCCCCCAGCCAGACCAGCAGGGTGCAGTGGAACGAGGGGCGGTCGCGAAGGCGGCGCCGGGGGCGGTGGGGGCGGCGGGGGTGGCGCGCGGTGGGGGCGGTGGAGGCTATTGATCCCGCAGTGCGCGTACTCTACGCCGCTGGGTTATTCGGCCCTTATTCACAATGGCACCCTGCACGCCCTGCACGCCCTGCACGCCCTGCTGCGGACCCTGCGGACCTGCTGCAGGCCGCGCCGTGGCGGGCCGCCGGGCCCCAGTGCGGGCCCCGCACGGAACCAGACGAGTAGCCCCCGGCGGCCCCGGCACACAGTGGGCCAGAAGACCGGTGGAGGCGGACACAACTCCAGACACGTTTTGAGCTCCAGAGTCGCTAAACAGGACTCGAACCGAGCGTGTGACCCCACCAATGGATTCTTCGTTCCAAGAGCAATCCATTGGCGGGGTCACACGCTCGGTTCGAGTCCCATTTAGCGACTGTGGAGCTCAAAACGCGTCGAGGGTTGTGTCCGCCTCCAGCGGTCTTCAGGCCCACAGTGCGGCAGGGGCACATGGCACATCGCGGCCAGGAGGTTGTGGGTCCCCACGGCGTCGCCCGGAACGCATTCACACACTGCGGGCTCTGTGTGTGTGTGCGTGTTGCGTGCTCCAGGTGGCTTGGGCGGGAGGGTTGCGGTCAGGGGGTGGGGGTGGAGCTGCTATAGAGGAGGTAGTGTCGTCTCACGTTAAGGTTGAAGGTTTAAGGATGGACGCTCAACAAACGGCTCTGTCAAGCATGAGCCTCTCACTGTTACTTAGTGAGGTTGATGGGCAACACAGGGGGCCCCTAGTCGCCTTAACAAACCCTCGAAAACCCTTCTGAAACCCTTCGGCAGGTAGTGGACCCCGCTGCGGCACGACGTAGTCGCCGCCCTCCACGTCCAGTCCCACGGTCCTTCCCCCGACCCCCTCCCTCCCCACCCTTCGCCGCAGCGCGCCCATAGTACTATCCTGTCCACAGGGACACATCAGTTATTTAGGGTGTTTCAGGACTGGAGTTCCCTGGCGCGGAGACTGGGCAGGCAAGGGACCGGCCAGAGTCACACACAGTCGCGCAACCATTTACACGCACACTGTCACCCCACGGTAACGGTTAGAGAGCCTAGGTAACGGTGACACACACACGGTAACGGCTTGCAGCCGCCTCAAAAAAGACGCCGCAGGAGGCAGCGCTGATTGGGTCGCAAAGTGGGTTCCCCCACCACTTCCCCACCGTTCCCCGCATGTCCCCTCTCGTCTGGGGGCCAACAAACGGGGAACGGTGGGGAAATGGTGGGGAGTACCCGCTTTCCGAACGAATGATGATAAATGGAATGCCTCATCAAGCCGAAACTTGAAAGTGTCTTTGTGTTGCAGGAGGGCAGAGAAAACACCCCCGACATCGCGACGAGTCCCAGACGGCAGCCCCATGCCGGCCTCCCCAGCAACCACCCCGGCCAGCCCGGCATGCCCGGCCAGCCCGGCCAGCAGGGACTGCGGCCCAAGGACCCACCGCCCATGGTCATCCAGGGCGACTTCAGAAAGGTACTCATTCAACGCCACATTGGTGGAATCGGCGGAAATCGCCTCTCGGGAAGACTCTAACCAACTGAACCCTCTTACGTTCCCTCCGCCAGGTCAGCGGAATCTCCAGCGAGATCTTCCGGCAGATCGAGACGGTGGAGAACGACCACGACGCGACCACGGCCGCGGCCCTGGACGCCGTGGAGCGGAGGGGGGAGATGGTGGTGCGGCTGCTGGAACCGCGCGCCGTGGGCCGGCAGGCGGCGGACCACGTCAAGCGGTTCTTCGCCATGCAGGTGAGTGTCATTGCGGTGGCGGAACGGCCGGGAACGGCGGCGAATCGTTCGTGGAGTAACCGCCCCCTCCTCTGCCCCACAGGACGCCAAGCACACCGTGCAGCTCGTGGAGATCGTCAAGCGGCCCGGGCAGACCCTGGGGCTGTACATCCGCGAGGGCAACGGCATGGAGCGCTCCGACGGCGTGTTCATCTCCCGCATCGCCCTCGAGTCCGCCGTCTACAACAGCGGCTGCCTGAAGGTGACTCCTCGCCGGATCAGACAATTCCGATGGTCTTATACGCATAAAGGAAGGCCGATTGCCTAATCATTTTTTAGCAGGAGATACCTTTCCCTTATTTGAAAAATCAACGAGTGTAGTCCGTTCTGAGCACGCCGTCGTGTCCGGCAGGTCGGCGACGAGATCCTGGCCGTGAACCTGGTGGACGTGACGAGGATGTCGCTGGATGACGTCGTCATCATCATGTCCATCCCGCGGCGGCTGGTGCTCGTCACGCGCCAGACCAAGGGCGGCGGCGCCCCGCACCTGCAGCAGTCGCAGCACAAGGCGCCGCCCGTGGTCGTCATCAAGAAGGAGCTGCGCGACGACGAGGAGCACCAGCAGCTGCACGACGACATCCACGAGTGAGCGACATAACCTAACGGCTTGACGTAACCTAACAGCTTGACATTACCTGAAAGCTTGACATTACCTAACATCTTGACGTAACCGAACAGCTTGACGTAACCTAACAGCTTGACATAACATAACAGCTTGACGTAAGCTAACAGCTTGACATAACCTAACAGCTTGACATAACAGAACAGCTTGAAATAACATAACAACTTGACGTAACCTAACAGCTTGACATAACATAACAGCTTGACATAACCTAACAGCTTGACGTAACCTAACAGCGTGACATAACCTAGCATAGCCGAGCCAGAGCAAAAGCTGACATAACCTAACCAAGGTCGTTCTCTGCACCGGACAACAAAGGCAGATTACATCTTGAGAATAATAATGAAGGAAACAAATTAAATTTCCAACTTTGGTTTGGTGAAAGTAAAGTTTGCAGAGTGGCCGTTGCTGACCGCTGGCTTCCGCGGCTTGCAGGGAGTCGCTGAGTCGGCGTCGCGGGCCCGGTTCCATGTCCGGGTCGCGGTCGCGGCTCGGCCTGTCCTCGCGCATGGGCTCGCACCAGGACATCCACGACAGCATGGCGAGCATGGCCAGCATGGGCAGCACGCACAACGGGCTGGGCCTGGGCCAGGGACAGGGCCTCGGCGGCCTCGGCGACCTCTACTACAACTCGCGGCCGGAGCGCAGCATGTCCACGTGGTCCTACCAGCCGCCGCCGCCGGTGGTCACGGACCAGTCCAAGCCCGCCGGGCCGCAGCACTTCCAGCCGTATGAGCGGGGGTACCCCAAAACCCTGGAGTCGCTCGCGGAAAAGGTATACGCTGTATGTTCGCCCTTTTACTCTGCACCTTTTCTGTAGTTAGTCGCCGGGGGCGCATTCTGCCGCCTTTTATTCGGTGGCGTCTCGAGGCTGTCCAAGCCCGAGTGCTCGAATCGAATGCCGGCATTCATGAATGTGCCCCTCGGTTTTAGTTTTTAAGCCAGGTTGCTGCACTTCGTGTTTCAAACCACTCATTTTCCTGATAAACTCAGAGAGGGCCGTCATTACTTGTTGTTTGTCTGAGAACAAAAGTTTACCGCAGTGCAGCAACTGATAGTTTTAAGATGAGAGTTCCGAAACGAGAGCGCCCTGGTTTAAAACTCACTAATTTGGTGGTGGTATGTAACTACCTTCTATTGATCGTTTTTTATTAAATCCTGTAAAATTACTGTTGTGTACAGAAGCGCAATATCGTTTAGGAATAAACGTTGTCTCAGTCTATCGTCCTGCACCAGGCTTGGCCCCTTCATCTTGGTTTGCATGGAGCATTTTCACGCAGAACTCATAGAAAGCGCACTAGGATCAGCGTGCATCAGAAGCTACAGTGTAGCTGCTACACTCTCATTCCTCTATTTAAATTTCACTTGTAACCACGGATAATTTTTTGTGTCGAAGTCTCAAAGGTGATTCACGCTTTTCAAAAATGAAAAAAAAAACTTGTTTCTGCCGAAATTGGATGAAAAATGATAGAGTTATGAGTGTTTAGGTCTCCGTCAGCATTTGAAGAAAGCAAGTGGAACAACCACGCTTTAGACGTACCGTTACATATACAGACTGTAATCTCTGTACTGACCCATTTGACCACGCTGATCCTTTCTAATCTGTGTCAGTATGACTACGCACACATGAGTGACTTACTAGCGTGCACTTAGTATTGTGATAAGAGAGTCTTGGCTAACGAACGCACCTTCGAGGCGCTGTTATCGCCCCTCGCTTGTTCAAGTGGAACGTTCTATGTACACAAAGCCTTATCGTCAGTAACGAATCGTTCCCCTTTTCTGGGAATCTCGAGCGAGACGACACTGCAAAGCAAAGCGTGTGTTGGCGGGCCCCGAGAAGCATTGACGGTTTTGTCGCCCGGTTGCCGCAGGTCCACTCGTTCTACCCGGGGCAGCCGATGCCCAGCAGGTTGCAGCAGGGCCGCCAGGCCCCGCAGTACTACAGCCGGGGCAAGAACATGCCGCGGTCCGGCAGCGACCAGCACCTACCGCGGGTCGAGTACCAGCACCGTGAGTGTCCAGCGCGCCGAATCCAATCTTTGGATCTTGGTGCACAGTGTGTTGACACTGGTTGTTTGCCGTTCCAGCCCCGCAGCGCACGGCGCACACCATGCTCCGGCCGGGCACGCTGGCGCACTACACGTCGGGGCGCTACGGCTCGGCCGGCCAGCAGCACGGCCAGCACGGCCAGCACAGCTACCGCCGCAGCCGGCAGTCGCTAGACTACGCGTCGGACACCGAGGCCACCTGCTCGCCGTCGACGCGCTCCTCGTACTACTACTATCGGGACCGGTCCAGCGCGCAGGGTGGGTGTCGTTGTCTCTTTCGAGCCTTCTAGTATCAGTCAGTGATTGTCCAGGTCGTGCTCTCTGACCCGGGGTCATCCCGACCGTGAGAAGAAAGGGGCGTTTGGGTGTGCGGGTCAAAGGCCGGCCGGATGGTTGCCATGGCGATAACACGCTGATAACCAGACGCCACCGAGCAAACCAATGCCCCCCTTCGCACCGCAGCTCGTCCGACTGACTTAGCCGCCAGCTGATGTCAGCTGTTTCCAAAAGCGCGTGTATCCGCGCTGAGGGTGGCGAAACACGAATGCGGCAGTCGCCATGCCGACAGTGGCAAACGGCTGAGGAGGCGAAAAATACGGCAAGCAGAGCCACCATTGCTGACGCTGTGAGCATGGGTATGCTTTTGCAGAAGTACTGCGCAGAAAAGCTATGTTAATAGTGACATAACGTCGAGCTATTGCGCGCAACAGAATGCGATTCGCCCGTGAAGTCTGCAAACGTGTTTCTAATTCTTCGCGCAACTAATTTCACCGATCTTTGCGCCTTTTACTTTTTTGGCAATCTCCCAGCCACATAAACGATGCCCCTCCTCTTGCCCCCTCGACGGCACGGCTTGTTCTACTTTTTCTGCAACCTTTACTTACCAAGCCGCTCCACACATGAATTGAAAGGACGATAATGTGGGGTTCAGTTCAGGCAGGTGGTGCGGGTCGGCGGCGACAGCCTGGGCCGCGAGGACATACTCGCAAAAACCGGCCACTAATGTCTCTCTCTCTCTCCCGCAGGCTCGGCGGCGGCGTCAGCGGCGTCAGCGGCGCTGTCGCGGCTGGGGTCGTCCACCCTGACCCGCGGCGGGTCGCTGCGGTCCAACTCGCTGCCCCGCGACCACCGCGGCCCCGGCGGACTGCCGGGCGGCCTCCCCATCAGCATGGGGGTGGGCACGTTGGGGCGGTCGCTGGTGCCCTCCTCGCCGGCCTCCACGCGCCACCAGCTCGCGTCGTCCGGCCGGCCGCCCTCCGCCGCGCACCAGCTCCTGGACCACCACTACGACAGCGACAGCGCGCTCTCCGCGCCCGACCTGCCTCTCGGCCGCAGGGACCGAGTCAGAGGTTTGTTGTCTCTCTCGCACTCCCGCGGGGCTGGTAGTGCACATGTAACGAGCGCATTGATGCCTCTGCGGGGCCGCGATCTGCGAATTTCCGGCCAGGGTGACTCTGCTTCCGGCTTGCGGCGCGATGCGGCGCGACAAAAACAGAAGCGCCGCGCGTACAGCATTGATGCCGCCTCCCGGCCCAGCTTCGCACAGCTTCCTGTCCGAATGCCGCTCTGCCGGCCAGCGGGCGGGGTGGCGTGTCGTCGCTCTGTCTCTCTCGCACCCGCCCGCAACGCCCCACGAGTGCGAGAGAGACAGAGCTTGGAACCAGCCTCGATCGATGGCAGTGGGCGCGGTATGCGCACGCACGCCGCCATACCCCGCGACTGGGGGCGCCTTGGCGAGGGGTAGGGACAACCCGGCGTGGTGTAGCGCGTCGGCGGGCCCAAAATTCGACGGCAGTCGAAAATGAGTCAAGATGACCCAAAGTATGCGTATTTCGAGTCGGCTTTTGGCCGCTTCCGCAACGCCAAGTTCTCATACTTGGTGCCGTCTTTGTCTTTGGCGGATTCCTCTCCGCAGTCCCGCACGCGATGCTGCACGCTGGTTCCATGAGTGCTTTCGTCTTGCTGTCTCTCTCGCACCCGTACGTCCCACGAGTGCGAGAGAGACAGAGGGTGTTTGATGTGTCTCCAGGCCGGCTGCCGTCCTCGCCCAGCGTGTTCACCGCCGACGAGTACCGGGCGTGGCTGCAGCGCACCCCCTCCACCAGCGCCATCTACGAGCGGATCCGCGCCAACCGCGACGCGGTGCTGGCCCACCAGCGCGCCTCCCGCCTCACCTTCTCCGCCGAGAACCTCAACCTCCTGGACCGCGCCAGAGAAGTGAGTTCATTTGCATTTCCGCGAGTCGCGAGCCAAGTCGCGTGGTCCAGTCCAGCGCCACACTCTCTCAGAACCGGTTTGATCAGTTTGAATCGCCCACATTGGTGCTGCCAGGCCTCCGCTGGCCTTTCTGGCCTTTCACGCTCGCCGGCCTGTCACACCTGTCGCACACGCCTTGCGTGGCATCGCGTGGCGGTAACTACAATGTTGCAAGTGTTCCTCTCCCCTCCCCGCTGGGCCCGCGCACAATGGCGTTTGGTTTAAACTGGCTCATTATCTTCCTCCAGGACGGCTCTTCGTACTACGGCTACCGCGCGCCGCTCACCTCCACCTTGGACAGGCACACCTTCGGGGCGGGCCGGTCGCCGTCCGCCTCGGCGCTCAGCAGCGTCAGCTCGGTGGGGCGGTCGCAGTCCATGAGGAGGATGCGGCAACACCTGCTGGAGCTGGAGGCCAGTGCCAGGCACAGCGGCACGCTCAGGTAGGCGAATTTTCCGCGTGCATTGTCAATTGCACCGCGCTGCCATCCCCCGCGGTGCTCACGCCCGTCCTGCCCTGCAGCAGGACACCCTCCTCGGTGGTGCCCGAGTCGACGCGGTCCCGGATCATGGAGATCAACCCGTCCGAGTTCCTCAAGTACAAGATGGACAAGGGCGGCGTCGTCCCCGGCGTGGCCTCTGTGACCGCCTCCGTGACCGGCGACCTGCTCGGCGACGCGGCGGCCAGCCCCGGCGTCAGCGGGTTGCTGTGGGTGCACCTGCTCGCCGGCAGGGGCCTCCGCGCGTCCGGCACCGCGTCCACCGCCACCACGCCGTCGACGCCCTCGGCCCCCACGCCGTTAGGTGAGGACAGCTTGGCAGTTTGGTCGACTGTCGCCGCCAGGCGCCGCCAGGCCGCGCCACTGACGCACTTCATTTGCAGGCGGAAGCGGCAACGCCCTCAGGGACCTGTACTGCGTGCTGGAGTGCGACAGGGTGCACAAGGCGCGCACGGTGGTCCGCACCGGGGACCTCGTCTTCGACTGGGATGAGACGTTCGAGCTGGACCTCGTCTCCAACAGGGAGCTGGACTTCCTCATTTACTCTTGGGATCCGCAGTACAGGCATAAGCTGTGCTACAAGGGATCGGTGAGTTTGGCATCCGGCCGCTTTGCTTCCCACGTCCAAGTCTAACCGCGCCTCGTTTGCTCGCAGGTCCACCTCTCATCACTTCTTCGCCAGTCGCCCATCCACCAACTGGCGCTCAAAATAGAACCCAGGGGGACTCTGTACCTTCGGTTGCGACACACTGACCCCCACTCCACGTTCTCACGCAAGCCGGCAGCGGCCTCCCACCCACTTCTCTCTCGACCCGGGGCCAAGTCTTTAGCAGGTAAGGCCGGCAGACAAAGTTGGGGACAGTGCCAGGCACTCGGGCGACTGGTCAAACTTGCTTTTTTTTTACAGCGACAGCAGGACTGTTGTTTGGAGTCGACTTAGAATCCGTAGTGAATCGGGAGAATCTGTCTGGCGGCGTGCCGGGAGGCGTGCCGACGTCTGTGGCCTTGGCCACGCAAGGCACCGCACAAGTCCCGCTCATCATCAGGAGATGCGTCGAGGAGATCGAGAGGAGAGGACTTGATATCATTGGTAAGTGTTGGAACGGTTGTTGTTGGATCGTTGAGGCAAGACACTTCACCGGCATGTTTTTCCGTGTTTGCAGGATTGTACAGATTATGCGGCTCAGCCACTAAGAAAAGAATACTCAGAGAGGCGTTTGAACGGAACGCACGAACAGTAGACTTAACGCCTGACAACGTCCCGGACATAAACGTCATTACTGGTAAATTGGACTTAAGTGCTTGTCGTTTTTTTTTTCAATATCGAAGAGGTGTATGTCATACAAATTTCTTGCTGCAGGCGTGCTGAAGGACTATTTGAGAGAACTGCCGGAGCCTCTGTTCACGAAGTGCTTGTACCAGATGATGCTGGACGCTTTGACTGTATGTCTTCCTGATGATCCCGAGGGAAATGCCAAGCTAATGTTTTCCATTTTAGACTGTCTACCGAAGGTTAACAGGGTAGGTTCACCTGCTTTCTGCCTGTTCACCTGATACGCCACTTCTTCCCAACATTAATACTTTTTTTCTTTTACCAGACTACATTAATTTACCTCATGGACCACTTAGCCCTTGTTGTTTCACAATCGGAAAGAAACAAAATGACCCCTCAAAATCTTGCCGTGTGCTTTGGACCTGTGATGATGCTGCAGACGGAGGAGGGGCGAGACCTAGACTTCATTCAAACAATCAGCGTCCTTAGATATCTGCTAGAAATTTGGCCGTGCAAGTCAGGTAATGTGCTCATTCCGACTCCTCCACTTGCTTTTTAGCTCCTGTTGCTCGAAAGTCAATGTTTTTATTACGTCGGTTCGTTAGTGAACTCTCCCCGTCGGTTTGCCACAAATCTGATGCTTTTGGTTCGGGACACTCTCAGGACTGTCTGCGAGTTGGAGGCTTTGAAGATGTGGCATCCCAATGGACTTAATCTGCTGAATGAATCATTTTTCGTGCGCGTGCCTCAGTGGTGTATACTTCTTCTTTTGGAGGCTAAATGTAGCCTAATAGCTGTCAAAACTTCTCTTGAAGCTTTCATGGCGTTTTGTGTGTGTAGTCTGTTGCTTTTCATAGCGCAATCGTGTGTCTACTTTTATGAAAAGGTGATAGGGAGAATGAAAAAAAGAAAAGAAATTCCGACATAAATCAACACAGACTGAACAGATAAAAAATATGAAAAGAATTTTTTTAACAACTTGCTAGCATATTGTTCTTCAGAAAGCACACAGTTTTATACAGAAAAGTCTCGCATTATGATGTTGTGCAGGAAATAGGTACCAAGATAGCAGGGACTTTGACCGGGGTACTGATTCAACATCAAACCAACACCTCTTATGTAAGAATAATACAGGCTTGAACGTAGTAAAGCTGAGCACCTTTAGCTTTACCTAGCTAAACAAGTACTTACAATGACGGTATTTAGAAGCATACAGTGCTGTGCACAAAACGGCTGTCAAAATGCTGATTACAAACTTGCACTTAAGCAGGCACTTACATGTGTTACGAGAAATAATGTGGCAATAAGGTGACCACTGTCATTATTGTGTACACTTTTCTGCTTGTAATCCATCCCAGGTAGCATTGCCCGAAAACAGATGTCTGTACAGAAACCGTGTGAGACCAACTTGATGTCCAAACAGATAGCTTACCTGTACCTGTACCTTCCTGGGATACTCTTAAAGTTTTATTTTACACTGCCACTGTAGGGGCTTATTATGTGCGCCCGTGGTGTAAACGTTGACACAACGAGTATGAGTAGAACCATAAGACTAATTTTATGCAATGCTCCTATTCCTAGAAGTCCAAAGTCGTTATTTCCACGCATGCAACGTTCGGTATTTATAAAAATTCGTTGGTTCTAAAAAAAGACATACAGTAGAACGCAGCACACACACTTTCAATTTCAATATTAAGTAGGGTTCAATTAATTAAATTTGATTTTCATTTTAAAAGGCCCCGCCTTTCTACAAAGTAAACGTTTGTCCAATTATTTAAAAAAACTGAAAGTTAGAGTGCGCCCATGATAAGCATGTGAGGAATTTCTGCCGCATGGTTTCGAGCTTGCCTAGAGTAACGGTGTACAATGATTTACACCTTGTTTTGTTGGCCCGTGTTCGTGTGATGGAATGCATGTTATTTAAAAACAGTCACAGGTTATTGGATTCAAAAGGGATGACACCACAAAGTTACACCCTGGTGGTGTCAGTCCATTAATTTCAGGGCGGGACGAAGGAGAAACGCCCGAATAGGTTGCTCTTCGCAGCTCATGAGACTGGATGCAACTGGTTTTTGAATCAAATTAACCTGTATTCGCTGTACAATGATGTTCCTGTGTTCCCCTCGTTTATCCAAAATTAAGGCAGACCTGCAAGTAACGCATACAGACCACATGCTTGGTCCATGCAGTCCATTTATTGAGATGGCCTCGTAGAACTTTCATAGATTGCTTGCCTGTACAGCGAAGTAACCCAGAAGCTTTCCAAGTTGGCATAATTAAGTAAATTTTGACCTAGCAGATATCCTGAAAAGGTGTAAATATAGTGAGCCCAAGCCCAATCTTTGTTCTCGAAAGCGGCCCCTGTTCGAAATGATCAGTTGGACTCTAATGTACTAGAACTCACCTAGAGGTCCGCCTGGTTATTCGGTGATCATAACACATTCCCTTTTTCACAGACAGTTCGGGAGGTCTTGGACGCGTCCACCACGGCCTTGACGTCGACCTTGACGCCCTCGTTGGCCTCGCAGAAGGCGCCGCCCTTGCCAGTCAAGCCAGCATCCTCCGGCCTCCTCACCTCGCTGTCGCGGGTGCAGAGCTCTTCGCCGGTTGTGGTCTCGTCGCCGATAAGTGACTCTTCGCCCAGCCCCTCCCCGCCGGAGGAGGCTGAGATCCTCAGGAGCATGCCCAGCGGCATGCCCAGCGGCATGCCCAGCACAGCGAGCACGGCGATGAAGCGCGGCCCGCCGCCCCGGGTGGAGCCACGCCGCAGCGTGCCCAAGCAGGCCGAAGACACCAACGGAATGTCGCTGCAGCGGCAACACAGCCAGCCGCCCGGGCTGCCTCCCAGGAACACGTCCACTCTGCAGCGAAAGTGGTCCGCAAATGGCAACACCAACGGCAACGGCGCGGGTGCCATGGCGGGCGGCCCAGCTCGAAGCGGCCTCACTTCAAGGCCGCTGCCCAGCCCGCCCGTGACGAGCCGCGCCATGCCACCGCCACCAGGGCACCCACCCGGGCACCCACCGGGCCATCCACCTGGGCAAGCACCAGGGCACCCCCCTGGCCAAGCACCAGGGCAGGCACATCCACCAGGGAGCCAGGCCGGGTACGGCGGCAACAACGGCTATAGCGGCCCAAACTCCATGGCCGGGCACATGGGAAACTCCATGGGAGGGAACTCCATGGGGAATTCCATGGGAATGGGAGGGTCCGTGGGAGGCCCCTTAGGCGGTAGCAGCGTTCTTGAGGCGGTGAAGAACATCGAGAGCTTCCAACAGCAGCACGAGGCAGGCAGCGCCAACTCTTCGCCCAGGTTGGGTCGGAACGGCACTGGCTTGGTGATGAACCTCAACGTTCCGGACCATTCCGGCGACCGAGACACCTCCCCGGCGGCGTCCGACCAGGGTGATCAGCTGGAGACGCCCACGTCGTCCACTGGCACGGAGGACTCCCGGCGCGACGCTGGCGAGAGGGGCACGGAGGGCGACGAGGAGGCAAGCGATGACGACGAGGACGACCGCTTCCGGTCCGGAAGGGGCAGCAGCACGTCGGTGGTCATGAGGGACGTGAGGGCTGACTAGAACTAGCGCTAGAATGTGTGTCGTTTGTTACACTTTGAGCACAGAGTGTTCATCTGTGCTCGACCATACATGCCACTCAGATGGTCGCTTTTTGGTTGTTGTACAAATTACGCTTTTGGCCTTCGTCGACTGATTGGAGACCCACTCATGTGACCAGATATATTTTTCTCATGTGAGTTAGAAACGACCTACTTAGTTTACATTATCCTATTAGGATCAGCAACGTAGATCGATTTACTCAAACAGACTGACTTTTGGACCACGCTCTCTAGAAATTGTGTCTTCAGAACCCGTTTGTCTACAGAATCTTAATATCGTCTCAACACAGTGGTAATAAACTGTGGCTCGCTGTCAACCAATAATAGGATAAATACTGTTTACCGTCATAGTTCAATTATCTCCATCTTTGGAAGGGCAGAATGTGGTTCATTGGAATTTAATCAAAACGTTTCTTGATTTCGTTTATTATAAACGTTCTCTGCTTGCTGTTCCTCATAACACGAATTCAGGATGAAATAAAACTGTGCACAATACTCGTACAAACCAGGACGTTGGTATAGCTCGTTACGCTGAACGGTAATATTCCTTAACTACTGAAACTATTTTTACCATACGTAAAACAAATTTCCGCCAAAAAATTGTCAATTCTAAATAAGGGGTCGGTAGATGCTTGTGTCACAGCATTGTAGTAAGTTAGTAACTAATTGTAGATATTTAAGTAGCCCTTCAGCAGAATAGTCTTCTGCAATCCGCAACACAAAAAAGTTAAATTCATGTTGCTTTAACTTTTTTCTAAACAACCGTGACTGTTACATAATCGAAAAATTTATGGACAAGCTTTGCTAAGATACTGGCCTTTGCGCTAACATGTCTATTGTTATCTTCTCTCCTGTAATCTCTTCAAGTACAGAGAGATGTGATTATAAAGCTTAGCCTACTGAAAATTGCAAATAAATATCGAAAGCCACTATCAATGTTTATATTCAAAGGTCTTAAAACACTTTTCAAAGGACTGTTTGTACATGTTGTTTCTGTTTTTTTTTATATATCTTTATTGTACAGTTTTGAAAAGAAAATGGCAGTTTTGTTTAAGTGTTAGTAGTTAACTAATGTAATAGATTGGCTGGAACAATATGATTAAGTAGAATTTGTCAATAAGCAATAAAAGGGGGCATCTAATCACCACGCTATGTAATATCGCTGCCTTTCAAAAAGGCTGTTACTTATTGCAAATATCTCGTGTATATTATGTCAAGGAAAATGCAAAATCATATCTGTATATAATGTACCTAAAGTCATGCGACTTCACTGCCACAATTAGTCCAAACGTAATTTAAGCTCTGACTTGTATTTAGATGTCTTGGAATTCAAACATAGCCTGTACCTTTCAAAGGAATTGCATCGTCCGCGTGTCAGAATTTAATTTAACTATTGTTGAATTGTGTCGTGAGCTCTGTGTGAGCGTGTATCTTGACACCATCAGGCGATATCTCGTCAATTATGCGAGCAGTGTCGTTAGATTTACTGCAACTTTGTAACGACTGTGTTATTGTTCGCTCATTCATGCTTAAAGCTTTCGTTCAAATCAAATCTTGGCCATGAATCAATCAGAAGAGTGAGTCAACGGTTTTGTAAAAATCAAATCATAGGCTAACAATTTTCTTTTGTTTGATGTCAATTACACTAAACGCTGAAGTTTCTATGCACGATGATAGATCTTTTTACATTGAAACTTGGGGCCCTCATGTGTGAAGGACCCACACAGGAAAAGAGTGCTCATGACTTGTATTCAACACAACCAAATCCGGTTGATTGTTAAATTTAGTGTAAGATTTTCTGTGTATTTAGAGGGTGGAAAAATGGGAAATCTATACAAACTTCCAAGCATGTATCTGGTTATTGATGGAACACTGCGGATGAGGCATAACCGAGCAAACGGAAGATGTAAAATATCAAAGTAGAACACAATTTGCTGAATGTATGTACATTATTTTCTAGGAAGTCGCACTGTTTGTACTTCGCAACTTTGCTGTATTACGAAGAAAAAGAGGAGTTATATGAAGCAGAGATTTACGCTCCTGCTTTCATGCACATATCATGAATGAACTGTGTAAAGTATTTTAGAGATTTGCAATTTATCATTTACAGGGGCGTTGTTTATCATCTGTGAAAGAGGTGTACTTATTTCATTGTTGTTTATTATTTTATCATTTATAAATAGTTTATACTTTTAAAATGTGGAACAAATTTGTTACGTTTTAGCTAATGCGGTGATCTGTTTCGCAATTTTTCTGTCCTTGGAAATAAAAAAAAAAGTATCCGCTAAATTTTATTGTTGTGCCATTTTCTACTTTTTTTGTATCCACAAGTATTTGTTTGTAAGTAATTTGTTTGAAAACGAACGGACTATTCATTTAAGCTTTGTGTTCATATTTAGGCAAATGCTGTCTAGAGAAATGAGTACGGATGCAGTTGTTCCTAAATGTCTCAGGTTAATTCGTTCTGTACTGTTAAAAGTGGCGCTGATTCAATTAGTAAAAATGAACATTTTCAGTTTTGTTTTTTCCTCCTTGACATTCCCTTGATCACTGAGACAGAAGCTTCAGTTACTTGTTTCGAGGGACTGTGTTAAGCCGTGCGGCTTAACACGTGCATGAAGGGAAAGGAGCATACAAATTGTAACTCATCCACTTTATCTAAAATATTGGCTTTAATTAACATAATTTACATTAAATCGATAACATTTGAAATACTTTACAACCAAAAATAAAAATAAAGGGCAGTACACTGGTACAATATCAGTCATGGCACTACAGATCAATACTCACGCAGTATCTTACAAGTTCTAGACATGTGTTGTTTTAGCTTATCCTTTCTTGTCAGGACTTTACCGCAATAAGAACACGGGAATAGTTTCATTCGTTCATGCGTTTCGAGATGCCTTAGAAGATGAGTTTTTTGTCTAAAACTTTCTCGGCATTTGGTACATGAAAAGGGACGGCTATCCGTGTGGGAAAGCATGTGGCGGTCGAGCCGCTGGAAAAAGCCAGAACAAATGGGACAGACACCAAAAGTTCCAGTGTGACACGGCGCATCGGAAGAATCTCCATTTGACTGGAAACGTGTTGTTTCAAAAACAAGCGTCATGCCATGCCAAAGAACGGCGTCTTGCTTGGAGGCTGGATGGGTTCTTATTTCTTCTGCAGGTGTTTTCAAGTTATCATCTGGTCTAGCATTCCTAGTTTGAGTCGCTGCATAGAAGCCATTTTCAGGGATAATAGCTTGTGGTGGAGCATGACGAAAAGCAAATATGTCGTCGTTGGTCAACATGATTTCCTGAAAGAAAGCCATATCCTTAAACTTGTTACGAGAGACATGTGAAAGGAAAAAGGAAGTGACTTCAGACAATTCCCCGACCGCACTTTACACACAAGGAGGGGTTTGAGCGAGTACTAGCACTACTTTTAAATAAATTATTGGAGGACCGCATCAGAGTCAGCCCAAAGCGAAGGTGAGAGAGAATAATCCGTGATAAGAGGGGGAAAGAGGGGGGGGGGCAAGGTAGGGGCGGGCTTGGGTTGGCTTAGGTGAGTGGTTCTCAACCTTGGGGTCGCGAAAAAATTTTGAGAGGTCGCGGCGAGGAGGCTGGGGTCGCCTTGGGTCGCGGCGGTTTCCCGCCTGGCCTACTGGCCAAGCACTGCCGGGAACATAAATTCGCGGAAACTGCTTCAAAAGTCGTGTTTTGAGCCGACTTTAAGCACTGCGTCTGATCCGAGGCGGGCCTTCGTACTTTCTCAACGGGCATTTGGCTTGGCATTTGGTCTTTGGACCTTCCTTTAGCATGTCTTTGTTACGGAGTGCGATTATCCGCCTTAGTTTGGGAGCAGTATTGGCTCAAAAATGATCAAAACGGTCAAAAATGCCTTTGAAAAATCGTGTTTTGGGCCGACTTTAAGCAGCCACTGCGTCTGATTCGAGGCGGTATTTTGTCCTCCCTCAACGGGCATTTGGTCTTTGGACCTTGCTTTAGCATGCCATTGTTACGGAAGTCGACTATCACCCTTAGTTTGGGAGCAGTATTGGCTCAAAGTTGATCAAAACGGTCAAAAATGCCTTTGAAAAATCGTGTTTTGGGCCTACTTTAAGCAGCCACTGCGTCTGATCCGAGGCGGGCCTTCGTACTTTCTCAACGGGCATTTGGTCTTTGGACCTTCCTTTAGCATGCCTTTGTTACGGAGTGCGATTATGCGCTTTAGTTGGGGTTCAGTACTGTCTCAAAGTCGATCAAACTCGACTTTAAAGGCATTTTTGACCGTTTTGATCAACTTTGAGCGAATACTGCTCCCAAACTAAGGCGCATAATCCCACTCCGTAACAAAGGCATGCTAAAGGAAGGTCCAAAGACCAAATGCCCGTTGAGAAAGTACGAAGGCCCGCCTCGGATCAGACGCAGTGGCTGCTTAAAGTCGGCCCAAAACACGATTTTTCAAAGGCCATTTTTACCGTTGATCAACTTTGAGCCAATACTGCTCCGCTCCCAAACTAAGGCATATATTCTTACTCCGTAACAAAGGCATGCTAAAGGAGGGGTCCTGTGGGGTTGCGAAATTTTTCCGGGCGGTCGCGGAAGTATTTGGCTACAAATTTGGGGTCGTGAACCGAAAAAGGTTGAGAACCGCTGGCTAAAAGGTGGCCTTACAATGTGTGTCGGCCCATGTCCAAAGTCCCAATATTGGCGCTTTTCTTGGGAAAAGTTCGCATGAAATGGTTTGAAATGGTAAAAAATAGTAATATAACGTTTTGGTATGCACCAGCCAAACTCTGCAATGGCTTCGAAAGAATAAACACCAACGGAACGCGACATCACCAAATATTATCCCGCTTTAGGCTAATTCCAAACTTTTCCTCAAACTGCTATAAGGGGAGCCTATTCTACTTTTCTGCTGAGTTAAAATATAGGGCGTATCTACCTGAAAGGATTCCCACAAGTTGTTTCTGTGCAGGGGCAACTCTGATGGGCGTTGTTTCCGGGCACCGGCTCAGCGCACCACGCCGTCAAGCACTGTCTGACGCCAGTCCCCCACAGAGACCCGCACACGACTGCCGCGCCGCTAATGCCTTGCCTTGCCGCAGCGGCAATGCCTCTCCCCTCCCCGCGCTTGGTCCCATGGTCGTGACGCGAGCCTCTCGCATGCCTCTCGCGCGCAGCGCAGCGTTGCAACATGACGGCGTGGCAACAGCGCCGAGTAGTAATGTAGCTTGGTTGGCTGCTTGGTCAGATTCTCCCCCTCCTGGTTCCATGCCAAGGTTTACTACAGTGCGCTGGCCGACCGGGCCCCCGGACTGACTAGACCCAGACAAAGCTCGCCAAGGAATCGTCGAAGCGTGAGCAGCAGAAAACGGGTACCAGGGACAGCTTTCTGACAAGATCAATTGTGTGGCGAATTAACGAGTAACAGTGGGGCACTGATTGGCTGAGCTTACTGGCCCTAACGGGCAATAGGCTTTGATTAAGAAATAAATATTAGGTTTAAACAGTTAAATTCATATTTGATATCACCCTTCGCCCTCTGTTTTAACTTGCTCGGAGGGAGATCGGGGAGCTCACTTCACTCACTCGCGTGAGTGAGTGACTCACTTCGAGGTAGCTATTTAGAGAGATGAATATGGCTTCAGGAGCCAAAATCCACGGATAAAGTTGGGTTGAAAGGTAAAAATTGCCTCCTACTTCACTCAATAGCCAATTAAATGACCTAAATATCCCGTAGACACATTTCATATAATCGAATGAACTCGAAGTGAGTCACTCGCTTGCGCGAGCGAGTGAGTCGAGCTCCCTGATCTCCCTCCATTGCATATACTTTTTTTTTTTTAAAAAAAAAAGGACAATTTAAAATTGAGCATCTACGCCTATCCGGCATATTTACATTATTGGCTGATTCACGGCAAACTCTCGGCCGGTACAACAATTTTTCATACCTACTGAACATATTATACAGGGTGCCATCCTGTCAACATATTTATGAAGAAATAAACAAAGATAAACCTTCAAATTCAAACCCATTTTATTCGATCGCAATATTCAAAATTTATTTCTTTAATATGACTTATCAATAATGTGTTGAAATAATTTTTTAATTTACCTTGTTTATGACATTGTTTTTTGGTGCAACTAATGTGTTAAGTTGGTAACAGTGGGTGGGACGCTGAAAGTCTCTCTCTGTACATGAATCCCGATCACCTTGGGCTTCGCAAGTTAAAGTTTAAGTTATGTTAAAGTAAAAGATTAAGTTTAAGTTAAACTTGAGCTCAGCCAATAAAAAAATGGGGAGATGGAGGGATCAATTCTGTATTTTTGTCAGTGTACCCACCCTTAACCCACACAGGTAAGAAAGGAAAAGAGAAAAAAACACGACCAGTTTTGATACACAATTTATAAACTTAAAATGAGATCATACGTAAAATGAGATAAACAACTCGCTTCATGAAAAAAAACGACACTTTTGTCCTTAAATTGTTCAAGCAATACAACTTTAGACAAATGCAGCTGTGCAAATAAACAAATCAAGGTTTCAAAAGAAAAAAAATGCAATCAACAGTGTGGTTTGAATTGCTATTGGAAAACACAAACTACTTAAGTGCTTTGCAGGAACAGTAAAAAAATCTGAAAAGACAATTTTGGGTAGGGTCAGTGGCCGGTAACGTATCTCAACGCGATAAGAAATTGATGCAACAATTAATTTCATGGTTGTTGTATTAATATACTCATGACTAAAAATCCAACTGCAAAATGTGAACGACATACGTGCTCGGTCAGTGACAGAAATTGTCTGAGCAGATCATACCCGTTGACAAGAAAGAAAGACCAAAGTTGACTTGGAAATTCATCTTGACATTTTTAGCATCGAACCTACAGTTGGTCTTATAAAGTTACATAAATACATAAACATTGGTGTTTATATAACTACTCTGTTAAAAGATGTAAAACAACGACAACTTTTTTGATAGCTTTGACAAATAAAGCGATACAGGGAATATCAACGCTCGTTTTAAGAAAAATATCAAATTTCTTTAAATACAAGTTTTGATTTTGTTTTTAAAGAACACACATAAATTTGTAGCAAAGTATTTCACACATTAATTTGTAATAAGTATTCTAAAGGAGAATACACATAAATCTCTCATAAGTATTTTAAAGAAGAATACACATAAATTTCTTATAAGTATCAGTCTAATGTACATGGCACATAGCCGGAGAACAGACTCTAAATAATTAACTGTACATAAAAAGTACTGAAAAATAAAGGTACAATAATCATTTAACAATAATCAATAATTAGGCTTCCACGCGGCAGCCGACGCGGCACTCCGTAGGTATGTGTCATCACACTGCAACAAACAAAACGCATAGGATAAACACAAAAACAGCAGTAAATCGGAAAAGCTTTGAACAGGCGCAGGGCAACTGGCACTGTATGACTGTACAAACATTCTGCTTTATTTCTAACCCCCTTTTTTGGGGGGAATGGACGTAAATGAGGTGCTATATTGTACGACTTCAAAAATGTCAGCACAACAAAAAAAAAGGACAATGTTTGCATAGAAGACAACCTTAAAAACTAAGTGCATCTCGCTTGCTGGGAGAACCTATCACAAAAACCTCACTTTAAAATATTTCGAGGAAATTTAAGAAGATCTCACCTGTGTTGCTGCTGGCTCAGGAGTTGCAATTCCGCTATCCCTGGATAACGTCCGTGCTACAGGGGAAACTTGGTTAACCTGCCCAAACAAAGAAAAGTTAAATTGTTGAACATTAACCCTATAAATCAACGCGGAAAAACTCAACTTACATATTCAATGCCGCCCTGCGCATACTCCTGCCCCGCCATGAACACCTGTGGTGTCGTCTCGCCTCTGTTGTCCCTTGGAAATCCCTGTTGCTCTCGGGGCAGCTGATGGTTGGGCGTGTCGTACGCAAGTGCCGACCCAGGCACACTCTGGAGGGTAGGTTGAGCAGGCGAATAATAAACTTGCGTTGCAGATGAACTCAGCAGCAGCGTCTTCAGATTAAAACCAGGCGTACTCATTGCAGGAAGAGGGTCACTACTCGCGGCTTGATATTGGTACACCTGATTCGGCACTCCCTGCATGGGATTAGCGGCATTGCTATGTTGAGCGGATTGCTGCATCTGCGCTGCTGACCCGCTGTTGTTTTGAGTGGGATGCTTTGTGGATTGCTGCTGCGCGGGGTTTCCCAGCAAGGTAGTTTGCTGCTGCACTACTGACAGATGGCGTACAGCCGGGCCATAAGTTCTGATATATTGCTGCGATTGTTGCTGTAGCTGATGTTGCTGCGAGTGTTGCTGTAGCTGATGTTGCTGCGAGTGTTGCTGTAGCTGATGTTGCTGCGAGTGTTGCTGTAGCTGATGTTGCTTCGGTTGCTGCTGCAGCTGATGTTGCTGTTTCTGTTGTTGTAGCTGCTGCAGGTATTGCTGGTGGTGTCGCTGCTGTTGGTAAAGCTGATTCTGCTGCTGTTGTTGGTGAAGCTGCTGTTGCTGTATGTATTGCTGCTGTTGGTATGCCTGCTGCCGCTGAGCCAGCAGCTCTTCCTGTTGCCGCTTAAGCCGTTGCATATCCTGCTGCTGCTTATGCTGTTGCTCTTCCAGTTCCCGCTTCAGCCGTTGCTCTTCCAGTTCCAGCTTAAGCCGTTGCTCTTCCCGTTCCAGCTTAAGCCGTTGCTCTTCCCGACGCCGCTTCCACTGCTCTTCCTGTTGCCGCTTAAGAAATTGCTCTTCCTGTTGCCGCTTCCGCTGCTCTTCCCGGTAGAACTGATACTGCCGCTGTTGCTCTTGCTGCTGCATGAGTGTGGTTGGATGCGGTGCTGCTGCTTGCTGCATCACATGCTGTGGCTGCTGCGGCGTCACTTCAACGTTCCGACCTGGGTAACTAACAGCCTCTATGCATGGAGGTAAGTTAGTTGCTTGGGACATTGAAGACACTTGAATCGACGTCACCTGGGGTCGACTTGTTGCAGCTGGCACTGATGGAGCTGGCTGCTTTGACGGCTTGCTTGCCATATTGTTTTCTGCGGGGCGCAATTCAACCAAGTTTTGGGCCATGAACGCGCGGATCGTGTAGTTCGGGTCATTGTTCGGATTGGCCAAGTTCAACAATAAGTTTACCATAGCCATAAGTCTTAAACGTGAGTAAAGCTTAAGCTGTGGAATTTTGTTAACTTCACTGAGAAGCTTCGGGAAAAAGGATGAACTTAAGCTATCAACAATGCCACGCTCTACACAGGACTTGATCACCCCAGCCTTTATGAAGATCAAAGAGGAGGTTTCACTTAATGCGGAAATCGTGCGGCTCGTTTTGTGAGACGGAGGCAACTTCTCAAACGAAATTAACTTCTGGTCAATATTGAACAGCTCCGTTTCTACGTCGTGGATACTTTTGGCAACATCGTTAAGAGCTACTTCTATAACTCGAGAACTCAAAGAGACCCGTTGGTGAGGCAGCTGTGACTGCGGCGTTGCCAAATGCTTCGTAGGCAGTTGCTTCGAAGGCTCCGCATGTGGTGGTGCTGGCTTTGGTGGATTGCTCTGAGAGTTGCGCAATTTCTGTGGATTCTCGGACTGAGAAACATGTGAAGACTTGCGATCCGGAGGGTAGAGACCTGCAGATTGAGCTTCATTTGACTTCTCCAGGCCTAGAGACAGAGCTTCTTTGGTGATGCTATGACCTGAGGACTGAGATTCTTTGGTCTGTGGAAGATCTGAAGAACGCGCTTCCTTGGGCTGAGGGAGGTACAAAGGCACCTTGGGCTGATCTGAGACAGCACAAGGCAACGAAGGCTCCGCCGGTTGTGGGTAAGACTGAAGGTCAATTTTCGGACAATCGGCCGATGGCGCCTCAGAGCAACCTCTTGATCTCTTGCTGTCTTCTTCTCTGACTGTATCGGATGGTCGCTTGCGCGACAATGGACACGGTCTAGACGCGCCCGGAAGACGTTTGGGCTTGAGGGGAGGCGATGACGGAGAAGGCGAGGCAGACGGGCAAGGAAGAGGTGATGGGCTGGGTGGCAGGTCTGGGGTGGGAGCAGCAACCGCTGGAGCAATGGGTGCGGCACTGGAACACGCCCTGCAACATAAGTCGCAAGTTCAAATTTACTCCGAAGCAATAACATGTATGTTGCACAAATGTTGCACACGCGACAGAGATATATGAGAGAGAGAGAGAGAGAGAGAGAGAGAGAGAGAGAGAGAGAGAGAGAGAGAGAGAGAGAGAGAGAGAGAATTAAATTGCGAGAAACAGCAATTTTAAATTTTGATTTTTATCAAGTTTTCTCGATACCCTTTCAGAAGGACCGCGACTGTGAGGAGAAAACCAACTACCCTATTCCTCATACTATCGGATCCGAAACAAGAATTAAATTGCAAATTTGTCCTTCACTTAGTTAAATAAAAAAAAAGAAGGTAATTTTGTGTCTGACGCTACATTTAAAATTCCGGTTCTCCTCCTTAATACTTACGTTGCACCAGCCATCATTCCGCGCACAATGTCCAGGCGGCGCAGTTTGACGAAACATCTCCTTTGCAGCTTAAAAAGCGCTGACTTAGCAGAAGTGCCGTTCAAGACACCTCCAGACACAATCTAGAACAGAGAAACAAAAGTACACGGGTAAGATTCCACAAAAAAAGGTATTCCATAATTTGCCTTAAGACGAGCTTCTTTTCCCGCCGAAAGTTTAGCTAAAGCTGTGCATCTTTCGATAGTCAACCACTGAGGAGAAAATATTGAAGCCAGTTCTTAATTGGAGTAAGTATTATCGGGCCCTGCGATGCGATAGTCAGTAAATTTCCTTCTAACTTACGCTAAAAAAGAAATTTCCGAAACTTTTTTTCTTTTGCTAAAGACATTTAGGTATTTACTTTCAGGAATAAAGCCAATTAAATAAACCCAGCCGGGCCCTATTGTGATCGTGAGCGGGGTTGGCGTTGGTCGGGCTTCCTGGCTTTCCGCAAAAGGTGCGCCCGGACTCCCAACGTGAATCCCGTTGGGACTTTCCATTTCAATTAGCCTTCTCTATACCTTCTACCTGCCCCCAGGGTAGCCTCACTAATGGTGCAAATCTCTACCACCAAAAAAATTGTTTCAACTTTTTGGCGACTTCGGGCGCGCGGGTACAAAAATAAAATTGAAAAAAATTCGCACGAACGGGAATTAACTAATGCGCGACATCGGAAAATATGAATTCAGAGGGGAAAATTTCAAAGAAAATGTGGTATTCTCCACGCGTCAAGGTCACTCGGGCGCCACGCCCGGCACTCGCACTGGACACTCAGACGCTAGGTCAGCAATTGGCCGTTAACTAGTTCAATTAGCCGGCAAGTAGTCGCAATGAGTGCACTTTGTTGCAATATGCAGAATGCCCGGCCGTCTCTGCGCATGCCCGAAATTGGCGGGTACTTATAGAGCCGCGCCGGGGAGCTCGAGTGAGTCGAGTCGCAGCTCTGTCCAGTGAAGTGTGAATCTGAGCGAGGAAGCCCTGAGAGCCAACCACCCTGCCCACTGCAATAAACACCACGCTTGTAAGTAGAGTGTTTCTTACTGTCAAGAACCCTAAGTGCCCCCAAGACCGGCCCCTGTACTGTGGACAAGCGCGCATTGACCATCACACCCGGACAGGGAAGCCAGGCATCACAAAAATTCGTACTGTCACTGCTGCAGTTAGCCATTTGTTTTCCAACAGGCGGGTGCAATCAATCAAGGATGGCGCTGAGGGATGGGACCAGCAAAAAAGAACCCTGGCTAGGGTGCACTCGAAAAAGGAGAACGCTAAATAAACAGCGGAGTCGCCATCGTGGTCCGGCAAGTCCGCCAGGTGCTGGAACCACCGAACCGGACCGGATGTGCATTTTAATTAAGGCGGAAGTAAATGTGGCTGCACCAGACTGATTCCGAGAGTCGTTTCCGTCGCTCTCTCTCTCTCTCTCTCTCTCCTATACGGGATGCCCCGTGAGTGCGAGAGAGACAGCGAATCAGCCTGCAGCGAGACAGATGGCGGCACGCCCACGTGGCAATCAAGCTGCCCACGGCACGCTGCCTGACAAAGAGTCTCCAGAGAGCAACAGCCAAAACATTTCGCAAAAATAGCCAGTTCGCGTGGCGGATGGCCAGATGGCGCCAGGCCAGGCAGCCCAAGGACGACCCAAGGGTCGCCAACCCCAGGGCAACCAGGGGCAGCCTCAACACCCGAGAATAAAGAAGTGCCCGCCAGTCGGCGACTACGCCGCAATCCCAGGCACGAGGGTGGCCTATGGTTTTGACTGTACTTCGCCAGGCAGGCAGCCAGAAGCCAGCCAGGCAGGCAGCCAGAAGCCAGCCAGCCAGGCAGGCAGGCAGGCAGGCAGGAAGCCATCCAGGCAGCCAGAAGCCAGGCAGGCAGACAGCCAGGAACCACCTGTAGCGCGGAGCCGTGCCACACGACCACGGATGTATGGACCTTGGTGGTGTATCGTGCCGGCCGAGTGGGTACAAGCCCGCGGCGAGACAGACGGACGCTCGCACCGGGCTGCGCTAGCTGCGCTATCTGCGCTAGGGTGCGCTAGGCTGCGCCCACCGACTGGCGCATAGGCAAGCGGGCCGACGAGGCGGCACCCCCCACACCAGGCGGCCGCGCGGCCCATGGCGCGGCCGCAGGAATGCGAATTCGCGGCCAAGCACTGGCGACTCGACACTCGCAGACGAGCTCGCAGTGCAAAGTTGTAACCTACACCGTGATGCGGAGCGGGGACGGCATTTCACCGCGGGGTTTTCGAGCCGCGCAATACTTGGAAATCTTTCCCCAACTTCTCGGCAATTTCCATGGGGGCGCCTGTAAGGTAGGCCATCGCACGCACACACACACATGCACACACTATCGCTTTCCTCCGGGCCGCCCCATTAGTAAGACAGAAACAGACGAAACTAATCAGTCTCTCACCAAACACTAAACACCAATATGCAAATGCTATCAAAATGATAGCATGAGAAGTATGCTAATTTGGGAGGGGGAGGAGGGGAGGGAGCTACGGCTTCAACCTTGAATCTGTGTTTATGTCCTCAACATAATGAATGCCGAAGTGCCAACATTACCAAGCGCAGCTGGCAAATATACCACATGCCATTATTAAAGAGATTAGAGAACCCTGAAGTGCTCGTCAAACATACAGAAAAAAACTATTTACATGTGCAGAGAAAAAGAGGTTGGAATGCAAACATTAGCCCGCAGGAAATTGGTAAATCACGCAACATTTTACAAGCTTCGGATCTTTCATGTGAATGTGGTGCACTGGGCCTCAAAATTACTGCACTGACATAACTCTAGTGCTAAGCTCTGACACTGACTAAGACGGCATAAAGAAAGGCAGGCACGACATGGGAGACCTTAATTTATTCAACTAATTTGCCCCTTCACTCTGCACTACCATATGTACTGCAATCGAACTGCACATTCTTTCTTCATCCCCACACGAAAAGGCCAAACCCACCTCTGGTTCCTTTTTTGCACAAAATTCAAAATATGTCCTATCACATTAATAATTAAGTCAGTACCTACATAAATAATAACTTACAGAACCATAAATAATTATCGACAATGTCCCTACAATCTCAAATGACTACTTTAAAGGAATTGCCTACCAGAAGGATTGAGTGAAATAACTAACGCGAGACAAAAATAACAAGCCATGATTGAGTTTACAAAGACAGCTGGTTATAAACCATGGCAACGCCACAAACTTAACAGTTGGAACAGTGGCAGCACAAACCCCACCCATTTCACACTGCGCCAATTGAAATCTTTTTAAAAAGCACCAATGCAACGGTAGTGAAAGGCTGGGCTGGTACACCAAGTGACTGCAGGGAAACTGCAGTGAAACTGCAGGGAAACTGCAGAGAAACTGCAGGGCACATCGTGCTGGAGTCCCCGGATGCCCGCGACTCAAAACTAAACAATGGCAAACAAACCCAAAGGCTGTATCCCAGTCCAAAGGCAACAAACAGAACGTCGGACCGGCCGCCGAGGAGGTTATGTTTTCCAGGCGCGTCGCCCACTCGCGCTTGCTCCGCTCGCTCTCGCTTACCCGCTGCAGCTCGTCCTTGCGGCGGTCCGACGGCAGGGCCCGGATCCATCGCAGAAACTCCTTGTTCTTGTCCCCTCCGGACTCCATCGCGACACTGCGGCGACACGAAGAAAGACTCGCTCGGAATCACACCAACTCGTAGTCGCGCGCCGAATCAACAAGGCGCAGCACGCTGGCGGCGGCTACGCTACGTGCGCGTCGCACTCTCGAACTCGCTCGCCGGCAGGCAGCCACAGACTGACGGACGGGGACGGGACGGACGCGGACTGGGCGGCTGGGCTCTGGGCCTGGGCTGGGGGACCGACCAACCGCTGGCTGGCTGGCTGGCTGGCTGGCCGGCGGCGGCGGCTGGCTGGCGGCTGGCGGGAGGAAGGCGCGGCGCGGCTGGATGCGGGCAGATGCGGGGCGTGGTGGGGCAGGTGGGGCACGGAGCGCGGTGGGGCAGGGGGGGCACGGAGCGTGGTGGGGCCGGGGGGGCACGGAGCGCGGTGGGGCCGGGGGGGCACGGAGCGTGGGGTGCGGGGCTGGTCGCGCGGCCCCTGCTCACCCTGCTCCACCCGTCTCCCCTCTCCACGCCCGGTAGGGGGCACTAGAGGACCTCCAACATTTGAATGTGCATCTGCACCATCTGCAATCCGAAAATCCAAATCTGAGTTTCCCGCAAAGGCCCCTCGTAACACGAAAAGTCTGTGATGATGATGTCGCCTCAAATCAGGAAGAGAGCAGGCAGTGCGAGAGCAAGGCGCCGCCGCTTGTGGAGGGGAAATCTGACGTTACCAGTAGAGAGGTAAAAACCCAGGCGAGATTTTTCAAAACGGGAAAATCCGACTTAGCTGACTCGGAACTCTCTCGGGCGCTTCTTCAGTTGGATGCCGACGGTTTTACTGGGGGAAAGCCGAAGACGGGATCGGTCTTTGCATGCACCCGACTCCTTTCACTTCGGACAGGGCAAGTAGAGGGAATGCCCAAGCGTTACCGCATCGCGGAGGGAATGCCCAAAAGCCGCTCCGTCGCGTTCCGCGCCGCGCGAGGCGGGGGTCGCGCGTTGGCGGCGCGCCGCGGCGCGGCTGCCTGGGTGCGCCGCGTGGCGCCGCGGCAACACTGTAGAGGGAATGACCAAAACGTTGGCTCGCTCACTCGCCTACGTGGCTGCGCGGCTGCGCTCTGGCAACATGGGAACGATGCTGACTCGTTGAGCTCGTGGTGGAGGACGTTGCGTTGGCGAATGCGGCGACTGCGGGCGAATGCCACGTCGGCAAGCGTGTGCTCGTGTGCCCCTCCCCAGCCAACCAGCGAGCCCCGTGTCCGCTTGTCTCACTGGATCGCACCGGTTTTATCTGGTTCGCGCACCGGTTTAGTCCGGCGGAAACCGAACGTAGCCCGAGCATGTACGGACGAGCCCGAGCAAGCCCGAAAGCCGAACCTCATCCGAGCCCGAGCTCGCTCGTTGCTAGCCATGCTGCCCAGTCAGAAGCGCTCTCCAGTCGGTTGCAGGTTCGCTCGCGACCGCTCGGCAAGCTAAGATAGCTGCACTCTTGGTGAAAGTGATTAGGTAGGACTTCTCAGCCTTTTACCTGACCAGGTGCTTCATCGTCTTAGCGAGTCCATAGCCATGACTTTGCAGTGCACTTTGCTTTCATCGAAACCCCCTGATGAGCCAGTTCCACTAGCATTCGGTCGGAAAGCAGGTACTCCCCACCACTTTCCCACCTTTCCCCGCTTGTTGGCCCCCAGGCGAGGGGTTTGTTGGCCCCCAGACGAGAGGGGACATGCGGGGAACGGTGGGGAAGTGGTGGGGGAAACCAATTTCCGACCCAATTAGAAACTAATCCGATTGTCAGAAGGGGGAGCCAGGGAAGGGTGTGGATTCTCAGAGTTGCAGGACTCACTGGAAGATAGGCCTTGATTCCAGGAACCGACGGTGCTCCGAGTGCCGGGCCGGTGGCAGAGGCTTGCGACGTGGCACTCGCGGGGGCCAAGACCAGACTGACTATATCTCGGTGCTACTCCTTTTTATATGGCCTGAATTGTTTGTCAGTGCGTCACGCGTGAACGTCCGGCAACCTCATTTGCATGTTCTGGCGACATTGTACCAGTTTGTCCAGCAAGGTGACTCTTTTTAATCGATGTGCATACTTCAAGCCTCTCCTCCTGGTACACTGTGGTGCGCCAGGACCACAGTTACTTACCGCGCACAAGAGAACTGACCTGACCGCTTTTCAAGGGGCATTATCGTTAAGGAGTTGTGCGTCTGCAACAAAATCTCGCCCGGACCGCTTCGCCGGAATCGTATCACTTTATTGCAATTGGTGAGAGTCAACGTCCTAACGGGTTCTCTAAACCGGCCTGGCTCGGCCAGGGACGCCCTGAATCTCAAGACCTCAATCGGACGATGTACTCCAAGCTTTTGCTCGGGCAGGCCGGAGCCGATTGGGCCCTGCATGCGCGTACTCTGTCGGTTGGTCTCAGGGACGGGATGACGCAATTTTAGTCTCGGTCTGCTCCGCGCTAGAGAGGCTAGAGAGATCAGAGAGCGAGCGGGGCGCTGGGCCCACTGGGCTGGCACACTGGCACTAGCACCCAGCCAGTCCAGCCGCCGCTGCTCGTTGCCGCCGAGGCGCCACCGCGCGGCCGTGCCCGTGCCAGGCTGCCCGAGGCCCCAGCCCGTGCCGCCGCCAGCGCCATCTCTCGGCGGCCCGAGAAAGCAGCTCGCTCAGCTGACGCAGGCTGACGGAACGCGGGTGTTGCGGTCCAGATTACAAAAGCGAAACACTTGTCCAGTCCTGCAGCAGTCTTAACCCGTTTTCGGCCACATCAGAACGTGCCGAGTGCGAGTGTTTTTCGGAAAGTGGAAGTTGTGTTTTCTGGAGTGTGGATTTGGCCGTTTGACTGTTGTCAATGTCCCATTTATCGTGAATGTAGCTTCAGTGGACGCCAGAAATTTCTGATTGAGGGCGCAGGGCCCTCGTAAAATTCGAGTGAAATGCTTTCAACAGTTCGCACGCCTCATGTGCCCGTCTGTCTGTGAGTGAAAATGTGTGTGCTTGTGATATCGGGAAAGAGAGACAATGGATCAAGAAGGAGAGTTATGTGCCTCAGAAGACATCGAACTTATAAAGGTTAGTGGTCGGCCTCAAATTCTATTACCTCTTTGATTGAGGTCACACTTGACTTGGGTAATGCTGTCTTTGAAATCTATTTATTGCCTTGGTCCATATTTACTTGAATTTCGACGGAACTGAATGTATTTGTTGGGCTGCTGTTTGCTAGGTTAGAAAGTCCAGAGCGTAAACAAAGGTGCTCTTAGTGGCTTTGACTTTACTTAGCTTATGGCTAAATTTATCCTGAAACTCTTTGAAACCCTGTAGAAATCAAAGGGATTTCTATGTTTTATGGTTGTATTGCACGAAGAAGGTGGTCCTCTTACTTACAATAGAGTATCTTGGTTTCCGTCCCCGTCGTTTCTGTAACTTGTAACTTTTAATTTACTACTTGTTAGTTTTTTATTTTGATGTACATACTCCAAAAGCCTATTCAATGAAGTATTGTGACATCTAGTTTGCACTTTTCATTTGCTGTCTAAGTATGACTGCACACATTATCTGGTCCATGTGTGTTTGCACAATTTCGAGGTGTTAACTGCGTTGGAATAGTTTTCTCTAATTTTTTGCTGCTAATTTATTATGTGAACCGTGCTTTCTTGTCAAAATTTACACTAGAAGCTCTGTTGTAGACTGTGTGTTAGACTCTTCCATAGGTTTCTTTTCACTCTAAAGTTTTACATCATCAACCGACGTGTTTCCCAGCCCATTCTGGTCAATTACATTTTGTGTGTTTCTTTTTGTTTTCAGAAACTGGAAAAGAGGGTAAGTCCTTGGTAACTGGCTTGGCAGAGCAAGGACTTTGAAGTAATAGGTAATGTAGATATTTCTTCTAAGATCCAAATTTGACAATTTAGATAACACATCCGAAATCTGATTTGATCTTGGAAACACGCCATGCAAGCAGGTGGATTCCTTTTTATAACGAGGTTGAAATCTGATTTGATCTTGGAAACATGCCGTGCAAGCGGGTGGATTCCTTTTTATAACGAGGTTGACTGGCTGGACCTTAAATAATTGTAGGCCATTTCAGACCCTTTTCAGAAAGATGATATCATACAAAAGCAAAGAGTTTTTCTTTGAAACTTTAATTCCAAACAGATACCGCACTTGTAACTTTCTTTTCAAGTAGGTATCTGTTTAGTTTTTTTGGGGCTGGTAGTTTCTCGCCACACGCCGCTTGGCGCGTGGGAGCCCCGCCCCGCCAACCCCGCCTGTCCCTTTCATCATCACGCGCGCAGTATTTATTGATAGTCAAGAAGTTCAAGGGGAGGGGGCGTGGGTGGGGTGGCCCTCGCCTGAGGTCAGTGACGAGGACAATGACGACGAGGGACTCGTGGGTGGCAGCAGGCGCAGTAGGCGCATTCAAAAGAGCCGCTTCCTCACTCTGTCTGTGTGGGGCGTCCCGTTGGGGTGCGAGAGAGAGGGAGCGTTCGAACCGGAAGGACAGTCACCTGCACTTGGTGCATTTTGCATGCCTGTGCGCGCCTGTGCGCGCCTGTGCGCGGGGGGCGGGCGCGGCGTTCGACGCCCGCCCCGCCTCGCGCCGCCCCGCCTCGCCCCGCCCCGCCCCGCCCCGCCCCGCCCCGCCCAAGCCCGCCCCGCCCCGCCCCGCCCCGCCCCGCGAGTACAGGGGTACACTCCGAAGGGGTAGGCACACCCCGGCGTCCCTCAGTGCTTTGGCCCTTGCTCCTCGCGGCGGTCGCCTTGGTGGTCGTCATGGACGTGGTGTCGGCGTTCGACGCCTACCTGGCCGTCCGAGTGGTGTTCCTGCAATCGTGCCAGGAGGTATGCCGTTCGACGTGGTGGGGGTCCTAGGGGCGCTATCACCAGGTGTCGTGTGGAAGGCACAATCGCACGAAGCATCCTGCCGATGCGTGTTTCGACCTGTGCACGGTTATGAACACACCTCACCCACCGCACCCAAAAAACCGAACAACGGTGACGTCAGTGTCGCGTCGCCCGCGTCGCCCCAGCACACCATTCCGAGAGTCGTTTTTGTGTGTACAGCAAAGCCGGTGCCTGGCCGGACGAGCGCCGCTTGGCGCCGCTTGGCGCCGCTCTGCGTGGGCGCCCTCGCGGTCGGGGTCGCCTTAGGAGGGGTGGCGCCGCGTCCAGCCATAGCGTCCAGCAGCGTCCCTCGTCCGGCCGTGTCCGGCGGGTCATCGGGGTGGTTAGTGTCCTCGCTCGCCGTGCCGGCCCTGCAGGGCCGAGCGCAACGCGGGCGCAACGGACCGCATGGCGGCGGCTGCACCTGTTTGACGTGCAGCTGCTTGCGGGCAGTGGTGACGGCGCCCCAGGCCCTGCCCTTGCCCTTTGGCTACTTTGCCTCGGGCGAGGCGGGGGCGGCGGGGGCGGCGGGGGCGGCGGAGGCGTGGCAGGCGAGCCTACTCAATTATCCGGTGCATCTGCGTACCCTGTTGCAATCGAAAACCGCTCATGACTGGAGCGAGGTTGGGTGCGGCGCGCGCGTGCACACACACAAACTCACTTCCCGACCGGCGGTCATCTCACCTTCAAAATCGAGCCTCGCTCGATCAAACTGTTCAAAGAACTGCACCAAATCGTTGGATGTAGCTGACGGCAACGAAGACTCTGCCACGCTCATGTCCCAGCTCAGCTGTCTCCCCAGCTGCCCCCAGCTGCCCCCCAGCTGCCCCCCAGCTGCCCCCCAGCTGCCCCCCAGCTGCCCCCCAGCTGCCCCCCAGCTGCCCCCCAGCTGCACCCCAGCTGCCCCCCAGCTGCCCCCAAGCCGCCCCCAAGCTGCGCCCCCGCCCCCAACCGGTCTCAGCGAACCACCCTTGGAACCACCCGGTGGTGCCCAACAAAACTCTACCAATGCGCACAAACCGGCACAAACGTTAATGAATATTAAAGCGGTCGTTTGAAGGATGAGAGTTTGCCCTTGCCCTTCCCTTTGGCTACTTTGTCTCGGGCGACCCGGTGAGGCGGTGGCGGCGGAGGCGTGGCGAGTGCATCAGCCAAGATCAGCCCAGCCTAGGCAGGCGTTCTGACTGCTATGCAGGAGGATGCCGTTTGTTCGCTGCGTGAGGCACGGGGGCCGGTGGTCACTCCCTTCCCTTCCTCCGCTAATCAAACTTCTTTGTTTTGTTGCCACATTTTATATAGGAAAGACTGTCTGGAGTAGCTCGTACCAGCGGCCGGCCGGAGTGCCACACTTTATTTTTCTTTTTTAATCTCGGTCGGCCCGGGGGGCCAGTACTCCAACCCTTTGGCGCCTCAACTATAAATTCTGTACTGGGCTCGCTCAGGATGGCGTGGGACTGGGGCGATAGTCTCATTATTGTTATTGTTGCGGTTGGTCCAGGAGGCCCCCCAGCTGCCCCCCAGCTGCCCCCCAGCTGTCCCCCAGCTGTCCCCCAGCTGTCCCCCAGCTGCCCCCCAATCCGCCCCCAATCCGCCCCCTTCAGCGAACCACTCTTGGAAGCACCCGGTGGTGCCCACCATTTTGGGGACGAGGGGTGGGCGGCAGTTTAGTCGCATCGGCCGCGCACTCACTTCCTTTTCGCATGTAAATAACAATTTAGTCGCGGCACTTTGAGAGCCGGCCCCTCCGATAGCAGGACCGAGGCGAGCCGAGGCACTCCGAAACAGATGCGGGGCAGTCCCGTTGCCGGGCGCGTTGTCTGCTGGACATGTGGAACTAGTGCAGCAGTTCGGCATGTTGGCGTGCCGGGCAACAATGGAGGGATCAGCCAGGCGCTGTCTGGAGCGGCGACGCAGTGGCGGCGGGCCTCGGACCTGGCGGGCCGGCGGACCAACGCAGAGTGCGACCGTCCCCCCTCTCTCTCTCTCGCCGTGCGGTACGACCCACGAGTGGAAGTGAGAGAGAGACAGGCCGCGGGAGAATCAGTCTGCGGGGCGGCGACACGACACGGCGACACGCGGCACGCCCGAGCAGCCATCCACCCGCCGGCCTGTCACGTCAAGCCCGCGGATTTACAGCCGAGGCATCGGCGAGGCCAAAGGCCAGGCACCGGCACGGCACCGGCAACCGGCCATCCGCGGCGGCCTCTTTCTGCAATCAGCGCATTGTGTTGATCTCTCCTGGACTGGAACCTGCAACCCCGCAGTCCTGCGACCCTGCAGCCGAGGCCACTGGACGGGCTAAGCTTCCTGCGGGTTGCCGCCCGGAAAGTCCCGCGCCCTGCCGTCGCTCTGTCTCCGTCGCACTCGTGGGTCGTCCCTGCAGGGTCGCAGGGGTGTGTGCACGGCGGGTGCGAGAGGGACAGAGCACGATGTGGAAACGCTTCTACGTTTCTACGTCGTGGACAGTGTGACGGTTCGTCGAAGCGCTCGGACGGTGCGGCGGCCAGCGGCGGCCAGCAGTGGCCAGCAGCCCGATTCCGAGAGTCGTCGCGCTGTCTCTCTCGCACCCACAGGGGACGCCCCATGAGTGCGAGAGAGACAGCGACGAAAAGGACTCTAGGAATCTGGCGGCAGATGGCCTACAGTCCGGGCCAACAATTTTGTGACACGGCGGCGACACGCAGCCTCGACCGGTCCTGGATCAATTTGTATGCTTCTGTCGCTTTGTCTCTCGAACGCCCGCGCACTGTAAAAAATTCCGTACTTTTGTAGGGAAATGGTACAGAAAAATATAGTACGGAGGTACGGAGAAAAGTACGGAACGTTCCGTACTTGCTCCATATGAACCCATGTAAATGGGTACGGAAAAAAGGTACGGAACGTTCCGTAGTTGGCAAGTACGGACGGTCCAGGCAAATTATTGACCAGACATGTTCCGTACTTTTTCCGTACTTTTTTTCTCACAGTGCGGCTCCCGCGGCTACGCGCAGACCGACTCTGACAGTCGTTTTTTGTCTTTCGCGCACGCATGGGGCGTTCCAGTTACGCACGGGGCCCGAACCGGCAAAGGATTGATTGTGGTCTAGATGTAGATACGCCACGGACGGCTGTTTTTCCATAGGAGCGTTTCTACATCGTGTCTGGCAGGTGCGCTGCGCGGTGCCTACCCTCCCGACTCCGCATGCCGCCAAGGACCTTTGCGCCCGGGGGGGCCTTGGCGGCGGCCCTCGCAGGTCCGTGGGGCCCTCGGTGGGGCCCACGTCAGGCAAGCGCGGATCCAGGGGGGGGGGGGCAAAAGGACAATTGCCCCCCCCTTGACCCCTAGATAGCCGCCTGAAAGGTAGGCAAAAAGCACCAATTTGCCCCTGTAAGTAGGCAAAAAGTGCTACTTTGCCCCCCCCCCCTTTGTGCCGACTCTGGATCCGCCACTGACGTCAGGCCGCGATGTGAGCCTCGCAGCCACGGAGCCTGAGCCTTGTTGTGTCTGGCCCGCGCCCCGCTTGCTTGGGGTTTGAGTGTGTTTGGGGCCCGGCTCGGGGGCCTCCAGTGCGTGGTGCCGAGAGTGTCGAGTCGACTGCGTTGCGCGTCAAGCCCCACGGCTTGCCCCACGGCTTGCCCTACAGCACTTGAACTGGCCCAGAACGAGCGACCCGAGTCGCCGAAGGACCGTCCGGATCTAAAGCGACGACGGCCGCGAAGGACTTCGCCCTGCAATCCGATGCGAGTTCCGCCCGAATGCCCTTTCCCACCATCATCATCGGCCCGAGCCAGCAAGACACTCCGACAAAACGCCCACAGTGACGTCAGTTTGATGACAAAATGACAAATCTTAGTCAAAATTTCGACAGAAAGGAGGGGGGGGGGGAACTGCAGTGTAGTGGCGACAGACACGAAAAAAATACAAAAGGCGGAAAACACCTCGGCTCCCCATCTCCCTGCTGTCCCGCCCGCCGGTGCTGCTGCTTCTTCTTGGCGGCTTCTTTCGGCGGGTTCGCGCGGTTCGCGTCAAGCGGCCAAGCGGCTCTGCACCTCTGGAGCGACACTTTAGCAAGGCGCCTTGGGAGGCCTTGGGCAGCCTTGGGAGGCGAAAACGGTTTATTGCAGGCAGCCGTTGAATGTAAACAAAATCGCGGTGAGAACAAGGTCCCCGAACCCCGTCGTCAGTGCGTCGCTCGTTTGCGTAGAACTCGCCTGCCTCGAAGCTGTGTGACTTGTGGAGGTATGGGGGGAGCGTCCCCTCCCCTTTCGAATCGATGTGAAAACTTTGGAAAATAATTGCGTTCTAGGTGGTCGTCGACTTTGGGGTGGGCATCTCCGGCGCGCAGCAGCCAGTCTAGCTTCGAATCGATGTGGAACAGTGGAAAACAAAGCAAACTAGAGTGATGGGCACGAGCGGGCAACTACTCGAGAAATCCTGTGTCCCCTGGAGCCTTAAAAATCCCTGGAAATCCGAAATCTTTCCCGTGAAAGACTTAAAAGCCAGATTTTTTTGCGTAAAATTGGATGATATCTTGCGAAATCTCTTGCCTCAAGAAATCTTGTGTCCCCAAACATCCAACGTGGTTGACCCCTCGGATGGGCTCGCGCCTCCAACAAGGGCGAACAAGGGCCAGTTGTGTAAACAATGAAAAGAATTGGGTTTTGACATTGCGCCGTGGCGATCACGCTGCACTTCCTGGGGCTCCTTTCAGGAGCCCTGCTGGAGCATCCGGACGCCCCGGGCGGCCACCTCGCCGCGCGCCGCGGATGTTTGCACCAGAAGGAACAAGGCTGTCCGATTTGCGGCATCTTTTCTCTCTCTCTCTCTCTCTCTCTCTCTCTCTCTCTCTCTCTCTCTCTCTCTCTCTCTCTCTCTCTCTCTCTCTCTCTCTCTCTCGCACGTCACGTGGTCGCGCTGAGGTGCAGCGCAGGGAGCATGCCGTGGCATGCCGCATGCCGCCCGGTGCATGCAGCCTCTGCCGGGGCAGTTTTCCCTGGAAGACGCGGTGCTGGGAGGGGGAGGGGGAGGGGGCGGCGTTCCCCCGGCACGGCCAGCGCGGCCAGTAGCAGAGCAGCAGCCAGCCAGCTGAGCGGCTGTAGGCGCTGCCGCCGCCGCCACTAGGCACCGGGGATAGGAGCGGTGCGGCGGTGGCTGCGCGGCGGCACGGCGCGGTGGCGGCGGCGGTGGTGGCGGCAGCCACCGCGCCCGCGCCGTGCTTCTTGCAGTGCATCAGCATCAGGTCAGTCAGTACGTTCTCGGTCGGGGCCAGCAGCAGTGGTGCGCGCCGAGCGTCGAGCTGTAATTTCTGGTGTACACACCAGCGTGCGGAAAACGAGTGTGTGTGCGCGAGTGAGTTTGGCCGCGTGGCCGCGTGGCGACTTGATGAGGGCGTCTCAGGGATGAGTCCTGCGCTCGGTGAGTGTCTCCCGTCGTCCCGCCGCCCCTGCCCGCCCCTGCCATTGTTGCGGCACGGCGGTCGCGATCGGCGCGCTTTCGTCGCTCTGTCTCTCTCGCGCTGCCGGCGCGCCCCGCTCGCTCACACAGGTGGGGGAAAGGGACGAAACGCCCGCCGAGTCTAGTGTAGCCGCGTGGCAGGTTCCAGCTCCAGCGGTGCCCGCCATCGCATCTTGTCCTCGCCCCAAACGCCTCACGTAAACAAACGTGCACGAATGTCACTTGTCCGACCAGACTCCCCCTCCTCAAACTTTGACGAGGCAAATCTGATTAACGGTGAGGCCGGATCGCATTCGATCGTGCAGCCGCGTGGTGTGCACCTGGCTGAGGGGGGGAGGGGCCCGGGTGCCTCCCGCTCCCCCCTTACCCCTCTCCTTCCCCTCCCCCTTCCCCTCCCCCTTCCCCTCCCCTTCCCCTTCCTCAAAAGGTCCTCCTACGCCTTGGCCCTTAGAAATAAGGCTATTCACGAAGATGAGAGGCTGTGGTGCTTACGAAACGAAGGTTGTGCAGGGGGTTGCCTGGATTTTGTCTTTCTCCTTGAGGGGCACGCGAGAGAGAGAGAGAAGGGGGGGGGGAGTCGAAGTCGTAAGTCGTACCCGTGGCTCTTCCTCCAAGCCGCCCCCTGATCGAAGGGGCAGTAGTGCTTGCTCTGGGCATGCTCAATTGATCAGTAGACTGATTCTGCACGGTGCGGTCGTCGGTCTGCCTCTCTCGCATCGGTACGGAGCGCCCCATGAGTGCGAGGGAGAGAGAGACTTGCCACTGGGTAATCAGCCACAGGGTGTTGCGTCCTGACTTGCCGTGATGGGTGTGGCCAGTGAGGCGCGTGTGAGGCTAGTGGGGCCGGGGGAGGGGGGGGGGCAGGTCGATCAAATTGCAAGGGGTGCATGCGCAGAACGGTTTGCCTTTTGCGCCACACTGCCGACTGATGTCGCACGTCGTCGCTCTGCCTGTCTGTCTCTCTCGCTCCCCCCCCCCCCCCCGCCGTGCTGGGCCTACATTGCAGTTTGTGTTGCGGCGCGGCGCTCTTTCGCCGTGCTAATAAATATTGACATAGTGTATGGACGCGCTACGGCCGCCACGCTTGGAGTATGGACCGACTTCGCGCGACGCGCTGATATAGTGTGATCCCACGCCGGCGCGGGGCGGGGCGGGGGCGACTACCACCCTCTAGAAAATAGGGCAATCGGCATTGTGGCTGTCAAACTTCCCGCACCTCGGAAAATCCGGAATTGGTCTAACGAGAGTCCCTTTTCACGGTGTCCCTTGTTTTCCTCAGAACGGCCGTCTGGCGTTTATGGCGTTTTCTCTGCCACACACTTGAGCGACGGAGTGGCTGCCCGACGGGGCCTTAATTTTGTTTTGAAAGAAAGGCCGTGGAACGCGCGTATGGCTTTGGCCCGTTTGGTCGTTTTCGCTGACGCCGCGAACCGCCGCGTGAACGGTGCCGCGCCAGCCGCGCCGACTCCGCCACGCAGGCCACGCAGTCCACGCAGTGCGCAGCGTGCTGACTTGAGACTCGAAGGGCGAGGGACCGTCCCCGAACCACGTGCAGTGACGTGGGAGAGAGGGGGCTTGTTAACCTCCTTAGTGGCTCCCTGTGTTCGTTAACATTGCCGGCAGCATCAATAAGGGCTTAAACTATCGGTCACAGTCACGTCTTTCATTACAGTCAAACTCCTCGTTTTGTCCCTCTTCTGGGTCCTTCGTTTTGTCCCGGAGTCATCCCCACCACCGTGGCCCGGGTCGCGCCCCGCCGGCCGATGCCTGCCGTCGCTGGCCGGCCAGGTAGGGATTCCGGCGGCCTAATCCGCATCGGCCGGCCGGGGTCGGTCCTTCGTTTTGTCCAAAGCGGGACAAAACGAGGAGTTTGACTGTAGATTCATGAAATTTCATGGCCGATGTGAAATTTAATGGCGTTCATGAATTTTCAATACATATTTGTAATGAAAATTCATGACATTTTTAACAGTGTTCATTAGCGGCCTGCCACAGGATTCTCCTACGGCATCGAGACGGGCGGGTCGGTTTCGAATCGGCGTCAGCGTCGCGCCGCCCGAGGCGTGTCGCCTTTTGCTGCTCGGAGCCTAGAATGCGAGTGTGTTTTTACTTACCGTGTAGGTGGTCCATGGAGGTTTTTGCACCTGCTCCGTAGTCGTCACCACGACCCCTACTTTTTTCCCTCGCAGGTCTTTGACAGGGCCGGGCCCCCTGCAGTTTGATTCCGATCAGTGATTTGGTCGCTCAGTCTCTCTCGCAGCCATGCGGGGACGCCCCGTGAGTGCGAGAGAGACGGAGGGATGAAATGACCGTGCCGTCCGAACCTTCGTCAACAAAGCGGCGAAAGCGGAGAGGGTACTCATTCTTTCCGTAGGACTCGGCATTTAGAGGTCCCATTTGGGCAGGCCGGCAAGACCCAACTCTTTGCCTTGGAGCGGTGTTTGTGACAGTGTACTAGCCCGCGCGACCCTGCGAGGTGTCACACAATGGGCCGTGGAGGGCTGGCGGGCTGGCGGGGGTTGTACTTTACGGCCCAGACCCAGCCACTACCGTCTCGACCATCGTCTCGACGATCTCCAGCAGGACTAGGAAAGGCGTGCTAGCCGTGGTCCAGTGGTACAGTCGCTGCCGAAATGCGCAGAGCGGCGCGGATGTTGCGGCGCTGCACAGTGGACTAGCTTGAAGACCGGTGGAGGTGGTCAAAATTCCGGACGGGTTTTGAGCTCCAGAGTCGCTAAATGGGACTCGAACCGAACGTGTGACTCCATCAATCGATTGCTCTTCGAACGAGGAATCTTTTGGTGGGGTCACATGTTCGGTTCAACTCCTGTTTAGCGACTCTGGAGCTCAAAACGCTCCAAGAGTTTTGGCCGTCGCCCGGTCTTCTGGCAAATCTACTGGGCGCTGGACTGGCCGTGCTGCCGAGCTGCTCCGTGAACTTGACCCCGACGAGCCATGTCGTACTACCGCCTGTGCGCCAAGCCCCGCGGTATGCACACACGGCTTCGATAGCGTCGCTGGGCGTCGCGGGGCGTCGCGGGGCGTCGCGGGGCGTCGCATAGCGGCGGCCTGTGCTGCCCGGACGTCTCGGCGTCGCTGCTCGTCGCGGCTCGTTTGGGCCGCCGACAGCCACCGGCTAGGGGCCGCGAGAAACTGTAACTGTAGCCCGACGACCGGAAGGCTGGTGTAGCCCCCTGCACCTCCCCCCCCCCTCTTTGCGTCTTGACCTTGGCTCCAACTATGATAAGGGCACAGTGTTTAACCATTGCCCACTTCGTTCACATCCTGTGCCGTCGTCTGTCTAGCGTTTGGCTTTCCCTGTGCCGTCGTCTCTCTAGCGTGTGGCATTCCCTGTGCCGTCGTCTGTCTAGCGTTTGGCTTTCCCTGTGCCGTCGTCTCTCTAGCGTGTGGCATTCCCTGTGCCGTCGTCTGTCTAGCGTTTGGCTTTCCCTGTGCCGTCGTCTCTCTAGCGTGTGGCATTCCCTGTGCCGTCGTCTCTCTAGCGTTTTGGCTTTCCCTGTGCCGTCGTCTCTCTAGCGTTTTGGCTTTCCCTGTGCCGTCGTCTCTCCAGCGTGTGGCATTCCCTCCGCGCGGCTCCAGGCCCCACTCCCGTTTCTAGCGCGGAGGCATTACCCCCTCCCAGCGCGCTAGCCCCCCACTCCCGTCCCCGGAGTTTAGGCATTCCCTGTGTTCCGCTGTGTTCGCCCCTCGTGGCGCGGCCCCGCCGTCTCTCTCGCACCCCGACGGGACGCGGCCCCATAAGCGCGCCAGAGAGAGAGAGACGGCGAGTCTGACACCCTTCTGTTCGGAATGATCATTTGTGACCGCTCCCTGTTCCAGATCCGCAAGCAGGCGAACGCTCTGCGGTCGGGCAGCGGCGGACGCTCGATCCGGCAGCTGTTGAACGGGTGCTACGTGAATGCCGTGCGCGCGGACGCTGGCGGACCAATGAGTCGCAACAGGTAAGGCGCCACAAGGCGCTGCGGAGAAGAGCTGGGACGGAAGTTGAGGAGAAATCCAGAAGAACGGAAGTCGGAATAGTATGAGAATGTTACTCTGCGGCGGAACAGTAGAACGGCCTCCTCACGAGTTTCGCATACTGTACTTTGGTTTTCTTGATTTGTCCTCAACTTCCGTTCCAGCCGTTGTCTGAAGTACCGCTTTTTTTCGGTGTCGCTCACGCCCAGTCTCTCCCCAGGAAACATGTCCCGGCCAAGCCCAGCAGCAGCAAGCCTTCCACCAGCAGGTCCTCGTCCAGCAGCAAGCCCTCGAGCAGCAAGCCCTCGTGCAGCAAATATCTGCTAACGAGTTCCTCGTCGAGGTGGGTACTTATTTTTGCTTTGCGAGGCTTTGTTTGTTCCAAATTTGACGGGTTTGGCGTTCCAGCAGTGGGAGCGAGAGCGACAGCCCCGTCAAGCCCGTGCGGCGCGGCGCCAAGAACTGCATCGACGACTCCGACGACGAGGAAGACGATGCTCCTCCAGCCGACGTCCCGGCCGACCCGGCCGCCGCGGTGGCTTCGACCTCCAGGACGGAGTCGAGGCCGCCGTCCAGGCCGCCGTCGAGGCCGCCTTCCAGGACGCCGTCCTTAGAGCGCAGCGCCAACGCCACGGGCCGAGTGCTGCAGCAGACCTCCAAGTAAGTGCAGACCGCGTGGAAGCGGAGACGCTTGAAAATGTTGCCCTTTACAACGCCCTCTTGTTTCCGCCAGCTCCAGGAGCGCCTCTTCGGCGGAGCCCAGGGAGGCAGAGCCCAGGGAGGCGTCGCGCGGACGCGAGAACCAGCCCGACGAGGACGAGGACAGGCGCCGCGAGGACAAGCGGCACAAGCGGAAGCTGTCGTCGGAGGAAGAGGACAAGCGGCGCAAGAGGAAGGCGCTGGACGAGGAGGAGGACAAGCGACGCAAGAGGAAGGCGCTGGACGAGGAGGAGGACAAGCGACGCAAGAGGAAGGCGCTGGACGAGGAAGAGGGCAGGCACCACAAGAGGAAGGCGTCGGCGGAGGAAGAGGGCAGGCACCACAAGAGGAAGGCGTCGGCGGAGGAAGGGGACAAGCACCACAAGAGGAAGCCGTCGGCAGAGGACGACTCGCGTCGGAAGGACCGCAAGGACGACGGCAAGAGCGACAAGGATGGCGCCAAGCGGAGGCACTCTTCGGACAGCGGAAGCGGCGGGAGCTCCTCGCACGGCAAGCGGCACGGCGACAAGGAGGCGCGCCGTTCCAGCAAGGACGACGCCAAGAGGAAGCCTCGCGACTCCCCCCTGCCGTGGACCGCCCCCGCCTACATGGACCTCACGGACCTCCCAGCCAGCCCCGTGGGATCGCCCATCGTTATCTCGTCGGACTCGTCCGACGGTGTCTGCGTCATCGACTCGTCGTCGGAGTCCGAGGTGGCGGTGGAGGTGCCCGTCAAGAGGTCGACCAAGCTGCCCGAGAGGTTGCCCGCGAAGTTGCCCGAGGAGGCACCAGTGGAGGCGCCCGAGGAAGTCCCCGAGCAAGTACCCGAGGAGGCTCTGAGGGAAGTACCGGAAGCTCTAACGGAAGCGTCAAGCGAAGCACCAAGGGAATCGCCGAGTCAGGCCTCCACCGAGTTGTCCAGCGAGGCCTTGGTGCCCGTGGACGTGCCGATGGCGCACCAGCCGCCGGCTGAGGTGGCCGAAGAAGACGCGGTGCTGGGCGAGAGCGAGTTTGCTGGGGCGGTGCCCACCACCGAAGATCTACCGTCTGCTCTGCTACAAGTACCTGATAGTCTACCTACCTCTATGCCAAGTGCTCAAAGTGATACGATAAGTATGCTAAAAAACGTTTCTAGTGCATCTACGGGTACGGCAAATGTGACATGTGTTTCTAGTGCTTCTTCAAGTACAGCCACTAGTTCAACACTAAATGCGCCTGCGAGTGTATCTAGTGCCTCTACAAGTCCGGCCTCTAGATCAATACCAAATGTGCCAAGGAGTGTTTCTAGTGCTTCTGCGAGTACAGCCTCCAGTGGGTCAGCTGATGAACATAAAAAAGTAAAACTAGAAGAGATAAAAGGAATTTTAGTTGTGATGATAAACTTTTGCAAGTCCCATGGCCGCCTGGCCGATGTGGTGAAGAGCTTCATGCCGGCCTATCCTGGCGTCAGTGAGTTCGTGCTGGAGAGACTGCTGAGGCTGCCGTCCCCGACCATGGAGAATGCCATCTCCATGGCGACATTCAACGTGACTTACGACCAGGCCCGTCAGGACCAAAAAGCGAGCCCCCCAGGCGACACCAGCGAGGCAGACGTCCTCCAGGTCGTGGAGGCCTTCTTCGAGGTGACGGCTGGCATGGAGGACGCAGAGCGGCTCGCCCACCTGGCCTACATGTTCCCCTTTGCCGGGGCCTTGATCCCCTCGGTCGAGGCTCTGAACCGTTACTTGAGGATACCGACCGGGGTCCACATGATCTCCTTCATGATCAACTGCAGATTAAAAGAGACAAAGACTGATAGTGTTAAAAGTGAACCCGACAGTACGAGCCATGCGGGTTTCGCCGCAAGAAGTTCCGTCAAGATAGAAGTGGCTGGCCGGGCCGCGGAATCCAAGACTGAGTGCACCGACAGGCCGTTCGCCCACAGGCCGCCCGCCGACGCCGAGCCTGCCGACTTTCAGCCCACCGACGCCGAGCCCGCCGACGCCCAGCCCACCGTTCAGCCCGCCGACGCCGAGCCCACTGATAGGACGACGCAAGACGCCAGCTGCGGCGCAGACCTCGCCGACGACGTGCCCCCCGTGCCTTCGGAGCGCAGAAAAAAGAAGAAAAAGAAGAGGAAGAAGGACAACCCGCTGCCGCCGGCGGAAGCCACCGGGCTGAAGGTGCGACTGCGACGCAGCACGGAGGGCTACGTCATGGAGTCGTTGAGCGAGTCCAACAGCCCGGCGCTCAGCCCGGCGCTCAGCCCGGCGACGGCCTCGTCGTCCGACGGGGAGGTGCCCAAGGCCTCAGCCGCCAGCGCCACCAACACGGTGGCTGACTTGAGCGACGCCAGCACCGTGGACGCCAATCCCTCCTCCAACGCCTCCTCGGTGGACACCGACGTGACTGAAACCGAAGAGGTTGGCAACACCGGGGCTGACAGCGCCGGGGTTGGCAACACCGTCAAGGACCCTGCCGAGGCCACTGCAACCACCAACGACGAGGCCGCTGCGACCGCCCGGGCCCCGCCGCCTCTAATCCTATCCATCGCCAAAAGGCCCCTCTACTCCAAGAACTTCGCCTTCATGCAGCAGCAGGCTCGCTCGCCGCGCTCGCCGGAACGGTCCAGGGACCGCCACGACGACTCACCGCGCCACCGCGGAGAAGACTCCCCTCGGTCCAGCAGCTCCCAGGACGCTCGGAGGTCGCCGTCACCGCCACGCCTGGAGCGTCAGACTTCGCCCCGCTCCGGCTCTGGTAGGGAGGCACACTCTTCGCCGCGCTACAGCTCTTCAAGGGAAGAGCGGACTTCGCCCCGCTCCGGCTCTGGTAGGGAGGCACACTCTTCGCCGCGCTCCACCAGGGAAGGACGCACTTCACCACGCTCGGGCGCGGACAGGGAACGGCGTTCTCCTCCACGCTCCAGGGAAAGACACTCCTCGCCCCGATCCAGCCACACCAGGGGACGGCAATCTTCACCACGCTCCAGGGATAGACACCCCTCGCCCCGATCCAGCCACACCAGGGAACGGCAATCTTCACCACGCTCCAGGGATAGGCAATCGTCGCCCCGCTCCTCGCGCCACTCCAGCCGCCCGAGGGACAGACGCTCTCCGCCCCGCTACGACCGTGCCAGGGAGCGGAGGACTTCACCCCGCTCCTCTCGCTCCACTGTGCGGTACAGAGACGAGTCGTCGAGCCCCGAGCCGCCTCGCCCCAGGAACGACCGGGAGGAACCAAGGCGCCCGGAGATGTCCCCGCCCAGCCAGCCTCCTAGCCAATCCCCCAGCCAGCCTCCCAATCAATCGCCCAGCCAGCCTCCCAATCAATCCCCCAGCCAGCCTCCCAATCAATCCCCCAGCCAGCCTCCTAGCCAATCACCCGGCCAATCACCCAGCCAGTCCCAAGCGCCCCTCGCAGACCGTCCGTGGAAGGTGTGCAGACTGTCCTTGAGCGGTGGTCGCGGTCGAGTCCGCGGTCGTGGTCGCGGCCGCGGCATGCAACGCTACGCGCCTGCCGGCAAGTACATCCCCCTGGGCGTGGACGCGAGCGCCAACGCCAGGCCCACCGTGACGCCCGAGTCTCGCGTCGGCGCCTTGCCCGCCGTCCGCCGCAAGTCGCTGCCCGCCGCCGACCTGCCCACCGAGGACGTGGTGCCCCCGCCGCCCCCAGCGCGGCGCTGCAGCACGGAGAGGCTCGAGGCGCTGCTCGGCAGAACCAGCAGGGACGAGGGCGAGGCGGAACAGCGAGAGAAGCAGCCAGCTCGCAGTCCACAGCAGGGCAAGCCAGCAGACTCAGCCTCCAAGCAGCAAGCCACGAAGCCACCAGAACAGCGAGAGAAGCAGCCAGCTCGCAGTCCAAAGCAGGGCAAGCCAGCAGAGTCAGCCTCCAAGCAGCAAGCCACAAAGCCAGCAGAAACAGCTACCAGTCAGCAGCAAGAGAAAAGGACTTCGGAAAAAGGCCCAAGTCAGCAGCAGGAACCTGCACAAACCTCCACCAAGGAAAACAAGAAGCCAGCAGAACCTGCAAAGCTGCAGAAAGCAACGTCACCGAGACAGCAACAAGACGCAAGCAACAAGGAGCAAGGAACGGACAAGCCTAGAGAAGAACCGAAGCGGCGGGAGTCTTCTGAAAAGTGGCGTGAGGCGTTTAAAGTCTCAAGCAAGCCCCATCCCTACGCACCAACCTCAACCTCGTTCGTCCGTGCTCAGACGGCGTCGGGCGCCGCTCTCTCCTCCGTGCCGTCGTCCTTGGCCAGGGGCTCCGAGATCATCCTGCCGAAGTGCTCTTCAGGACCGGCCCAGCCTCCAGCCAGCTCTTCAGGACCGGCCCGGCCTCCAGCCAGCTCTTCAGGACCGGCCCGGCCTCCAGCCAGCTCTTCAGGACCGGCCCAGCCTCCCACCACCACTGCAGGACCAGCCCGGCCTCCTGCTGCACCCAGCCGGCTGACTGTGTCAGCCCGAGTTGCTGCCAGCGCCCCGCGAGCCGACGCATCCAAGGACTCCAGACCCGACCTCCTCGTTGACCCCCGTCGGCCGCCAGCACCCCCCGCCTCCAGCCCGGCCGCTGCCGCCAACTTCTACCAGCAAGTGGAGGAATCCCAAGCGCCACCGGGCACCAGCCCGCCGTCCAAGCCGCCCCCCCGGACCTACCCACCTGCCAAAGACCACCAGCCCACAGAAGCGCCCAGGGCGGCGCCGCCGCCTCGCACCCAGGTGTCCTCCAGGCTGGCCACTGGGCCCTTCATGGCAGCTTGCATGGCGGCAACTCAAAAGAGTGTCGCCGCGCCGTTGTCCGCGCCCGGCTCGGCTGTGACTGTGACTGCGACTGCCACACATGAGAAGACGCCCTCGCCCCCGTCTATCCATGACGCGGCCACGCCCATCTTCGCGGCGCCGCGGGAGTCACGGCCTGTGACGCCGCCCCCCGCGGGCCCCGCGCCAACCTCAAGCCCGTCGCTGCCCAGGCTGCAGTTGAGTCCGCAGGCTGCCAGGGCTGCTTCCTCCGCCACGACGGCCGCCGTGCAAAAGACTTCGACGGGCCCTTCCTCCAAGACGCCGACGACAGCCTCGCTGGACGTGGAGCATCTGTCCATGCCCTCTCTGTCGCCGCCTCCGTTTGCTGCGGAGGGGCTGGGGGAACGAATCCATGAAGTGGTGACACCGCCCTTGCGAAGGCCCTCCACCTCGCCGTCGTCACTGACCCCGTCCAAGTCGCCAGCGCGGCACACGCCAAGGGAGGCTGTGATAACGCCGGCCACCCCTACGACCAGGGAAGCTGCGAGTACGCCGGCCACGCCTACCACCAGGGAAGCTCCGAGTACGCCGGCCACGCCTACCACCAGGGAAGCTCCGAGTACGCCGGCCACGCCCACCACCAGGGAAGCTCCGGGTACGCCGGCCACGCCCACCACCAGGGAAGTTCCGAGCATGCCGGCCACGCCGGCCACGCTCGCCTCGGCGGACTCCGATGACGAAGACGACCGCCTGGTGATCGACGAGAACGGTCCGCCCTCCGTGCGGCCGCCGTCGTCGGCGTCCACAGTGCGGCCTTCGTCTGCCTTGTCCTCTGGATCGGCCCCGCCGCTAACACCCACCAAGCCTTCGGCACCCCAGCCCGCCGCAGTGGTGAGGCTCACCCCGACCGGCGTTGCCAACGGCCAGATCGTCTACACAGCGGAATGGCTGGCGGCGTCGACAGAACCCTATGCGTTGACGACGTCGCCGGTGTCATCGCCGGTGTCAGCAGCGATGGCAGGGCCACTGACGACGCCAGTGTCAGCAGCGCCGGCGGTGTCAGCGACCACGCCAGTGACGTCGCCAGTGTCAGCCGCTCTCGACCAGATCCGCATCCCTACGGTTTCGGATGTGCAGAGTGCTCTTGGGGAGTTGCTTCAGGAGTCGGCCAAGATCGAGGTGCCGGTGCCAGCCCCAGTGCCAGAGCCAGCGCCAGCCCCGCGCACCTTCATCAAAGTGAAGAACGCCAAGGCACTGGGCCTTCACTCCTGGTCCGCCGGGGACTCGCCGCCCAGGACTGAGAGCGCTTCAACTTCAAGCTCAGCTGCGACAGCCAACCAAGCCATCTCTGCGACGACAAGATCGACCAGCTCGACTAGTTCGGCGGGCAGAGGCAGCACCACTGCAGCCAGGCTTGCTGCAAGCAGCGCCAGCGCGACCAGCACTGCTGTCCGTGGCCCTGTCGCGCAGCCGGTCCAAGAGACTGTAGCTGTGCACCAACAATCATCCGCTCAGCCAAACAGCATCTCTTTCCCTCCCACGACTACGATAGTTCAGGGGCTGCAGCAGGGGCTGCAGCAGGGGCTGCAGCAGGGGCTACAGCAGGGGCTACAGCAGGGGCTACCGATGTGGCTGCCGCAACCACAGCATCAGGGGGTACAGCAAGTACCACGACAGCAAGTACCACCACAGCAAGCACCACCTCAGCAAGTACCACCACAGCAAGCAGCACCACGGCCAGCAGCACCACAGCAAGCACCACCGCAAGTACGACGGCAGAGGCCACTGGTACCAGCACCCTATCCGCGGCCAGGACCGCAGCAAGGACCGCAGCAAGTTTCACAGATGAGGGCGCATCCGACGCCGGTTCTAGGACCTCCACAACATGCGGGCCCTGCTCGCAGCCAGCCGGCAACAGCAGCCCCTAGTCAAGCGCGTAGATTTGTAGTAGTTGGCCAATCTCAAACTATGCACTTTGTAGTCTCCCAAATGCCAGCCCAGGCTGGGCAGGCACAAGGACACGTTCGCCAGCAGGCAGCAAACTCAGGACTTGGACAGGTAAGCAACCAAACTATCGATTTTAGTTTGAATTTTATAATTTACAAGGTTTTAACATTTACATTGATTGTTCTTAGGGCCAAGTGTCTTCCAACTTCGGAATGCCTCAACCAGCTCCAATGGTTCGTCTTCAGTGCTTTACATTTCCCTTTCATTCCATTTGTCCTGTGTAAATTAATTTTAGACTTTCAATTTCTTTTTGACAGGTCATGGCAAATTCTCAGAGCAACAACTCAACCTATCTCAGCAGCACCACTCATCAATCTCTTCCGGTATTAATTCACACTTAATATATTTGTTCAGAGATTTAATTGAAATATGTTTATACCCAGTTTCTCGCTTTTATGTTATATTTCCATTTAAATTGATTGTGCTGCATTATTCTCCTGTACAGGCTGTACCAATCTCTGGGCAACCTCCTCAGCATGTGCCAAATGCTCTATACCGTACCGCCCCTTCATATCAGGTATAACTTGTCATCAGTGTTTAATAATAATTTTCGTGCTGTTTACAATTATTTTAAGTAACTGCTTCTCATTTGAATGCGTAATTGTTCTCTCCAGGCTCTACATGCTGCGTATCTGGTACCTGAAAATAGCCAAATGGTGTCGGCACAGCCACAGTTGACGCAGCGTCAGCAGTATGCAGTTCAGACACCGCCTGTCCATCCATATCAGATGTCCACTACCCAGCAGCCTCCAATCCATGTGCAAGGGATTCAGCCTCTCCATCAGAAACAACCTGATTCTAATGCTCTCTTCCAAGTGCCGCCTAATGCCTCTAGACCAGCAGCTTCCACCCAGCAGCCAACAGCAGTACCTCCTCAGCAAACACCAACACAGTCTCAAAATTCGAGAAACCTCCCTAATATTCTGCGTGGAGCACTTGGCTCAGGACCAGCACCAACCCAGGAGCTCAATCGTCAACTAACAGTAAATCCAGTGCAGGTAATGTTTAATTTTGACATTTGATGTGTTATGGTTTAGATGTTCCAAACGAAATTGTGATCTTCATCTTACTGTTTCTTAGGCCCTAGTCAACATGGCTGCGTCCCACTTAGAGTCTCCACAGAGTGTTCCCTTGATCCCTCTTGCTGCACACCAAAATCAACTTCAGGTATTACTGAACATCAATCGTGTGCAACTCGGTCTTTCAATGTTTGCCTATCTGGATTAATCTTTGACATTTATTTATTTATTTACTTTTTTTTGATGCCTGACAGTTATTATTCCTAAAAATTCTAAAAATTTAGCTTTTTTTCCTATAAATTGGTTATTTGTTTATGTAATAAATTTTAATGCATTTTTTCTATCCCTGAACAGGTTGCTCCTGTTCCTAGCCAGATGGTGGTGGGAGCTCCAAGTATAGTTCCAGTTGCTGACCAGGTGCAGGCAGCTCCAACAACTGCTCCTGTTGGTGAACAGATGGCGACAGCTCCTAGTGTAGCTCCAGTCGCTGATCCAGTGCTGGCAGCTCAACCTGCTGCTCTTGTGGCTCATCATGCTGCTCCTGAACCAGCTACACCCCCATTGTTGAGGGCGCTCCAGCAAGAGGAAGGACCATTGCCTCTCCTGTCAAATCTTGATATTGACGATGTCCTCTGCACTCCAAATTGGGTATGCCAGCCATAATATTCATTTCTATTAGTGTGGTACTTCTTGATCAACTTGTTGATTTTGTAATAATGTAATGTTCCAAATTCTGTTTCAGATTGATGAAACCACCATTGGAAAGCGACACAATGCCATGACTAATTGTGATGCTCGTGCCTCCCATTCAGATGTAAGTTATTTTTTATCTTATTTGCAAATTATGTATTATTTTTAGCCTGAAAGTCAGATTTCATTTTAACAAGATTTCTTTTTTTTTTTTTTGGAGGAGGTTGCAGTTTATATACCTGTTGTTATTCCATGATTTTTTTGTACATTTTGTTTCAGATGGAACAATCTTTGCACTTAACTGCCCCACATGATGTAGCATCAACTGTGGACAAGCAGTCTTGTGCACCTTCCAGTACAAATGATGATAAAGAAAAAGATAATGAAAAGAATGCAGATGAAGAAAAAGATAAGGAAGGAGGTGCAGATGAAGAGGATGGAGATGATGATGAAGAAAAAGATGACGATGAGGAAAAAGATGATGAAGAAAGAGAAGATGGAGATGAAGGAAATGATGATGATGAAGGTGAATCACTAGATGACGTGGTTGATAAATTAATTGATCTGTGTGATGAGACCTCTGATTCTGAGTCCGATGAGTCTGATAATGCCACATCACCAAATCTGGACCCTGCATCTATGCAGGAAAATATTGACACTGATGCATCTAATACAGAAGAAACTCAAGATCATCAATGCTCAGTGGAGGAGGAAGAAAGCTCTGCATCTGATGACAGTGAAGTGGAAGATGCTCCAGATGCAAGTCAGGCAGTGAAAGACTTTCTATCAACACTTGATTTATCACCACCTGCATCTCCAGAAGGACCCTCTGGTCAGCATCTGGAAGAAGGTGAAGATCATGATGAAGAATCTGTTAGTAAAGCAATGGAAGCCAGCAAAAATGGAGTCAATGACATTTGTGATGAAGAGGCTGTTCATGAAGAAAATATTGGAGATAACCACCGTCTTAGAGATGAAAGAGAAGCTAATGAAGAGAATAGAGAAGAAAGCAGTGTTGAAGATGATGGGAGAAGCCATGAAATTGACAGTGATAAAGAGAAGAGAGAAGAGAGCAAAGTTAAAGACGATGGAAAAAGTCATGAAAATAACAATAAAGAAAGCAATGCAGCAGATGATGGAAATACCAGTGAAGAAAGTAGCAATGAAGAGGACGGTCTTGGTGACGCTCTTGACCAGATAGTGAACGATGCGGAGGAGGATGAATCTCAGACCCAATCACCAGATCTATCTGGAAACTTCAACTATAGAGAGGCTGCTGCTCTAGAAGATGAAGATACAGTTCCAGAGGAAGGTCTTGGCAATACTCTTGACCAGATAGTGAATGATGCTGAGGAGGACGAGTCTCGGACCCAATCACCAGCTCCATCCGAAAACTTTAACTGTAGGGAGGCTGCTGCTGTAGAAAACAATGATACAGTTCCAGAGGACGGTCTTGGTGACGCTCTTGACCAGATAGTGAACAATGCGGAGGAGGATGAATCTCAGACCCAATCACCAGATCCATCTGAAAACTTCAACTCTAGAGAGGCTGCTGCTGTAGAAGACGAAGATACAGTTCCAGAGGAAGGTCTTGGGGACGCTCTTGACCAGATAGTAAATGATGCTGAGGAGGACGAGTCTCGGACCCAATCACCAGCTCCATCCGAAAACTCCAACTGTAGAGAGGCTGCTGCTGTAGAAGATGAAGATACAGTTCCTCTGCCCTCTCCTCAGAGCCCTCCTACTCAATCTGAAAGCTTTGCTGCTTCACTTCCGAATCCCTCTGATGATGCTTCACAGCCTTTGGATTTGACTGCTCCTTCTGCTGTAACTAGTGCTCCTTCTATGCCACAAAGGAATTCTCAAGAACAAGAATACCTAGATTTGCTCCATGGCATAGATTGGAGTGAATCTGGGTTTGATGACCACCCAGCTATGGCAGACAGACAATTAACATTACCTTCAGCCTCATCAGACAAAAATGAATGTTCACAGCAAAGTTCAGATGAATTAACATCTTCAGCTGGAAACATTTCTGCTGCCATTACAGAGGAAGCTGACAGTACCCAGACTTGTCCATCAGAAACCGAAGCTGCAGAAATGAATTCTAATGGGAGGAAATCTCCACTTGAGCATGACGACCGCTCAGTTCGCTGTGTCAATGAGACATCTCTGTCCATTGGCAGTCAACCAGTCTTGGAGTTCAATTCCAACAGTGACTCAGATTCCTCCTTTTGTGAGTTGATTGAGAGCCCCGACTCAGGAGAGGATGATGTAACTTCCACTTGGGAGGATTCCTATTTGGAACCACGTACACCTGACATACGCAGCTTGATGGACAAGCTAGCAGATAATGACGCAGAAGATGCAGAAGACGCAGAGGAAATGATTGATGTGAGCCAGCTGAGTCGGTTCATTTCGGTAAAAGCTAAGGAACCAGACAAGGATCATGAGCTTCCCCCTGAGCTGGCCGAAGCTATGAATAATCCTGACTGTGAACTTGATGTCCTTGTTGAAATTGATGCGACAAACAAGTGTACCTGTGGGAAGCCTAGTAAGTTTGCCTGCGAGTGTGTGGGAGCCTTCTACTGCAGTTTTGATTGTGCTGTAAGTCCTTTTTGTTTTGTTTTTTTGTTTTCTTCCTTAAAATTACTGCATTTTAAATTTTGATGAATTGTTTCCTCTTTTCCAGAAAGCCAATTGGGACAACCATTTTGATGAATGTAAACTAGGACCGATATGAGAATTTTGTTTGTATACATTTCTACCTAATCTAGTTTAGTTGTTTTAAGTGATAACAGTATTTAGTTGATTTTTTTGTAATCAATGTACCTGAGTAAAGTTTAGTTTCAAAGACTAGAATATTATGCACCAGTGTCCTGAGAAATACTGTGATATTAAGCTCCTTGTGGAACAGGAGAATATTAAACTCGGGTGCCTAATGTTAAGCATTCATTAAGGTTCCATTTTATTTTGTAATTTTTTATTTTACAAGTTTGATTATGATAAACCAATAATGTTACACTGAAGAAGTCCTTTATTCTCCCTTGTACCAACGCATTTTTGTTCAGAGGATCAATACACAAAGCTAATTATTCAAATATGTACATTTATTATTGCAATGCATATTAATGCATAATACACCAACTACAGAAGATGAAAACTTCATGTTGCATTTTCTTTATTCACATCAAATTAATGCTTCACCATAAAATTGCCAGTTGGCATCTAATCTTTCCCTTCTAAAAATTTTGAGTAAAAATCGGTTGGCTTCTTGTTGACTGTATCTTTCCAATACGCCATAATATGCATAGATTGTTTCCATTTGGTAGCTGTTTCCTGGAGCTCCATTTGACCCTGAAAATAAAGAATCATACACCATCAGTCTGTGAAAGGTCTTCTATTCCTCTACCAGTCAATGACGGCAAAAGCCCACTTACTTTAATAATTAGCATATCAATCACTCGAACATCCTTCACATCCTTGTGCTTCATGAATTCTTCCCTCAGCTTTTGACGACATTGTTTCACACTCTTAGGAAAATCATTCTCGTTCACTGGAAACAAGAAAATACATGACAATGTGAGTAACATCAAAATCTGATAAGCTCAAAGGGCTTCTCCGGCTGGATAGTGGAAAATGACAACCAGCTCAGTACTATTAGCTTGTTTCCTCCTGTAACTTTCCACAAACTATTTGAGTAGATAACAAGCTGGCAGTGAGAAAAGTGTAAAATATGCTTGACATCAGAACAAGTTCGGCACTGGCCAATACCACATCAAAGGAATTTGCCACTACAATATTAACATACTTTGTCAGCCAATTTTTTATCAGACCGCTCATTAAATGGGTGAAACCTCACATGTAGAAGTGCAGTTCTTCTTAACCAGTCCCGTATTACTATTTTTCCAGAAATCACAGCTGATGTCCAAGGAGCAGATAGGACAAGTCTAGGTTATGAAAAACCATTTCTCTGCTTGTAGCCTTACAGCAACACTCACCTGTGTGGGGGATTTGGCGATACCAAGCTTTGTACAAAGCAAGGGCTCTCATCCGAGCTTCATTGTGAGAAAGAGATAAAATCGGACGAACTTGGCGTGTAACAACTGAGGCTGCTTTTCCAGTCGCCATTTTACTTTAGGCTGACAAGGGTTGCTCGATTCTCTTTATTTACACGTCGGTCGGTCGTCTGCAAACATTCAAAAGGCATTATTTTCAGTGAGGGTGGTTTGTTTTGGTCTGGCTTGTGACATGTCAAGTCGGTGCTCTCCGATTAGAAACAGCAATGTTGCCACCAAATATGTTAGACGTCGATCCAGACAAAATCTTCGAGGAAAAATCAATCATTGAGATAGAGGTCATTCAAAAGAAAATCCAAGATGAAATTGAAAGGAAGAAGGAGGAACTCAGAACCATGGTTGGGTAGGTTAACCTTTTCAAAACCAAATATTAGTCTATACATAAACCAGCCAATGAATGGAATGGTTGTTTATTGGAAATAATATTGCATCGCATCTCAGGTGTCTGCTCAAGTTCATGTTTCTCGTCTGAAATGTTATTATTTAATTGTGGATTTACTTTCAGGGAGCGTTACAGGGATTTAATCGAAGCTGCTGACACCATCAGTGACATGCAACATACAGCTGCAGGAGTCATAACTCGTATTCAAAACATGGAGTCAATGTGTGGAGCCTTCCAACAGAGGCAACTTTTAGGCTTTCAACTAGATCTGTCCAAAGTATCGAACACAACACTGAATAAGTACTACCTATTTTCTCCTCGAACATCAAGTGAAACAATGAATATAAATTTAGACTGTGTGTTTCTCTTACATTACAGACATGACAGCACTGGACTTGGTCTAGCAATTCAAGTTAAAATTTTAGTGGCTGTCCCAGAACAGATCTGGGTTGCAGTTGAAAGAGAGGACTACCTCTTAGGAACACAACTTTTCCTTTTGGCGAGGCATATTAAAACTGGTAAGTTATTGTTTTAATTTATGTAATGTATAGTTTCTGGACCACATGGACAGCAACCATGAAAACAAAAATATGTTCAGCAACTTAATTTAATTGTAGGGTTTCGCCTTGAAAGCTCTTCTCTTCTTGAGGAAATGATGCCTGTAGTGACGCGTCAATGGGCTGCAATTTCCCATTTCCAAGAAAAGTTGGTTAATGGAGCTCTGGCAGCTCTTGGATCCCCCGACATAAAACCCCTGGTTTGTTGTCTTGTTGTTTTGTGTCTTGTTTTTCTGCATATTTTATTTTCTGCCATGTTTTTTCTTTTCTAAAAAAATTAATGCCTTATTTAATATTTTGATCCCATTTTCTTTCTTGAACAGTATGCTGCAAGATATCTTTGTGTGTTGGCTCTCCTTCAGAATATGAATGGAGAAAATCTTCTTGATCGTTTTCTCCAAGTACGACAGACTGCTCTAAGTTCTGTTCTTCTATTAGGAGACGACAAAGCAAATGTTAAACATCGTATTTCTGCAAGCTTGCACTTACTCCTTAACACACTATCATTGCTGCATTCCTGTTTTGTTGGTAAGTAGTTGAATTACCTTCGATGAGACCAAATTCTTGCTGCCAAGTAGAAACTCTTGTGACTGATTAGTAGTGACCCATTAAATATAATTGTGTGCACGATTTCAGAGGGAAGAGGAGGACAACAAGAAGGTCTCCTCTGGCAGCACCTTAATGCTCTCACACAGGAAGAAACTTCTGTGTTGAATAGTCATGGCAGTAGCACCTGCCTCAGTTTGCTTGAAATATTGGATACTTTGGGTCTAGAACCAACATCTCTTCGCCTACTCCCTCCTGTTGTGCGAGATTTCAGGTTTGTAAAATTATATCTTGTGTGTAATCTTAAATCACAAGAAAATGCGGTAAATTTTTCTATTCCTGCATTATGAAGCTTCAACCATCATATCTTTGGGATTTTTTTTACTTTTAGGCCTGCTAATACATCTTGCAAAGAGAGTGTATCGTTGGATCAAGTTCGAGCACACACATCAAAGTGGTTGCAGTCACTCAATGCCTTTTTAAAAGATACTGTAAACTCTTTACTTGACCTTGTGACATCAATTCGGGCTCTTCAAGGTGTCAGAGACATCTCAATAAAAGAACAGCAGGGTAAATAATTTTACTCTCTCCAGAGTGTTCCTTGTGGCATTTACTTTGATTTTAATTTCTTGTTTTGTGTATATTGAATTATTCTTTGTATTTTAGGGCTTAGTGGCTGGGATATAGCCTTACAAAAGCTTCAGCTGCCATGTGGCTCAGATATTTGGAATGTCTATTACCAACCACTTCTGAGCTGTAGACTTAGGGTTCTTGTAGAACAGCAGTGGACTACGGCTCTTGCCACAACTCGACAAAAGCTTGCGGACCAGCTAAGAGCAATTTTAAGAGACAAGTATGTTTTCTCTAACAATTATAACAATTGGTATCTTGTATTCTTCACAATACTCTAAATATTTATTTCTCTGATAAGGACTCATCAACCTGAACACGATCTGCGGTGGTTTGTTTGGAGGGAACAATCCACAGATCTTCCTCAGAAACCAGTGCCGACAAAGGCCCTCTTGCCCTCTCATGGTAAGAGTGATCAATATAGTAAAGCACAGCTGATAAGTTTAGTTTCTAAATTTAGATAAAATTAATAGGTTTTGTTTTGCATCCTTTAAAGGTCTTATTTTGAAGTGTCAGGGTTACACTCCAAGGGTGGAAGCTTTGTGCCAATCCCTGGATGGTCCACTAGCTGTTTTATTGCAAGAACTTGCTTCATATGTTCAAGACTCCGATCATGATCGGAATGAAATTCAGAAGTATTTCCAGCAGTGCAGCTCCAACCATCTACAAGGGTAAAAAGCCATTGGATCAAGGTGCCCTTTTTAAAATTCCTTGTTCTTAAGGTTTTGTTTTCTGTGTGGTTTAGGTTTTGTCAGCATATTAAGGACAACTGTTTAACTGGAGCCACTGGCCGCGATGAGGCATGCATTGCTCTTGTGGCTCGTCTCTTAGGAGCCCTTTGTGATTTGAGTCCGGCCCTCAAATCATGTTTCCTTCCTTTTGCTGTTATCTCATCATCCAAAGTAGGTAGCTAATAAATTTTTAAACTGACAGTAAATAAAAATTTAAAAATTGCGTTTAAAAAGTTAAATCTATGCGATTTTTAATGATTACTAGAATTTACTCGGTTCGTCTGCTGCTTGGACTGACATGGTGAGTGTGCTGCAAGAATGTAGCAGGCATGCCTGGGATGCATGGCAAGAACTTGTGTCATCTAATTTGGCAGGCACTTTTCAAGAAATGCTTATCCCAGATTCAGGGAATCTTTCTGTTATACTATCACACTCTACCCCTGTAAGTAGTTTTTCTTAATAAATTATGCTCTTGTTTTGGTTCAATTCGCAAAATATTATGTCAAAAAATTGTTTTAGCAATGGGAAGAACACAGTATGGAGGAGCAAGGAGAAGAAGGTGGCAGGCTGCATTCTGTCATTAGAGTTCCTGCCCAGCCAAGCCTTGTGCTCCAAGATACCTTGTCTCATGCTTGCCAGGTACTAGGAGCTGCTCAACCCCATACCATTGCAAGGTACTCTTGTGTGTGATTTATTGTCTATACATACAACTTTCAACCATGTATGTTATAAAGAAACCACTTGTAACTAAATTTCACAATTTTTCAGCAAAGCTAAAATTGGATTTGTGGAAAAGCTTGTTTTAAACATTTTAGAACAGTACAGTAGTGCAGTGAAAATGGATCTGCCTCAGGCACAAGCACTTCAGTTCCTCCTTGATGTTATGTTCCTATCAGCTGCACTCATACCAAGAAGCCAAAAGGCACTTTCTCAACAAGCTCAGCAAATTTGTCAAGCACTTGAGGAAAAAATAGATCCATTTGATTTGGACGTGTTCACTCCCTATATTCAGAAGAATGTACGACAAAGTGTGCGCCACATGCAGGTAATTTAACTCTTCATTCAAAACCTTGTTACTGGAATGGTTGCAATGAGAGTTTCATGTTTCATTCCTATTTCATAGTGTTTGCTGGGAGTTCTTATCACATGCTGGCCTGAAAAACTAGCCAGTATGTGGACTACTTCCAGTGGCTCCGACAAGAGCTCCGAACAGCCCAGCTTACTCGCTGTTTGCCCTGCTGCCCCATGGTTTCCACTGCTGCCTGTAGTTCTGCCCAATTCGTCCAGCACAATGCCTGGTCCTATGCAGCAGCCAGCTCCACAGGAAAAACCACAGGTAGAACAGCATCAGCAACATGCCTATTTTTTCTTATCATGCTTTGTTGTTTATTGATGTTTATTTTCCAGCCTAAACAAGGTCAAACGCGCAGTCCAAAGAAGAAAGCGGAACCTATGGAAAATATCAAGTCTGGGGCTGCGGCCTTCTTTGGTGCCATGAGCACAGACTGGTTTGGTTAGTTAGTCCCTCCCCATTAACTGTAAATCATAGTTTATTTAAAATTGATGTGGCATGAAATATTGCTTAAGTGAAGTTGTTATTGCAATTTAATGTTATGATATAGTTTAAATTATATTAATAAAAAAATTTTATGTGAATTTTGTTTTTGATTGACTGTTCCTTGTTTACATTTTAAGAACCAAAATTTTTACACCAAATAAATTTTCTTTAGAGACCAGAGATTACATGAAAAATATTTTCTACACACACAGCTTTGTTCCACATGAATCTCAGACAAAGTCAAGATGGTCGACCATTTTTGGTGAAAAGAAAAAAAAAGGCAAGGCCATGTGCGTTTTTAGTGTGGCTACTACTTCGTGGCCAGACGCTGCGTAGCCAGTGGCGTGGCAGTGGGTTCTCCGCTCCACTCCGCTCCCATGCGCGTTGCGCGTTTGCCATTCTGAGTGAACAAGGGCGGAAATGACGCATGGAGACAAAGGGAGTGGACGCGGGCTGGGCAGTGCAGGCTGGGCGGGGAAAGGGAAGGCACGGCCAGGCAGTGCACGAGGCACTCAAATGCCAGTGGCAAGTACGGCCCGACGAGAGAAAGTCAGGAAGTCATGCACGCACTCGGGATTTTCGTCCAACTTGGGACGAGGGCCACACTCTCGGCGGCGTGGAGCACATGGGCCTCTCGTACAACGCGAAAACATCAACAGCAAGTGGACCGGCTGAAGGGGACTGGCTGGAAGTCAGCTTTAGGAGGGTCAGTTGAAAATTCACCGAAAATCTGCTGAGCGTCGCAAAGGAGCGTGACTCGGGCGGCTCAAGGAGACGCAGAGTCGACCGCGTGGGAGAGGGAGGGGCATGTGCGCAGGACCGGCAAGGGCTGTCTCCCTCGCACTCCTCGGGCGTCCCGTACGGGTGCGAGAGAGACAGAGCGACGAGACGACTCGGTTCGGAACGACCCGCAATCAGGCCCACGGCAATTGAACCGCGAGGCGACGCAGCGACACACGAAGAGCGCGGAGCCGCAGAGCGCGGGGCTGGAGGGCTAGTTTGAACGCGCGGTCTCTTTGCACGACGAGGTAGACGAGGGGGGGGGGGGGGGCAAAGGGTTAGCACACCGCAATACATCAACCGAGTGCTGATGGCTCCTCGAGACCGATACGGCGGGAAGAGGGGAGGGGGGGGGGAGTTGACGCAGGCCGGGCCGGGCCGAGCGAACGCCCCAAGGGAAGACCGGGGAAGGGGGAGGCGCGGGGCGCGGGGCGCGGGGCCCTAAGGGGGGTCCGGGGATGCGTGGAACGTGGAGCGACGACGCCCCCGCGGCCCGGTGGCGGCGGTGGCCCGATTCCCGATTCCCGGGGTTCCGACTCCGCGAAAGAAGAAGTGGAGTTTGAGGTTTCGAGGCCTTCGAGGTTGAAGGTGATTGGGGGCCGGCTGGGGATCGGGGATTTAGGTCTGTGTGCGTGTGTGAGAAGGGGGGGGGGGGGGAGTCCGGTGCCAAAGCCGCCTCTCTCGGCGCAGAGTGCACCCCTAGACGCAGCACGCACCACGGCCCGGCACAAAGGAGGGTGAAGTGAGCCGCAGACGTTGAGGCCGGATGATAAGTTGAGCACGGATGCATTCGGAATGCAGGCGACGGGCAGTGGCCAGTGTTCCAAGGCGAGGCGTCGGGAGCCTGGCGCCCTGGCAGGCCTTGGGAAGATTGCAGTGTGGGGCTCAATGCGATGCCCAGCCCAGGCCACAGGCAGGCTGCTCGATCAATCAGTCTCCGGGTGTTGCGGCCACTGGCTTACGCCCCACTCTTTCATCCAGTGGTACCAACAGGCCGATCCGACGAACTGCTGCAACGGCACGGGTGATTGGGGCCTTTCAAAGCAGTGTAGTACCCCCCTCGATGGACCCGTGTCGCGAGGGCTGCCGACCTCAGCCTGCCCACTGGGCAACTTCCAGAGAGCAAAGACATATTGCCCAGTGCGCGCGCTGAGGTTGGCATCCCTTCCAACGTTAGTGCTTCGCGGGAAGTTTTGGCTATTTTTATGGCAACACTGTGTCGCTGGCGCGCGCTGGCGCGCGCTGGCGCGTGTCGCCGTGTCAACAACAGGTCTGCCTTTCCAAGAGACAACAAAAGGTTCCCGACTGGCCAGCGTCAGCGGAACGGTCTCACCACGTCACTGCGACGTGTTCGTTCACTCGTTTTTTCCCCCCTGTTTTTATTCTTTCTATGGCCGCGTTGACGGAACGTGAGAGAAAGCGTGTGCCGCTTTGCACGCGGCTTGGATTGCTTGGACGAGGCACGACGCACCACAAACCACCGACTCGGCCGGAAGGCCAAAAGAGGCCGGAGCTCTGCAACCGGATCCCGGCTGCGATCGGCGGCGGCGGCGGCGGCGGCGGCGACCCGCTTCCCAACGTCCTTCGGCCCTCGGCCGTCCCAGCCCGTCCCGGCCGCTCCCCAGGCAACAGGCAACCCCTTTGAGATCTCCATTGCCGGCCTCGGCCCACCCTGGGGGAGGAGGCCTATGTCCCCTTACAAAGAGAGAAAGAGAGAGGGAGAGAGAGAGAGAGAGAGAGAGAGAGAGAGAGAGAGAGAGAGAGAGAGAGAGAGAGAGAGAGAGAGAGAGAGAGAGAGCGGGAATCTACTCACAACGCCGAGCCCTACGTCCTCTCAGTTGTATAGTCGCAGGGCAGCGCATGCGGCCCCGCCGGCACCCCCATTTGGAACAGCCGACCAAATTTGAACGCTTACCCACACACTAGGCAAATTCATGCCAATTTTTCACGATCTCCCAGAGGCTTGCTTTGCTGCTTCCAAACTGAGGTTCCTTTCCGTGTTTTTTGGAGCGTTCGGTCTTCTTTACGAATGTATCGTGTCGTGTCGCCCCCTCCCCCCCCCCCCCCCTGCAGTGTCGAACACGAACGGACTGGTCGCATTTCTGCACGAGAACCTCCCTCTATACTCTCCTCCTTCTCCCACAGGCGCACACGCGTGTACACACACACACACACACACACACACACACACACACACACACACACACACACACACACACACACACACACACTTCTCACAACCTCAAGCAACTGCTCACACACCGAGTCACACACACACGGACACACACAAATAGAGACGCTTACTTTCTCGGTCCATCCCCCACCCTCCCCCTCGTTGACGGGTCAGTGCCTTCGCGCAGCCCTGCGCAGCCCTGCGCCCTGTCCAGTCACACGCGGTGCTCGCGGCTTGTAAGGCAACAACAACAACAAGAGTTGAGGCGAAAAGCAGCACTTATTGTTGTTTGTTCTCACTCTCTGAATCATACTCTGGTGGCGGTGACGCCTCCCTCCATGAGGACGGCATTTGCATGGGGCTTACCAAACACACGCCGCGGCGGCGCGGCGGCGGCGCAGAGTGAGAGGGGGAGAGAACACGAACTCGCCGTTGCTAGTGTTGTTGTTGTTATTGTTGAAACTAGCCGCCTGTTGTCACTGCTGACATTAACAATGGCGTGGAATCACTCCGGACGCTAATCAGGCGGACGATGGCGAAGGGAATCGTGGCGTGTCTCTCGCACCCCTCCAGCAAGTCCCGCGAGAGCGAGAGAGACAGAGCGACGCTGGGTTGGGAAGCAGGCCGCAGGGCCCGCCCCCATCCGCCCCCATCCGCCCCCGCGGCCATTGAGGCATGCGTGTACAAGTTAGCCTCACATGCTCACCCTCGCGTCGGCCCGGCACAGCTCGGCCCAGCTCGGCCCAGCCCGTCACAGCCCTGCACAGCCCTATAGGCCACGGTGAGCGCGCCCCGCAGGACGCGCAGGACACCCTGGCCAACCAATGGGGCCACCACGCTGCCCGCTGCCCATTGTAGGACCGGCCGGACCGGCTGGGTTGGGTTAGTGTGAGGCCATGCCGCGGCGGGGCACCACCGTCGCCTTCGTCGCCACCTGCCTGGCCACCCTGGCCGCCCTGGCCGCCCTGGCCACGCGGGCGGCCTGCACGCCCGTCGGCGCGCTCCAGCCGGCCGGCGACGTGGAGCAGGCCCTGGAGGAGCGGGCACTGGAGGGACAGCGAGAGATGTGAGCAGTGCTGGCACCTAAGAAGGCCAAAACCCCCACGGTGCCAACCTTAGCATACCCAGAGGACACCTTCTGAAGCAGAGCAGATCCCAGATTTCCTCTGGTTGGCCAGGCTTCTAGTGCATCGTGAGAGTGTTGGCCTACTGGGTGCGCGAGGCATGACAGGCACTTAGGGAGCGAGCGTTAATTTGGCAGTAAAGCTGTCGTGACGCCGTAAGACTGGTTGGAAGTGGACTCGGCCGGCACAGGCCACCAGGCCAGGCACCCCTCGGCGGATTACTTCTCCAAGGCCTCGCACTCTGGTTTGCATACGCTTGAGTGTGTGTGTGTGTGTGTGTGTGTGCGTGTGTGTGTTTGCGCGCGTCATGAAGTATAAAGGGATGAAGGCTACTCCACTCGTACCAGGAACGACACGCGGATGTCCGGCAACCCTCCCCGTCTTGCACCGCTCTTCACGTAAGCGAGTCATTGCGCCTTGCAGACCCGCTGACCTGCACAACTCACGCTTTCTTGGGCACTCCTCTCAACACTCGCTTTCAAAAAAAGGACGAACTTCGTCGCTTTTATTTATTCTGGCGTGGTTCCTGCTTGCGTCAGGACAATGTCGTCGGTTTGCAACTGATCCAGTATCTTTGCGAGAGAAAGACACTTCGTTGCAGGACGGGCCGCGTGGCGCTGCTGGCCCGCGCCACCGAGTCCTCGGGGGACACGGAGTTGGCGGCGTTGATGCGCGCCATGCTGCCGCGCGTCGACGAGGACCTCAACTGCCTGGCGCTCATCGGGGACCGCATGCACCAGGTCGTGTTCGGCAAGGCCTTCTACAAGCGCCTGGGCCTCACGCCCGTGTTCAAGGTCAGCCGCACAGTGGATTTGCCAGAAGACCGGTGGAGGCGGCCAAAACTTTAGACGCGTTTTGAGCTCCAGAGTCACAAAATGGGACTCGAACCGAACGTGTGACCCCACCAACGGACTGCTCTCCGAACGGGGAATCCATTGGTGGGGTCACACGTTCGGTTTGAGTCCTGTTTAGCGACTCTGGAGCTCAAACCGCGTCTAGATTTTTGGCCGCCTCCACCGGTCTTCTGGCCCACTGCAAGCCGGTTCGTTTTATTTCTAAAAAAAATTGGAAAGCGCGTTCGGTAAAAAGTCAATTTGGAGACGGTGGCACACGAGCAGCAGCCTCCTAATAATGAACGACGACGTCGGCGTCGCGGCGGTCTCCGCGGCGGCGGCGATTCCAAGTCATCTCGCCGAGCGGCACTTCAATTTCCTGGCAGCCTCCATGGAGGCGCGCGGGCCCGGCCAGGCCCAGCCAGCGCCGCCTGTTGTCACCGTCTCGCTTTAATGGGTGTCGGCTGCCAGCCCCGCCAGCCCCGCCAGCCCCGCCAGGCCGGCGAGGCGAAAACTTTACTCCGATAGACATCGCGCAGCCATGGCGCAGCCGAAGGACGAGGGCTCGAGACGTTCTCGGCGGCGGGAGCGCCTGCGCGGCAGGCAATGCACGCCACGGCTGCCTCGCGGGTCGGCCTATCCTGGAGACTGCAGGCGCTCCGGCCGAGGAGGCAAAGATCCCCACGACGCACCGGGGTGGTGCTTCACGTCGCTACACTGCTGCAGGTGCTGGTGCGCGACAACGAGGACCTGCTCTCCCCCAACTACCGCACCCTCAAGGTGATCCGGCAGGTGCGCAAGGAGGGCTGCCGCGCCTACTTCCTGCTGCTGGCCAACGGCATCCAGTTGGCCAGGCTGCTCCGCTTCGGCGACTCGTGAGTCTCCCTGCAAGAAGGAGACCCCACAGAGTCGCACTGTGCGTCGTGCAGCGCACTGCAGAATCTCGGGACGTTTGAAATTGGCCGCGGGCCTTACTGCATTTTCTTTGACGGCGGCCGGCAAGGCTGTCCGTCCGTCGCGTCGCGTCGCAGCAGAACCCCGCTGCCCCGTTTCCGACCGGCGAGACCTCTGGTGACGACGCGACGCGCAGAGGCAGCGAAGGGTGGCAGCGTGGCGGCAGCCCCAGGGGCCACGCCACTGGAAGCAGCTGGAAGCAGCTGGAGAGGAATCCGGAATTGGAATCGCGGCCGGCGGAGTAATGAACGCGGGACGCCGAGGCCGGATGGAAACTGAAAAGGCCGCGGAGCGAGTATTTGAACCCGCGTCGCCCGCTTTTGTCGCAATGTCACCCGGCCCGCCGGGCCGGACGTTTCCAGAGAACGTATTAAGCGTTGTACTTGGGATAGATTACTTTGTTTCATCTCGTTCCAGGTCGTTTTCAGGCTTTTGACCCTTTTGCGCGTGGTCGTGTTTTTTTTCTTTTATAAAGCTGCTCTTGGCGAAACTTCACCGGCACGCCCGAGTTCGAATACCGAGAAAAAGCGTGTACTTTTTCCCCTGTTCCTCCGGCAGCCGTTTTTGTCCAGGAACCGCGTCCTGGACACCCGCGCCAAGTTCGTGCTGCTGTACGACCACAGGCTGCTCAGCCCGGACCTGCACTACTTGTGGAAGAAGATCGTCAACGTGGTCTTCGTGCGCCGCTTCGGGGGACCCTGGGCCGCGGCGAGCCTGGCCGGTGAGCGAAAAAAACAACAACATCGGAACAAAAACCAACTGGAAATTTTAATTTGTATTTGCCAATCCAACGACACGCTTCGTTGCTAAGCCCCTCCCCCTCCCTTTTTTCCGTTTCCGTAGACTAGATTAATGAGACAAATCCGTCCTCGAGCTGGCTGCCGCCTCTCAAAAAGCTTATTTTTTAGGAATAAATAAATAAATATGAAGTAAAAATATTAAATAAATACGGGGGAGTCTCCAATCAAGGACACGCGCGTCCTGCTCCTCGACAGAGTTTTCCGATCTCATCTTGCCATCGTCCAGGGAAGCCGGCCTTTATGTCGACACGGACCCCCTCACCCTCCATGATGAAGTAATGTGTGGCCCGGCCCTGGGGACCCCCTCCCCCCCTCCCCTCGCAGAGGGTGTTTCCAGAAAGCTTAGCGAGACGCTGGAGGGTCAGTTCATAAACCGAGAAACAAATTTACTGTCTGTGTGTGTGTGTGTGTGTGTGTGTGAGAGAGAGAGAGAGAGAGAGAGAGAGAGAGAGAGAGAGAGAGAGAGAGAGAGAGAGAGAGAGAAAGGGGAGGGGGGGGGGCGCAGGGTGGTGGGCTATTTGATTGCGCTCTCAGCACACAAGGTAGGTACTGGGGAAGGTACCTGGGCGAGGCTGGTCACTAAGTAAGGAGGGTTGGCCTAAAAGACGGACCCTAAACAGTGGAGGGAGGGGCACAGCTCCGAGCGGGGCCGGGGGCAGTTGAAAGGGGGGCGGGGGCGGATAAAGGGTGGGTGGCTTAGGAACAAGATACACAGGTTAGGCGGTTTGCACCAAACCAAACACTTGCCACGTTAAACATTTCTCCCGGATGAGGAATGCTTACGGCCTGCTCGAAGTTTAAGGCGTTGCACGTTGCAGTGCCCCCCCCCCTCTAGCAGAAGACGGGAAAGCAAGCGGAGCAACCGCCCTAGCAGGGTCGCTGTCCCCCGCACACATTTGCCGTCAACACTAGTGCGGACTGTGCACCGTTCAAAATAGTGTCAAAAAGAAAATCACTTCTTCGTAGATTGCCTGACCCCGGTCCACGTTATTTTCAGGCAGATATTTCTATTGCCGGGGGGATTCCAATGCCGCGCGCGTTGCGGTGACAGTCGAGTAAACCGCGACGGGTGAATAAATAAAATCGAATTGGATTGCCTTTGTTTTGTTTGTCTTTCCGTGTGTGTTGCGCGGCGGCCGCGGCGGAGGTCGGGGCGCGTTGCGTGCGCATGCGACGCGCTTTGCTTTAAAGGCCTCTCGTCTCTCGTTAATCTTGCATCGGCAATCGGCGACGCCCTGAAGAATTCAGTCCAAAGTCGCCCCCCCTCCCCCTTCATCGTGTCGCCGAGTGGGCGCGAAACGGTGGAGGTGCCGCCGCCGCGCCGCCCTGTTGCTCATTCTCCAAACCGTCCACGCTGCTCGCCGAGCCGCCTGCCAGCCATCCCGCCGCCAATATTGCGCGCCGCGGCAGGGCGGCAGGGCGGCAGGGCGCTCCGTCCCGCCAATTTTAAAAGCGTCGTGGTGTCCGGATTGAAGAAACCGAGATAGGCGGCGGCGAGGCGGCGGGGCGACGGCGAGGGAGGCGAGGGAAAATGTAAGAGCGGGAAAAGAAATTGGACCGCCTCGTCACTGTGCAGTGTGCTTGCAGGCAGGAGGTCCTCCTGGTTCGAGCTGTCCACCGTTCCCTTCCCCGCGCCCATCCGCGGCGTCCTGGTCACCCGCAGGCTGGACATCTGGCGGCGGGGCGCCTTCCGGCAGAACGTGGACCTCTTCAGGTCAGAAATTGAGGAAGAAAAGATAACTACAAGAAAAACAACATGGCTTTGCACAAAAAAATTTTCAAAAAAAAAAATCAAACGAAAAGTTGTACCAAAACAGTTTAAAAATTTCAAATGAACAACAAAAAATTGTACAATTTTTTTTAAAATTTCAGAAAAAAAAATTGTAGCAAAATCGCTTTATTGAAAAAATGGCAAAAATGGAAGGTTGATTGGCGTTTCAGGGACAAGACGTCGGACCTGCAGAACGAGACGCTGGCCGTGGTGACGTTCCAGCACGTGCCCGCCTCCTACAAGACCACGTCGCGCCACGTGACGGGCCAGTACGGCGAGAGCACGTCCGGATTCAGTGGCCTCGAAGTGCAGGTCACTGAGTCTTTCTGGCGCCGAGGTTTAGGGAGGGGGGGTTCGCCAGGGATTGGCGGAACGGGGGCGTGGAGGGAGGGGGAGACTGAGAGAGACGCGATGCAAAAGGAAACTGCTGGCTCTGTGGCTGGCTACCTAAGTACGAGTGCCTTCGGGTGTCTCCCTCGCCCCCTTTGACAACACCACAGCCCTCGCCCGGCCCGCCGCAGCCACGGCCGCAGCCAGACGTACGGACCCGCCGCACCGGAGCCCGATGCAACGAGCGTGCTTGGCTCGGGGGCGGTCGGGGGGCGGTCGGGGGGCGGTCGGGGGGCGGTCGGGGGGCGGTCGGGGCGGCCCTTGGACCGAGACGTAGTGCCCGTCACTGCCTTCCAGAAAGCGACTGGCTGTTCCGGCCGCCGCGGGATGATGACTGGCTTTCCGAGCGGTGGACAGAGACGGCCTCGGAGTGGTCCGTTTTGCTTTGTGGGTCCGACTGTCTGCTCTTACGAGTTGGGGCGGATTGGGGAAATAAACTTGCACAACTCGAGGAGCGAAGTTGTCCCGCGAGTTGGCAACAGGATGTTGATGCTCCGCAGGTGATGCAGGCCCTGGCGCGTGCCATGAACTTCTTGCCGCGCCTGTACGAGCCGCCGAACGCCGACAAGGAGCAGTGGGGCCGGCGGCAGCTGGACGGCTCGCTGTCGGGCCTCCTGGGCGAGGTACAGTCAACCCCAGCGCCGGCAGCGGAAAGCAAGCGGGCAAAAATAAATCGCTTTGTGCACGAAACCGCACCCGCAGCTGGCAGTGTACGAGTCAAAGTCGAATTTGAAATGTTTGCTCAGTGCCGTGCCTTCAGCGTGCCTTCCTTGCCCCGGGCTGCAGGCATTACCCCGCCTCGGCCCCGCCCCCTCCCGCACGCTCGCTCGCTTTGATCCTGTTTGCCTACAAGCAGGCCCGGCAGGCCAAGCACGGCACCTTATCAGCCTTGTTTTGCCTGCAGGTGATCTCCGGCCGGGCCGAGCTGGTGCTGGGCGACCTGCACTACACCCCGTTTCACCTCCAGCTGCTGGACCTGTCCGTGCCGTACCACTCCGAGTGCCTCACCTTCCTCACCCCGGAGGGCACCACGGACAACAGCTGGCAGACACTCATCCTGCCCTTCAAGTGCGTCACAAGTGCGGCGAGGACGAGGAGGGGGAGAGGACGGCAAATCCTGTTTCAAACCCGGTACCGCAATTACTGCGGTTGGAAGCAAGGGCCCTTTTCGCCCTTGCAGTTCCAACAAAAGCAGGGAAAAACGAAATGGAAGACTGGTATTCGAACCCGCGACCCAACCGAGGGCCTTTTTTCTCCCGCTTCCTCCGTCCATTCAACAGGCCGGAGATGTGGCTGGCGGTGGGGCTGGCGCTGGCTGGGGGCGGCCTGGTGTTCTTCGTGCTGGCGCGGGCGGGGCCGAGCGAGCCGGCGGACTGCCCGGCCCCGGCGTCCGGCCCCGTGGACGCCGTGGACGCCGTGGAGACTCGCCGGCAGCGGCTGGGAGGTAACGCGACGAGCGCGACGCGACGCCAGCGGGCCGGAATGACTGGGCCTCAGCCCGTCGGTCGGAAGGCTCGGACCGGTGTCAAAACGAAAAACGATTTCCTCCTCGGCGTTGGCGCGCCGAAGTTTGCCGCGGATGCAGTCGTGTCGGAAGGCCTCCCTTCTGGGCGGGCAGTGGGCCAGAAGACCGGTGGAGGCGGTCGAAATCCCGGACGCGTTTTGAGCTCCAGAGTCGCTAAATGGGACTCGAACCGAACGTGTGACCCCACCAATGGATTGCTCTCCGAACGAGGAATCCATTTGGTGGGGTCACTCGTTCGGTTCGAGTCCTGTTTAGCGACTCTGGAGCTCAAAACGCGTCTAAGGTTTCGGCCGCCTCCACCGGTCCTCTGGCCCTGCGTTGGCAACCCTTTCCACGCGGCGGATCGCGGGGAACTAGTGTAGTGGCTACACTGTCCTTGCAGTGGCCTTGCGGCAGGCCGGGCATGCCGCCGCCAGGGCCGCCAACCGGCTCGGCGAGGGCGTCCGCCGCCTGTCCACGCAGATGCCGCATCTGCCGCCCTTGCCGCTGCGGCTGCGGCGCCGCGCCCAGATGGCCGCCGTCTCCGAGTTCGCCGAGGAGGCGGAGAAGGAGAAGCACCCCGTCAAGTGGACTCCAGGCAAGCAGTAATTGAAGGCAGCCGTTGCCTGTAATTGGCCACAGTGAGGGACGCCGGGCAAAAAAAAAAAAAAAAAAAAAAGCGCGGACGGGAAGCGGAAGTAGCTTCCGACCGCGGCGAGGCGAGGCGAGGCGACGTGGAATCGACACTCATTGGGAACACGCGGCCGGTTCCGAATTCCGATTCACTCCAGCCCTTTCGCGCCACCAAGGAGAGGGAAAGGTCAGAACGGGCTCGGTACTTGACCGATGGAGTTTTCTTTATAACTTGGGCGGCCGCCTGAGGTACCTCCTGGTTCGCCTCTGAATCGGAGCGAAAGTACCCGGCAGTCATTTTCCCGTCCGCACAAACACAGCGCACCTGATAAAAACACGTGGAACATGCTTCCGGACACGATGAAAAAGCACGAGGGTATATTTAGCAAAAGCGCGCCAGGATGGGAGCGGACCTCGTTGTTTTTTGCAGAAATTTCGTGTATGACTTTTAATTTTTTGGCCAAAGACCGGGTGTGGTGGCCGGGCCATGGCCGGGCCAGCCGCCGCGGTGCGGTCGCAGCGGTCGCCCCGCCCCTTTTGCACAGGGAAATATGTGTGACGGTGATGGAGGGCGGCCGCCGTCGTCCGCGCCATCCTGATGGCCGGCCCTTGAAATAATAGCGGAGTAAAAGAGGAACAAAAAGAAAAAGGGCCACAAAGCGATTAATAACGCCGGCATCGGGGGGCAGCTGGCAAGGGCTCGCCAGCTGCAGACGGCAAGTATTCGCAAGACCGAATGACTGCCGGGCTGCCCTGTGATTGGCCAACACCGCATCCTTGTGACGTCACTGACAGCCTTTCGACCTCCCAATGTGACGCTGGTGCATCTTTGGGCATCGGCCAACCCCTTTGGCAACGCAGAGGACGTCTTCTACCCCATGTGTGCCATCCAGCTCGGAACGGCCCCCCTTTCTGGCCCTCCAGGAGCTCATTTTCGGGTGGAGTGTCGCCTCGAACCGCGGACGCGCGCGGACGCGTCCACTTGACCTGTTTTACGATCAATATGTAGCCGCCGCAGCGCCACTGCTCGGTTTATCATCGTAACCATCTCGGAGACAATCTGCTCAGTCGATGACAGGCGTAAAACCTCAGACGGGGCTCGGGCTCGGCCACGGGGCCACGGGGGCACCCCTGCCCCAAGCGGCATCGCCTCACAGTTAAAAACAATTCGGAAAATCTTTGAAACAGCGTTCCGAAGCTTCCAGAAGGCTTCCTTTTTTTGTACTGCACCTGTCGGGAACTCACGCAAAACAGAAACATTTGTGGCTTTTGGGAGTTTTTCGGAGATCGTAGACAATTTACCGCCAGCAAAGTTCTCCGCCTTCTTGTCACCCGTGACCTTGCCTTTTGTTTTCCCCCTCTCTGTGATTTTGGCGGGAGAATCGCTACCTTGCCCCGACGCGACGCCCTTGGCCGCCAGGGAAATCCTCGCCGTTTTGTCGCGGGCTGTACACACTCTGTCAGTGTACTTGGAGCGAGTGCGTTCGGAAGCGGCAGCGACACCAACGCCCCAGGACTCAAGGCCTCAAGGACTCGAGGCGCCGCCCGGCAGCGCCAAGGCAGCGCCCGGCCTCGGCCGCCTGTCTGGCGTCGTTCTCGGCGAGCGTGTTCCCCGCGCAACGCGCAGCGCGAGGCCACACTTAATTTCGGCGGGCCGCGGCACAGTGGGCCAGAAGACCGGTGGGGGCGGCCAAAACTCTGGACGCGTTTTGAGCTCCAGAGTCGCTAAACAGGACTCGAACCGAACGTGTGATGCCACCAATGGTGCTCTCCGAACGAGGAATCCATTGGTGGGGGTCACTCGTTCGGTTCAATTCCCACTTAGCGACTTTGGAGCTCAAAACGCGTCTAGAGTTTTGGCCGCTTCCACCGGTCTTATGGCCCACTGGTGCACTGTAACCGGATATAGCGCAGCTACTTCCGGTGGCGGTAGGAAGCGGCCGAGGCGGGCCAGCGGCGTAAATCTGGCCGAACGCGCAGCCGTCTGATGCAAGGCAAATTTGATTCATGAAACACAACGCACTGCGCGGCGCGCGAGGGCGCGAGGGCGGAGGGACGGACGGTCGGCCCGGGGGCAGCTGCCCGCAAGCCACGTCCGGGCCGAGCGGGAAAACGAGTCCAAACTCACAGTTTTGGAAAACTGTTTGTGAATTTGTTTTCGGGTCGATGGCTGGGCGGCTGCTCTACACTACGTTCCACGGTGGGCCAAAAACTCCAGACGCGTGTTGTGCTGCAGAGTCGCCAAATGGGACTCGAACCGAGCGTGTGACCCCACCATTGGATCCCTTGTTCGGAGAGCAACCCAATGGTGGGGTCACACGTTCGATTCGAGTCCCATTTAGCGACTCTGGAGCTCAAAACGCGTCCGGGATTTTGACCTCCTTGCGCACAGGCGTCCCGGAGCACGACGAGGCCCCCGAGAAGACGGCGGGCCACCTGTTCGCCGAGTCGCTGGGCTCCTCCATGCTCTACACGTGCGGCATGCTGCTGGGCGTGTCCCTGCCCCGCATCCCCACGGCCTGGCCGGTCAGGGTGTTGACGGGCTGGTGGTGGCTCTACAGCATCCTGGTGGTGGTGGCGTACCGCGCCGCGCTCACCGCCATCCTCGCCAACCCGGCGCCCAAGTACGTCACCGAGATGGACCCATCTCCACGGCACTGCAAACACTTACCGAACGGATTGACACGATTCATAAATCACGTAACGGGCTGGAAGATGGAAGCGACCCTCAACATGTCCCGTCCCCCAAGGATGGATGGGCGAGATTTTGATGAAGATTCATGAGGCTGCGTCTCAGCCCGGCCCATGGCCCTCAAGCCGAGCACCTAGACTTGCTTAATTGGCCCCCGAGTGCAAAACAGTGTAGCGTTGCGTCACTTGATGGCCTCCGTCACGCCCCCTTGCCCCACTGGTAATGAGCAGCATCAGCGATAGCGCGGGAAATATGTACACAGCCCGCCTTTGCCCAAACAGAAAAAAAAAGGTCCGCGGAGAGAGACTTCCTTTGGTTACAGGATCACCATTGACTCCCTGGAGCAGCTGGCCGATTCGTCCCTGGAGGTGGGCGGCTGGGGGGAGCACCAGAAGGACTTCTTCCTGACGTCCCTCGACGAGGCGGGCCAGAAAGTGGGGCGCCGCTTCGAGGTAGGCCGCGGCGGCCGCAGTGCGTCTCACTGCGTCTCTCAATAGGCCCCAAAAATGAAAGTAGGTCCTTTCAAGGAACATCAAAGAGCGGACCTCTCCCAGAAAAAACACGTCGATTTCTTAAATGAGTTTCAAGTGTCTTCAAACTAAGTAAATTTAGTATTAAAAAAAAAAACTTTTTGAATGCGGATGTTTCTCGTGTTCTCCCCTCGCAGACCCGTCCATCCCGTTTTGCTGGCCTTTGATTCATTCATTCCACTGCCCAAAAAAGAACAGCACGCGAAAACAGCAAAAAAAGTGCACTAAATAACTGTATTCTTTTGTGCACGAGCCTTTGGCCACTCCCCCCTTTTTTCGCATGGTAAACAAAGCAACTCGCGGAATTACTGCATGTCATTCATGTGTCGACTGGCGAGGGCCCGTCCGGCCATCGGCTGTAAAATGCCGGAACGGTTGGCTGCTGACAGGTGACCGATGACTGGGAGAACGGGGTGGAGCGCGTGGCGCAGGGGAGCTTCGCCTACTACGAGAACTCGCACTTCCTGCGCTACGCCGCGGCGCGCAGGAGGATGAAAATCGCCAAGCAGAGTGAAGGGTGAGTGGCGAGCAAGCAATCTGGCCAAAAATGCTCACACTTTTCGCTGACGATGAAAAAGAACTTATTAAAAGTATATCATTCGGCACGCATTGCGACACTTGCGCCGACTTTCCTAAACCGTTCTCGCAGTTCATTAAACTAAGTATGAGCATCACAACTCCGATAACAGCAGCAGAGCTTTCCGAGTGGCGACGCGACGCCGCCGCTTCGTTTCAATTATTGTTGCCGCCCCGGCGGCCCGCCGCGCATACAAATCAACTCACGCGCTATTCGCAGGCCAAACAACAACAACGGCACCGCCAACAACAACAGCACCAGCGAGGCTGCCAATAGTGAGGCTGTTGCTGCGCCGGCCGCGCCCGGAAGCGGAGGCGGTGGCGGCGTGGCGGCGGGGAACGCCACGAGCCACGGGAACAGCAGCGAGGCGGCGGGCACCAACGCCACCGCCAACGCCACCAAGGACCAAGGTGACTAGGGTGACCCAGGTCACCAAAGACAAAGGTGACCGAGGTGACTAAAGACTAAGGTGACCAAGGTGACCGAGGACTATGGTGACCAAAGACCAAGGCGACCAAGGTGACAAGGGTGAAGGTGAGGGCGTCTTTGGCGCGTCTTTGCTTAGGGTGGGCGGTGCAAAGGCATTCAGCGAGCAAACAGCAATCAACACCCAGGGGCACGCCCCGCCCCGCCCCGCCAGGCCGCGCAACCCAGACGGCCCCGCGGTCCCGCCGGTGTAATCGCTTTTATACAAGACTTAAGTACTTAAAAAGGGCGGGGTCCACGGGGGCGCGTCGCGAGTGTTTCTAAAATGTTTACAAAACAGAAAAAAAAAACTGCAGGCTCTCTGTCGATTTTCGTGGAGCCTAGAGACGCGTTTTCAGCTCCGCAATCACCACCAGGCGATTGCTTTTGAAACTACGAGTCCGTGATGCGTCTTCAATTCCAGTTCGATTTGAAGGCACCGGAGTGAAAATAGTAAAAAAGAAAGCGGACAGAGTCGTGTGGTCAGGTCACAGGCCTTCCTACCACTCAGCACGTTCGAAGAGCGACCGCCGTAGAGGTGTTGCGAGTGCACTTTGGCCATGAAAATTGCATCCGGACGCCAGCCATCAATAAGTAAGTCGTTGGTAAATAATTCCGGGTGGCGGCGGGGGGCCTGCGGGGGCTGCTGCAGGGTCGGCCGAGTCGCGCCACCTGCACATCATGCGGGACTGCGTCATCAACATGCCCATCTCGCTGGGGCTGCAGAGGAACTCGCCGCTCAAGCCGCGCGTCGACCGCTTCCTGCGCCGCGTCATCGAGGCCGGCCTGGTGCACAAGTGGCTGACGGACGCCATGCTGGCCACCGCGGCCACGGACCCCAGGTACTCTAGACGCGTTTCGAGCTCCAGAGTCGCCAAACAGGACTCGAATCGAGCGAGGAATCCATTGGTGGGGTCACCCGTTCTGTTCGAGTCCTATTTAGCGGCTCTGGAGCTCAAAACGCGTCTAGAGTTTTGGCCGCCTCCACCGGTCTTCTGGCAAATCCACTGTGGGCATGCTGCAGCGGCCGCAAGGAGGAGGAGTCCGTGAAGGCCCTGATGGAGCTGCGCAAGCTGTACGGCGCCCTGGTGGCGCTGGGCGCGGGCTACCTGCTGTCCGCGCTCGCCCTGGTCGCCGAGCTGGCCTTCTACCGGGGCGTCGTGATGCGGCGGCCCGACTTCGACGTGTACGTGTACGCCAGGACGCCGCCCAGGCCGGCCGCCGCCACCAACACGCCGCTCGCCGCCGCCTGACACCACCGCCGTCACCAACTGCAAACTGACCGCCAAGTTACAAATTTTAACAACAAACCTGCCTGCTGAGTCCGGCCGCCCTCACAGCACTGCCACGCCGTCGCCGACGCCGCCAAGCTCGGAGGGTGAAGCGGTTTTCTCTCTCGCTCCACAGTGGGCCCGAAGACCGGTGAAGGCGGCCCAAAACTCTAGACGCGTTTTGAGCTCCAGAGTCGCTAAACGGGACTCGAACCAAAACGTGTGACCCCACCAATGGACTCCTCGTAAGGGTCGCAGGAGGAAGACCGGCCAAGGGAGGGATCGAGGCAAGATCAAGATCATATGGTCCGAGGACCTAAGTTGAAGGAGGGGCATGACGGAGGGGCTTGTCAAAGGGAACACGAGGGGGACAGACGGAAAGGAACGAGGAAACCCTGCCCAGCCAGCTGTTCAAACTACCTCGGCCACAAAGATCACGACTTGTGTGGTCGTCACTTTGATCAACAAATAGTTTGTCGCGCGGTATTCCGCACGGCGGGAGGCGCGAGTGGAATGGGCGGAAAGAGAGAGGGATGATGAGGGTGGGATGGAAATGGATCCGAGGCGGGCGATTAGAAGGAGAGGGGCGAACAGAGCGAGATGAGAGATGCAGTCCAATCGACACGAGAAAGGCGGGCTGAACGGCCGGGGCTCAGGTGGCGTGGCGCAGCACACTGTGAAAAACGAAGAAAGACATTTTTTGGGGTGGGAAACGCCGGAGACACTATAATAGGGGCGTTTGGTGGGCAAGGGAGTGAGCCAGAGGGTGGGCCAGATGTTGGGCCAGGGGGTGGGGCAGAGAGGGGGTGGGCTGTGCGAAGGCCGTTGGGCCAACGCTCCGGCTAAGTATGATCACCATGAACGAGCCGGGGCCGCTGAAGCACCGGTTTTATTGACGGAGGGTACCACTTACCAGGTACCAAGGCAGCAAGGCCTTGCCGGCAGCGAGGTACCGAGGGGCACTTAGTATGCACGGCAGCACTTGTTTGCCGTCACGCCGACAAAGCAGCCAGCCGTAACAAGTTACCCCGCTCGCCTCTGTGTGTGTGCGTGTGTGTGTAACGGTGGGCGTTTGATTTGTTAGCGCCGGCATGTACCTGTGGGTGCGGCCCACGAACGACACTCTCCATTTAACGATCACACACACAGTCACAAAAAAAACCATCGGAAACGAAATTTTATTCGTGTTAACTGGAGGGTGTGCTTTCATCAAACTTCTCTGTTTAACTTTTTGGCTGTGTAACTGATTCCGGAGCGGGAACCGCGAGGGGAACCGGAAGTCTGGGAGCGCCGAGGCGGCCGAGGGAAGGAAGCAGGGTGTGGCCCGAGGAACGCGAGGGCACCTCAACAATTATTTGCACACCGGCTCCAAGTGCCCTGCGCGCCCTGCGCGGCCCGGCGGCGTTCGAGAGTTCATCCAGACGGCTCCAGGAGAGAGAGAGAGAGAGAGAGCGTGGAAGTGCCGAAAAACAATAAATTGACAGAAGGACCTGGTGTGATTGAAACAAAATGATTAACCCTGGTATGACTACTTGGTGTCTGAACAAAGAGGGTGGGCGAAGTGCCAGGAAAGCAGCAGGGCCGCAGCGCACAGCAGACTCAGCGCTGTGCGCACCCTCGGCGCGGCACGGCGCGGCGGCCCACGGCATCGCGAGGGATCGTCGAGTTCGTATTTGCGGAGACAAAAGAAGAGCAGGCGGGACGGGCCAGTGGTCCCGTTGACAGCGGAGCCGAGCGGAGCCGAGCGGAGCAGAGGGAACGAGCCGAATGAACGCAGCGTGCAGGAAGAGCCAGCGGTGTTCCGAGTGACACTCCGCCTCCACCCCCACCCCTTTCCAAGCCGCGCACAGTGGGCTAGAAGACCGGTGGAGGTGGTCAAAACTCCGGACGCGTTTTGAGCTCCACCGTCGCTAAAGAGGACTCGAACGGAACGCGTGACACCACCAATGGATTGCTCTCCGAACGAGGAATCCGTTGGTGGGGTCACAAGCTTGGTTCGAGTCCTCTTCCAGCGACTCTGGAGCTCCAAACGCGTCTAGAGTTTTGGCCGCCTCCACCGGTCTTCTGGCCCACTGTGGCGCGCCCCCGCTCGCAAACACCCGCACCGCTTTTTGTGCAAAGAAAACAACACAATTCGGCCCTATTATTGTGTTGACGTTGGCGAAGGGTGCGGTGCCGTGTTGTTCCCTTCGCCGCCAAAGATGTTTCGGATTCCGAAATGGAGCCAGAGCAAAGAGAAAAACAGGGCGGGGGAAGGGCGAGGGCGTATGAAAATAATGAAAACAACTATACTGAAAAAGAGAGAGAGAAAAAGACATCTTCGCATTCATTACCGCTTCTTCTGAAACAGGGGCCGTTGGCCGGACAGACGGAGAGGATGGCGAGAGGCGGCAGTGGCGTGACGGAGAGGGATGAAGGCGGAGCCAGGCGGAGCGAGAGAGAGAGACGCGCGGCATGTTTTATTCAGAGGCAACGAATCAAAGTGGCGCTGCTGATGACGCCCCGTGCAGCAGGCCGAAGGGCGTTTTCGTCGCTCCGTCTCTGTCGCACTCACGCGCCTGCCGTCCGGGTGCGAGAGAGACGCAGCGACGGGGCGGCCCTTCGGCTGGTCAGGTCGGCCGAGGTTGGCGGGCCTGGCGCCGGAAGTTGCATCGGCCGTGGCGTGGCGCCGTGGCGGGAAGGGGGCAGCGTTTGAAGGGGGCGCCCCGGCGCGCCGTCCGAGCGGAGCGAACGGAGCACAGAGCACACAGTGGGCCAGAAGACCGGTGGAGGCAGTCAAAATCCCGGACGCGTTTTGAGCTCCAGAGTGACTAAACTGGACTCGAACCGAACGTGTGACCCCACCAATGGATTGCTCTCCGAACGAGGAATCCATTGGTGGGGTCACACTCGGTTCGAGTCCTCTTTAGCGACTCTGGAGCTTCAAACGCGTCCAGAGTTTTGGCCACCTACGCTGGTCTTCTGGTCCACTGTGCCGCGCCAGGGTAGAGGCCAGTCGGCTCGAAAAAAAAATCACGCAAAACAGTCCTAAAAAGCAACGACAATTATTGGACTCTACGATTATTTTTAACGCGACCGACTAAGTACCGTGTGAGTTGGAGATGACTTTGACAGTTATGCGACACGCGAAAGTTTGACGCGGCATGGCAGCGGATCCCGTCACGCCCGGTCATTGCCCGTCTCGGACGGTAAGGGGGGGGGGACATCGGCGTGGGCCTGTGGCTGCTGAGGAATGGACTGTAATACCGGGGGCGGTGAGGTCACCGCGCCGCGCCCCGCAACCAAGTAACAACGTGCCGGCGACGAGACGGGCAGGGGAGCATTTCAATGGACGTCTTCGCCTCTGGGGCAATCTTAGAGACACGCTCGTTTGAAAAAAAGAGCAACAGCTTTTTCTTGACTTTCTTTTCTTCTGTACCAAACGACTGGCTTCGGCCATTCGGTTTGTTGTTAGTTCCTCCCATCCCTTTTATTTTTTTGCCGTTTCTCCGCACTTGCCTATATTGTTTTGCTTCACGCCCGCGGCTCGTTTCGCGAATGCTTATCTTATTGCAGCCAGCAGGCTGACGTTCGGATGCAATTAAGGGTAACGTAATAACTGGCACTGCTCTTGTAAGCGACACCAGCCACGCTCTGCGAACGCGCTCTCTAGTACGACAAGCACTAACAATCACAAAAAAAAGAGGAACAACCGAAACGTGAGAAGTAATGAGTTCTAGCTCGTCACCCGCACTGGTAATCGCGTCCAACCTCCCACACAGCAAAAATCGTGACTGTCATCGGGAAGCGAGAAGGTCGAAGTCGGAGCGAGGCGGGGGAAGCATCGTGGAGGCCGCAGCATGGAGTATGGCCTCGAGCATGGCTCGCTACAGTGCAGGCTTCGATCAGGCCCAGATGGAAGGGCTCGCTGTGTACCAGGCAAACACCATGACATGTGCGGCGGCCCTGGCGGCCCTGGCGGGGAAGGGAAGGCTATGCTATGCAAGGGCTCTAGGTGGCGGCCGGGCCGAGGCAGGGCCGAGGCAGGGCCCGCCTGTGCAGCGCGTCGCCCGGGCCGTGCCGTGCCCAGCCGCACCCTCCGACAGATACATAAATGAATAGATTAGCTGCGACGTCGGGCCCACTGGGGGTCTGCCTGTTCGCCACTGGTTCTAATTCTCCGCCGCGAGGTTAACTTCATTCCGTATTCGGGCAGCACGCCGGCACACCCAGGGCGCCCCGCCCCGCCCCGCCCCGCCAAGTTCCTGCTCCTCCTCGTGCGTGGCGTATCGCGCTGCATGCTGGGGACGTTCTCGGGGACGTCGCGCTGCGTGGCGCTGCGTGGCGCCGTCGAGCGGAAAGGGCGTCGCGACGCTGCCTCTCTGTCGCACCGTCTTGGGGCGTGCCGCCTTGCGTGCCGCGCGGGTGCGAGAGAGAAGAAAACAGAACAGAACATAATAGACAAGCCGCTCTGCGAATCATACGCCTGGCCGTTCCGCACAGCACGCCGGAGCCAGACCGCGTGGAGGACTTTTCGGAAAACTACTTCTCGCAGCGCCATGAGCCAATTTGGAAGTCTTTGTCGACCCCGGTTCGCAGAATCGGGGCTGCAGCAGTCACAGTGCCGTGAATCTGTTGTGGTCAGCCAAACACACACACACACACGCGCGCGCGCGCGCGCGCGCACAGAGCTGTTGACCTATGAACGCTGTGCGTCGCTGTGCGTCGACGGAGAGAAAGCCGTCGTCTGCAGCGGAGTGCGCCGGGCTTGCTGGCCCAGGGTCACGGTCCTCTCCCCCTCCCCCTCCCCCGGCCGGAACGGACGGGGGCGTGCGCCTATATTGGCTCGCTACGTGTTCGGGTCGTAGGGTGTCCCCTCAGCGAGCCCCGGGGGCGTCCCCAGGGTGGCCCCTTAAGACCTGCGGGACCCCACTGCGGGGGGTGGGCCCCCCGGGTCCCCGCGCCGCCCCCGTGCAGCCCCGTGCAGCCCTGGGCCAGGGCCCCTGGGCGAGGCATATGGAGGCCTTGCTCGGGACTCCCTCGGGGCGAGGCGGGGCGAGGCGGGGCGAGGCGGGGCGAGGCGGGGCGAGGCGGGGCGAGGCGGGGCGAGGCGGGGCGAGGCGGGGCGAGGCGGGGTGAGGCGGCCAGGAAGACAGCCTCGGCGTCGAGCCCCTCATAAGACGCCAGCCACGGCCTCGTGGCTTCACTGATGCCTCGCTGCTGCCTCGCAGTCTCGGATCTCCCTCCCCGTATTGACGCGGGTGTTGTTGTTGCCGTGAATGTTGTCCGCGAGTGTTTGTCGAGCACACGCCCGCGGTACCGGCACAGCGGGCGCGCACGCGCACACACGCACACACACACACACACACACACGCAGAGCACACACCGGGATGCCGAACCGTTTCGCCGTGTGTGCACCGCAAAACAGCGCGCGAAACAGGGGAACCTGACTGTCTCAACACAAAAAATTGATTTCTCAGAAAAAAAAGCAATTTTGGCAAGAGAATTAATTTTGACACGAGAAGTATACACGTAGCAAAAGCGGACCATTTTTGTTCTCACTCTGACAACCTTACCAACCATTTTGGGCCATACAACGAAATTTAGCTTGTTATAACAAAGTATTTAGAGCATACAGTAGCTTACTAAGAAAATACTTCGCACTTTACTAACCATTTCTTCGTATTACAGAGTAAATTAGTATGTACTATGTATGCTCAAAATACTTCGTAAGATTTAAAGCGTGTTGTTCAGTCCATTCGGATTTGTATAGTAGTTCTAACAGGAGGAGAAAAAAATACAAATTTGTTCATTTTTTTTAAATATTTTTTTTTGTATTGGGGAGCCTTGACGAGCCGCAAGGACGACAGGCGAAGGGCGCGTGGCAGCGGAAGGGCGCCGGCAGGCAGCCACGCAGGCAGCCAGCCAGGCAGCCAGCCAGGCAGGCGGAGGGCGGAAGCGTGCGAAATGAAGGGAGTGACAGTCGCGGCGCACGGCCTTGAAAACTCGTATCGCAAAGCCCTGTTTACCATCGGACACACGCACACGCCCCCCCCCCCCCCACACACACACACTCCCGTGTTGTTTCACGGCGCTCGTCAAACCGCATTGGCGGGGTCGGCGGGCCGACGGCGGCTCCGAGCCCCGCGCTGCCCCGCGCTGCTGCGCAACTTTGTTGAGGGCCTTTCCCTTTCCCGCCCTCTCCCGGCCGCCGGCTAATTGAATAGACCGGGACCCGGGAGGCATCCGAGACCATATTAGTTCGGATTCAAGTATTTAGGAGGGCGGTGCCGCGGTGCCGCGCGGTGGTGGTGATGGTGTTGGAGAGGCCCCGGCCCGCCCTGCCTTGACCTTACGCGCGCTCTCAAGGGGACGTCCCTTTTTTCTTGTACGTGGTCGTCATAACAACTGGGATTACTCTCCCCCTCTCCCTCCCAAAATCACTGCCGAGTCGCACACACTCCCTTACCGGCCTTACCCACACACCGACAACCGGCGAGCGCAACCGGTCATTTGTGCAGCTTTACGGCTCTCTGTCCTGCCTGTCTGTCTGTCTGTCTGTCTGTCTGTCTGTCTGTCTGTCTGTCTGTCTCTGTCTCTGTCTTTCTCTCTCGCGCGCGCTCGTTCTCTGTCCCTGTAGCGCCTGTGAATGCGAGGGTGGGCCGGCCCGCCACACCGCCGTGTCTGGCGGGATTGCCTACGTCGCTCTCCGCAGGCGCTAGGGTCGAGGCCCGGCGGCGCCCTGTCGCCGTGCCGCTGTCCGCCGTTCTTGTACCGGCTGCTACACTGACTAGCCCCCCCCCCTCCGCCGCTAAGCCACCTTACCCTCCCTACGCCCCCCACGCCGCACGTCTCGATGTCTCGAAGTCGCAAAGTCTCGAACGCGTGGGTCGTCGGTCGTTCCACCTCGCGTACGGGGCTGGGCTGCACCCGACTGTACACTTACACTGTACCCGTCCGCGCCACCACCACCACCCACGTCGCTCTGTCTCCGTCGCACTCCTGAGGCGTCCCGTACGGGTGCGAGAGAGACAGAGCGACGAAGAGACTCTCTTAAGTATAATCGCGTCCTTTCCGTCACTTCCCCCCCTCCCTTCCACACAACTTCCCCACCGCAGGGCCGCGCAGTCATGTGGTGAAAAGCCACGCAAGAGTCGACCAGCCGCAAAAGCGCGCCAAAGTTACAGTGTGGAAGGGAAAGCCCGCCGCACTCTCGACCGAGCCTCAGCGACCTCTCGCCTGCAGCCAAGGGTAGAGAGAGAGAGAGAGAGAGACAGAGAGAGAGAGAGAGGGGAGGGGAATTCCGGGAAGGACCGCTGCTTCATGGCGTGTTTTCCTCCTTGCGTTGCAATTCTGATGAGAAGTGAACGGATTGATGGATTACCCCACCTTTACTTCTTTTTAGACTTGACTCTCCCGATGCGGTTTTGCACCTGTGCACCCCTCGACTCCACGCTCGGTTCGTATCAGCCAAGGCCTCCTTCGTCGAGGCGTCACCTGACGCTCGGACCGGGAGATCCATTTATAATGCCCCGCTTGATTCGGGGGCCATTTTACATTATTCTAAAAATTTCACTTTTTTTTGTTTGGGTTGAAGGACTTCTTCCAGTGCCCGCTTCCTTACTTTCCGGTGCACTGCCTTGAGTGTTGTACGTCCACGCCCCGTATCGGCGGCAAGTTGCAGACGACTCGGCGACGAGGATCGCCCCGATAGAGTGCCGTGTCTAGACAGGGTGGGAGGACAAAGTGGCAGCAAAAAAAAAGGATATCTTTTTTAATCTTTCTCTCCTCCGTCTTTCTTCTCTTGTCGGGCGGTGGCCAGTGTGCCTGCAGTGGCGGAGTAGGCCAGGCCGCCAGACAGCCACGTCGTGTTGCCGCCTAGGCGCGACAGCGACGCGGAAAGCCCTCTACCGGATCAATGGAACCCATCACGACAACCATTCTTCCTCCTTCAAAAAACAGAACAACTCCTTTTTTTTCGCAAATTGAACCAGACACCTGCAACGGAAGAGAAAAATCAACAATTTCTCGTCGGGCCAGGAAAAAAGTTACAAAGTAGCAAGAGAAAAAAAACCAGAAAAAAACGAGTATTCCAGCTTCTAGTTTGCTTTGGCTTTGGACAAACAAAAAAAGATATAAAAATAACTGGGGGTTGGATAAGCCTCATCCTTGGCACCACTCGCCTTTCTTTGTTTGCCGACGACGTATCAGGGAAACAAGCACCCGACCCTGGCAAGGGGAACTCGAGAAGGAAAATGGGGGGGGGGGGGGGGTCCAAAGCACCACAAAGGAGGGCAGGAGGAACACGAGAAGGGATGTGGAGTAGAGCGGATTATGGGAAGAGAGGGGGGGCAGCAGTGACGCTTTCCGCCGCCATCCTCACACTTCCTCCGGGGCCGGCACCGTGAACACACACACACACACACACACACGGCGCGGGCTGTTGGGCCTGTTGGCCCCCGCGGCTATGTGCGATGCAAATAGCAGCAGCGGCGACGCGCATGTATACTTGAAGAAGACGGGAGCACCTAATCATCATCGTGAAGTCAAGTCTGGCAGCCCCCCCCCCCCCCCCCCCCCCGCCCCCCGGGCCCCCCCGGTCCCTCCCGGTCCCGGCTCGGGCCGCAGGCCGCACTCCGACCCAGCCACTTAGCGTGGGCGGGTCCCAGGGTCCGGTCCAGCCGGTCCGGCATCAAGGCCTCCACCGAGGCCGAGGGGCCGAGTCCGCGCCGGCCTCTGGGCGTGGCGTCCGTCGCCGTCGCACTCGGGGGCAGCGCGGCGCCGTGCGGGAGCGAGAAGGACGCTTTGCTTCGCTTTGCGTGCAATCAGGTGGGCCACGTGCAGGCTCGGACTGGCCAGGGCAGACAGGCAGAAAAATCTGCCGGGGCCTTTGGATTTGTGACCAGTAACGTCACGAAGTTGGTCAAAAAGTGATTGAATCTCCGAAAGTGGCCGTTTTCGCTGAATTTGAGCGGCCACTGCTTCGATCTAGTTGCGGCCAACGGCCTCCCTCGACGTCCTAGTATTCTTAAGACCCTACTCTTTCATGCCCTGTATCGGGAAGACGTTGACCACAACGATTTTGCCTTTGACCGCAACGATTTTGGGACCAAAGTTGGTCAAAAAGTGGTCGAATCTCGGAAATTTGCTGATTTTGCTGACTTTGGGGGGCCACTGTGTCCAATCTAGTTGCCGTAAAAGGCCTCCCTCGACGTCCTAGTATTCTTAAGACCCTACTCTTTCATGCCCTGTATCGGGAAGACGTTGACCACAACGATTTTGCCTTTGACCGCAACGATTTTGGGACCAAAGTTGGTCAAAAAGTGGTCGAATCTCGGAAATTTGCTGATTTTGCTGACTTTGGGGGGCCACTGTGTCCAATCTAGTAGCCGTAAAAGGCCTCCCTCGACGTCCTAGTATTCTTAAGACCCTACTCTTTCATGCCCTGTATCGGGAAGACGTTGACCACAACGATTTTGCCTTTGACCGCAACGATTTTGGGACCAAAGTTGGTCAAAAAGTGGTCGAATCTCGGAAATTTGCTGATTTTGCTGACTTTGGGGGGCCACTGTGTCCAATCTAGTTGCCGTAAAAAGGCCCCCCTCGACGCCCTAGTATTCTTAAGACCCTACTCTTTCATGCCCTGTATCGGGAAGACGTTGACCACAACGATTTTGCCTTTGACCGCAACGATTTTGGGGCCAAAGTTGGTCAAAAAGTGGTCGAATCTCGGAAATTTGCCGATTTTGCTGACTTTGGGGGGGCCCCTGTGTCCAATCTAGTAGCCGTAAAAGGCCTCCCTCGACGTCCTAGTATTCTTAAGACCCTACTCTTTCATGCCCTGTATCGGGGAAAACGTTGACCACAACGATTTTGCCTAAACTATTGACCGCAACTTGTGTGGGAGCGGTAGACTCACAAAGTTGGTCATGAAGGGTAAAAACTATGATGATCGGGGGCCTTTTGCCGTCTTATCTGCCGGGGCCTTTTGGGGGCCAGTCCGAGCCTGGCCACGTGCAACACAGTTGCCACGTGTTCGGGCGCCGCAGTGGCGGGGGCTGGCGGGGGCTGGCGGGGGCGGCGGGGGCTGGGGCGCCACGGCGTTGCGTTCATCAGCAAGTCGAGGCATAAGCCGCGGCGTGCGTAACGGCCTTAGCGAGTGCCACCCGGCAGCGCGTCCCTCTCGCACTCGCGGGGCGCGCCGTACCGGTGCGAGAGAGACGGGGCGCTGCCCACGGACTGTGGAGGGTAGGGGTTCTGCTTGAGGTTGGCGTGGCTGGCTGCTTTGGGTCTGGAGGCGCCGCGTCCCGCGCCGTGCCGTGGCCGCCGTGCCCAGCCGTGCCGTCTGAGCCTGAGCGTCCCAACGGCACCAGCCGCGGCAGCTGGGCAGCCGGGCCGGGCGGAGTCAAGTCTGCTGTCTGGTCAGGGGAGTCGACAGTGGAGTCGCCATTCATCAGCTAAACTAGTTGCCGGCCCGCCTATGCCGTGACGCCGTCAGAGAGAGAGAGAGAGAGAGAGGGAGAGAGAGAGAGAGAGAGAGAGAGAGAGAGAGAGAGAGACGAGAGAGTTCCCACACACGGTGAGAGGGTGCTCCGTGCCGCCTCCAACTTGGTTCCCAAGTTGGACACGCGAGCCGCGCGGCCTTCTTGGCCAGCTCGGAATGTTTTGGCGGAGTTGACGCTGGCTCGCTGGCGCGCTGCCCAGCCGCTTTTAATCGCGGGCCTCTGATTGGCTGCTGCCAAACGCCGCCAAGTTCAACTCGCAGCCCTCCGGGAGCTGCCGGGCTGGAGCCCACAGCCTTCGCGTCGCTTCGCGTGTCTCCCCGAGCTGGGCTCGGCCCTCAAACAAAGTTGGACCAATTCGACTGCAAGCTCTCAAACTACTGGCCGGGTTGTTTTGACTCAAAACTACACCCGGTTGCTGTTTGGCCATTTTCATGTTTGAACACAGCCCGAGGGGCGCTCCCTCCTCGTCCAGCCTTTCCAGAAAGGCGTCGAAATTTGGATCTTCCAGACGTTGCCCAGGTAAACTGCTCCGTTTTGCCAACTCATTCCTTTTGAAGTGGCGGCGCGGCCGGGCGCGGCCGTCTTCCAGGAGCTGGGCTGACTCCGAGGAGTTGTTGTTTCGCCGCTTTGTCTCTGTCGCTCTCGAGGGGCGTCTCGGAGGACCACACGGGTGCGAGGGAGACGGCGACTGACTTCCTCGCGCACTCGGCGAAGCGACACACGTGAAAAGAAGCCTCCCCGCCCACGCCTTTGACTGCGAGGCTTAGGCCTCTCTCAATGAGAATCCCAGCTCAAGGCCTCGACCGGCCTCGGCTGCGCAGTGTACTGGCAGCTCGGTCAAAGCCCTGTAAGTGCCCGGCTAGACCTCATCTCCTCCTCCTCGTCGACGAGGACGAAGACGGACGCACAGTGGGCCAGAAGACCGGCGCAGGCGGCCAGAACTCTACATGCGGTTTGAGCGCCAGAGTCGCTAAATGGGACTCGAACCGAACGTGTGACCCCACCAATGGATTGCTCTCCGAACGAGGAATCCATTGGTGGGGTCACACGTTCGGTTCGAGTCCCATTTAGCGACTCTGGAGCTCAAAACGCGTCGAAGCTTCCGGCCAATCCACTGTGCGACGACGACGGCCTCGGCCACTCCGTCGCAGCCTCGGCGGTGAACAGTTTCAACTCGCAGCCAGCGGTCGATTAATTTTCTGGAGGAAGTAAACTGGAAAACGCGTGATAAAGATCCCCCCGCGGGCCTAGTGGCGCCTAGTGGCGCCTAGTGGCGCCTAGTGGCCTAGCGGCGCCTCGCGGTGACGGTATCGCCGTTTCGGCTCGGCTCGCAACTTGCGCCGTTAGCGGCCGCGATAATGGTCCTGGCTGCACGGAGTATTGAGCCGAGGGACTGCACTGGAAGTGGAAGCGCGCTGGAAGCACACTGGAAGCTGGGGGGAACTCGTTCCGCGTTCATTGTGGAGGCGTGTCTCCCTGCGGAGTCGCGGAGCCCCGCCACCGCGTAGCACGCGTAGCACGCGTAGCACGCGTAGCCGGACGACTGATTCCACCACACGCGTCGCTTTCGCCGCTCCGTCTCTCTCGCACTCCTGGGCGTCGCGCAGGAGTGCGAGAGAGACGGAGCGAGCGCGGAATCGGTGTGCCGGCACTCTGCGCCGTTGTTCCGCTGCCTGCCGAGCCGGGGGTTTTGTTTGTTCCCGTCTCCCTCCCTCCGCGCGGAACGCCGCAGCACGCGAGGCCCAGCCAACGCGGCCCAGAGTGCGGTAGGCGAAGGCAGGCGAAGGGAACGGGATGCCATTCGAGTGAAGCGCCATAGTGGGCCGCGCCGCGCCGCGCCAGAACTTAACAATTGGAGCGCGTGTGGCCGTGGCCGCCGCCGCGCGCAGCCAAGCGGGGCCCGGACTGCGCGGTCCCTGCAGGCTGATGCCGAGACTCGTCGTTCCCGTCGCTCTGTCTCTCTCGCGCTCGTGGGGCGTCCCGCATGGGTGCGAGAGTAGAGAGACAGAGCGACGAAGACGACCACTCTCGGAATCAGACTGCCGCTGCCCGACGGTGCGGTACCTCGCGGGAAAGAGGCTGTGTCTCATCGTGTGTGTGCGTGCGTGTGCGTGTGTGAGAGTGTGTGAGAGTGTGTGTGCGCGCGAGTCGACTGCCTCACTGAGGGTCTATTCAATCAGACCGCAGACCGCAGAGGGCCAAAAGCCGCGATGTCGAATGAATGCTATGCATAATGTTGCGTGCGGACTTATGCCGTCGCCCCGTCTCTCTCGCACTCGTGGGGCGTCCGAGTGCGAGAGAGACGGTATCGGTGTGCGGGCGACGGGTACGGGGGACCGCAGAGTTGCGCAAAGCCCCGCGGAGCCCCGCGGAGAGCACAGCGTGGCAGAGCGGGACCGAGCGCCACGGCAAATGGAGGCAACCACACACCTGGGGTACGCACGCCGCCGCACTGGTATAACGAATTAGTGTCCACCGAGTTGGATTCACAGATTCATGCGGTGCGCTATTTTGTCTCAGTTTGGTTCGAGCGACCTTCATGCCGCTCCGGCTCGACAAGCCCTTCCATCGGACACCGTCGGAAGGCGGCCACATCCGCCCTTCCGTCAGACCCATAGCCAGTAATAGTCGGGTTCCCCATCTCCCTCGCACCCGAGCGGAACGCGCGACGAGTGCGACAGAGACGGAGCGACGAAGGCGGAGCCGAGCGGAGCCGGCACTGCCGGGCGCTGGGACAAATCACTGAAACTTCCGCCGGTGGTGCTGGCCCGCACGCCTCGCTACTCCCCGCCCCGCCCCGCACAGTGGGCCAGAGGGCCGGTGGAGGCGGACAAAACTATAAACGCCTTTTGAGCTCCAGAGTCGCTAAATGGGCCTCGAACCGAACGTGCGACCCCACCAATGGATTGCTCTCCGAACGAGGACTCCATTGGTGGGGTCACACGTTCGGTTCGAGGCCTGTTTAGCGACTCTGGAGCTCAAACCGCGTCCTAGAGTTTTATGTCCGACTCCAGCGGTCTTCTGGCCCACTGTGCGCCGCGCCGCGCCTCGAGAGGGACAAGGACGGCTGCAATTACGGATTGTCCGGCCGTGCCCGGAGTGAGCGATGGCGCGATGGCGCGATGGCGAGGCGGAGACGAATCGGCCGCACTCAAAGCCCGGCCCGGGCGCAGCCGTCGGATTGGTCGGACTGGAAGCACCGCGGTCGCTTAACGAGATGGGGGCCGTTACGGTTCATACCCCGAGGAAGAGAGAGAGAGAGAGAGAGAGAGAGAGAGAGAGAGAGAGAGAGAGAGAGAGAGAGAGAGAGACAAGGACAGAAGACGTCAGGTGCAGCAGTGCGAGGAGGCAGGCAAGTCGGCGCGCGAAAACTAGCCCCCCTCGGCAGTGATTGCTGGGCTCAATTCAACTGCACCACAATGGGGCTGGATTGTTATAAACCGGTCCAATGTCAGCAGCGGGGCACGCCACGCCACGCCACGGCACGCCACGCCACGGCACGCCACGCCACGCCACGGCACGCCACGCTACGGAATCAGTTGGGATCATTTCGGTGATTAAGGCAAACTGGGCAACTCCACCATGAATCCGGTTATTCAAATCACGACGCGAAAGAAGCACGTAGCGGCGGGAATTATTGTATCAGCTATCGAATCCCTCGGGAGCGAGAGAGATAGGAGATAGAGGGAGGGAGAGAAAATGGTAGGGGGTCAATCCGAGCTATTAATTAAATTGACTGTATACAAAAACAAATGTTTCGACACGACTTTGCAGCGAGATACATAGCAGGACCCTTTCCTTCGGAAAGCATGGTAAATAAAGTTTGCATTTTCCATCCGAAGAGTTTGCCTTCTGCGAGCTTCGGATGGGGAACGGCAATCAGAAAGCAGTGTTTCACTCCGAGTAAAGTGGCAGTGCGCCGTTTGCGAGTAAAAGGTCGAAGGTTCGGAACAAATCAAAGTTGCGGTATGGTTGTTGAACGGTGCAAACAAAACTGGAGCCGCTCTTGGCGTCCTCGCGCGCTGCACCACACAGCGTGGTCGGGAAGGCGCGCTAGTGAGGATTGACTCCCATCCCCGCCGAAAGGACGATTTCAACTCTCACCAAGGGCCTCCGACGGGCCGGGGCTGGGCCGGGGCTGGGCTGCAGGACGACTCGGCATAGCAGAACGGCCGTCTCTCTCCCACTCACGGGGCGTGCCGCGTCCCACAGAGAGAGAGACAGAGTGTTGAGGGTGGCGAGGGCGTAAATCACTATTTGTCGCGCGACCCTGAGTCGGGCTGGCCGGCCCGGAGGTCCCGCCTCCCCCCTCCCCGCGCCCATTGTCTCATGCATGGGGAATGCAGGCCGCCCGGCCCAGCCAGGCCCAAGGAACCCGCGGAACTCCGGGACTCCCGGTCGGCACATCAGGTTTATTCCCCTTTACGGCTTCGCAGGCTTTCCCTCCGCGGGGACGCCACTGGAGGTTGTGGCAGGGCAGGGCGGAGGGGGGCGGCAGGCCACGCGGGGGAAATCGCTTCACAGTATCGGGGCGTCAAATCCGTCGGGCGGCAAGAAATCGCCCGAAAGGACAGCGAGCGCGGTGCAGGGCGCAAAAAAGGTTGACGGTTTTTCGCCCGTTGGCTCTGTCAACAAACAAACAGTGGACGGAGAGGCAAGGCGTGGCGCCGGCGTCCTATGACGCCTACGGTGTAGGCAAGCCCGCCGCACAGCCCAGTCCCGAAGCCCCGACTTTGACTACCCTGCCGGGCGCTCAGTGCTGCCACCATTCCCACGATGCTCCACTACCAACCTCAGCCAGCCTTGCCTTCCGCGCAGAGACCGGACTTCTTCAAGTGTAGGTTCTTAAAACACGTGTCGGTGCCTCCACCCACCCACCCCCCACCACTCGGTTCAACTTCCCCCCGTCCGCAGGGCGCCACCATCTTTTGAAACCCCCGCGACCTGTACCCCTCCCCGCACTACACTGTACGGTCCGCGACCCGCAGGAGCCGCCCTCGACACGGCGGAAGCCGAGAGCAGAGAGAGAGAGAGAGAGAGAGAGAGAGAGAGAGAGAGAGAGAGAGAGAGAGAGAGAGAGAGAGAGAGGCCGCCCTCTGCAACACACGTCGTGATTTATTCCCCTCAGATAAGGAGCCACTGTCTGGGCGGACCTCTCCGCATCACCTCACTGGGGTCAGCGGGCGCAAAGAAGAAAAAAAGGAGAGAAAAGATGGGAGAGCGAGGCGGGCAGCCCTTTAAACCCAGCGGCATTTCAGGCCAGTCCACCGTAAGGCGGAGCCTTTTGTCAGTTTGAATTGAAGCCGCATGGCGGAGCAGCGAAATACGGTGGGTGGACTTTGTTTTTTTCCTGGCTTTTTTTTTTTGCGAGCGTCTCAATCCCTGCACTGGGTCCGCCCCACAGAAGGGCCCCACCGTCCGACCGCCCCTGCCCTGCCCATCTGCCGCGCCCACTTTTTCCTGCATTAGCTGCTCCACCTTTCACCTCTCTCTCTCTCTCTCTCTCTCTCTCTCTCTCTCTCTCTCTCTCTCTCTCTCTCTCTCTCTCTCTCTCTCTTTCCTCTGAGATACACCTCTACCGCCCACGTACCCGTTCAACGGTGTGGTCCGTGGGGCGTCGGTGCCAAGCCATTCTAATTCTCAGCAGCCATAAAAACATCATGTGCACCTTACCTAAGTTTTTTTTTTCGCGGTGTTCATTCGCTGCGTACCTGGTACGTGTGCCTGGCGGTACCATGGCTCCCGCGGCTCCCTCGACGGGGCGGCGATGCCGTGCGATGCGATGCAGCGAGGAGAACTCGCCCCTCGAGAGGCGATGAGCATCGCGGAGTAGCGGAACAGTGTGCCGACGAGGCACGGGCCGCGCAGTCGCGGCGCAGCTGGAGGCATGCTGGAAGGTGGGGGCTGCAAGTACCCCGGCCATGTTTCTTATTACGAGTGGGGCGCGGAATGTGACTGCCGGCAATGGAGCGCGTCGCAGCGGCCGCACCAGGGGACCACCGCCACGACCACCACGACCACCACGACCACCACGACCACCACGACCACCACGACCACCACGACCACCACGACCACCACGACCACGACCACCACGACCACCACCACCACCACCACCACCACCACCACCACCACCACCACCACCACCACCACCACCACCACCAGGACCGTCATCTCCACGCACCATCATGACCACTAACCACCACTAACCAACTACAACAGCACACAACAGCAGCCCCCCTAAAAAAAAATTACCGTCACAAGCAAAGGCGTCGTTGGGTCGACTACTGCCCCTCCTCTTTTTTGTGGTGTGCACCCTTTGCATGGCGCCGGCGTGTGCGTACCGGCACGGCGCGGCACGGCACGGCGCGGCACGGCCCTGGGGAGCTCATTGGGGGCCGCCGTTGTCCTCTGATGGCCGCATCTTTGGCGTACGCGCCGCCATCGCCGCCCACCGCCCCCCACATCGCCGTATCTGGACGGGGCTGGACCGGGCTGGACCGGGCTGGACCGGGCTGGACCGGGCTGGCTGGGCCTCTGGCACGGCGAGGCACGGCGCCCCTCCCTCGCGTATTTCAGGCGCATCCACTTTTACGATCATCAGTGGCTGCGGACGGTCCACTCGGCCCTGCCCTGCCGAGCCCTGCCAAGCCCTGCCAAGCCCTACGCGACCCTACGCCGACCCACGCGGCCCCACGGGGCCCCACGGGGGGCCACGACCCTTAAGGGTTCGGCCAAGGGTCGCAATATGTTTCTGAAGCGATGGCACCGAGCGAGGGCCCGGCCAAAACAACTCTCGCCCGGCCCACCCCCAAACGCGCGTCCGCCGCGGCCTGGAAATTGATTATGTTAGGCGAGGGGGTAGGGGGGGGGGCTTGGCCGTGGTCAGGGAGCGATGCTCAGACAAGGGCGGGGCCGGCGGAGCGCGCAGCGACGGGTTAGGCTCAGAGAGCTGTCCGATTCCTTTTCAGGACCAGTGGGCATGAATAATCAGGAGGATCACACGTACACTGCGAAACTAATTTTCGAGCGAACTTTGCGGAGAGCCGCGCAGTGAAAACTATTCGACAAAGATGCTGGGAAACTCAGTCGGTGGGAACCAGCAGTGCGCCCCGACGGTAGAAAATAGTTTCACGATGATGACCAGCTATTCTTCCCTTCTCCAAATTTTTAAATTGCGTTTCTGCCCCGTCGCGCCACGCCTAGTGCGTGCAACATTGTGCGAGAGAGAAAGGCTTCCCGCGCAATTGGCTCGTCCAAGCCCAGCCCAGGCCGCACAGTGGGCCAGAAGACCGGTGGAGGCGGACAAAAATCTAGACGCGTTTTGAGCTCCAAAGTCGCTAAATGAGACTGGAACCGAACGTGTGACCCCACCAATGGATTGCTCTCTGGACGAGGAATCCATTGGTGGGGTCGCACGTTCGGTTCCAGTCTCATTTAGCGACTTTGGAGCTCAAAACGAGTCCGGGATTTTGAATGCCTCCACCGGTCTTCTGGCCCACTGCGAGCCGCGGCCCGCGAGAGGCGGCGGGACGCCCAAACTCCCCGACCCGCCAATTCAGCCCGTAATCCTTGCTATATCCTTTCGGCCCTCCTCGAGGCCCTTACGCTACAGTAAGCCGCGTGGCAAGCGATCCTTCCATTTTTCCTGCCGATTCTCCCTTTCGCCTCTCTTTTCCCCCTTTTTTTTTCGCGGCGCGTTCCTTTGTGGCGTGAAAGGCGTGTTTCCGAGGAGTCGCTCTGTCTCTCTCGCACCCCCGGGAACGCCCCGCGAGTGCGAGAGAGAGAGCCGTAATTACGGAGATCGCGCCCTCCAGCGCCAAGAGCGGCATTGTACGCCGCTCACTCGTTCTCCCTCATAGGGCGCATAAAATTTTACGGGTCTGTTTATAACGTGACTACATCGTAAACAGTCACACGGGTACCGCCTCCACTCCGCGGCTCCGCGGTGGCTCCGCGAACGATGACTCTCGGCGCGATACTCGTGGCTCCGCTTCCCTCGGCAGTCGGGGCTGAATGGCAAACCCTGCTTCGCGGCGACATCCCAGCGCACCGCCCCACAGTGGGCCAGAAGACCGATGCAGGCGGTCAAAATCCCGGACGCGTTTTGAGCTCCAGAGTCGCTAAATGGGACTCGAACCGGGCGTGTGACCCCACCAATGGATTCCTCGTTCGGAGAGCAATCCATTGGTGGGGTCACACGTTGGATCGAGTCCTGTTTAGAGACTTTGGAGCCCAAAATGCGTCTAGAATTTTCACCGCCTCCGCCGGTCTTCTGGCCCACTGTGGGACGCCTCCGATCCCCCTGCAGCGCCCTGCTCCGACAGCCAGAGCGACGAGTCAGGCTGCAGGGAGTCAAGACGAAGAAGGGCTGAGGGCTGGCCACTCCACTGCGAGCACTGCGAGGTGGGTACTTAGGCCGTCGGTTCGCTCCCACAAATCTCCAGCGGAAGTAGATGCCGTTGTTCTCGGCGCTTTCCGCGGGAACTTCAATAAGTCCATCTCCGTCACGCCGCGCGCTCTCTGGCTTGGCTGCTTCGCGTCGCCGTGGCGGCGGCAAGTGGAATCACTCTCCAGGAGGGGAAACGACGAGGCCGCCCGAGACAGAAAGAGACAGACAAGAGCAGCAATATCCGGCGCGGCGGATGGAACGAGACGGAACGAGATGGAACGAGATGGAACGCCCCGTTTCCCAGGGCGGACGCGGCGGACGCGTGCGCGAGGTTCCTCTAGTTCCCGCGGGGGAAGCGGAATTTGCAACGGTTACACTGTGAGTCAGTCGGCCAGTGGGCCAGCCAGTCGGCCAGCGGATTAGGCGGACGCGGCTGGAGGCACGTTTCGGTCTCTGCCACGCGGCCCGCTCTTCATCCCAAACCAGTCCGACGCGCGGCACGCGGGGCGAGCCACTGGATTGTTCGACGGCCTGGCCGTTATTGCCGCCATCCCGTCCCAGTCACTTCCCTTCCAGGAAAACCGCTTTTAACCTTGTACCTTGCCCGGCCGCCTGAACCGCACAGTGCCGGATGACCAGTGGAGGCGGTCAAATTTTTTTTGACGGAGTTTGACAGAGTTGCTAAATGGGACTCGAACCGAACGTGTGACCACACCAATGGATTGCTCTCCAAACGAGGAATCCATTGGTGGGATCACACGTTCGGTTCGAGTTCCGCTTAGCGACTCTGCTGCTCAAAACGCGTCCAGAGCTTCGGCCGCCTCCACCGGTCTTCTGGCCCACTGTGAACCGGTCCGCTAACTCGCCGAAGCCTCAACCTGGGACGAGAGCGAGAAGCCTGACCGCACTTAAGTCAGTGTCTGCCTGTAACGAGGGCTGCCCCGACGCTGCAAACTCCACAGCCTGCGCATCGGCTGCCTCACTGTAGGAGCAAAGACGCTGCCCCCCTCCCCCTCACCGCATTCAATAATCAGTTGTCTGCGTGGAGCCGCTGGGGCTGTGCCAAACTCTGCGAACGCTACGCGCTCGTCTCCTGCAACTACTCTGCGTGCAAGGCCCGTCGCCCCGGGCAATGCCCTAAAACCCTTTTCGGGTTACATGTGGGGATGTAAAATCTGTCTCTCTCGTGTACTGTCAACCGGCGGAAGATTTAGCGTGGCGAGGAGGCCGTTCAAAAGTGGGGGGTGGCAGGGCCGCGCTCGAGCGGAGCGGCAGAAACAAAAAAAGCTTTTACCCGGTACTGCGCACCTCACGGCACCTCGCCTCGCCACACCACCTGGGCGGCGTATAAGTCTCCTTCAACCTGCTCGCGCTGGCCCCGAACCATGCCGCTGTCTCTCCCGCACTCTTGGGGCGACCCGCGAGGGTGCGAGAGAGACAGAGCGACGACGCTCCAGGTTCACCTTATTTCGGGCCGGAAGTCACACGGGCTGTCGACAGCACAACGCGCTGGGCCCCCATTATTAAAAAACTGCTTCCCGCAGCTTGAGCGCGACGCAGCAGAGGCCCCGCGACAGGGCCGGCAATATTGAAAAGAAAGCACCTTTAGAAATTAAAATGGCGTCAGTTTTTGCGCCAGACGTGGGATTCTAATGCAGCGGAACGCAAAGAAAGGGAGCGCGGAGTCGTTGGGCCGCGCTGCGAGTGCGAGGCACAGCGTTGCCTGCGGCTGACCACACTGCAGGACCTGCCTCACTGGTTAAAAAAAGGGTGGCTTGATGGCGTTGCGCGAGGAATCCCACACATGTGCCTGGCTGTATGCAAGGCAGTGCGTATCGTGGAATGTCGTGTCTTTCTCTCTGTTTTCCAGCCCCCCCTCCCCCCTTCTCTGATACCAGGCATAGTTCGCGCACGTCGTTGCCAAGCCCTGCCCTTCCCCCACACCCCACCACGAGCCCCACCACGACCGCACCTTTGCCCCCAACCCCATAAATTCCCCTTTTGCCATGCGCTTGCAGAATCACAGATGGTCCTTTTTCGGGTGGCGGCGTTATGCTGTGACTAGCGGACAGTGCTGCCAACGGGCGGGATAAGAAAAACTCTGGAAGTAAGTAATCAAAAGTACTCTTTATTAATTTAAATACAAAAATATGCCAATCGGTTAAAACTGCGGTAGAGCTTGAAACGTGTAAGACTCAGGAAAATACTTTATAAATTATTTAATTATGTCATGTTGAACCTTGACCATATCATGGCAACAAATATACGCGTAATAAATTGTAAACGGTAGATGACACAAAAGTCACTACGTTCCGAAGAAAATGGCTCGCAGGAATCCGGGCTCAGGTGGATCGGGCGCGCCATGTTCTTCGGTTACAAATACTCAAAAATAAAAGATACAAATCGAAAATATGTACACATCGGGAATAACGCACTCGTTCGGAAAAGTACTACCTTCTCTTTATGAACATGTGTTAACAAACTGTACAATGAACACAGCATTACATCTAAGTACAAAACCTTAGCGTCGATAAATAACGTTCCATGACCAAAGTGGCGAACATGAGCAGCCAATCATGCGAGTCCTCACATTCTTCCACGACGACCCGCAGGAACAGTTCACAAGAGTGGTTCTGACATTGTGAGCATGGGCACTCCTTCTAACGACCCCACGTTTTTTTTCACTGAAGACCTTTAATTCAAAAATAAATTGTCCATGATAACGAATTTTTAGAACGATTTTCCATTAGTTTGTCTTCAAACTTCTCAAATTGTTTTAAAAAAATGAAACGGAAAACTAAAAAAAAAAAAAATGAGTGGAGTTGATCCGACTGCTGAATATGTGGAGAGCAGCTCAGCAAGCGCGCAGGCAACTGCACACGTCGACCAAGGCCAACGAATTCAAATTAATACTTTTAGAGGAACCGCCGGCGGCCTTGGGATGAAATTGCTCGGCCGCCGAGCACAGCCACGCGGAAGTAGAGACCGCCTGCACCCAATCACAATTTGCATCCTTTTCACACACCAGCTGTTTCAACGGAACCAACGGTAAAAGTAGTGAGCAAAAGCCAAAATTTTATATTTAGGGTGAATAGATCCAATTGAAAACAGATCCCATCAGTTGTAAAATTAAGCAAGGCGTATGGTTTTTCTGCCCCTTGAACCAGCCATCACGTTTCATTAGTGAAAAATGATGCAAAGCCAGCGATGCTTCAAACAGCCTCTGGCGCCGCAGCCCGGCTTTGGAATGCTGTGCACAGTGTGGGCGCAGTGTGTCCCGGTAAGCCGGTCCTGGAGCCGACGAGCGACGGGCCGGACGACCCGACCCGTCTCTGCGGTCAGGGGGCTGATATACAAGGCGGTTTCGTGGTGTGCTGAGCACTGCTGAGCTCTGCTAGCTCGCCCAAGGTCAACAGCGGGCTCCACGCTTCCTACTGAGTGGTGCAAATCACAGGGGACCGCTGCTCTCCCATTTCGTCAACACCGTCGAAATAAATTATTCAGGCAGGTAGTGCCCGGAGGTTCCGCCGGGGTTCGTTGCAGCCTGCCCACGCTCGCACAACGAGGTAACCCACCACGTACTTTTCCTCACCCACTAAAACACTGCCGCCGACCACTCGGCGCAGTGTTGCTCACGTCCATACAGAAAGAAACATACCTTTTAACGTAGTAATTAGAAAAAATAGTTTTGGTGTTTTTAAAAAGCTTCAGGCCAGCCTGGTAACACTACTAGGTGAGTCACAGACCCACGGGGGTTTGTTATCGTCCCTAGGCGCACTGATACGTAATCAGCCCGCGCGTGAGTCCGACACAGCTAGTCTGTCCATGAAACCTGTTTGGAAGACAGCCTCGAGGGGATTTCTCCTCCAGCCGCGCGTCCGCGGACGATGGCGCCACAGAGACCAAAAGGGCCCCGGCGACGCGAAATCTCGCAGCCGGAACGCAGGGCCTGAAGCGGGGCCACACACCGCCACCACTGTACCGGCACGCCCGCCACCCGGCCTGATAAGAGCAGAGGTCCCGTTGTCGTCACGCCAGCACTCGAAAAACCGAAATAGCTGTGTCACTGAGTGCTGGCACACTGTGTTGGCCACACGGTGGGTCGGGAGTTTGTCGCGTTGCAGCTGCCAGGGTCGGCCGACACGGGGGGACAAGCCCGCCCCCACTCTGCTCCCCCCTCCACTGGCGACAGTCCCCCTCCACTGAGGCAGCTCCCCCCACCGCAGCACAGTGGGCCAGGAGACCCGCGCAGGCGGCTTAAACTCTGGGCGCGTTTTGACTCAAAACTGAGCGTGTGACCCCATCAATGGATTCCTCGTTCGGAGAGCAGTCTATTGGTGGGGCCACACGTTCGATTCGAGACCCCGTTAGTGACTCTGGAGCTCAAAACGCGTCCGGGATTCTGACAGCCTCCAGTGGAGGCAGCTCCGCCACCACAATGCTCTCCGACTTGTCTGCTCCACGGCCTGGGGCGGCGCGGCGTGCTTACAGTGGCTGGCAGGCGGTGTGGCCCCGGAGCCGGTGCTACACGTTCGTCACCTGGGTCATGGTGACCCCCACGGTGTGGCCGTTGCCGTCCTCGTGCCCGTTGGTCTGCGGCACCATGGTCCAGGCGTTGAGCAGGCGCGGCCGGAACAGCGTGTTGAACGTGTTGCGGAACTGCCGGCTCATGCAGCAGTACACCATGAAGTTGATGGCGGAGTTGATGAGCGCCAGGATGTCCATCACCTGCGGAGAGAAGGCACGTTTTGTTTTAAAACCAGAAAGAACTGCCCAGCTTCACCGACAAGGTGAGCCTCATCCGCCACATCTGAGAGAAACACAGGAGAACGCTGTAGAAAACTGGCGTTGGCTCCATCATTTCCAAGCTAATCTGGAGCTCTCTTTCGGTAGCCTCTCTAAATCCCGAGGGCTTTGCCGCGCTCGGCCGCCAGCTGATGCCTAGAACGGCGAGCAAGTCAGCCCAACCTGTCAGGGCGTTCCAAGCGCGTACAGCCAGATAAGATTGGCCGGGCGGGTGCGCGACACTGTCAACAAGCGAACACAATCACACAGGGCAGCCTCGCGCCGAACCCCGCACAGAGGGCCAGAGGACCGGTGGAGGCGGCCAAGTCGCGTTTTGAGCTCCAGAGCCGCTTGATGGGACTCGAACCGAACGTGTGACCCCACCAATGGATTGCTCTCGGAACGAGGGATCCATTGGCGGGGTCACACGTTCGGTTCGAGTCCTATTTAGCGACTCCAGACCTCAAAACGCGTGTACAGTTTTGGCCGCCTGCACCGGTCTGGCGGGTGGAGGCGACTCAAAACTTCCGAAAGGGCAATTATCCGCGGATCCATGCCAGAGGGCTGACGCTTTGGCTGCCGCCTTTGAGGCGCTGCAGGGATGCACGAGCGTCCTTTTTCAGCTTCTTTCAGCAAGGCGCGCTGAAAAAGGACGTTCGTCCCAACAATGCCGCTTTGTATCGAAGTCGCGAACCTGCCCCTTTTTTCGTCGATGGCTTCATCGGCGGCGTCCCTGCCGTGGTCGCCTGTTCCCCTGAATGGAGGCGCATCATCCAGTCAACAACCCGCGGGACCGGATTAAAGCGGCAAATTAGCCTTGGCCACTGTTGAAAATTAATAAGTGCGTTCCAAAGCTCCATCTGGAATTTCTAAAGGGTCCACTTTTTCAAAAAAAGATTCTTTTTGCATAAAACAGAAACATGAGAGGTTTTGGAGGGACTTTCCAAAGTTAACAAACTGACCTAACCTAACCAGTGCACTGCACTAGTGCCCACTACAGGCAAGTTACTCCAAGAACCGAGTTAGAAAGAATAGGGCGGGCGGGCGAGACTAATTGCTTCTTCCAGACGAGCGGAGCCTGGTAGGGCAAAAGGGCGACAGGGTGCACGGCGTGCACGGAGAAGATCTGGGCGCCTGGAACGCGCGGGTGGTTAGCGCAGGGCCCCCATTTTGCGGGGAATGCGCGGCAGACTAGTTAGTGCCAAGGACCTCGAGCGAGGACCCCGCCCCACCTCCCGGCCCTCGGCCTGGCCCTCGGCCTGGCCCGCCTGACCCGGGTCGGCCTTACTGACGGCAACACATGCACGCGCCCGTTGCCTTTGCAGCGGTCGCTCAGGGACACGCATCGACCAAGCCTCGCCCCGGGTCAAGTGTCGCTCCACTGCCCATTCGGAGCGCGTTAGAAGCCCGCGGCTCCAATGGGTATATTGCTGCCAGCGGAATATTCGACTCGGAACGCACCCCCCCCCTCTCCTCCCCGGGGCGACGTACTTGTGTTGCGTGCCGCGCAGCCCTGCTGCCTTTCATCCTTTCATCAAGCGCTGCTCAGTTTGGCGAAGACTTTAGAGGAGGTTCAGGATGATGCAGAGGCAGTTGGACTTGTGCTGTTTCCAGCGCGCGTTTGAGCTGACGATTTACTTTGGCTTCGAGATTAAGATAGTCTAAGATAATGAAGAAACAGGGTGGTTCGTTTTCAGGAACAGACTCGCTATGAAGCTCCTCCCCTTCGAACGGAGACAACGGCAAATACCCGTTGAGTGAACGCCTTTCGGCGAGCAGCCGGCAGGGTACCCGCTGCAAGGGGGCCGCCCAGATCTGCATGCTGGTCATGTCCTCCACATTTTCGTGCTTTCCCCGCGCGGGGCTGGGCGGGGCTGGGCGGGGCTGGGCGGGGCTGGGCGGGGCCTTTCCGCGACTCTCCGCGACGCGCCGCGACGCTCCGCCGGAGCGGGACTCTGCCCGCGAGATTCTGCCCACGGTCCGCTGAGCCAACTGAACGAACTGTGCACACTTTTTCACAGGTCACGGACCGCGCTGAACAACGCGGAGACCAAGTTTGCGTACGAGTCGCGCCAGTAGGCAAGGCCTCGCCCGGCAGGGACGAATGGAGGTGGCGGTGGACTTGGGAAGACTTGAATTCCAGGAAGGAAAACTTGTCGAGGATTTCGGGCTTTGTCCGAGGAACTGCCTTCTTTGCGAGCGCAGTCCTCCAAGACGCGTTGGCGAGGCGCTCTCTGCCATTCTCGGCAGGGCGAAGGGCAAGGTTAAGCTTCCCGGCCGGAGCGCCGGGCTTGGCGGAAGGCTTGGCGGAAGGCTTGGTGGCAGGCCGAGCCATGGGCCCAGCAGACCAGAGGAGGCGCCTGCGGCTTGCGGCGCGGAGTTTGAACTGGGATCGAACAACCGCGAGGCAAGGGCTCATGAAATGGATTTCGGTATTCGGTACAGCCCGGCCGGCCGGAGTTTACCGCACTGCGATTTCCGACAGAACTTTGGCGGCCGAGGCATTGGGCATCTCAGTCCGCCAAGACCACCACATCATCAATGAGTCCAGGTTTCCATTTCTTGGGACGACGGGGCGAGGTTCATTATTTAGCGGGCCTGGCGAGCAAACTGTGGTGACGGCCACTCTTGTTTATCCCTTGTTGTTTTCTACTCTGTCGAGTACCGATTATACTTTTGCGGGCAGCAAAAGCAGACAAGAGGTGCTTCTCATGCACCACGGGCTACTTACCGCCCCGTGCCCAAGGCGAAGCACCGCCTGTCCTCGTGCCCGTTGCTCGCCCACCCCGGCCGGGACACTTCAGCATTTGCATACAACTGTTCGCGAGGGGTCGCTAGACGAGCGGGAAATAAGCCTAAGGACACCCGGGCCGGAAAAAGAGGCAACAAACTGCCAGGCAGAAAAAGCGGCAAAACTCGGCAACGCCCCGTCTAATATCTCTCGTGTCCAAGGGTCCGCAGCAGCGGCGGAGTCCCCGAGCTGCCGCCACGGGGCCCCGGCAATATATGTCAAACTTAAACTTTTACACGAGACAGTGAGGACAGAGGCTCTACTCACATCGCCCAGCTTGACGTAGCACTCCTGGAAGAACTGGTTGCCCAGCAGCACGCTGAGCAGCCCGAGGAGGCCCTGGGGCGCCTCGGTGATCAAGAACAGCAGCAACACGGCCAGCAGCATCTTGGTCGTCCGGTCGGTCTGCTTCTCCTTCTCGACGAGCCGCTGACTCTTATTGGCGCGGCGGCTGCTCTTTCGCTTGCCGCCGCCGCCGCCCCCCGACGCGCCGCCGTTGAGCGCCTGGTGCACCGAGCTGCCCATGGAGAGCTGCTGCCGCCGCCGCTTGGTCTCCAGCAGCGCGAAGATGAGCCGCAGGCTGAGGATGGTGAGCGCGGCGCACGGCACCAGCTTGATCACCACACTGTACACCTGCAACACGCGGAGCCGCACTGTTACCAACTGTTACTAACTCACTATCCGTTCCCCCTGTCCATTTTCAATTTTTCAGTCAGTCCAAAAAGAAAAGTCCGCGTGGAGAGTTAGAGTGTATGCCACATATTGCTGCCATTCCCGGGGATGAAAAATAAAACGCACAACAAGAAAAGCGGACTGGGAATTGGCATGATAGTGGCAGGCTTCCGCAGTCGATGCAAGGCGGGGGGCATAACACACGTGATGTTGTCATGTTTACCTCCGCCGAAAAAGGGAAGGGCGAGGCAAACAAGGAGAGATGAATCCGTGGGGCCGTAGTGGCCTCCGCTTGGAAGCAAGCCTGAAGGCGCTGCCGACGGAATTCGCTCAGCGGAGAGGAAAAAATTAGCCCCGAAAGGGCCGCAAATGTTTGGACCCGTGTCTGAAACGCGTCTTGTTTCAAAAAAGCTCTTGGAGAGCGAAAAAAAAGAGTGTCCGGGGAGTGTGTCGGATTGTGAATATGTATACGCGAGATGTGCGCGGGCGGGGCGGTGCGGGGGCGTGGGGCGGCGGAGTGCCCCCGGCGGTCGAGTCTTATCGGAGGACTGCATTTTGCCGCGTTCGATACTCCCCTGCAACAAGCAGCTATCTACGCTCACTGTCTCGATAACCGAGTATCTACGGGCGCTCTCCCGACAACCGGCTATCTACATGGGCTGTCTGGATAACCGACTTCCAACATCGAGCGAGGTTAGGGTGTCGTACAACGAATATTTTCTCCAGACACTTAAAGCGACCCGTTTAAACCATACTTATCTTGCTTTGACAAACTTTTGACAAGTTCTGGTAAAGGAATTGCGAGGGCAACTTAATTGGTTGTAATAAAGCTTCAATCTCGCGAGGTGGAGAAAGCAGATAGACGGTTATCCAGACACTCGTGTAGATACGCGGTGTGCGCGAGGCGCGCGTGATGTCGGTTATCGAGACAGTGGGCGTGATAGTGCTTTTTGCAGGGGGTATCCGCGTTGGAGCTTTGAAATTGACTAGACCGCCGTTCCACGTATTGTACACAGGGCGGAGCAAAAGGGTCGAAATGAGGGGGTAGGGGTTGGGGGTCGGATCAAGAGGTATCTAGGCTGCGGTGGAGAGAGAGAGAGAGAGAGAGAGAGAGAGAGAGAGAGAGAGAGAGAGAGAGAGAGAGAGAGAGAGAGAGAGACCGAAGAAGATAGATGAGGACTCTCCCCTTATGGATGTTGTTTGCAGTGTGCACGGCGGTGCAGCCGGTCGGTAGGCCGACTGTTTTGCTGAGCCCAGCCGCGCTAAGCCAACACGCCGCAACCCTGACCCACACTCCGTGGCACTCCGTGGCACTCTGTGGCCAATGGCAGCAGAGGCTGCCGTGGGCTGCCGGCCCCAGCGGCCAGACCAATCAACAAAACTGGCATCGCCCCGGGCGGGGCGGGGCGGGGCGGAGGGACCTGACGTCGGCGTGTGGCGCGGGGAGCGCGTGCTGGTTTCCTTGGCGTCCCCGTCTCGCTTCCACCCCCCGTGGGCCCCTCCAGGAGTCGCTTCCTACCTCCCCCCCCCTGGAGTGCGACAGAGAGGCTCCTCTTCGAGTGTGCACGCCGCATGCAGCGGGACGCCCTTGCTGTACAAAAGGGGCGGCAAGGACAGGTGTCTTGCAAACACGCACCGCTTCCAGCGGTCGGAACTTCCCTCGCCACAAAAAGCGACTATTCCTCGTATTCTGATTGGACGAAACGGGCTGCTGAAGAGCACTTGCAGTGGACCCTGTTTTTGGACCCCTCTCTCTCCGACCTCTTCCTGGTTCGGCCGTCGCCGCACGTCACTCCGGATTACCGCCTTTTGGACGTCATCAGGGCCTAAATTTGTCCCGAGGTGCGCGCTGGGCTCGGCACAGGGCGGCGGCGCGTCCTCGAGCGGAAGGGCCAAGTGATGGAGAAAAGAGGATCAAATCCGTCTTCTTTTTAAAGAAAGTATGAGGAAGGGAGAGGCCCGCCGGGACTGCGACGCTTTTCTTCATCTCTGCAACTCGGTGCTCCAAATAAATTAGTTTGTTAGCGGCAAACGAGGTGAATGGATAAGGCGCCAGATCGCGACGCGAGCGTCTCGCGTCGATGAATGTCTCACCCAAGGAAAACAGACGAAGTTAAAAACAAAAACAGGAAATAAAATAAAAGAGAAAGCAGCTGCGGTCCGCTCGGCCGGAGAGAAACCAAAGAGCGACGCATCGCTAAGCGAAGAAAGGCGGCGCGGCCGAGGGGTGAATCACTCAGCGTTCTGGTGTACACATGAGTACATGAGTACGGGTGAGTACACCTTGGTTTACTCATAAATTTCACAATTTAAAACGTTTTAAGGCTTTATTTAGCGTTTTTAACGGCACTCAACGTTAAGTCGGTTGAAAAACTAGAGAATTTCGCCCTTTTTAAACTTGTGAGTACACTGAGTACGGGCAATTTTGTACACATGAGTACACTAGTGATTCACCCCTCGGGCGCGGCCCCAAGCACGGCTCCAGCCATGGCTCCAAGGGCGCGGCGGCGCGGCGGCACGGCACGGCCAGGCCGGCCGAGGCACACGGCAGCGCACGCCACGCGGCAGAATCACTTTTCGATTTCCACCAGAGTGAAAAGGCGCCGAAAAAAAGGAAAAAAAAAAAAAAAAACAAGGAAAACGGGAAAGCGAACTGGGACGACTCTCATTATCGCTTCAATTGTGTGATTTGTTCGGCCAGTGGGTGAGAGGGGCACGCGAGGGGGGAGCTTCCGTGAGGCCTGGATAGAGAAACGGGAACAGGAAGGGGAGGGGAGGGGGAGGGGTCAGCAGGGTAATGCTCGCACTTTGCTTCCAATGAGACTCATTAACTGCGACATCCATGGGGTTTTTTTCCTACCAGGTATTTGCCGGGCCGCTCAGCGCATGGCCTTTAAAAAAGCGGAAAATTCTGCGGCCCAAATTTAATTTGGGCGCAGAAACAAATAATTATTTTTGCCTACCGCGTGCCGGAGCTTAACACGAGGTCCAATTTCTGCAGCTTTTATATGGTTTTATCTCCTCCTCCTCCTTCTTCTTCTTCTCCTCCTCCTCCTTCTTCTTCTTCTTCTTCTCCTCCTTCTTCTTCTTCTTCTGCAAGGAGGCTAATCCGTGCGAGGCATGCAGAAGAGCGTGGCGTCCCCCTTCCCCTCTCTCTCTCTCTCTCTCTCTCTCTCTCTCTCTCTCTCTCTCTCTCTCTCTCTCTCTCTCTCTCTCTCTCTCTCTCTCTCTCTCTCTCTCTCTCTCTCTCTCTCTCTCTCTCTCTCTAATCTGCGCTGCACTCTCGGCGTCACTGTCGCGGCCGGAGAATTTATCCGGATAACGCGCGGCGTGGCGTCCGGATTGTCCCGCACGTGTCTGCATCACTGTCAACTACGTACGCCGTCAGGAAAAGTGCAAAAAACAAAAGAAATGGAGCGGAGCGTACCGCTTGCCTGCCAAGTTCTCTTGTTATTGTTGTTGTTGTTGCTGTTGTTGTTGTTGTGGGGGGCGTCGTCAGGCACTGATCATTTAGTTTCCTTGTTTTCTTTGTATGAGAAATAGAGAGGGAGAGGGAGGGAGAGAGCCCCCCCACTCGAAATCAGTCTCCTGCGGCGCAGTGATTTTCGTTGCGGGGCCTGCACACGGTGAAAGGGACGAGCGCTGCTGCTGCCGCGCAGATCCTCATCTCGACTCAGTTTCCGGCGGAGGGCAACACAAAAATCTGCAAGATGCGTGGATGCCCCAGGGGCCTGGGTCCCTTGGAGGGGGGGGGGGGGGAGGAAGAGGAAGACGTTGCCGCACTTTCTGCTATCGTGAGCAGGCAAGGGTGGCGTGCCTCGCAGTGCCTCGCAGCGCCTCGCAGCGCCACAACAAAAGGCGAACACGGCGGCGGAAAGGTGCGGTAGGCTGGCTGCCGCTGGCTGCAGACTGAGGGTCGTCGCTCTGTCTCTCTCGCACCCACACGGGACGCGCCATGAGTGCGAGAGAGACGACAACGACTCTTGGCTGGCTGGGCATGCAGCACAGTGGAGGGCTATGAATTGGAGCAAAACGAAGCGTGGCCGCGCGAAATGGGAAAGGATCACACGCGAGCGCCAGACAGTTTGGGAGTGAGATTGGGGCGAGGCGAGGGCCCCCGAGGGGGCAGGGGAGTGGTCTCGGGGGAATGATGCTGAGAGAAATCCGAGGGGCATCCGCTCCAGCGCGTTCCACCTGGGGGATGACGTACGACGTATCGCAGTTGCCCCAGGACGGCGTCGCGGCGCGTCGCGGATGCGTTGAGCGCCGGCACCGTGGGGAGCAGGGCGGGCAGGGCCCCGAAACTTGCCGGCCCGGCCCCTTTGACATACATTGTAGTGGGCAGAGGCCGAGGCGGGCGGGGCCAGGCAGGCCAAGGTCGGGTGGCAAAGCGAAGGTGGAAAGGCGACAAGCCCTGGAGGACTTTGAGGCTTTGAGGCGCGGCCCGCTGCAGCCCCCAGCCTGCCCCAGCCCGGCCCAGCCAGCCATCCGTCAAAAGGCAGGGAGACGCGAGAGGAATGCAGCCTTGAGGCGAACCCTGAGGCCTGTCACGGGCCGCCTCGAGACCCCCAAATAATGAGTCCCAGTTTATTGGGGCAGTGGGGGGCGCTTTATGCAGGGCAGATTCACTCAATATGTCTTGGTTACGCTTTGTCTCACTGCTGTGAAAAAAGATGAAAAATTGAACCAAAGCTGACTCTCTCTTGTTTCTGGCCGTGCAGCGGGTACTGGCGTTGTTTCTGAAGGCCGTCAGCCCAAGTCCCATTGTCTCCGACCGACCCGCCCGGACTGTTCCAGGCGGTTCCAGGCGGTTCCAGGCGGTTCCAGGCGGTTCCAGGACACCCGCGGGACGTGCTGCGCTCCAAGCAGTCGCCACTCCTCCTGGATTCTTCAGGTCGCGTTCCGTTCTAACTCATTCTCTTTCCCGAGCGCCCCCCAGCTGGAGCCTGGGGCCTGGGGCCTGGAGCCGGCTGCCGGGGGACACTCAAGTAGTCTTTGTTTGTTCCAGCGAGAGGCCCGACCGGCTGGAGAAAGCCGAGCCCGGCCTGACACATTTGCTCAAGTTCTCGCGCAAGGAAAGCCATCAAAAACTACTGCCACCCTGCCGCCCGCCTGCCAGCCTGCCGGGAAAAGGACCGAAGGACGGCCGGCGGCGGGGCGTTGTGCGGTGGTGAATAGTTAGCAAAGTGTCAACAGCCGAACCATTCCGAACTCTGTCTCACTCGCACCTCCACGGGGCGCCTCATGAGTGCGACAGAGACAGAGCGCTCCCTCGAAATCGCTCGGCAGAAACGGATTTGGTGCGCGGACCAGTAATGGAGTCGCTGGCTGGAGCGGCTGGAGCGGCTGAGTGGCGCGCACACGTCGTTTCCAGCGAGTGGGTCTGCGCGGAGCAGCGCGACGCGACGTGAAGCGACGTGAAGCGACGTGAAGCAACGCCACTTTGGGCATCCAGGTGGAGCGCGCTGGCGGTGCGGGGCGTACACTTATCAGTGTACACTGATAAGTGGACCGAGAGACAGGCGGCCGTAGATATGAGGAGAGGAGGCTCGACCCGCTGACACAGAAGTGCCACTGTCGCGAGTTTCGGCCGCGAGGCCTCTGCGCCTGTTCCGTCAGAACAGCTGGGAAAGTCAGACAAACACAGGCCGACAGCGTAAGCACTCGCTTGCCGGCAGTTGGAACGAAAATTAAATAGGTTTCGATTAATTCTCATTTATCAAATTCTCTTTCGAAAAATGAATTTTGAAATTTTAGCAAAATTTCAGTCTGTTCAAGAATTGATAATTTATTTTTTACGGTGTTTAAGTGAATCAGAGTCGCCAGCGCAGAGAACGACCAGCGGTCGTTCGTTCCTTCTCCCTCTTTTTCGCAGAAAGGTCACGCGGGCGAGGCTAAGAAGGCTTAGGCGGGGGAGTGAGAGGGGAGTGAGTGAGGCGTCTCGCTCTGCGTGCTCCAAGCCACGCGGTGCTGCTGGACACCGCCGTCCAAGCGCGTCGCCGAGTCCGTACATTGGAAAACGGCGAGCCAACTTTCAGAGACAGCAGCGCGGCAAAACCGTCTTTGGAAAATAATTAATTTGTTTGGCGACCTTCGGTTTGCCTTGGCTTCGGCTTGGCTTCGCATTGGGAGTCACGCGGCGAGCGCAAAGTCACCGTGCAGCTTGAGCCGAACAATGAGTCGCACTCTGACGTCCCACTGCGCCCTACCCGGCTTGCGGGCTGCTTCCAAAGTCGTCGCTCTGTCTCTCTCGCACCGCCGCGGCGCCCTGCGCGCCCTGCGCCTGGCCGTGACAAGTGAGCGATGAGTCATCCTGCGCCACGGTGTGCTAGGCAGCGCTCGGCAGCGCTCGGCAGCGCGACGCGACGTGTCTCGTGTCTCGAAATGACGGCGCAGTCCGGGGACCGAGCCGGGGACGCTGCCGCGCCACATTTTGTCTTTGTTCCAGTCAAAACCGGGCCAGCGCTGGGCCAGCAGTGTGCCAGCACTGGGCCTGCGGCTTTGCTCTTCTTCTCGCGGAGAGGGGCAAAATTCGTTACGAAATACGCCGACCTTTTGTTTTCGCCCTTGGTGTTTTTGTTGGTTTGCTCTGTTGTTTTCGTTGTTTTTTCCGAGAAGAGGGCCTCCTTTACAGTATCGAGAAAACAGCGCCACTCCACTGTTCGTTCCGCGGTGTTGTTGCCCTTTTTTCTAGTGAGGCCAGCTGACTGATTCCGCACGTCACTCTGTCTCTTTCGCATTCACGGGCCGCTCCGCAGTGGGCCAGATGACCGGTGGAGCGGACAAAACTCTAGACGCGTTTTGAGCTCCAGAGTCGCTAAGTGGGACTCGAACCGAACGTGTGACCCCACCAATGGATTGCTCTCCGAACGAGGAATCCATTGGTGGGGTCACACATTCGGTTCGAGACCTGTTAAGCGACTTTGGAGCTCAAAACGCGTCTCGAGTTTCGGCCGCCTCCACCGGTTGGCCCACTGTGCGTCCCAGGAGAGCGACAGAGACCGCGGCGGTTTCTCGATGGTCGTCAGTTTTTCTGCGTAGGACGTGTTCCCAATCTCGCCCCGCTCCGCCGTTACCAGGAAGCAGCCCTGCCGGGGCAAAAACGGGGCCGAGATGAAGGAGCAGGCGAGGCAACTATGTTAGCGACGCAGCGCCTATCATCTCCTCGTTAGCAGCGCCAACCTGCCAGGCGCTCTTGCCACCCCACTGCGAGCGATGAGCCATTTCTCATCCCGGCGGTCACCTTCGAGCACCCGCACACTGTGATCCCTCACGCCGCCGCGACAGGCGGTGAGAGAGACAGACAAGCGGCAGGCTGCGCGGCGAGAAACCCTCGATCCCACCGATGGGTCGCCCCCCAGACGAGGGCTGTCTGCACCGCGTTCGGGTGCCGTTTCCGTTCCGCGCCCACAACGCGCGTGTCGTTCCGTCCGCGTCGTTTGGCCGGCCTTGCAGTGTACCGCCTGCGAGGCGGGCAGCCGGCCCGCGCTCCACACTCGGCCGCGTGGCGGGCCGGCCTATCCACCGATTCACAGGCGCTCGGCTCAGCTCTGGTCTGGTCCGCTCGCGCGCAGTGGCGCGCAGAACGCGGCCCAAAAACATAATCCCACCATGCGCCAGCATCACTACTAGGGTTGCCACCCTCAGGCTGCCTACCTGGCGGCGCTTTGTCCTCCAAAAGCAGGCGTCGCCCAGTTGAGGTTGGCAACCCTTCTTTTCGAGGCGCTGCAAACGTGGGAATTTTGGCGCCTACTCGTGCGGCAGACGGCAGCACTGCGCGCCAATTCGAACACGCGGCGATCCCCGCCCCGCCTCGATTCCCACCTTATTTCGTGTCACCGGGCCGCATCCTCCGACATCCTCCGTTCCGGCGATACGATCTGTCAGGACCTTCCGCGGAACGACGTGCGTTCGCGCGTGTGTGTGTGTGTGTGTGTGTGTGATGGCGCGTGTCCGCGAGTGTGTGCCGCTGATGGTTATGATAAGAGCCCCGCGAGCGTCGCGCGTGGCGCTGCACGGCACGCCCCCGAACAATAGGCCGCCCAGCAGCCTCCGCCCCGCCCCGCCCCACGTCACCCCACCCCGCCCCACCTCGCGGCTCGTGCGCAAGTACGAGTGCTCTCGGCGATAATTGGTGTGGATCCATCAAGAAGCCTCACGCCTGATCAGCACGTCACGCATTGTTTTTTGTGTTTCCCGCTTCTTTTGTTTTTGTTTTGCATTTACTTGTTTTGGTTCCTCGCTTTCGCCACGCGCCCCGCATTGACGGGATTGGCAGGCGGGAAATTAGACGGACAGATGGAGAGACAGGCGGACAGACAGGCAGACAGACAGACCGACAGACAGTGAGGCCCGAGCGAGGCTTTTCGCACGTGCAATGGAGTTGTCACTCGCGTCGTCGTCGTCAGGCCCACCAGGCCCGCCAACCGGTTATTGCTCGGAAAAGTGCCGCGGGCAGCAATGACAACATTTTTGACCGAGCTGCCTTCGCTATAACCGCGCTGCGATGCCATTTCGTGTACTCTGGCAAAACGGATTGACCCCCGGGGGACTCTCCCTGCACCCGAAAAAAGGCGTTTCTTGAACCCAGAACATTTGCCCGCGGGTAAACGCGCAGGCCCCTGGACGCTGAATTATATAAAAAGGAAGATCGCGGATCAACTCCCCAGACGACGGAGGCCTTGTCTCGTTCCAAGAGGAATACAAAACAGCGAAACATTTCCGCTTTGTTCGTTTTGCCTCACTCCTAAGACCGAACGAAGGTCCTCCCTTGAGTCAACAACAAGTTGAGACCGCGGTCAGCTGCCTGATTCCGACAGGCAGGTCCCCCCCCCTCTCTCTCTCTCACTCCAGCACGCACGGAGCTAGGGTGCGAGAGAGAAGACAGCCCGCTCGGAATCAGCCTTCAGAGGAAGTTAGTCGTCGCCAGGCCCGCCAGGCGGTGGGGCTGTTTACGGTGTAGGTGTGCTTAGGATAAGACCGAACAAGTGGCCCACCGCAGGGCCCACCGCAGACCCCCCCGCGGGGCCCACCGAACCGAGGAGCGCACGACGCGGCCACCACCGCAAGTTTACTTTTTCGACTGGAAGCAAAGTTAACCGTGCAAAGGGAGTCTGGAACTGGGGCCGAGCCGGGCCGAGCCCCAACAGAGGGGTCCCTGACGATGCTGACGACAGTCGCTGTGTGTGGTCTGTCCACTGCAGCGGGGCAGCGCGCGAAAAAGGGACAGAAAAAAGATTTGTTTAACCCCGTCCGGAAAATTGCTAAGGGAGTGGAACGAAAATAAAGTCGTGAGCCAAAACACCCGTGGCACCGCAGAGGAAGCGGTTATGCTGCGCCGCGGGTCCGACAAATTTGCAGTTTTGTTTTCTTGACAGCGGCAAAGCAGTTCCACTCTTCTTCTCTCTCTCGCTCTCGCCCGGGGGACGGCGTGGAGCGTCACGCCCGGAGTGAATCTGATATCCGTACCCAGACGGGCAAGTGCGCTGCTGGCTGGCTGCAGTGGCGGCAAACTCGGGCAGGGACGCCGCCAGCCAAGCAGCCAGCCAAGCAGTCAGCCAAGCAGCCAGCCAAGCAGCCAAGCGCGACGTCGACGGCAAACAGGGGCGCTTGTCAGGTCACGGGGACACTCCCCAAGTCGCCTGGAACATGCCCTCCAGGCTATGGGCTTCTCACTCGCTTTTTCCGCGTGCACCGAATACGAATGCGTGAACTCTCTTGAATTCACCACTGCTAGTTTGGGAGCACCAGTCTCGCAAAGTTGGTCAAAAGTGATTGTATCTCAGAGCAGTGGTAAATGCTACCGTCGAAAAACGTCAAAGAACATGTGTGGGTGAAAGTGTGTTTTTTCCCCCCGAGGCCACGAACGAGGAAACTGTGCAGGTGCAAGGGGAAACTCACCCAGAAGTTGATGTTCTTGAGTAGCCCGTTGTGGAACTTGCCCATGTCGCTGAGGTTGACGAAGTAGTACGTGGCGTTGGTCTTGGCGTCCACGCTGGACTGGATGGAGAAGGTGAGGTACACCGGGATGCAGAGCAGCGGGCAGATGACGTAGCCCGAGAAGATGGCGATGACCGTGGTCCGCATGTTGCACCACTCGTGGTTGCGCGCCGGGTGCGCCACGGCGATGTAGCGCCACACGGCCAGCGTCACCGTCAGCCAGATGGAGATGGTGTGGAACACCTGCAGCAGAGGGCCAAGAGACATGTTACTGGCTAAAATGTGCTCTAGTAATTTTTTTCAGCACATTTTTTTCAGCACATGATGCATCTGCAGATGATACATCTTTTCTGCAGATGAAACATTTTTCTGCAGATGAAACATTTTTCTGCAGATGATACATTTTTTAGCAGATGATACATTTTTTTTTTGTAACTTTCAAACATTCGATATTAACATTTCTTCAAGGTCAGATGTTCCGAAAAAGAAGATGTCCTGCGGTTCTGCGCGAAGAGCGCGAAGTGTGATATTTAGATGGCGAATTGTTGGTGTGGAAAGGCGGCCACTGAGGGGAGGGGGGGGCAGCCTCGGCCCCAGCCGGCGTCACGCCAAACTACGCGCCCCGGCCGCAGATTATCTGCCGCCACCAAAGAAATGGGGGGCACGAACTTGAGCGGGACGCTGCACTCGGCGCCCCCCGCCCCCACCGCCAGCAGCAGCAAGCCGAGTATCACGTGCTGAGGGCAGATCCAGAGACGGCTTCAGGAGGGAGCGGATGTCGCAAAGGATGCCTAAGGGACAAGGTGGGTCTTTTTTGCTACCTTCTAGCGGGGGGCTCCGGGTCCTCGCCGGCTGCACCGTTCGGAACAAGGAACATGCAAATGCTGATTGTGGCGGATTGAGAGAGTCGTCCCCGTCGGCAATCCCGCGCAAAGCGCCGGGACAAAGTTCCGCCTAATTCAAAGCAGGAGGAGAACAGACGGTTCGTGGAATTTTTCATTAGAAGGCCGCGTGCACGAGGAGAAACTCGGATCCAATACGCCGCCTGACGACGCTTCGCTAAACGTTGGCGTCACATGACTGTCACGTCGATGGCGGGCCCGTGGCGGGCACGGCTTGAGGCCTTGAGACCGCCGCCTCAAAGGAGGGAATTGGCTGAGGCCTCCGCTCTCCAAACCGCTGTGGCGAACTATCAATCGAGGGGCGCCCCGCTCTCGCCCACTCCGCTCCGGGGCTCGGCGAAAGCTCGGCGAAAGCTCGGCGAAAGCCCGGCGAAAGCCCGGTGAAAGCCCGGCGAAAGCCCGGCGAAAGCCCGGCAAAAGCCCGGTGAAAGCCCGGCGAAAGCCCGGCGAAAGCTCAGTGAAAGCTCGGCGAAAGCTCGGCGAAAGCCCGTTGTCGGCGGCGTTCAGACGCCTCAGCATGATAGCTGTCACGGTCTCGGTGCCGATTCGCGAGGACCAGCGGAAAAGGCGACAGCACTGCGAGCAAAACGCCATTGGTCATTACTTGGTGCAACTAAGCGGCAAGCCCTCCGAGCGCGGCATGGCTTCGCCATGGCTTCGCGACCCCTCGCGGGCCGATCGGACAACGGAGCCCGACGGAGCCCGGGGCCCTCGGGCGCTGGATAAGCCCACTACCCGCCTGCACAGCGCGGGAGATAGGGGACCGGACCTAACCGGCCGGACTCTCAAAGTCGCAGAGAAGCGGAAGTCGAAGCGGTGCGGCGCCTCCACCCCTCACTGAAGGCACAAAGCCCTCTCGCCGTCTGGACAGCAGAAGACCCTTCCAGCAGTCGAAGAAGCCGAGGTGTTAAAGATTTCTCTTGTCGAGATCGAGGTGACATCGCCTGGACTGGTCGATAACGTTCTGCTGCCGCACCGCGACCACCGCGCGCGCCAGAATGGCTGGAAGAACTCGAACTGCCAGCAAACGGTTTCTTTGTCCGCGCCGATGGCTACCGTCACACACACGCGCCCTCTCTCTCCCACAGTCACACACAGTCAGTTAAATGGCCGGGTGACAGAGCGAACAGGCCCCAAATCGCCTCGCACCGTTTCGGCGCCCACAGCGCGCACCGCAGAGCAATTAGTATTCCCCCTCCCCTTTTTGTATCACTGCGAAACAGGCACGGCCTGCCGCGCAGTGTGGGTACTCGCGGCCTGGTTGCTGGCCAGGCGAACGTCCGTCGCCGCCGCGGTCTCCGATGACGCCCCCATCCCGGAGGCATGCCCGTTTTAGCGCATTTTGGATTTTGGTTAGCGCGCTCTTTGTCTGGCACAGCGGACGTCGTGCCGTTTGCACACGGATGCCCGCAACCACCCGTGCGCGCGCAGACGCACGCAAACATCAAACAGCACTCACACACACACACACACACACACCTACACACACACACACACACTGACGCGCGCACGGAAGCCCGTCCCTATCCACGCGCATGCACACAGCAGAGCACATTCGTACACCACGTCTGAAGAAACTGCGAATTTGAGCGGATTCAGACAGGCCCAACAAAACCTACGATGCCTTCTGGAGAAAAAAAAACAACAACAACGAAGTGGGGGCAGAGACCGCGCTAATTGCAAAAGATGGAGATGATGGAGTTTCCATGTAAAAGCCGGGATCTGTGACACGATCTATATTCTGCGAAGAAAAAAGCGACGTTAATGGCGAACGCCCCCACACAGCGATAGTCCGTTGGGCTCGACACTTCCACAAGTCGGCCTCAACCTAATCGTCTTCAGCGCAAGCGCGGGGCTTTTTGTGTCGCGCTCAACTTTCGCGCAGTAAAATAAAAAGTAAGTTTCCTGTGGGACGGGAACAGGGAGGCGCGGGTGCGGCCGGCAAGACAGACGAACCAGGCGGCAACGTCCAATAAACGCCTGATTCTCCAAAGAGGAAGTTCCGTGCTGCTGAGGTGCCCCACTACCGGCTGAGCCCGGGCACACGGTAAAAACGGTACCTGGTTTTCCCAGGAGCCCCATGGCGAAGACATAGGCGATTTCCAGGGGGTTCCTGGGAAAACCAGGAACCGTTTTTACCGTGCAGAGCCTTCATGGAGAAGCCGCACCTCTGCTTCGGCTGAGCCATCGAATCACGGCGCCACTCCAATGAGAGTGCGGTGACGTCACAGAGTTGCCACCTGACTCCCAGTGAGGGCCTCTTAAGGACAGTGACACAGATGGTGCTCAACTGCTTGAATGATGTCGACAACGTCGTGACCAAGATACTGACGAAACAATTGTTTCCATTACGTGTAGAGGCGATTAACAAGTTTCAAACCTTGACAATCATGCCCCCTACGCAAAGCGTTGACGCCTGACGTCCCTGGTACAAAGTTTAACACCACATACCGCACGTCTAAACACAGAGGCAGAAAGCAATTACAATGCAACTTCTCGGCGACACCGCCTAGGCGCGCCTCACCTGCGCGAAGTTGGAGTGGAACAGCACGAACACTGTCCAGGGGTACGAGTACTTCTCGGAGGGCGGCCGGATCAGCAGGTACATGTGCAGCGCGAAGGGGATGTACTCCAGCATGACGAGGAGGTCGGCCACGGCCAGCCCCGTGAGGATGGCGTTGGTGGGCGAGGCCATCTCGCGGCGCGTGAGCACGGCGATGTTGAGGCCGTTGGCCACCGAGCCGAACAGGCACACGAGCAGCGAGATGATGCCATGGCCCGCCCGGTAGCTCGACTGGAACGACTCCAGCCCCGCGCCGCAGTACACGGAGGTACCCCCGCCGGGGTCCGTGCCATTGGTGGCGTTGTAGTAGTCGGCGGTGGTGGCGATGTCGTCCACGGCGTCCATGGCCGGGGACGGGGTGGGCGCCAGCATGCTACCTGGGCATGGTGGTCACCATGGTGGTCAGCACCACCACCAGCCCCCGCGCCGCACGGCCCCGCGGCCCGCCGAGGCGCCCAACAGTCTGCAACACGGGAAAGTAATGTTCAGATGCAAGATGAAATTGCAACAGGAGCGCTGAAAAACAAAACAAATTCGACAACAGTCCGCCACGCCCCGCTAGCCGCTAAGTACGTCGTGGGCTGGCGTTCGTTTACAATCTAGCGCTTTGCACACAAGCCCATCATGGAGCCGTGCTTGTTTTGATGCCCCGGCCTTCAAAACAAGCCAGACATCATCGACGCCTCACTTAACGGACCGGCAAAAATCAACAGCAGTTTTTCCACATTATCCTCACTCACTTTGTACAAAAAAAATCGTCTTTAAAAAAACATCGCTTGAATGCAGCGTGTTTCTCGGTTCAGCACGCTTTGCACTTCGGGTCCGTAGCCACCTCGTTAATTCGGCGCTGCCTTTCGAACAGGTTCCTTTACTGCTGACGTACCAACCACGGAGCGCAAATTTCCCCCTGAGGTATTCAAATCTTAAGTAAATCTCTGCGGGAGGGCTGTCCAGATGGATTCAATCCAACTTCCGAACACGTCGTGATTCCCAACTTGGACGGGGATATGCGGAAGCACGCGGAAGACGAGACCGCCAACTTTGTTTCCCGTGCAGACCAAAGTCTCGTTAGCCAAACAATCCCAGCGAAATCGAGCTGCGAAGGACGCGCGGTTAAAATATGACGCGTCTGCGGGAGCCCGTTTTGAATACGCCTTGAGGAGCCGAGCCATTCATTGCGCGCTGCCAACCTCAGCATCACGAAAACGAGGACAAATGTCGCCAGATGAATCAACACGTATCATGGTGGCACGCCTGCGAGGCGTGGCGCGGGGCGCCCCCAGGTATATATATCAGGCCCCGCTTCCGAGTGCGAACGAGCCGAGAGGGGAGGGAGCAGAAAAGCGCGGCAAAAATGGTTGTTTCCAAGTGTTTTCGGAGCGACTCTGTGCGACGGGTCTCGCTTCCTGCTCCCGTCCGGCGGTCTTTGTAACAGACAGGACGGGCGGCGACTATTTTTTGCCGTGATGATGTTTTGCACCCCGCCGCCGCCGCAGAGTGCGTTAAAAGCGGCCTCGACAACGCATCGACGCATCAGCGACGAATTAATTCGATTTGGGCCAGACTGCTGCGCCGCGTCTCCAACATGGAAATCAGATCGGACGTGCGCAGTTTGAGAGGATGACAGGGCACTGTCGGAACAGTTCCGTCGAATTCACTGAAATTGGATTCGCGGCTAAGGTTTGAAAATACCGGCAGTCGACATAACCAGTACCAACAAAGTCAGCTGCTTCCAATTTTTTTGCAGTGAGCAAGCGCGGCCCTGGATTTTGGCGGCCAGACTGGCGCCATGCAAACCGGAGCCCTGCTTCCTGCTCCAGTGTGCAAACTCAGCGCAAATACTCCGGAGTGGCCCGTGATCCAGACTCAATGCCCGAATTCCAGCTCCAGCAGCGCCAGCTTACAGTGCAGCACAACAAGACTCGGTGTCCGCGCCCAGCGCCCCGCGCCCCCAGTGACCGTGAACCGCTGTGCACGCATTGTTCGGCGAGGGCCGGGCGGGGCTGGGCGCCCAGGCAATCGCTCACCGAGAACTCGGGACGCGTTCAGCGAGGCGGCCTTCAATGACTCGTGAATTACCGCAACATAGGGCGTGCGTGCACGCAGATCGTCCCGGTTCCCACCAAGAAATTTGCCCACGCAGTTGTGCTGTAGTTCGCTGCCGTGCCCGCAGGGCCCGAGGCGGGGCGCAACCGCGGCCTCTGTATGGGTAGGCCGCTCCACGCGTGAACGGATGGCGGGGTGGGATGGATAGATGGATTGGCTGTTTCACAGCGTACTCCGGGAGAGTGCACGGCGTCCTGCAGATTTACAGCTGCATCCAGACAGACACAGCGCCACCGCAGCCACCGCAGCCGCTGGCTGACTTTGCGCGCACAACGGCCGGCAGGGCAGGGCCGGCAGGGCAGGGCCGGCAGGGCAGGGCCGGCAGGCTGCTGGTTCAGGGCTGGTTCACCTAGCCCCAGGCCTGTGGGCGTTTCAACGCGATTGGCGCGCTGGGAAAACAACCTGAATTATGGACATCATCCCTGGCTTAGTGTGAAGGAACGCGATTAACCAGAGTAGCCCCAAATGACTTTTATTTTAAAGATGAAAAAAATTGTTTCCGTGTGTCTTTGAAACCGCTCCGGCTGCGTTGCGCCTGTTCGCCACCACAGTATGACGTCATCGCAAGTCGTATGATGCTTGTATCACGACGCTCGGGGAAATGGATCGTAAACAGCCGTCGCTGTCGCGTCCACGGCCACAAACTACCCTTTATTGTCCTTGTAATTTGTTATACCTGCTAACAGTGTGCCATTTCAACCCTGACCCGCTCAACAAAAAATATCGACTCTCTTGGTTGTTTTTAACAAGGCGCTTTGATACAGGAACCCGGAAAAGCAGCGTCACTTGATGTGGGCAGCGTGAAAGGCATTGCCGTGCATGGCTGATGCTGTATGAAACCGAGTGTATCGTTTTCATTTTGTTTTCATGGCAATGCGTGTTCCCTCCCACCGCAGGGAAAAACAGGGACAAAAAAGCAGCACGCGTCGAAATTATAAACGCGTTTGCGGTAATGGCTTTGGGGGGGGGGGGGAGCAGTTCTCGGTTCAGCCTGTCCACTGGTGAGAAACCGGACACATGTGTCGGAGAGATAACAGACGCAATGTCGAAGGCACACGTGTAATGGTGGGAACAAACAGATTTTGATTGATAGACGTTTTCAAATTTGTGTTTTAGAAGAAAGCCTAGGAATACCTTGAACCCCATTTTTGGCCGGGTTGCAGTATCAAAGGCGAGAAATGGGCTCAGCCAGATGCAAGCGATGGTTTCTGGTTGAAACGAGTCACACGTGGCACTTTTATTCGGTCGGGTGCTGAATGGGTTTAACGGGGAGCTTCTCCATCATTCATCGAGTTGTCTGCAATCCCATCATACGTTATTCCGATGACGTACGTGGCTGCCAATACGGCGTCCGTTTTAACGGGCGCCTCACGGGGAGGAAAACACCCTTATCTTTTTTATCGTGACCTATGTTGCACCGAGCGCGCGTTACCAGCGGCTGGGTACTATAAAGGGAACAACTTTTTGGTGCCGTACTTTTGGAAGCGTTTGGGGCGCCGTTGTGATTGCAGCCCCCTCCATCCCGTCGGTGACAGTCGCAAAAGATTCGATAACAGTACACAGTCGATCATCGAAGCCCTGTCAGGCCCGTCCATTCTCCCACCGACTCTGTGTGTTTGTGTGTGTGTGTGCACGCACACGCGCCAACATGCCTTCAGATCCAGGGCTTACGCTCGTTCCACTGGCTGTGGCTGCGTCCCGCTACTTTAGCCCGGAAAGTTGCCTATTTGTGTTTGCATCTTGTTCCCATACTTTCACTCCCAGTCATTTGAAGCCAGCTCCCCCCCCCCCCCCCCCCCCCCCCCCGGGTCTCGTCCGTCCGTGCGTGCTTGTGCGGGGGCCGAAATGCGAGCGCACAAAATCAGGGATCACGTTCTGTGTGCCGGGCAGATCAAGGCCGGTCTGGGAGGGAGGGGCTCCGCAGCCATGTGACCAAGCAGAAACGCACAAACATGTCATCAGCCGGCCCTTATTTTTCTCCGCTATCCTTCCTTATTACGCAGCGATTCTTCAGCCAAGGGCGACCTTCGGGTTTTTTGGCCCAGAGCCTGAGTTTTTTGGCCGTGACCTTGGTTTTTTTGGCCCAGAGCCTGAGTTTTTTGGCCGTGATCTTGGTTTTTTGGCCTAGGGCCTGAGTTTTTTGGCCGTGACCTTGGGTTTTTCGGCCGTGACCTTGCGCTGGCGTGCACGCCTCCGCCTTGTAGCCACCCCGCACGTTATTCGCAGTAAAGTTCCTCGACACTTCCTTTGGCTGTGTGCTGCGGACAGACCGGGCGGGCTGGGACGGACGGGCACACTAGCCGCAGATGGGTAATTTGCCGCGACTACAACTTGTTGCACGTCCGTCCCGCGCCGTGCCGCCCCGTGGCGGGGCTTCCTTAATAGAGAGGAAGTCTCTTTCCTGGCCGCGGCGAGACTCTCTACTCTGCAATTTGGCGCCCAGCTTCAGCGGCGAGGCGATCCAGGGCATAGTAATGAGCTGCGCGCCTCTCTTAAGGACGAAAGCGGCGCGCCTATCAAATTAGAGAGTTTTCCGATGTCATACGGTCGTTTTGGCGCGAACAGATGGCTGTCGTCTGCCCCGGCAGAGCTGCCCTGGAGCCAGTCCCCCATTCGGACCCAACTTTCGTTTTCCGGGAAGGCCACGCGGTGGAATCCCTCCGGCGGAATCCCCCCGGAGCCACCAGGGCCAACACCTGTTTTCGGGCTTCCGACGAGCAAACAACGAAAAAGAAAACAGAACCTCCGCACAGCAGTCCAGCCGGAGGGAGAAAGGCGAGATGACAGGCAGACAGGCGTCGTACCTGTCCGAAAACACGAATGCATACCAGCTGTCAATGAAAACCTGGCACTCTTATGCGGATAAACTCTGAGTCCACCGCTAAGTCGTAGCTACCTGCAATTTGAAGTGAGCGCCGCGTAGCTGGTTACAACGACAGGGGGCAGAGAGATCAGTCACCAGCAGGCAGAGAGAGGCCCCGCGGCACTCAATTACGTGCAACACTGCACAGCTAACCGTAACGGATCGGATTGTCGGTTAACGCGTTCGAACACCCCCGGGGCCGTGACCGCGGCGTCGAGGCTTACGGCGTGCTGGCGTTGGGCGGGGCCGGGTGGGGCGAGGCGACTGACCCCGGGGCACCTTGATAACGCCCGAATGGCGGTGATTCCACTGCGGTGCATCGCAGTGAATAAACGAAAATGGGAGTGATTCAAAATGTGCGCGCACAGCTTCGGGCGCGGCCCTCGCGCGGTGTATCCGCCCTGCTGCTTGCGCCGCTCCGCTTGGCTGCCGCTTGCCGGCACCGTTTCGCGGCAAAGTGGCTCAATTTCCGCCAATAACAAAGCTGGGCGATGTTACGCGCTCGATCCGGTCTGCGCCCACACAGGCTTCGCGGTGGAGGCCGCGAGGGTTTTTTGGTGCATTCGTCGCAGCGTCCCACAGTATCACGAGACCGCTCCGGGACGGGGCGGCTCGTCCAATGCAGGCGCGTCTGTGTGTGTGCTAGCAGTGCTAGCGTGTGTGGGACAGGGTTTATTCCAGCGCGTTGGTGTGCGTCAGTCATGTCAGAATGCGAGTGAGTGTACTTGTGCATCTTCATGTGTGTGCGTGTGGGCATGTCGGTGTATTAGCGCATCTGTGTGTGTGTGTGTGTATGTGTGCAACTATGCACCACAAGGTCCGGAGAAGGAAATGGCGCTGGTTGGGTAATATGAGGGGCACGTCGTGCAGGCAAAGGCTGTGTCTGGCTGTGCGGACCCATAAGACAGGGAGGGCCTGGGCGTCCGCCGGACACGGAACTGGCAGAATATTGCATTATTGTGTCGGTCAACGAGCTCGCGACGGTCTGCTTTAGCTCCTAGTGCCGTCCGCTCAACCATTACCCAACACTGTAACAACGCCGGTGACTTGGTTGGTTTATACTGTGAGTTTTGAAAGTAAAACGGACGGATGAACGGTCATCAAATTGAAGATGCAAATCTGAAACGGTAGCACAATCTTGACGTGTGCGAGCCTCTAAACTCGCTTACATCCGGAAGCATGGAGCGCGAAATGAAACAATAATTCCGTTAGGGTGGAAACTCCTGGGGGCATCATCTCGGACCGCTAGCGGTTGCGCTCCGTCGAACGGGAGCTCTGCTCGCACTGTAAATGTCTTACGGTGAAAGGCTGCACAAACATATTATGGTGGAGATTTTCTCCATAATACCAACGAAATTCGTTAAAATATCTATAAGGTACAGTGAATTCTCAATGGTATGTTACGAAGTCAGCTGCACCACCATAATATGGAACATTTTCACCGTAATATGGAGAATCTTCACTGTATAACATTTAGAGTGCGGTTTTTTCGTTCCTTTTTTGGTCTGCCGCTGGGAACACCAGACGCGAACTTGACCCTCTCCTCGCTACTTTTTCTTCTTCTTTACGGCCTTCGCCACTCCTCGTCGGGCGGCTGATGCTTGCGGCTTCGTGCATTGCCCACATTGGCCGTAAAACATAGGCCTCGCAGCCAATAGGATGCGGGGGAGGGGGGCGGGCGCTCTCCAGATAACCCGCTGCGTATGACGGAGTATCCAAGGAGGGCACAGAAAAAAAGGAGAATGGCCATGTTTTCAGTTGCGAGCGCCGAACCTGGCGAAGAGTTATGCCTCAGGGGCTGCAACTGGCGCGGCTAGGCCCGGAATACGTTCCAGAAGCCCTGGAGAAGGACCTTCACAAATTTCGAGGGCCACGAAAGGCAAGCTGTGATTTCAGCAGTCAGGTCACACAGTCGATTGCTAGTTTTGGAAGCGTGACATCAGATAAGACTCATTAGTTCTGTTCCTTCAGCCCGACAATGAATGCACGGGAAGGTAAGGTGACGACGGAACCAGAAAAGCGTCCGGCAACGGGGTGACGATGTGACGATAAAGCCCGTGGTGGGGTTTATGAACCGTCCTCTAGGCTCGCTGGACTCCTCGCAGTAAATCTGGCTAGGGTGCGCTTCGCAGGGTGCGTCCATCCCACTGTTGCAAAAGGGTGGCATCGGCAGGAGGTTTGTGTTTACGCTGTGCAAGACCCCCTGCCTGCCACCCATCGACGCCTGCCTGGTTTATTCCATGTATACAGTGTGTCCCCCTTTCGGCGACCACGTGGTGATAAATTTTACAGCCGCAAGGGTTGGCCAGCCCGCCCACTGCAGCCCACCCTCCGGCCCAGCCTCACGCGCCGTCCGTGACCCGGATGCCGCATGATTGAATCCGTCGCGTCAGCCGGGAAAAAGTTTCTTTGTCACCGCGTTTCCGGGATGGACTTTCTCCGGCAGATTACTTTATTCCAATTTCATCAACACGTGCCCTTGCTTTAAAGTTGGGCCAGCTTGAATTTTACATGCAGACGAGCGACTCTCCGCGGGCAGTTTTTCTCTTCTTTTGTATTTTAGAAGACCAGCCTCGTACCGTGACAGTGCAACAGCTGGAACTGAACTAAAACTGTTTGAAAGCGCTGGGTCTCAATTATACTGTCTGAGGTGATGCCATTTGACAATTACGTGGCCGAAACTACCCCACATCCTTCTAAATGCTTGGTGGGTCAGCAGCGCCCTTACCTGACATCGGCCTCACGGCCTCGCAAGGCGGTTTCCAGCACGGCAGGCCTGGAAAGGCCGATCTAGTCCGACAGGCACTGCAGGATGTTTACCCCCCGCAGCCGGACGACTACACGTGCGTGTCTTGGCCGATGCGGCATGCCACCCCGAGTCAACACAACATCCTCGAGTGCTGCCAGGTGCCTTTTGCAGTGTGTCCGGCGTCATAATCGCCTCGGTGTGAAGGAGACGTGCAGTACCCGCGCGCAAACTTTGGCAATCTCTTTAGAAAGCCAGTTTGGATATTACACGCTCCGAGGCGAGCTTCATTCACTGTGCCAACTTTTTCATTTTCCAAGAACAATTCACGTCCTTAAGAGCGGAGCGGCGGGAAACAGGGTTGCGGGTTTAACTTTCGGAGTCAAACATGAATACGGGGGATGTGTTTATATTCGCATGTAAAGGCTCACTCCAGTCGGAGAGACTGGCCCCTTATTTCCATGTTCAACTGTAGAACCCCGAAGAAAGCATTTCTTTTCAATCAGCAAAACGTTTTTTTACGGTTTTTTCAGTGTGCTTGTGGGCAGTTTTCTACGTCGCTCAATATCACGTGTAGTGGCTCTCAGGGCGTATATCGGCAGACTTTCGCGGGCTGGGAAGTGTCGTCTTCGAGGCCAACCCCCGACGCCCGGCTAAGTTTGCCACGTCAATAGTGCCTGACAGACGGACCGCGAGAGGCGGTTGGAAAGTACGGAGCACATTCCCGGAGGCGTTAGACGGGCCATTTGGCGCAAAACCACAAAACTTTCTTTAAAAAAAACAGTATTAATTTGATACAAAACGAATGTAAGTTCGATTGCATTCTTGAGCCAAGGCAGCGAGAAAGTTAGGGGCGAGCGCACGGTGGAAAGAATCCATGGAAGCAGGTCGACAAGGAGCGGCCGGGAGGGTGACGTCATGGAGGCGATGACAGGGAGCGAGACGATGAAGAAAACGAGAAATAAGCAGAGCCTGGGGCGTCGAGCGGATATAATGGCATCTCCCCGGCATAGTTGGGCCCCAAACGACCTTAAAAATTAAAGGGACTACCAAGGAATCCTTTCATCTGCTGCATATTTGCTTATCTCTCGCCTGCAGGCACGCCATTGTACGCGTGTGTCTGTGTATTAGTGCGCAGTAATGACACGGCGCATCTGGCGTGTCGTTAACGCGGCTCGTTTAGCCGCGATCCGCAACAAAATAGCAGGGCACGGCGAAAAAACGAAAACACACCGTCGCACGCTGATGACAACAGAAATCCAGTTTACCCGAGAAAACATTGGCGTCATGCCGCTTCGCTACGCGTTCTATTGCAGAGTGCTGGAGTGAGTCTCGTTGTCCCCGATCCCGAGCCAAAATTAGAATTTTCCCACCGTCTCATTGTGAACACGAAGACATGGGTTGGAAAGAATGTGAGTAAAGGCACGCGTGACAGACCATGCTCCATCCAGTTCCATACTTCGGACGCAATTTAGATGCTCGTCTGGTTAATAACATTCCGCAGCTACAAAATCTTTGTTTTAAAGTTGTTCGTGAAATTTGGAAGCACTATGGAGTAAGAGGCAGCGTGTGCGGAGCATAAAGAACTGCCCAAGTTTTATTGTAAATGTCAATAGCAAACAGTTTTTTTTTCAGGAGAGTTAATTGGCGGGCCCTGCATATTTTTCGACTGTCCCGGAGCGGGCGGCATGCCGCTGCAGCGTGCGTGCTCCCCAGACTGCACCAAATAAACATTCCACATCTCATGGCCGGCCGAGAAGTTATGAGACGCCCTGAACCGCAGTGCGGAGATAACATCATCAGTATGCGAGATGAGGGGCGTTAGGGGAAGGGGCGCAGGGAGGGTGGCGGGGGTCCTTGATGGACAGCGGGGAGGGGGGCGAGCTAGATAGAGCTGCGGGTCGGGTATTTGAAGGATGCGACTACACGAGGTTGGGCCTGATGCGGGTCGGGCAGCGAGGACGCCTAGGACGGAGCCTAGGACGCCCCGGCTCCTCGAAGCGTCCTAAAACGCGCCAGCTTCGCCAGCTCCGGGTGGTGAGAGGGTCATCCCGGCGGAGTGGCGATTAATACCCCGCTCGGCAGCGACATCCGGAGCATATTTCATTTTAGATGGCGCGCAAATTCAAACTGGCGCACCGTGCGGCGCGGAGGGCGGCAGGTCGGCGTCGGGCGCCTGCTGGCCCTGCCGGCCCTGCCTCGCTAGATGCCTGTTGCTTCTCGGCTCCACGGCCCCTCCAGGCCCCTCCAGGCCCCTCCAGGCCAGGCCGTCCCAGGCCTACCAGACGAGCTCGACGGAATTACTGCAGGCCCGCCTTTTGCGCGATGCCGTCGTTTGAATTGCTGATTCGGGAGGTCAACACTCCCGGCAGGAAAAAGCGTCATGCAGCGCCTAGTCAAGCGTGAGGGCATTGTTAATCCAGGCGAGCGGCGGGGCGGCCCTGGAGGACCATGACCCTTCACGACGCGCCTGACGCTCGGTGCCCTGCCTCGCCCTGCTTAGCCACCGAAACAAAGTCCTCGATAGCGTGGCTCGTCCGAAGTGATAATGGAAAAGTGTCGGTGGGGGGCTAAAGAGAAATTAGTTCTGAGTTACACTTCTTGGGAACTTCGGTGAGGACTTGGGTACCCCGGCCAGGGCCAGCATATCGAATCAGTGGAAAAAGTTAAGTCGAATAATGAGCACTGGGTGCCGTTTCCATCAGCACTGTTTCACATTGCCAAACACGTTCATTTCAAGAGTTCCCTCAGCCAGTTCGCGTTTCCTTTACTCTTTCAGGTATTCCAGGGAATGAACCCCCGTGTCAGAAGCTCAGTAGCCACAGTGAGACATCCGCCCCGCATTCGATATCCACTCTAACAAGATCACTTCTTACTGCATGGCTAGTGCAAAAAAACCCACCGCAGCGGCGCAGCACATCTCTATTTTTTACATCCCTCCTCCTTTACTGCGGCCTTCCGGCCGACAAGGACGACGAGGACGTGGTGGGCGGGCGAGGAGGCGGGCGACGAACCACACCAAGAAGCGAGTCACTGCGGCTGGCGCCCTTTGATGCCGGATGGGAAAGAGATTTGCCCCCCGACTGCGCAGCGCAGCCAGCCGCGCACAGCGCACACACACACACACACACTGAGGCACGGGGCGCGCGGCGAGCGACCCTAGCCGACCGCAGCGGGACGCGCCAATCTTTTCCCCTCTTTGCACCGACCTCGCCAGCTATTGGCCCGGATGAAGTCGGTATGGGGCCACGTTCGTTACATCCCGCTGCCGCCCCACCCCAACCCTCTGCGCAACACACAGTGTCACATCTGCCACAGACGAACTGTTCCCGCGGGCTGGCCGGCGCAGGAAGCGGGTGTAGCGGGGCGGGGCGTGGCGTGGCGAGGCGTGGCGGGGCCGTGGGTCTCGTTCCGGGCGGTTTACCGCTGCCCGCCCGCGGTGGTTTTCACCCCCGCCCCCGCCGCAGTGTTCGGCGCGCCCGACGCGCTCTGCCGCGGGCTGCTGCCATGCCCTAGCAGCGCCATGGCCCAGCCCGGCCCAGCCCAGCCCGGGCACGGCGGACGCGGGCCGCACGTCGGAAATGGTCCGAAAGTAAGCGTCCCGGCCGCCGCAGCCGCCCCGCGCCCTGCCAGCGAGCACCCGACCAATCCGGACAATCTCGAGCGGCAGGGCGATTACAGGGCGGGCTGCTCGCCGCTGCTCGCCGGCCACGGGGCCCAGTGGGCAGCCCAGTGGGCAGGCCGTCGTTCAGGCGGGCCGCCACTTCCAGCTGGGAAGTAATGTTGCCCGCCGATCTTCCCTCGGACACAGAGAAGGACCGTCTCGGGGCGGCCTGGCCAAGGGCCTGGCCCAGCCTGGCGCCGGCCCGCAGGGGGTGGGAGCTCGGGCCGTCGGATCAACTCGCACAGCCCACTGGGCAGGCCGCGGCACCGCCATGGGCCCACACGCCGCGAGCCAGATTTCACCTCGTCCATCATTAGACAGAGTCAGTGGGATGGTGTGTTGCATCGGTAGCGGGTAATCTTTTATCTCTCTCATCCCATTAGGCAAGACGAGCTTCGCGTCTCGCCGCGGAACCCCAGTAAGCCAGCCACGCTGAACGTCGGGATGTATTGCCTCAGTCCGTCTTCGACCTGTCTTTGACGAGCCGACCAGCGACAGTGAGCTTCCCAGACCGCCCTGTGGTTGGCAATAGCTGCCCCTCCGACCACCCCATCTCCCTTAGTGCTCTCGGGCATACCCCCAACCCGCGTGCACCTCCCGGTCTGCGCATGCATGGTGGCTGGGCCGGGGCTGGGCACGCCCGGACCCTTTGGAAATGCAGGCCTCTGGTCACGGAGTCGGCATGAGCATGGGAGCGGCGAAATGATGGTGACAGATGTCAGGCGTATTGAGGCCCAGCCAGCCCCAGCCCTCCCACCCCCCGGCCGTAATCCGCTCTGATTGGCTGCTTCAGCTGCAGGCCACGTTGTGGACGTCTTTATGAGGGGCCGAGCGGCGCAGGCAGAAAGAGAAAAGAGAAGGTACACGTGGAATTGAAAAAGCAAGAAGTTTATTACGGTGATTTGGAGCACGAGCGGGACTCTAATTTGGTCATTATGGATCCCTTCTGACTGACTTGGGCGGCTATTTCGGGTCCCAGCGGACGCGGTGTGACCTTCGAGGGCTCGGCCTTGGCTACCTTCAGATGCAGGCCCGCGAAAGAAAAAAAGAACGCCATCATTTGTACCATGGAAACAACACAGACACAGCCAGAATACGAAATGTGGGCGCCGTCAGATGTTTTTTGTGGATGGCAAAAGCCTATATAATTGTGGGTTTATTCAGCCTGTAACAACATGCGCATTTCATTTGCAAATCACTGCCGGCCAATGAGCAATGGCATGCTTGTGTAGTCGCCACTGGGCAAGGATCAACCGAGAATCGATCCCAACGCGCAATATCGCCGTGCCCGAGCTCTCAAAGCCCTATGAGTGCGGGCGAGACAGAGCGATGAAAGCACCGCCCGCTCGAAATCAGCCTGCGGTGCCGGCCGCCGCCTTCCATTACCGCATTAAGGGGGCTCTGGCGCGCTGCATTTCAAATTGAGACGGTCTAATTGGAGGGGCAGGCTCGCAGGCAGTCCACAGGGCACCGCCACACCAGATAAACGCTGCTCGAACGCCAAGGGTCCGAAGCAGGAGGGGTGATTTGCAACCACCGTCTGACTTCGTCACAATGGAAGCAGCGACTGCTCGTGGAAAGCAGAGGGCAGACGTTGCGTCAAAACTCGCCAGTGCCAGATTCCTTTGAGTGAGGCCCCGACACCATCCGTTTCCGGGGCAGCTCCAACCAGAAGTGGATTGGCTTTGCTTTTTAATCCCTTCAGTACTCGGATCATTAATCACCAGGATTGGTTCATTTCGGCGGGGGACAGTCAAGATCCCTTTTTCAGTGATTGCCACCGCAGCGGTGGAGTTATCGAGGTGGAAAGTCCACAGCGGGGACGTGTGCAGTGGGTCAGTCACTCAACCACGCTGTTTTTACTGTGATGTTTGCAGTCCTCCGTCCCTTCGGCATGACGTCAGAGCGGTGGCCGGTGGCGCCTTGTGGCGCTGTGGAGGGAATCGGAGCGTGGGGCACCGCACGCCGGGGCCACACAAGCCCGGCACGGCCACACAATGCTCCAGACCTGCAGCCTGATGTGTCTGCGTGCCGGGCTGTGCCGTGCGATTCAGTCAAGACGCGCACCATAATGCGGATTTGCCAACCTGCGTCGGGGAAATGCGAGCAGGGCTTTGGTCACGAAACCAGACACTCCGGGTGGAGGGTGGGTGGAAGGCGCTGTTATCGCTACTACTCGTTCGTTGCGAAATAAATGCGCAAGCATGCCTGCGCGTGGGTACCCCGCGCTGCGCCGCGCTGCGGATATGAGGCTCTGCCTGAGCGGAAAGTACAGCACCCTGCGCTGTGTTTGCTCGCCTTTTTTTCCTTCACGGAAATAAGGAGGAATCTGGGACGATATTGCGTGCGGGTGGGTCAGCAGAGCGCATGTACTGCGAGTGGCCAGGAGGCCCGAGACAGGACACACGTTCTGATTTATCTGTACCCTGTAGGGTGAGTCATGGCAGGGCCACGGACACTGCAAACGGAAATGAAAAACTTCTGGGGGAAGCAGGCCGGGCCTACGTGTATCTGTAAAAAAATAAACCCACTCGGAAAGGGGGATCCATGCCAGGACGAGCGTTGCGCAATGGGTTGCGTTATAAAAGCACTCGGTTTATTTACTGCAGCCTTGCACTCGGTGCAGACTATGCGCCCTCCGGGACGCCCCCACCCGGCCCCTGCCCCCTCCGGGGCGATGACCACCCTTAAAGCTCCCCTCCTATTTATCCCCAAGGAGGGCTCGCCCGGACAATACCCCCACCCCCGGATAAAAATATAACCCCTGCTAATCCCCCACCCCCTCTGTCTTCCTCGCACGCAACCCCTCATCCTCCCGGCCGCCCCCGGCACACCCCCGGCACCTCACACGCACAGTCGCCCCCTCAGTGTGGACACCACGCGCTGTTGGCAAAACTGTCCTGGCACGCCTCAGGGCCAAAGGGGTAGGCGGGGGAGTTGCATTAGCGCCCACGTCCACACTACTCCACTCAGGAAAATGAGTAGCGCCCACAAGTACACTGTCCGTCCTCGTCTCCGGCGGAGAGGGAAGTTCCTCCATCCCGGCGGGGCTCAGCGCACGATCAACCCGGAGTGGCGCATCTCTTTAAAATTTCAAAGCCGGAGGATGGAAGAGTGTCGCCGAGAATAAAGTGGCAGCCTATTCAGGTCAGCCCAGAGGGGTAGGGACCTCCCGACTCCAAGCTCGTCGCACATAGCAGCCCCAATCGGCACGAAGCTTCGCGAAGGTCAGCCACCCCGAGTCCCTGAGTCCCACAGCGGCACTTGCCCTGCCCAGCGAGTGCCTCTTGCATCCCCTGGGCCAAGGGCCCTGGCGGCCTGCCCAGCGCCCACCACAGCGCAGCACGGACAACAGCTTCACCGAATTCATACAGCCAGCAGACCACAACGGCCTCACAACGGCACGGCTATCCCACTCGGCTCCCCGGGGAATTGGCCTGTTCCCACTGCGGCTGCTCCAGACGGTGAACCGCCCTTCCAAGCCCCTCCAGGCCCCTCCAGGGGCCGCCGCCCCCGCGAGCAGGGTCCAGCCCCGCCCCACCCGCAGAGAGCAGTAAATGAGTTGTTAATTCGATAACACCCCCAGGAACACCGAGGTCGCGGCGTGATGAATGTAATTAGATCTCGCAGAAAGAAGGAAAGGAAGAGGGAACGGCGACAGAGAGGCTTTGCGCTGCATGTGCGTTGCCCCGGACATCAGTATCAGAGTGGAAAAATCAGACAGTATCACTTAAATGGAAGATTACCTGGAATTGCCCCGGCCGGTGCTCGAACCCAGGCCGCTTCGGGGAACGGCGCTCAGAAGACCTTGGTTTGGAGGTGATACCGTCGCCATTAGCATTCAGAACCAACACTCGTTCATTACCGCTCCAGACGAGTCAAGGCGGAGCGTTTTAAGGTTTCCTTGGCCGTAGCTTTGATCACTAATGGATTTCGCCTTTCGTTCCCCTCGGCTGACGAAGCTAGATGCCGAGGGCCCCTTCTTGAGCAACACTACATTCGGTCCACTGAGGCCAACCAAAAAATAAATGATTAATAATCAAGCGTCTTTAGATTGCTAGTGACGCCACGCAATTTGCACCGCGTCCGAATTGTATTTGGCTCACAGATGAGGTGCTACAAAGGGTAGCGCTCTTGCTCTTTATTCGAACGGCAAGAAACAGGTCAAAGCAAAAGACCTTGGCCGCAGTATGACCAGCGCGGTCAAAAGGACGGACAGCGCGTCCATTCCTGATTTAAGGACGGACACTGGGCGACGCGGCGCAGGGCGGGTAGCGCAGACCTCATTTAAATAATGCTTTCACAGTCGGGGCCGTTGGCGTGAATTTCGTTGCCGTTTCCGTCGCGGGCCTGCTGGCTGCGCTGGCTTGTTTCTTGGGCGAAATTCCCCAGCAATTTGAGGCAGTTTTCAGGGCAAAAGTCGTTGACAACAGAACGGCCCTTGGCAAGACGGAGACATACAACAGGGCCCGACGCATTCCTTACTGGATTGACCTTCCAGACAGATACTGACTGTTTTTCCGTTGTTTTTTTCTTTTTGCCATCTCGGCTATTTTTAACATTGACTGCTGCGTTTGATGGCGGGAGGGTGTTCGGGGAAGTGGGCCCGTGAAAGTGAAAGGCGGTGGAAATGAAACGGTCATCTTACAAGTTCCTGCTGTGCAGCCTTGGAACGCCGCCAGAACAGACACTCGAAAAAAAGGGCATTACCGGCACTCAAGTGCAGGCGAGGCGCCTGCCACGCCATTTTCTGGGACAGAAACAAAGGGGAGTCTCGCTGTTGTTTGGTGGCATCTTTTATTCAAAAAACCGGCCTTTCACTTTTTTCAATTTTGTGAAAAACATTACAGGACATTAGGGCACTACCATTTTTGTGTGGGTCCAGGTGTGACGGAGGTACACGGCCCGAAGTGACTCCTAGAATTTGGATGCTAGTTTCTGGCCCCTTTTTGCATTACACAGTGGCTCCGGCAAGACAGGGGTCTGACTGATGGGCTCGGCGAAATCAATTTCCGTGCCGGTCCCCGAACCGGTCCCCGCGACGACGCCACATTGGGCGGAGGGGCTGAGAAATGCGGGCCACTGTTCGACACTTCTGCACAATCGGCGGCCACGTCGCTCCGTCCGATTGCTGGACCGTTTTGTCGCAACCGTCTGATTGATATTGCCTCAAGGTGATGAGGAACGTGACAAATTGAACCCCGGCCCCGGAGGCCCGAAAATGGGGGCGGCATTGTATGATACAGTAAAAAGCGACAAGCAGGTTACAAGTTTGACACTTCCGGTAGTTCAAAGCCTTTGCTAAGCAAAAAAAAAAACAAACTTAAAACCCAGCGCTCTTTTTGCTCAATGAGCTCTGGTCGACGCGACTTGGTGAGGACGCCCTTCACGCGTACTTGGAGGCCTCTACACTTCGTGAAGAAATCTGAAGATGCAAATCGGCCCAAAGCTCGAGCCAGTCAGTCGCAACAGGCCTCGATGCCCCACTTTTCTTTCCAAACTCGTTTATTTGAGAGGTCTTGCGGCGCGACTCTCCGAAGAGGGGTCGTCCTGCCTTGGCGCCGTTAATGCGAGTTTGACGCCGCCCAAAGTTTAGCATTCGATTTCCCTGCATGGCTCCCCATTGAAGCAACTTCCAGCGCCATCTGCCATCTGTCACACGGCACGGCACGGGGCACTGATGAGCTGTGGCGGAGGCGTGTGAAAAAGTTAAAGACCGTCATTGGCGGCAAATGTTATTCCAAACTTCGGTGTTTGAAAACGGGCGCCGCCGCGGTTGCACTTCTCACGGCAGCAATCAGCCCCGTTTCAAGGCCCCCCTAGCCTAACCGGCGAAAGAAACACATAAGAGAGCGAAATCGGCCAGAATGTTGACTTTCAATCGAACGTAATTAATCTTCGACTAGCCTGAGAAACGGCCTTTGGGCACTAACAAACGAATGCTCTTGGAAAGTTGGGCTGGCGATAGGGATCATGGCTGCGCCGTATTAAAATCCCACTTAAAATTCATCATTTTCAAAACATTTTTAAACAAAAATTCCATTAGAGGTTACCTCTGTTATCATTTACAGTTTTAGATATAGCAAGAAATGAGTTAGAAATCTGAGTGCGTTGGAATTTTCACAGTTTCTATTTGATGCTTTTCATTCATTTAAGTCAATGGTCTTCACCTGCCATCAAACAAAATACGGCCCCCACGAGACGGCGTACTAGAATCGGCCATCTTGGCGCGTCCTGAAGCGGGTGGGGAGACGAGCGCATAACCGTTCCCAGAATCGATGGCGAGAGTAAACGCGGAGCGGATGCTGCGGGCCATAGGCGCGATGGAGCGTAATCCCCAGCTTATGTTCCGTTCATATTTCACTGCCCTATCTTCATCGCGTTTGCCAAGACGCACCGCGCGGAGGATTCTATCTGCGTGCATCACGCTGTCACGCTTGCCAAACAGCAGGAGAAAAGAAAATGGGAAAATATGGGAACAGTCGCATTCAGTCCACTGGCTGCACGTAAATACTCATGTTGTTGACTGCGCAGGCCAGGGGCGACAGCAAAATAATTGTGTTCATGCCAGAAAGCGCTGCGGCTATCAGCCTTTACAGTCTGCTCCCCTTCAGCAAACTATCAGTCCAAAGTTTGTGCCGACAGCTTAGCTGTTCTGTTGTCTCGCTGAAGACGATTCTCACCGCACTGCGGCCGGCACTGTTCCGTCGACGGGCTCGGGCTTCGCTTCGTCTCCGAAGGAACCCCTCCGCCTGGGATTTATCACTACTTAATTGTTGCGTAAACACCGCCGGCATGCTTGTACTGACGGCCGGAATATCGCACACCTCGCGCGGCTCGGCGCCCTAAAGCGGTCTGGCAATTTATTGCAAGACGCCCGACGGTTAACCGGGCGCCACCGCGAGGGGAGGGGAGTGGCTGGCCGCGCCGGCATGGCATGCTTCGGGTCGGGTGGCCAGCTTACCGAACAAGGAACGGAACCGGCACGACCTACCAACCACGACAAGAAAGAGGCGAGACTGCTGACCTGAAGGCCGCCGCTCCGCGTCGGGCTCGAAACAAGTTCTTGCTCGAGATCCTTCTCCTTGCTCGTTCTCATTTCAAGCCAAGGAAGATCCTTGTAGCGTAAGAAGAGAAAAATAAACAAGGAAAACACATTCCTTTCGAGACAAGATCAGTTAATTTGACAGGCAAAACGTTTCTAAAAGAGGAAAAAATGTACGGCTCTCCTTTCGGTAGGGACCTCCATTTTGTCCGTCTTCTCGTAACCACCGTGCGCCCTTGCAGCAAGGTGAGACGCAAAAACGCTTCTAGGGGGAGGCAACGCAGGGCGTCGCAGGGCGTCGCTGGGGCACGCGAGCGATGACAGGTGTTGGCCAACAGGTGGTGCGGCCCACCCGACCCGCCCCGCTCGCCTGGATTAAGCCCCCGGCTAGAAGACTGCGGTCGGCAAGCGAGTTTAATCCGGCATCGCTTTGATTAAGAGCAACAAATGCAGAGACCGCGGATAAATGCGACTAATATCCGACTCCAACAGGTTCTGGAGCAATTACCTTCGCCTCGTGTGGGGCTTCCAATGTAGAGTCGGTGCGCGCAAGCCTTTACTTCGGCGCCCGCGGCGGCGAGGGGACTCGAGGGAAGAGTGTGTTTGCAAAATGCGGGGCAGTGCCTGGAGGCAGCCACGCTCCAGCGCGCTGCTTGCCTCTAATTATCGTTCCTCCTGGACGTCGTGGACCATGGAGAGGGTGCCGGCTTAATCTGCGAGCGCACTTTGGGCGAGAATGCACCAACGAGCGCCCCTCTGCCGGGCCGGCACACATTGCACCCGTTTATTTTGCTTTTTTTTTTTGCATTCAACCGTTAGAGTGCCTTTTTCCCGGCGTAAGGGGCAACCAGCGAGACTCACGCAGAGCAGGGAGGGTCCCACTGGCGCGACAGCGGGGCGCATCTCACTGGATCTTACTACCGAGACACACGACACCCACCGACGTGCTTTTGCTTTTCGCACGGAGGGCGCGCTTCGCAACGCTCCGCAACGCTTCGCGGCGTCACAAGACACCGTCGCTGACATGTTCTCGGTCCACGTCTCGGTCCCTCTGAGGCCCTGCCCGTGGCCTCTGAAGCGCAGTCACTCACGCATGAGCTGGAAGGCCTCAGCCAGGCCTCAGCCAGCCCGAGATGTCCTTTCATTACGTAATTGAGGTCCAGGCCGCAATTTCCGACCGCCTCCCTGCGCCTCCTCGCCCTGAGCCCACAAATCGACCCGCTCCTTTAGTCTTACACGCCCAGATATAGTTTCGCAAAACCCACAAACAGGCGTACCACTCCTGTTAGGAAGTTGATGTTTGAGCAAAGTACCGTTTGTTTTGAATTTGCGCACTGGTGTTGCTACCAGCAGGACCCGTTTATCTAGTGCGCAGAGCCCGGCCCAGCTCTTGAGATCTCTGCAAAATGCTTATCCCTGCGAAAGCTGCAGTCATGCAATTGTTGGAGTGTAGCAGCCTCGCCCTTGGCATCGTCCTCGGCCTAAGCGCTGCGCTGCTGCGTCCTATTGTGACACTGATCCAAATGCATTACGCGAGATTTAAAAAAGAGAAGGCACAGCGCGCGGGAAAGCCGCTCGGGCGTCGGACCCCTCCCACCGCACTTATCTCTTTTTCAATGTTTCCTTCTCGTTTCCTCTTGGCTGCCCACTCCAGCGCGAATCGAGTTCAAGGCCGGAACTGCAGCGGCGACGCAATATCTGATGTCCTTCTCGCCTTCCCCGGCCAGCCCGGCCACCCCGGCATTACAGGCCGAGAATGACCGTCCGGCGCCTTCATGTTTCACGGGCTTGGCCGGAGTTACGACCCGCGAAGCTCCGAACGACAAAGGGATGTGTAATTAGGGCTGTGTCACTGTGTCGTCGCAATAAACAAAAGAAACGGGAGGCGGCCCAAACTTTGGCACTGATTTCGGCTGCGCGCGAAAGGCTTGTTTTTTTTTTCCTCGAGCGCTGAGAGTTTCGGAGAGACCAGGGCAATTTTGTAGGTGAGTTAGAGCAGGGCGGGGCCGTTGGCGGCAGAAACCGGAGCTCCACACCCGCCAAATTTAAGCAAGTCTCCTGCCGGAGATCCCTTAGGATTAGAGAGATCAGAAACTCCCGATCGTGCCGCAGCGCGCTTCCTAGGCTTCGCAGCACCATCTGGCGGCGCGACTCGGAATCTCAGCTGCCGATGGCTGGAGGCGAGGCAGGGCACCACACCGCCCTGCACGCACGCGAGGGCCGTGTGGATACCAGTTGCTGCGGAAGTGACTTGGCGCGTCCCCAAACTAGCTTTGAAGCACTCACAAGGAAAGTTGGTCCACCGCGGAGGCTCCGACTGTGCTTTACCCGTTTACCAGTGGTCTCCCGGACGTCCCAACAGCCTGCACCGCTAGCAGCCGCCCCGCCACCCGTTCAAGCATTACTGACACAGCACCAAAGTTATCTCACCACTTTTATCCTGTTGAGCACGGCTCAGACGACTAACGAGTTTTTTCTGAGTGCACAGTAGCTTCGTGACCGGGAGCCTTTCTCGAGAGCAAGAGGGAAATCCAGTGTCCTGGTTTATTGACAGCATAACGTTGGTCCCGCGGGGAACTCGACGCCACACGGTCGGTTGTAAATAGCTGCATACCCGACACCGACTCAGCGCCCGCCCTCAAAGGGCACACACGGCGATCCCTTCACACAGCAGTATTCTTGTCGCCAGGAGCATCCAAGCGCAAAGAGGTCGCACTCCGAAACCCAGACAAGGGCCACTCGCCCAGGGCAGACATCACAGAGGGTGCACCAAAGGACAATGGGGTCACCGAGCAGACCTAGCTGGGAAGCACCACCGATCTGAGGAAGGTTGACGAGGATGCCGTCGCTGTCTATAAGATGGCTCTTGATTGTTTCTTGGATGCTGTTGTTAATATTCCCGGGAGTCGCTTGGCGGCTCTTTCTCAGACCACAGGGTCCAAACGACAGGCCGCAGTGTAGCGGAAACGCTGACCGCGCGGACCGTCCATCCCGGCCGGCGGGTGGGACGCGCGGGACGCAGGCAGAAGCGTCCTCCGCAGGCCAACAACTTTGACCCGCCAACTCCACGCTGCTTATGCAAATGGAACGGGCTGCAAAACGCGACAGTTTGTCACTTGAGGTGCCGCTCCCAGCAGACGCGCCTCCCGAATAGTCATTCCCAGCCAACAAAGGACCGAAACAGGTGGGTCGCCGTCGTCGAACTTCACCATCATGACGTCGCCGCTTGTTATGTGAAATTGAGTTAGTTGTTGTCATTGACAAACTTGAAATGGGCCCCAACACGGAAATGTGGTCGCATGAGCTGTACACGCCCATTTGAAATAACCTGAAATGCGACTTTAAATGTGTAGAGTCCCCGAGATGTATGGGCGGTGGGGGTCCGTGGGGTGGGACGGTAAAAAGCGGACCACGTGGTCTGCAACGACCCCAGGACTGGCGCAATTTCCCAGATTCTATCAAGGCACCATCGAGTGTCACCCAAGAATTAATCGACGCCTGGTAGGAGAGAAAAAGGGAACTACTCTCATCCATCTTGATCGGGTCGCTGGCCAGCCGTCCGCCCGGCGTCCTCTGTGCAGGTCCCAGCTTCTCTCTTTTACGGTGGAGTGCGGCCTTCTGGGAAACAATTAACGGACCAAACCAAGCGTCGCGGGCTGGATTTCCGGGCAACGAAAGTGCCTTGATATGATTGAGTGAGGAATCAACCACATACTTGCTGCCATCAGGCCATCATCACACCTCTCCCTCTTGCTTCCAGTTCATCTTTTTCTCTCGTTTTCCTGCCAAATTCTTTCGGCTAGGCGAACGCCCGCGCGGGAATGGATTTGTAAGCGCACCCGTCTATTACCAGTCGTACCCGGGTATTGCTGTAATTACCAGCACTCACGACCCACGGGGAAGGCCGGGCCCGGCCGGGAGGGGCCCACCGCGACCTGCATTTCCCAGCGGAACTACCCCCACCCTCGCCCCCACACATTACTTACCCTCACCCCCATTTACCTTTGCCTCGCTCCTGTCACTAGACAGGCCACCGCCTCCCCTTCCGCGGCTCCATTCGCCCCTACCTCAAAATGTTACCCACCCCTCCGTTCGTCTCGCAGCCTCCAGGCCACACACACACAGTGGCGCCAAAAACGAGCCCAAAACACACCGTAAATCAGCCGCGCCTTGTCCTTCTCGAAGAGCACCGCGTCGTCCTCCTCCCTTTTTAAAAATCCTGGCACACACAACCGCTCTCTTTGTTCGTTTTTTTTTTTAAACTTGTCCTTTTCCCTGGCCGCGTACACGTGTCCGCCCTGCGGCATGGACGTGGACTGCAAACACAACACGGGACGGGGCCGCCGTGCCGCCGTGTCAACCCGGACCCCACTCTCCGTGACAACGGGTGCTTGGCGGCGCCACGACGACATCGAGTCGCACCGCGGCCTGCCTGCCTGGCTGGCTGCCCCCGGCATGACTGCCCAGCCAGGCCCGCCCAGACCGGACACTGTGGCCGGGGACTGCGGAGGCCGGGGCGACGGGGCCGGGCATCCGGAGGGCAGGGGCGGAAAAACGGACTGATAAGCAAGCCACCGGTAGGGAGGTAGAGGTAAGTCCACGAAAAAATATTGAGACTCCTGAAACTCAAGGCAAGGCAAGTGTGTCTTGATATTGTTCGAGGTGGCCAAGCATCTGAGCCGCTGTACAGGCACCAGTGAAAGTGAATTCCTCGTTTGGAAGGCGACCCTTTGCCACAATCGTTAAGGTTGGTGGTCCAATTGGAGAACTGCTGAGCCCGAAACGTGTCCGGAATCCACCGTCACGGGACTGCTGTGCCTCTATGACAGCAGGGACGACGCCATGGGACTACGAGTGCGGGGACACACCTCGGCGTTACCACAGCGCAGTCAAACTAAGACTTGCAGTCATGCAGTGCAGGCCCCATCGACTGCACACGCCAGACGTGTGCTTTGGTGTCGCCTGCGCCACGGCGCCACCCGCCTCCGAGGCCTTACCCGAGGTCTCCCCGTGCAGAACGCGAATGGGGGCGGGCAGGGCTACATGTTACGTCTGACTCAACAGGGGAGCCAAACCACCAGAAACTTTGTCTTACTTTGCCTGGCGCCGTCGTAATGCCGCTGATGCCTCACCTCTGCCAACAGAAAGAGAGAGAAGGGGGTGAGTACGTAAAAAACATACACAAGTGAGAGTACGCGGACGGGTATTTCGACCGGCGGCCTCCCAGGACCAACCGACAAGATGAGGGGCAGGGTCAGCCTTTAAAGCGGGCTACTTTACGTTCCCACCAATAAAAGCGACTTCCTGGGACGCGGGCCGGACACTGACGCGAATTTTCCTAGAAAGCCGTGGGGGAAAATGTTGTCTTGTGTTGTATCGGCACTTTTTTTATCGTCCCGGCTCTGCTCTCTATTCGTAAAAATATTTCACAGCGAGAATTTTCAATATAGACTTCCCCAAAACCGGCAATGCCCAATTGTTTAGTGGAGTAAATGTTTTGTTTTCTTTCCCTCTCTCTGGTGGAATGTAGCATGCACACCGAAAGGGAGCCTTTGTTTAGCTGTGTAGGTGCGGTGCCGCGGGAGGCGCGGAGGTCGTGGCGGCGATGAGCTAAATCTGCACCTGTCGGCCCAAAACGGCCTCACTAAACTTTTTAGTGTTTAAGTGGATTCCCGACGGCCTTGGGCTGCCTGGGCTGCCAGGGGCGGCGTGCGCGGTTCAACAACCCGCTCCTATTCATCAAATGCATTGTTTACCCACGCCTGGCCGGGCCTGGCCGGGCCGGGCCTGGCCGCGTCGCGCTGAGTTAGGGCCCGGCTAAAGGGGTCGAGGCCTCCACCAGGCTCGGTCGGGGAAGGGGAAGCTGAGCCGCCCCGGGGCTGTCGCAGGTTGTCCCGCCCAGGGCAGCCCAGGGCGCCGCACAGTCAACTTCGCCTCGTGTCCCACCGTGTCCCACCTGTCCACCAGCAGCGCTCCGTCGGCGGAATTGGAATTTGGCTCGCCTTCGCGCCTCGCCGCGCCTCGCCCAAGTGTGTCACCGGCAGCACGTCGTCGTGGCGGGGAGCGCCCGCCAGGTAGGCAACAGTGTGTCGGCGACGCACGCCTGCGCGCGAAAGGCCTACCTCCCAGGCGCTCCCCACCACGAAGGCCACCACGGGCGCCTCGGCGTGGCGGTCGTTTGTCGAAACTAACCAGCCAGCCAGCCGGGCCCAGCCTCACAGCCTCGTCCCAGCATATCAAAAACTTTCGCTTCGACAGCCGTATCGGCGTTGCCAGCGTTGCCGCCTCCATGCGGGACCGCAGCTGGCGTTATTTGCACGCCCCCTCGGAGAGCGGCAAAACGGCCAAAACGCCGCCGTCTCGGCCCTTGCGGGCCCTTGTTGACTGGGCTGCATCTCCGCTGTTGGCTCTGGGCTCACAGGAGGCCATCTCGCAATATCGCCGATATTACAACGGAGAGCCAACTTGACTTACACGGGATTGCACTCCGGCGGGGCTGGCGCGGGGTTCGCGGGGCGAAGTGCTTGTTCCGATCATCTCGTGTAGCGCCAGCCCGGCGTGCAACCATCTTCCGGGTCTTTATAACTGCGGAAAGCTGAGAAGACGACGCGTGTCAAGCGCACGGATTTAACCGCGTCAAACAAACCATTTGCTAAAACTTCGTTTCTAAACACCTTCTAAAAAAGGCCCTTTTGACGCAAGGTACATAAGGGCCAGGGGTATTGCAGTCCCATTAAGTTTCTTTTTCCTTTTTCTTGGCAACGTAGATTGGCAGCTTTTTCTTCACCCACCAATTAATAAACGAAAAACGCAGAGCGGCGATGACAAATTCCGGGCGAAAGATTCCGGCCTCGGGCCCCGGCCTCGGGCCCAGCCGTCGTTGGGGCCCTGAGCAACGTATTGTTCCCTGTCAATAAATTCCCCCCTCCCCCTCCTCCCGATCCACGGCGCCAGAGTGCTACTTTGCGGCGACGGCAGCGCGAAGCGTTCGGTGCGTTCGGCAGACCGAGTTCATCAAAACGTGCCGGGGCCCTCATATTTTCCCAGAGTAATTGCAAAATAAAAAGAGAGAAGGGACGAGCGAGGGAGGGAGTGGGAGCGAGAGCGGCAAGGTCGAAGGTCGACAGGGCGGTCATGAGGTACGACATAATTGCAACCCCCGGCCGACACCGAGCGAATACACTCTGCACTCTTTTTTTTCCTAGTGTCTTTTAATGCGCGGTACGTGTTGAGTGGTGACGGCATTCGGAGTGCAATGTCGGTGCGTCTTTCATATTGGGTTTCGCTTTTCGGGGCACGGTCCGTCCCGGCCCGTCCCCCTCGGGATCCCTCCGATATCCGAGCAATCACCGACTCGCAGATTGCCGTTTAATTTGTCAAAGCGCTCCGCCCGCTGGCGGTCCCAAGCATAAACTTGGTTATTAAAACCTTTCTTAATTTGGCATTACACTCGGAGCTTTTTTGGGACTGGACGCTCACAGTCCTCCGTGCAACCCTTGCGAGAGCTCACGTAGGTTTCTTCATCCCCTAACGGCCGTACACCGAGTCTTCCTTTTCTTTTTGACACGGAGAAAAATTTACCGTAAAGGAAGAAACCGAATAAACAGAGCATTCTTTTTGTCATCCCGGCCTTAAATGGGTTAATCGATGGTGCTCCACCACGTACTGCCAAAGCCTGGGCAGGAAGTACATAATGGGCCTGGCGCCGCCTGGCGGCCCTAACTAATTGTCCCACATCAATTTGGCCGACACGCCTCGGGCACCTCGGGTACGCCTCTATTTTTACCGCCCCAGCCGCCCCGCCCCGAAATAACCATTGATTTTTCCCGATCAATCCAGTCAGCGCTTTCGCGTTTTCAAGTTCAGACATTGGATCTGGCCGACCGCGGCGCCTGGGGCATCCGTCCACTTTCGACAGCCGAGAACACAGTTGGAAATAAGTTTGATATGTTTGAGTGTTTGCTGGGCCGGCGACGCGAGGGCGACAGAGTCGGCGCTCTTCCTCTCCCCTTGTTGAGTTCGCTTTGCACCCCACTCGTGCCACTCACGGTGAAGGGCGTCGTCGGGCCGGTGAGGCGGGTAGGTTGGTGAGGGGGAGGAGAAATATGAGCCAAGTTGTAGTTATTGCAGCGGCCTGCCGTTCGTCTCGGCCGGTACTTTAAATTTATCGCGGGCCACAGTGGCCGGGGCGGAACGTGACAGCGCGACGCGACGACGCACTGGCCTCGGCCGGGTCGGAGCCGTACCGCGGCATTTTTCATACGTACCGTCGCTTCATTTCGAACTCCGCTGTCGTACGCACGCAACGTATGGCCCGGTCGTTCACAGGCCACTGCCCGACCACCTGAGCGATCCACGGGTCCGCGTGGCCGAAAGGGCCCGAAAGGGCGCAGTGACTGGCGAGTGACCGCGGTGACCGCTGGCAACGGTCGAACCGCGTTCACTTGTGTGCGTAATCGGTCTCGGGTTCGATTCTGATAATGACAAATTGCGGTCGGTTTTGTAGTTGTCGCGCTGGCTTTGCGACCAGCCCGGCGATCTGCTCGAGATCAAACTGTCGAGTCCAGTGGACTTGCCACTTAATTTCAGTTGTTAGTTACAGTTCTACCGACAACCTAATAACATGAGGTTTAGAGGCGGCCCACGTAATGATGGCACGGTAAAAAAAACGGCTGGTAACTTTTAATTTAGCCCAGGAAAAAAAAGCGGAAATCGGCCGCTCCCGCCATGTTACGTTACACTGGTTACACAAGGCTCTTTGAAGCCGGAAATATCAGGCTGACGCTTTGACGCGTGGCCGACCTACGCCGAGGCCTACGCGGACCAATTCAAAGAGCCCAAAGGGGAAAAGACCGAACCGAGCAGTGCAGAGAATGCGGTGTAATACTTCTCCGAAGCGGTCCAACGGTCCAACGGCCCAAATCGGGCGAGAGCCCCGATCGGGCGAGAGCCCCGCCCATTCGTCATCCCGCAGTCGAGCACGAAATGGCAGCCAATGGCAACCAACGAGGCGCGAGGGACAAAGAAGAAACGTTAAGGTAAATGCTGCCAATCCCGTGTGTGTGTGTGTTTTTTTTGTGTGTGTGAGTGTGTGTGTGTGTTCGCACGCGACTAAGTGGAGCAGTGCCTGGGTCCCTGGACCTGAGCACGGTTACTCGCGGGCCCCGTGTGGATAGACGTAATGTCCGTGCGAGTGGCTCATGCTTCTCTGTGAGTGTGTGTGTGTGTGTGTGTGTAATGAGTCAATCTCCTTTTTCGACAGGGTGCCGAGAGGCCCCAACCAAGGCCACCGCGCTGCTGTAAAGAAGGGTTGGGTCAAAGAGTTGCAACTTTCCGTTCCCTTTTTCACAGTTTTTTTTTTTTTTTCACGAGAGTGGCGGAAGCTTTTCTGCGACAGCTCTCCGCCCTTTGTTTTTCGGGTGGCCGGCACGCAGTTCGCCACAATCCACTTTTCTTTTGTTTTTGGATTATCCTTTGTACAACTTTTTTTCCGCTCTCCTTTTTTTTCAAGAGTCGAAAACGAGTGACCATAGCGGTGAAGAAAAGGAGCTAAAAAAGGGCGGTGTTTCAAATTTTTGAGGCAAATTGTGGCGTCCGGCTGACTGACCGTTCGAAAGTGCAGTGGGCGCCTGCTCAAATCTCCACCTGCCAAAATCTCCCTGAGAAGAACATTGGGTGAGTCCCAGACTTAGTGGGTGGTGCTCAGGTGGGGTCGTTCGGGAAAAAAGGCCAACTCAGAGCAACTCAGCTGTCTTCCTTGTCCCCGACCGTCCCGGACAGCCCTGGCCCTGTCCTGGCCCTGCGCCCGGCCGGCCCGGCCGCGGAGGTGTCCTGGAACGTCGTTACAAACGTGGGGGCACCGTAAAAACTTCATCTTCATCAAAGGCAGGACCTGCTGGAAGCAACACAGTGTCCTTGGTCCACCGCAAAGAGAGACAGAGAGGGAGAGGGGCGAGCTGCCTCACCAAATCGCACGGAAAAGGCCGAGGCCGGGGCAAAACTCCACGGGAGGAGTTGCGAGCGAAGCGGCATTTTCCTCGTCTCAAAAAATTTCTTTGAAACGAATATCTGTTTATTCGGTTTGAGGTGGACGGCTCAGAGTGTCACGACGCGCGTGGCACGAGCCCTAACGAACGTGAAGTCATATTTCTGGATCCCGAGAAAAGTGCGTTTTTGTCCTCACCTCTCTCCAGTGCTCCGAGCAGAGTATTGTCATTTTAAAAGTTCTCTGAGTCTGGACCATTTCTAGAGCAAGATGACACCTTTCCAGGTGTACCTTTTGTGTGCCCTGACACAATACTGCCAGCAGCAGTCCGCGCACTGGTGAGTAGGCAAACACCCAGGACCGCCGGCAAAGAGTAAACGCCGGATTTCCAGCGAGAACTTCCCTGAACGACAAACAGCCGCAGTAAACGTTGGCAGAGCCACGATGCCTGCTTTGGACCGCGTGTTTTTTGTCGTTTTTTTGTGGCCTTTGTTTTGTTTTTCAAATGTGGGAGAAGTGCCCCTCCGCGCCGCTGGCGTCGCTGGCCCGTGCCACAACTTTGCGCCCCTTCATCGTCAACCAAGTCGTCAACTTATTCTTTTCACATCATTAGGGCGATGGGGAGAGACTGGGTGTCGTCGTTGCGACAACAACTTTTTTCGCCCGCCGCCCCAGAGGACTGCAAGCGAGCCGACGCCTCCGCAGCAGCACCATCAGACAAGGCGCAGGGCGGCGGCCTCGCCAGGCGTGCAAGGCAGACTCACAAAACGGCCGTCAGGGGTCGCCCCGCCCGGCCCGGCCCGGCGGCCTGCAGGGCGCAGTGCCGGCGCTTGGCGCGCAAAGCACTCTAACTTGGACTTAACTTTCGCCTCGCAGCTTCACAAACGGCGTCACGGCGCCGCCCCGCTTCGCCCCACCTGTGGCTCCGCTGAAAGGCCGCCATTAAGTCAACAGTCCTCAGGTGCCATTTGCAAAAACGCGATAGTCGTTAAAGCGTGGCGCCCTCGCAGGGTTACCAACTCGCGAAACGCTGCTCAGCGAAGTAATGCGGTTGCAGGGAGCAAGCAGGCTCGCTCCCCAGCGCTGTACAGCGGTGTAGAGCTGGCACGACACATACGCCCGTCACCCAAAAATCAAAACTGAGCGTTTTTCGAACTAGTTTTTCTTTTGTTTTTGTTGAGGTTGGCACACGTGAAGCCATGACGTCAGCGAAGTAGGCCACCGTATTGTCTCATAGGCAACGTAACCTTGCCCGCCTGGGCTGGCCTGGGCTGGCCTGGGCTGGCCTGGGCTGGCCTAGGCGTGCTGGGCGCGCTCCCCACCGGCCGCACTGACAGTGTTGACGCCCGACGTGGGAGGTCGCGCCGAGCTGCGCCGAGCTGCGCCGAGCTGCGCCGAGCTGCGCCGAGCCCAGGGAGAAGGGCCTCCCTGCTCTCGGGTTTCACCCCCCCCCCTACCCCGCTCTAACTCAGTTCCCCCTCCCCCTTTTGTAGTTACGCACTCGTCCCTCCAATTTCAACAAATTCGCGACGAGCCGCGGCAAGCCAAGGTCCCGCCTGGTTCACCAAGGTTGGCCCGAAGCTCCATAACTCACGGCCGCCCAGATTACCGAAGAGTCAAATTAATGGGCCGCGGCGCTGATGATGTGGTTTGATTTGTGGCGGGCGACCCTGCTGCGCTTCGCGATACGCGTTCAATCTCGACACACTGTCTCGCTTTTCCAGCGGCGCCCTCTCCTTCCCGCCAAAAGGGGCAGCCAGGCGAGCAGGCAGCCAGGCCCAGCCAGGCGGGCAGCCAGGGGTGGCAACAGGCCCGCCGCCGCCATAACCTCAGCCGACGCCAGCGCGCCCAGCGCGCCATCCCGTGTCATGAATCTTTCAGCGTTTTCGCGCTCCGGATGCCGCACCGATGGCTTGGGGATGTTCGAGCACGCCGTGCTGACGACCAGCCAGCCGTAACTCTGACGTCTTTTTTTCCCGCCCTCGTTTTGCTTCCTTTTTCGAGAGTGAATGCAGGGCATGCAGGGTGCGGACGCCCGTACCGTGCGAGCGCCGCGGAGGGGTGCCACCCGAAAAAAAGGGTTGAGGTTAGTCAAAACGGATTTTGAATTCCATATTCATTGTGTAGGAATTTCGTTTGCGAGCCATTGGCAGATCTGCCCCATACTGGTTCACAAATCATTCTGATTTTGATTCATTTCTTTGTTGCAGTGCAGTATGGTGGGGCAGGCGGATTGAGGCAGCCGAGACACATCGGTTAGCCGGCACCCCGCCAACGCGTCGAGTGACGGGGAAAAACGAGCCGCCTCGCGCCAAATGACAAAAAGCAGGGAGCGCCCGGCAGGAATCGAACCCACAGGCCCGCCGCCAACGCGAGCGTTGGGTGGACAAAAACACGACGGCGGACTGTATTCAACACGAGAGTTTCGCGACGCAGCGAACGCCACGCGGTGGTCGGAGAGTACGAAAGTTTACGGCGAACAGTTGACGAGGAAGGGAGGGGGAGGAAAGAGCCGGAAGGGCCGGAGGAGGTTCAAGTTCCTGATGACACCTCAGTTCAAGCAATTAGCGTTTACGTTGTCTACGTTGTCCTCGCAGGAGCAGGCCATTTAACAAGTTCCGCGAGCCCTGTGCAGTACCTCGAAGAGCTTAACGATGTTTGCCCTACCACTTGAACGCCCGGGGGAAGGCGGAGGGGCTACGTCGGTTCGGCTATCCTACTCTGAAACAGTCTCGAATCAACCTCATTACTCGTGACTCGGATTAAAGAGGACAGACTCCGATTTCTTTAAGAAAACGACTGCAAATTTTTAGCGATGAAACTTTAATCCAAGTGGCACTTCTATTGAAGAGCGCCCTTTGGGGCCCTCGGCCCTCGAGCGGCTGTGGGCCGGACCAGCCGGACCAGCCCTCCACTTTGCCTCCGCGCTGTAACCGTTGCCCAACTCCAAGTTCGCCGAGCTCCAAATGAAATTCCCCGACATCAATTCGACCGGTAAACGGGCAAGTTGGCGGCAACGGCGGCGCCGCGTGTGCTTTCGTCGCCCCGCCGCGGCCCGCCGCGCCAACGCGTGCGAGAGAGACGGAGTGGTGCGGCTCGGTAAATTGAAAATGCATCGACGGCTCATTGCGATTCACGGCGGCGCGTGGGCGCGCATGTAGTTCGTGTGCAAGTCGACAGAGCGCGCCACGGCGTCGTAGCGGCGGCACAGCGCGGCGGGTGTGGAAGAGGGCTCCATTGGGCGGTTCAATTTCCCAGCGCCGTTGCTGAGACCGCAGAAACCGAGCGGCGTCTGCCTCTGGCTTCGGGCAGGGCTTGTTCTATAGTACTGGAGCCGTTCAAGAGATTGGCCGTCTCTCTCTTGCGTGCTCCTACCCTTGGGAGTATCGGACAGAGATTCCGTCCACCTCGACAAGGTCTTCCCTTCCTCCTCGTAGGCCATCCAAACAGGTCAACTGCTGCCATCAATTTTAGGCATTGTCCGTCTTAAAATAGGTGCTCGTTCTCAATTTTTTATGATCAAACAGATGAAATTCGTATTAAAATGGCGATGACCACAAGAGCGACACAAATTATGATGAAAATAAGTACTAATTAAAATTTTGTCGTGATGACTGATGATCGTTATGGCGTCCTATGTAGCCGTTGCCCTGCTGTTTGGTCAAGGCACGCTGAGAGGGTCGGCAGTGCAGACAGTGCATCATTGGCATTGGGCCCAGCCTCGGTCCGGCTCGGCCCAGCCCTGGACCGCCCATCTATTTAGGGGCTGCATCACTTTCCATCAGCACATCTGCCCCTGCCTGCCGGGTTTCCGTCCCCGACACTGTCAGAAGACACGAAATCGAACAAAAACTTCCAAACGAATCGACTGAGAAAATTCAAAGATGCAAAAATGCATGGCAGACGTCACAATCCGCAGAAAATATCTGGAAATGAAAATCCACTCGATAGTTTCATTGACATTTTTTCTGTACCAACAGTGAGTCTGTGGCACGTGGTGTGGGCGTCGAAGATGTTCTTACTTTTTCCCGACGCTCTGGGACAATTTCCTGCGCGGGAATCCAATAGCATCCTTGATGGTTTGAAATGCACGTCCCTGCTCGCGCTGCCTGGCTGCCTGGCTGCCTGGCTCGTGCCCCGGATGGAAATGAAGTTTCCGTCGGGCCCGGAAACAGGTGCCGGTGCCTTGTCTTTGCGCTCCAGGCGGCTCCGCGTCGCCGTGCAATCCCACGCCAAGATTTTCCCCGAGTCCTCGCCGCAGTCCGCTCGCCGCGGTCTTCGGTCAGGGTTAGGTTAGGTGGCTCCGACTCTATCTGGCCCACCGGCCACTTTCGGGCAGCAGATGCTCCCCTCGATTCTCAAGCGACGGGGACACATTACGCAAAATATTGGGAGAAAAGTGGAACAGTGGGGTGGGGTGGGGGTGTCGCAGGTGGAGATACACCAGTGACTATCAGCGACTCCGGGCGAGCGTGAAAGCAGCCCGCCAGCAAGCTTCACCTTCACCGCCTTTTTCCGCGCGTTTTGGTCTCGCGAAGCAGACGCTGTCAAGTCAGTGCGGCGGGCCGGGGCCGACCGAAGGCAGCCCAGTCTTGGAATCCGACTGAGCACTTTCGGCTGCAGAACAACCGCCCGGCCCCGCATGCTGACGAGTTAGCAATGCCGTGTAACCGTGTTGAGGTGTCTGAGCGTGGAAGAACTTGCGCCTGGTGTCTGTGACCACTCGCGAGTTCCTTTTTGGAGAGCAGAGCTCCAAACGGACCTCGTAAAACGCCTTTCTTTGTCCTCCCTGTCGGTTTAGCACATGTTTCAGTTCGTTACTCGGCTCGGCTCGGCCGGGGCCTTGGCAAGGTGTGTGGAGGCAACGTGCGCTGTTTGCGTGGGATTATCATATCCCGGGAGGGGGCGCAAAAAGGGGAGGGGCATGCCCGGGCAGTGGGAATGACTGTCCACACAGCACCTGAGCCACCCTCTGACTTATCGCGTTTCGCAGGCGCGGCCACCAAAAAAAAAGTTAGCAAGGTCTTAATGACAAGGTAGCACTCCGTCCAACTTTCCTCCTTCGGCGCTATTTTTACGCTGGAGCCAATCACGCGCGTGCCGTTTTGAAGGACAACTATATTCCCTTTTCGTATACACAGTGTACACACAGCGCCCGGGTAAACAGCAGGTGTCGGGGTGCGATCTCTGACAGTGGAGGCGCCCGCCCGCCCACCGCGGCTCAGTTTCCAATGTCATGGCATGCAAATAACTAGCCTCATTCCAGGCCTCGCCCTTTTGAAATAAGATTGCAAGGCGAAAGGTCTCTTTGATTTCACCCGCGGAGCTCCTGGGTCAGTGAATATATTCCATTGCAAATACTCTTATCCAGAATGAGAGCATTGAAGTCCGTTTCAATAAAATGCCTTTTCTTTCCTCGTTTTTAGAAATATTTTTGCGTGTGAATTGGTGGGTTTTGAAAGGTAGCGGCGCTGGATGTCCCAGCGCAAGGCACCTGCTCGCTCCGTTTTAATTAATGCCCCAAGACACTTTTAAGTAGCAGCTGGCCCGACACGGGGTGCCTTGGTGGACCGTCCTGGTGGAAGACGCCACCGACGCCCCGCCCCGCCCCGCCCAGGCGCGCTGCTCCGATATAATAGCAGCCCCCCTCAAATTAGAAAACGGAGACAGTCCCGAACAATTGGCGAGACAGCGCAACAGCACGACAGCGTGCGCCAGCGCATGCGCCGCGAAGGAGTGCAACGGACCGGACGGACCGGACGGACGGCCCAGAGAGCGCCCTGCGGAAAAGGGTGTGGGGCGAGTGCATTCCGGAAGAGAGGCGTGGCGCGCTGCAGAGAGCGACCAACCAGTCCAGTGCGTCGGTGCGTCGCCCGCGGCCGAGTCCCACCCTGTGGCACACTGGCACACTGGTGGCACACTCTGGCTCGACATGCGAGCGGCCAGTGTGTTCTGGGGCGTATATTTCTTTCTGTCCGCCTCGCTGACTCGCCGACCGCGCCCCTGGCCCCCCACCGAGTCCACCCCCACAAGAACACGTACGCAAAAGCACGCAAAAGCGCGCAAAAGGCGTAAGGTTCAATTAAGGCAGTTGCGTTGGCCCCGCGGCGCCCCGCGGCCTTTTGACTTTGTCACGTTGGCTAATTGCGAGACAAGTCTCACGTTGCGAGTCCGGCCTGGACTTGTTGCCGGCACTGCCAACCGCACGGCAGCACTCATGGATCTGGACGCCCACATTATTAAGATGGCTGTCTTTGTTTTTAATAACACCGCGCTAACGAGGGAGAAGGCGACGTTCTTTAATAATATCGTTAAGCCAAAGCAAGCGTTGGCAGCCCTGCGTGCCGACACCTCAGAGTGAAAAAAATGCGGGCCGAGCGCAGAGCGGCGCAGAGCGGCGCAGAGCGAAAAACAAGCGGCAAACTTTTCCTTCCCCGGGGTCGCCTGCATACTCAATGGCCGAGCATTAATTCGAATCCCGCCTGTTTCGCCGCCGATTTTCGGCGGTCAAGGTCGTGGAATAGTGAGCAGTGGCATTGCGGACAGCGGTCTGCCTCTCTCGCACCCTGAAGGAACGGCCCCCGAGTGCGAGGGAGACACAGCAGCGGCATGGATCAAGCGACCGCCGTGCCTGCGCCATGCAGAATTCATGTGCCGCTTCCATTGCAGGTGTACCACCACCACTACCAATGCTGTCGCACCATGTACGTGTCAATCCCAGTGACGGAGCGACGCCTCCCGGGCAGTCCCGTCGGACCCGCGCGCGCACTGGGTTGCCTACCCTGCAGGCGGCCACGGAGGCCAGGTGGGCGGAGAGAGAGAGAGAGAGAGAGACGACCCCACGCCCGCATGAGCGGCGAAAAACCAAGCCTACACACGCACGAACAGGGGAACATGCACGGGCCGCCCGCGGAGCCGCCAGAATGGGGTCAGTGGGTACCCGCGGCTCCAGGCCTCTTTCGGCAGAGACAAAAAGACGAAAAAAAAAGCTGCATACGGGGAGAAGTGGCTGCCTCCGAGCAAGGACACTCCAGTGACTCTGTGAGAAACTTGTCCGATGAACGAACCCTCCGACGAGACGACGCGTCAAAGTTTCTGCGCGGCCGTACGTGCGCACGGCTGCCAACGGCTGCCACAATTCATGCCCAAGTAAATGCGTGCGTACTCGTCGACCATCCCTTCGCGCGGGCGGAAGGCCACACAACTTTCCACCGCTAACACACACACACACACACACACAGAGACACACACACACACACAGACACACACACACACACACACAGATGGAGGCTACTGCCGGGGACTCCCTGGGCTCCTTCGGCGCTGACGTCAAGAATTTGGTAATTTGGCTTCGAGTTGAACGGCGCCTTTGAGCGACTGCCTAGCCCCGCATCCACCCAAAGCTACACTGCCACACTGCAAGCCATCCCAAGGAGTCCCTATAGTCACAGATCCGAGAAAAAATTTTCGGATGTTTGAAACCAACCACCGTCTTCATGAAAAACACTGCTGAGGGTTCGTTCTTGTTACCCTTCCTCTACACCGGCAAAATTGTCGAGGGGAGGTGAAAAATAGAAAGTAGGGTCGGGGGTGGGTAGGTTGATGGACTGGGTGATGAGGGAGAGGAGGGGCATGAAGGTGCTCCCCATCCCCGCAGTCGGTGCGGTGCAATTTACTGCTAATAGGTCTGTGTGAATCATTTGCATCACGTGGTGCGGCGGTGCGGCCTGGTGAGGCCGGCCTGCTGGTCAGGGCCAGGGTTACGATGAGGCCAGGTAGTCCGGGGGGAGGGGGGCTCATTCTAGTTTTGACAAGCCGTAAATTGGCCGAGCAACACACTGACCGGAACAACAAAACAAATAACAGCAAACGCCCACAGCGTGTGATTTTCGACAAGACCCCTTAATTTATCGGGGCTGGTTGTTTGTGTGCGTGACTGTGTGACCATGTCAGTGCGTGTGTGTGTGTGTTGTATATGTGTATGTGTGTGTGTGTATGTGTGTGTGTATGTGTGTGTGTTGTATATGTGTATGTGTGTGTGTGGTATGTGTGTGTGTGTGTTGTGCAGGCCGCGTGTACTTATCCATCTGTGTGGGTGGGTCCATGTGACTTTGTATCACGAAACTGGACGATGAAGCGGTCCGGGTTGGCCGCGGGCTCGCGGGCTGCGGCCGTGGCCAGGGCCGTGGCCAGAGCCAGGCCAGCTGGGCCGGGCTGACATGACAGTGCGTTATCGGCAAGCCATCGTATTGCACCCAACGCGGCACTGCGCGGCACGCAGCACTTTGCAGCGCCGGCCGAACACGTGGGAAGCGAAAGCCGCTTTTCACGGAAGCTTCTTCGAGCTTCTTTTCCTGCGCGGCACCGCTCTTTAGGGGGATGAAAAATGACCGTCGAGGACCGTTCTACCGTTGTTCCACCGTCGTTCCACCCTACCGTTGTTCCACCGCAGCGTTGTTCCAGCGTGTTCCAGCGTGGTTCCGCTGGCACACAGGAAGCACCCGAGAGGCCCCTTTGTGTCCGGCCGTTGGGGCGACAGTGGTCCGGGGGGACAGGGGGTGGAGGGGGTAGATGAGGGGCTGCCAAAATGACAGAAGGAAATCTGAGGCGGTCCGGAGTGCGTCCGGCGCAGCCAAGCCCCGGCCAGGCCCCGGCCAAGCCCCGCAAGCCCAGGCCAAGCCCCGGCCAAGGCCCACGGGACTACGGCCTACAGCCCCAGCCCCGCAGCAAGCAAGAAGCAAGGTGGCCGTGATTTCATTTCCAGCCTGTTTGCCGACCGCCGCGGCGCGCCGCCCGAAACGACCCCAGGCCTCGCCGTCACCCTGCGTCCCGTTTTCGTCTTTTTGCTTTCATTTCAATGTTGGCCAGGCGGGGAAGAAAATGGCAGTGACTGGCAGTCATAAGGCGCCCGAGTCTGTGTCAGGTCGACTGTTGGCAAGACCTTCGAGTGGTGGTTCACCCGATCGACTTCTAGCCGGTATTTATTTAAGTTTCCAAATAAATGTTTAATGGTTTTTTGTTGTCGTTTTAAAAATTGAGTGTGGGGGGACTCTTTCAGTCGCGCTCAAAGGAACACCAAAACTGTCTTTATTGCTATCCTGGGACGCCCGGGCTACATATCTTTTTCCTGAGGACCTCTTCCTGGCGGCGGACCAGGGGGTGGAAACGGCGCTGATTTGGCGGGCCATGGCTGCGGCGATGCGTGCACGGCCGTTGTTTGTTGTTTTTTTGTGGTTCCTAGAAACCCACTTTCTAGCTAAAGTAGACATCTTATGCACAAATCCTGCACGTGTACTTCTAGAGTAATGTTGTCTCTTCGAGAAAATAAGCCCGTTTTGAAGATTTGAAACCCACAGGACGAGTCATGGACATGTTTGTAACTTGTTTTAAATGGCTCATCCGCGTTCGGGCGCGGCGATTCTGGCCTGAAAACGCCGAAAAAAATGTAAACAAGTTACAAAAATGTGAATATCTCATTTTGTAAGTATCAATTCGGCCCAAGGAGCTTATTTGCTGATCCTTCAACCTTACTCTTTAAGTACGCGTTGAGGTTTTGTCGTTAAGACGACTACTTCAGCTGGAAAGTGGTTTACCAACTAACGCGGTAAAGTGGTGAAAACGGCAAAAACGGCCGTGCACGCATCGCCGCAGCCAAGGCCCGCCAAATCAGCCCCGTTTCCACCCCCTGGGCGGACGGAGCATAGGGGTTGTTTTCAGTCCACACACTCGCGAGAAGGTGGCCTGGGCCAATCAGAGCCCGCATTCTATGCTTTGGTGGAATTTGGGAACGGACCGAACCCTTGGACTGGAACGCACGGGGCGAGCGAAGCATGGTGGAGCTACGCCGTCAGAAAACGGAAGGGAACCAACACGGGGGTACTTATTGCGCGGCAAATGGGGCCTCCAGGAGGCTCGCTGGGCCTTCCAGCGCTTGCAGGGCTGCCTCCAGTGCTTCCAGGCCGTTCCAGGCAGTTAAACGCCGGCCCGGAGGACCCTGCTGAAACGCGGGCAGGCCTTTTCACAGATGCCTGAGTGAGTGCTAAAAAGTCGTAAAAAGTCGTGTGTATGTGAGCGGTAAAAAGTCGTTTGTGCGAGAAAGCGTTTGAAATATCTGTAAGTGTGTGTGTGTGTAACAGTATCTAGCCCGGTCGAGAATGGCTCCGGCCCAATCACAAATTAGACAGGACACGAATCGGGCTTTAATATGCGTTATCGGAAACGCGGAAATGGCTCGCAAACGGGGAGCGGAGTGTCCGCCGTCGATCCCGCCGTGCCCCCCCCCCCCCCCCCCCCGAGTTGAAAGTTGAAAAGGACAAACGAAAGAGAACAAAAGAGACGTATGGGCGGCCAGTAGACCGCGGTGCGGGAAAATAAAAAAATCTCCGCGAAAACTTTCTGTGATAAAACAGGCGCGCTTGGTGAAAGGTTTTTGGGGCTGCGGATCATTAAGAGAAAGAGTTCATCGTCGGTTCGATATGCAGAGAGAGAGAGAGAGAGAGAGAGAGAGAGAGAGAGAGAGAGAGAGAGAGAGAGAGAGAGAGAGAGAGAGAGAGAGAGAGAGAGAAGTTAGCCCGTTACCATCTTCAGGCATTCTGCAGCACGCGTGGCACGCGTCGGCACGATCGACCTTGAAGATTCAATTGAATCGGTCATTTCTTGCTAGCGCAGTTCGCCCAGAATAGACTGGGGAAGCGCAGCGGAAGGAAGGGGGATGCAAAAGAAAGGGGGGCACGGGGCGCGGAGGTCGTAGGACAGGTAGGAAGTGGGGAGGGAGCAGACAAAGAAGAAGGGGGTGGTCGTGTAGCCAGGGTGAAATTCCCATGACGCCCCACTCATGAGAAAAAGCTCGCTCCGTGCGACTTGGTCCTGGAAAATGCCTTCCAGGGAGCCGATGCCCACGCTGGATTGGTCGCTCTGTCTCTCTCGCCCTCACGGGGAGGCGACAGAGCGATCCCTTTGCGACGGGGACGTGAAGTGGAGCGCCTGGCCCGGCTCGGGCGTCTCTGTTCCACTCGTTGCAGCGTCGAGTGCTTTTTCCTTTTCCGAACACAATCACGACGATTTAATATCAAATCCTCTACCCCTCGGCAAAGCAATGATGGCTGCGCTCTCCGACGCCCCCCCCCCCCCCCACCACCACCACGCACACACACACACACACACACACACACAAGCGGCCCCGCGACGCTCCCTCGGGACTGCTTTTCACACCGTGTTGGTCGGGAAATCGGAAATGACACTCACGTACACCGAGAAAAAAATAGAAATCGACTGAAAAATCTCACGAACATACTGAAAACCGCAACTTTTATGAAGGACATAAGCTGTCGTCCGGGTGAGTTTATAATGACGTTAATATGTACGTGCATTTATTTAAAACCGAAACCACCCCTTCTTCTGCCCCTCACAGCAAAACAAAAAAAAAGCAACTCTAATAACGAGACAGCGAACAGCCGTGGCCGGTGCAATAAATTAGAGGCCGGCCGTGCAATGCGTCATTTTCCGTGGAGTACCTGCCACCTGGCCACCCGCCGAGCACCGCGACGGCCCGGGCGACCTGGGCGGCCGGGCGCGGCCAGCGACAGGGCGACACGCAAAGCCCGGCTGCACTGGGGCACTTGTGGATGGAGCGGCAGAGTGGCTGCCCACGCAAATTATTGCAAACATCACGCGAAACGAGCTCATAGTCCCTGGTACAACAAATACATTTTGTTGGGTGTGACGGGAACGAATAGCGGGAACTCATGGCAACTGCCATTGCCTTGCAAGAAACAAACAACAATACTAAAAACTTTGTGTGACGGGTGTGAATAACGAGAACTCTATTCTATTCCCACACCCCCACCACCCGAAAAAAGAAAATACGAAGACGGAGGTGCGGGTATTTGAACCCAGGACCTCCGCGGCGCGTCCCCCACCGGCAGGCGCCCAACACGCACGCACGCAGACGCTACTTTCATCTCCGTCATCACTATTCCACGGCGGTCCGGTGCCGAGCAATGCGATCAGTTCGAAAGTGGCGGAACGAGTGCCGGAGAGTCCCGCCTCCCCTCCCACGGCCCACCATCGGCATCGGCCCACCGGGCCCACCACCGGGCCCACAGGCCCACCGGGCCCACCGGGCCACCCCACGGGGCACGTAGCCTCCCCGGCCCCACCCTTGGCCCGCCATCAAGCCAAACACCTGATGAGATTTGAGGCGTCTGCTCAAAGGCGCAGAGTTGGGACTCGGAGGTGGAAAGAAGACCCTGCTGCGCGGCCCGACCAGGCCCGACCCGAGTGCAAATGTTGCACCGCCACGCACTGCCAAGGCGAACTACTGCGAGGAAGAGTGCCTCCAAGAGACGCGCAAACAAATTCCAACAAAGTGGACGAGTTGACACCCCCCGTGATTCAGAGCAAACGCCACGACGTACGTCAGACCGAATTTCCCCGGCCCGGTCTCAGGAGAAGGCACACCGAGACAGGAGAAGGGTTCGGAGACGTGGAGCGACGCGGGCCGTCTCTAAAAGCGCGGCAACGGCACTGTAGAGTTTCCCCTTCCGCCCTTTAGATTACATTCCAAACAATCACGAAAAATGCACGCAGTTGTTCCCCCACGCGCGCGTACGCGGCCCCCACCCCCACCTGCAGACGCAGTCGGTTGGTTCATCGGCGCGCCATGCCAACGAAAACCCTGCGGGGCCCGAGCCGTGCGGTCCCGTGGCCGCGCACCGCATGCGCCACAAAGAATTTTCTCACTCATCGTGCATCGCCGGGACTGCTGCCGGGACCCACGCGCCATAAAAACGTCAATAAAAGCTGCTCCTTCCTCTTCCTTTTAGCAGCCCCAGCTTTGAGCGTCCGCCGCGTCCGCCGCGTGCACGCCCCGTGGCCGCGGCGCCGCGTCCTGCCGGCCTGCCGCTTTCGCACGCCGATATGGCTGCAGCCTACACCAGCAGGGAAATTTAGCCTTCGCCCGGCAACGGGCCCAACGGGCAGGGTTGCCTACATCGGAAGGCGAAAATTCCCACGACGCGCGGCCTGGGTCGAAAGGGTTGCCAACCTCAGCCTACCAGCAGTGCGACTATCGAAGGAAACCCAGATATTGGCCAGTAGGCAGGCTGAGGTTGGCAACCCTTTCGACACGGGTCATGCATTGTGGGCATTTTCTGCAACCTATGTTGGCGACACTGGCAGTGGTCAGCCCGCGCAGGGCCCGGCCCGCACGACAGGCCCGTCCCACGGGCCAGGCCGGCCAGGCCGCCCCCCAGGCCGCCCCCCAGGCCGCCCCCCAGGCCGCCCCCAGGCCGCCCCCCAGGCCGCCCCCCAGGCCGCCCCCAGGCCGCCCCCCAGCGCCCCCAGGCCGCCCCCCAGGCCGCCCCCCAGGCCGCCCCCCAGGCCGCCCCCAGGCCGCCCCCCAGGCCGCCCCCCAGGCCGCCCCCAGGCCGCTCCCCAGGCCGCCCCCCAGGCCGCCCCCCAGGCCGCCCCCCAGGCCGCCCCCCAGGCCGCCCCCCAGGCCGCCCCCCAGGCCGCCTCGCTCGAAATAATCACCAGTCATCGCATCGCGGGGGTGGACGCCACCAGGTGTCTCATTCGCGCTGTCTCTCTCGCGCTCCATCCCGTGGGTGTGAGAGAGAGGAGTCTGCTCGTCGTCGGGGTGGTCCGGGACGAGCACCGCGACGCGCGCACCTGAGGACTCTGGCCGCGCCGCTCAGCGTGTCCCCGGGCCGCCGCGGTGCACGCAGACGGATTAAATTGTGATTAATTTCCGGCTGTCCGAAGCGTTCCGAAGCCAAGCCGCGGCAAGCGAATGCGTCCAGTTTCATTAATCTTCCGGTTGGCGGCCTTGCTGGCGGTGCTGTGCTGGCCTAACTTGCTGCGCTGTGCGGCCCGTCGATACGCAGCCCCTTGGCCGCGACGCCGCGACGCGCGTTCATGTCGCGGGCCAGGCAGTTCCAGTCAGTCCCAGCTCGAACTAGCCAACCGCGAGATTGCTTGAAAATCCGGCACGCGTCACTGACGTGTCATTTCCGTGTCACTAACTTGCCATTGACGTGTCACTAACACTATGCTGTCACGCATGCGTCACGGGCGACGAAGGGTGCGACAGTGACGCCGAGGCGCCACGACGCTCAACTCTTCCAGTCGAGTGACGTGTCACTGACGTGTCATTGACGTGTCACTAACTTGTCACTTTGGTGTCACGCATCCGTCACGAACGACGGAGAGGGCGACAGTGAAGCCGAGGCGCCGTGACGCTCACCTCTTTCAGTCGACTGACGTGTCACTGACGTGTCACTGACGTGTCACTGGCGTGTCACGCACGCGTCACGGGCGACAAAGGGCGCGACAGTGACGCCGAGCGACGCTTACCTCTTTCAGCGGGGTGGCATGTGAAAGGGCCGCTACAGAGACGGCCGCGGGGCGGGGCGACTCCTCCCGCGCGGCAGACACTCCAACACCACGCGGGGCGACACGCGTCGACACGCGTCGACACGCGGCACGCCTCGGCGGCAGGCGGGGGCTTGGCGCTCCGCGCTTCGCGGCGGCGATCGCGAGCTCGTCGCGGCACTGCCGTGGGGCTCCGGGGCGGCAGCGACACGGCAACGAGGTCCGCTCCGTCTGCGCCGCCGGCACGGAGTGAGCGGAGCGGGCGGAGCGCGGCGGCGCGGCGGCGGGGGGCGTAGCGGCGGGGCGCAGGGGGTAGGGCGGGGCGCAGGGCGGGAGCGCGAAACAGCCGCCCTTGCAGCTCAGACGACGCACACGCCCTCGGCGGGGCTGGCGGGGCTGGCAGCCCGTGGCGACGTCTTCGGACCTCGGACGCGCCCAGCGAACCGCCCCCGCCGTCGCCCACGTCACATTGCCGGCACACTGTGACAAGCCGTGACGCACCAAGGGACGCGAGAGGTGTCTGCGACCGCCACTGTAATTGTAGACGGTGCCTTCGGCGCTGTCTCTGTCGCACTCCCGGGGCGTATACCCCAATGCTGCGAAGAGAGACAGAGCGACGAGAGCGCTGTTCCGAGGCAGACGGGGCAGGTGGCGGCGCGACGCGCTTTGCCGCTTTGTGACTGACGACGGTGATGTTACCCGCAGGTTGGGACGCGGACGAGGCGAAAGGGAAGGGGGAGGGGCCGACATTGTGGCAGAAGGTGGATAGGGCCATTTAGCTGGCACGGCTGGCAAGGTCAAAGGGAGGCGCCGGGCAGGCCGGGCAGGGCGGCGACCCGCAATGAGGGCGAATCAGACAAACGGCCCTTGATCGACGCCCTTTCAATACCGACCGCTCCGACGAGGCGAATCGCTCAGCGGAGGGCAGTCTCTCTCTCTCTCTATCGCACCTAACGTGCCGTGCGTGAGAGAGACGGAGCGTGCTCACACAGCTCACACAGGGCCCTAGCCCACTTCGCTTAGAAAATACTCAACTTGAAAGACAAACTACAATAACATTAACAAAATTGAGGATAGTTCCGGTCTAGCATGAAAAATATTCCGTCTGTCGTGTATCTAACCTGATGAAGCTGGCCGCGATTATCCAATGATCCATCGCTGCTTCAGCGAATATTTACGAACAAACTACGGGAGTAGTATAGACTGCCGCAGCAATCTCAGAAATTTGAATTTCGCACTGCGGCACCTGAGTACAATTTCTCATACCGCACCTTCATCTGTTTTTCTTCTGCTGCTTTCCTAACCTCTGACTCGTGAGGTGCACGATTCTTTCAAAGTTTGGCGATCTCGTTTTTAGCTTCCTCGACTCGAGGCAACCCCTTCACCCTCCAAATCCCAAATGCTGCGAATCCAAGGAAGGGGTGGCGATGCCGCCGAAGAGAAGAGGAAAGTCCGAGAGGGTGTCATTAATAGCTTCATTTCGTTTGGAGTCCTCATCACAATGATCAGACTAGGTAAGCTGAAGTCCACAAATTTCATCAGATTAGAGACCCCTGGCCCACTTGAAAGTACTCGTTTCTTCAATTCGGACGATCGTGCATTGTGCCAACATGTTTTGTTATACCTTGCAATTACACTCTATCTCCTGGGATGATTGTATTGTTGACCATGTAGAAAGTGCCTTAAGATATGTCACCGAATTAAACCTTTTCTCTTCTCTTTTGCAGTGCCCCATGCCATCAATGCTCTATCCAGCCCTTCATGAGACCTTTCATCATGCCAAGCAATTATGATCTCTGTGGTGCCTTCTGCTCCCGTCAAATACATTTGTGTGAACGGATGAGTTCCTCTTGCGGCTCTTAATGTATCAAAGTCTCAACTGTGTGAATGTATGTTTGTGTTAAATAATGAATGAGTCATTAAAATACTAATTCATGGCCATTTAAGTACTTTTAACGTATTGTATCTTCTGGTAAGGATGGCAAAAGGTAATGCAAAAGCAGCTTCATTATTCCTTTTATTACAAAAGATTCTCAGTAAGTGTTTCCTACAATTTACAAGACTTACAGAAGCCATAACAGTAACAAAGTTGCATGAGCTGCAAGCAAGAATGCCTAATTCAGATGAATCACTCAAGGACATACTATCAAATCACTGGACATCATGATGCTGTCTGTAAAGTACCAAATCCATGTATACAGGAAACATTTTCCACTTTGGAGCAGACTAGTATATGACAAATCCTATTCACTTTCAAAGCGGCCAGTTGATGATTACCATCATGATTATTCAGTCTCTTATTTTACAACTCTGAATATCATGAGAATACTTGATGGAACCCCAGACCAGAGGTCTTAGAAAAGGTAATTTATTTCCATCATTTTAAAACACAAATGCATGTTCCGAACACTGTCCTATGGAAAATCTCACTTCTTCTTTGCTGCTGCTGCCGCCGCCTGTTTTTCTAGTGCCTGCTGCTTTTTCAATTCTAGCTTGGCGATGTTTTTCTTGGACATCAAAATGGATTCTTTCTCTTCATGAGTCAAGGGAGGAAGAAGCTCACTGATGACTCCAGTGCCAACTGTGAGGGTACCTTCACGAATGGTAAAACGCTGCCCCTTCTCCATAACCATTCCCTTGGGAAGCCAGATTTTAACACTGGAAATGTAATGGGAGATCAATAAGTGTTGCCCAAAGAAACTAACACTAGATGCAACACACGTTCAAAGAGAATTCTTACCGTGCATCTTCTCCTGGCATAAGCAGCTCCTTGTTTATTAGGTGAACCTGAGAAATGCTATCCCAAGTTTTGGAGAACATCTGTGAATTGTAGCGAGATGTGACAGGCTTTGTTCGCCCTCCCTCTTTCTTTGTCAGAATATAAATTTGAGCTTCAGCAGCATCATACAGCTTTTGGGTACCAGGCTTGCACACCATCATGCCTCTTCGCACATCGTCACGCTTCATACCTCTAATTAAAGCACCCAACTGGTCGCCAGCATGTGCTTCTTCCAGTGTCTTGCAGAACATTTCAATTCCTGCAAAACATTTCAATTGTTTCAGTTCCAAAACCAAAGAGAAAATGTGCACTGCTATTTGAAAGTAGTACATAACACAGTGACAACACAAGTGAATTGATGCTCATGCTCACCTGTAATGACAGATTTTAATTGCTTTCCATAACCGAGAATTTCACAGTCCATGCCTTTCTTGATTGATCCACGCTCTAAGCAGCCAGTCACAACAGTGCCTCGACCTGAAAATTGTTATTATTATTTAAAAATAAATTCACAATACTTCTGCAGTTGAACAAAGGGAAAAAATGATATGTTCTAACCAGGAATGGCACATGTATGTTCGATGCACATCATGAAGGGCTTGTCCAAGTCACGCTCAGGAACTGGGATTACTCTATCAACCTCATCAAGCAGCTTGACAATAGCTTCAGAGCCTGGCAAAAGACAAAATAAGAAACATTAGGATCAGACACATAACAAGAAACCTTTTACACAATCCAACTTGTCCATACCAATTTCAGGAGTTTTCCCTTCCATAGCTGCCAACGCTGATCCCTTGACAATTGAACAGCCATCACCATCAAAGCCCATTTCAGTGAGAAGATCTCGAATTTCCATTTCAACCAACTCAAGGACTTCAGCATCAGTAACATCCACCTGCAATTTACAGCACAGTGCTACTTAGTTACAAGTACCAAAATGTGCACATGTACAGTTAGCTCTACATACCTTATTAATGAAGACAACAATATGTTTAATTCCAATCTGCTTAGCTAAAAGCAAATGTTCCCTCGTTTGAGGCATCACACCATCAGTAGCAGCGACAACAAGAATTGCACCATCCATAGTTGAGGTACCTGTTATCATGTTCTGGTAAAAAAAAACAACATAAAGGTAGAAGACATTCAAAGATATTTTTAAAAGAACGGATGCTTGAATTCAACTTTCTCACCTTGATGTAGTCAGCATGTCCGGGGCAATCCGTGTGACCATAATGGCGGTTTTCTGTTTCATATTCCACATGAGCAACATTAATTGTGATTCCTCTAGCTCGCTCTTCAGGAGCATTATCGATTTCATCATAATTTTTCACTCGGGCCAGTTCTTTTTCAGCCAGTACTGTAGAAACAAAAAGAAAGATTATATGTCATTGTTTCTCACTACATTGTGACAAACTGAAGATTGAAGCAGAGTTAGTTACCTTTGGTAATTGCAGCTGTAAGAGTAGTTTTACCATGATCGACATGGCCAATAGTGCCTATATTGCAATGAGGCTTGTCTCTCTTGTAAACTTGTTTCTCTGCATAGAATCTGTGCTGATTGTAGTTGTTGGGCAGGTACCATTGGCTAACACGGATATTGGGATACTGTATGCAAGACATGGGAAATATTAATTACAACGCAAACATCTTGAAGCAGTACTTGGCTAAATAAAATAACTTAGGAAAGAAATTTATTGCATGCTTACCAAACATTTTCCTTCTCCACCGATTAGGGCCGATCTGAAGACTTGGCTCAAGGCTGCAATGCAGAGACATTAAGCTAACATGAGTATGGTGGTACAATACAGTGTAAAGAAAACCGATCGGAAATTTCAAACTTAGTAAGACTGCGAGCTAGCATTCGGAATGAAGGGGAGACTGTAGAGTTCACACAAGAATGAATAGGTTAGGTCGAGAGAAAAACTGAAAATCGGCTAAAACACAATACGCAACGATTGATCCGAAATAGATAAGACTGTAAAACGGCATGATCAGACTGGACATTTGGACTAAGTAACAAAAACAAAAAGTCCTCTACTGGATATCAGTCAATAGCAAGATAGAGCAGAGCTTCTAGAGGTTTCATTTCACCGAGAATCTTCGACTCTTTTGAATTACAATACTTAAATGTAACAGGCAAAAGACGAAATAGAAAATTAATTACCGGAATTTGTGATAAATCGAGAAGATATTAGCGAAGCCATGACGAAGAACAGACTACTTAAAACAAATCCAGAAGCACGCAATCGCGCAACTGAGGCAGAACCGAGCAGCCGATGCGTGTGCGTGCGACCGCGACCGCCGGCCTGACTATTCGCAGAACCAGAGTTTCGTCATGGTTTTGTATCTTCTTATGCAGATCACCGTAATGTGATGTGTTGCTTTCTAAGCAACGTCTTTCATGATAAAAATTGTGTCAGCCCCTTATTTTTATCTCTCATTTGTACCAACTTCTCTCAAAAACCCAAAATTCAATTCCACACTATTCGCACGAGTACAGTTTACTTTACTACTAACTGTAATAAGTTGTCCAGGAAACCCATTTCATCTTAACATCGACAATCACTGACTGACACGAAATTTTGATTTTTGCCACGTTGCAAAGCTATATAATTTGATCTTTTCCACATCTTATATTTGTCGTTGTGGAGAGATGGGCATCATCAAATAAATCTCTGATGTTTCCCCTACGGTTCTGCCCCTCCTCCCCTCCCCTCCCCTCTCTAGGTGCCGCTTCTGCTGCCTTCTGTTTATTTTTGCTTAGGTTATTGTGACGTACATGTCATTAAAGTTTCTTCTTCCGTATGATTTGACGTTGATTCGTCATCGCGGTGTCTGGGGAGCACAGTCCTGATCCCTAACTATGCTCTTGTTCTGTCCTTGTTGTGCCAACGCATTAACTGCGGCTGAAGGCAACGAACGATACAAGTTCATCTGTCACACGTGCCCATTCAAGTTCGACATTACGCGTCTCATTTCCAAGAAATCATTCCCGAAGCTCAAGGTGCAGCAGTTGGATTGGGATGAGGAAACGAATCTCTCTGTCTTTGGAACGCTTTGTGTGATTGCCTTTTCTTTCTCGTTCTTTCAGGAGCTGGATGATGTTCTCGGTGGCAGTGCAGCCTGGGCAAATGTAGATGCAACTGATGAGCGTTGCCCCAAGTGTGCTCATCCTCGAGCTTACTTCATGCAGATTCAGACGCGATCCGCAGATGAGCCGATGACAACGTTCTACAAGTGTTGTAACCATGAATGTGCCCACCGCTGGCGTGACTAATATTGGGTAAACTTCCAAATCCCCGCTCTATGCTGTTGTGTAATTTCTGAGGTGTTAAAGGAAGTACTGTCAGTTTCAGGCTAAGTAGGATGGCTAAAATGCGCCTTTCTACAGTGGTACCTGTCGGAGAAAGTGGCAAAGCTCAAGCTACAGCTGTCGATATGGCAAGCCGTCTTCTGATGGAGGGAAATATCATTGCCCTCCCTACTGACACTATTTATGGACTAGCAGCTTGTGCTCAGAATACAACTGCTGTTCGGAAACTTTACGGGGTCAAGGGAAGAGACTCTGCCAAACCCTTAGCAATGTGTGTTGGAGAGGTGGAGGATGTACGTTTGTGGAGCAAAGCAGACATTTTGCCAGATGGCCTTCTCAAGGCTCTCCTTCCAGGACCAGTCACTGTCATTTTGGAACGGTCCCCTCTCCTAAACAGAGAACTCAATCCCAATTGTTCAAAGGTTGGAATCAGAGTTCCTGATCACCCATTTGTGCGAAAATTAGCTCAAAATGTTTCATCTCCACTAGCTCTAACAAGTGCAAATTTAAGTAACGAGCCAAGCTCCCTCAATGTGAGGGAATTTGAAAATCTTTGGCCACAGCTTGGTGCTGTCTTTGACGGTGGATCTCTAGGAAATGCTCAGTCAACCAGCTCTCGAGCTGGTTCAACAGTAGTAGATTTGAGTAATGAAGGCAAGTATCACATTGTGAGGAATGGTATTGCTCCGTTGCATACAGTAGAAATACTTCATCAGTTTGGGCTGGAACCGTTTTGTAACCTTCAGAACACCACAATTCAGTAATGTTATGTTAACTAGATTTGCTGATTAAATCTTTCATAAAAAAAGGAAAAAACTGATAGTGGAGGTAATTTATCCTATGGTAGACTTTAATATTTGATTAAGAATGATGCAGAAGCTTCTTCATACATTCTCCAAATTATCTTCTATTCTCTTGGCTTTTTCATCACTTTCTATTTTCTGAACCATTTCAGATTTCTCTTCCAATGTAAGCACGTCTCTTGCAGCTAAATCATTTGCTCTTTTGTCTTGACTGAAGGGGTTGGGAAAAATAAAAGAATGTCAAAGAATATTGAAATTCTTAAACAAGATGGTTAAATGGTAAAATATCAAAATATTAAATCAAATGAATTAATACAAACCTCTCTCTGTGTATATAAAGTGAATATTGTGCATGTCTCACTTCGGTCATAGAGCAGCCAGTTAAATACAAGATAGTTTTGGATACCACACCAGCTGAGGCACCAAACCCAAGACCTAGAAATGCATTGATAGTAGTTACCAACTTCACAGTCCACTTGATGAATTACCAAATAAATTCAAGTCAACGCACCTAAAATGCCACCAACAATAGTCTGACGGAGTCCTATAAACATTCTGTAAGATGCTCCAGCAACAGCACCACCAATAGCATACTCTAATATACCATCTTTATTTCGATAAAGTGCAATTGAATTTGAAACCCCACTGTGAAAAAAAATTGTTAGAAAACAAATATGTATTTCCTTTAATTTTGGAATCCACTCCTTGTATGAAACAACAATCATTTAATTAAGACTTACATAAACATGAATGTGAAAAGTCCGGTACGCCAGCCAAGTTGTGCCGCTCCCGATAGAAATGAAACCATCATTCTGTCTTGCAGTCTTTTCTGTGCAAAATATGAAGGGCAGATGTGAAACTAATCCATTTCAAATTGAAAAGAAATTGATTTTTTACCTTGGCATCAAGATGTGTGAGGAACGCTGTTGCCTGATTTGTCCGCATGAAGTCCATGTGAGCCACATGAGCTTTTTTAATGCCACCATAAAATGCACCAAGAATCACAGAACAAACAGAGCCTTGATATAAGTTTTGAAAAACGGGTCCTCTTTCTCCATATTTGCTGCGCAACAACAAAACATAATGTAACCTCCGACCCACATCAACTTTGCCAACCAAACTCCAAGGAAGTGGATGGCTCGTGACGAAGTAATGAGGACTCACTCTTTATGAAGAAGACCAAACTTGACCCGTTCCCAAGGATCTGTGGGCATTGATTCCTCAAATTCTTTGATTCGCTCTTTCATCATCTGCTCGGTTACTGTGTAAGGATCATCTTCTCCAGAGAAAAGGCCTAGAAACCCGCCTAGTAAAAACTTTTTTGAATGTCTTAACATTGTTTTATATAACTCGAGACTAAATAAAGTGATGACAATTCTTTGATTAGTGAATAATACTAAATTTATTCCAAAGCAGTCGGCGTTACTTCTGCTTTCAGAATATTCTGCGAATAATGAGCACGTGTCAATACCATTCAGTTTAGACAACTTACCAGCTTTCTGTGCAAAGGCTTTTGTGCCATTTGTTTACAATGACACGCTATCAGCACATCATCATCATGACTATTTGTATTAAATGGTCAGTTAAAAAATTTGAAATAAAATCCTGCTTTTCTCAGAATTTTTTTTTTCCTCTGAGACAATATTTCTAGGTTTCCACCCGTGCTGTACTATTGGCAGATCCAGGTCTGTTTCCATCTCTCTCTCTCTCTTCCTCTTTCTCTCTCAATTCAAATTTCTGTTAGTTGCAGTGTCGAAGTCGGTTGTAGCGGTTCAGTGTTTCTGTCGCCAGTTCTGACGACCACGATGACTCTCGCGGAAGCCCAGCAACATCTTTTCAACAATTTAACTCTCCTTCACGAGTTCAACCCAGGCAGCGCTGATTTCTACAAATGCATCAAAGAGGTAGACTGACATGGACATCATTGACATCTTCTGTGTGTTCACAATCTCCCGACTTGCTGACAGTTCGTCTTTATGCTAGTCCATTCAAGTCTGTGTATTTTCTGCAAACAAGTTTGAGCCATAATTGTAGTTCGTTTATTTATCTAATATTAATACATACCATTTCTTATCTGCACAACATGCTCAGGTTCTGAAGTTCACTCTGTATGAATGTTATGTCTCTTTCCTTTTCAGAATATGTTTGGGAAACCTAATAGAACAGCATTTGATCAAGTGTTGTACTACCTGTGTAACACATATGATCCAGTTCGCTACAGTCCCAAAGTTCCGTGGCCCATTCTTGATCGCAGTCAGGAGCGTACCTTTCGTCAAAATACTGTTGCTTTTGTAAAAGAGATTATCAAAGTAAGTTCTTGATCATTTTGTTTTGTTTATTCTTTGTTTCACCCAAATAGTCAAGGTCTATGTGATGAAAGAATCTTTTCTTGTGCAGGAAGTACCTCAAGCCAGAATCCCACCATTTTCACCTTCTTTTCTTTCAACTCCTGGAGGAGAGAGACTTACTAGGTTTATGTGGAAATTTTCTCTCTTGGTTCTCAAAACAGTTCTAGAAAGAGAAAGTGGTAGGTTCTCTTCGTTTGTTTGCTTTTTTTTTTTAAGTATTACGTTTGTTTCTCTTTTTAGTTAATCTCTCACATTTTTGTTGCAGACTATGCAGTACTGGATTATCCTACTGCTGGCTTGCACATATTTCAGAGCATAACTGAGACAAAAATGGAAGAATTAAAGCAAGAAATAGACGCACTCTGCAAATTAAACATTGATGCAAATATCTATGCTAAGTATGGCACTACATTTATTATAAAACCAGTTTGAGTTTTCCTGTTTTTATTATTCCACTTGTTATTTACAGAAAACTGACTGATGATATTGCAAAGGATTCTAAGGAATTGAAAGCTATACAGGCTGAGTGTGCTGATATCCTGCAACGTGCAGATTGCTGTCCGCTGTCTGATGAAGAGAAAGCTATCATACTTAATGGTGATGAAGAGCAAAGTGATGCTCTTCTTGCAAGTGAGAATCTTTCTCTGACTTTGTTTCTGTCTCATAAAGCATGGTTTCAGTAATTTTTGTTTTATTGATTCATTGACTTCTTTCAGAATGGCAGAATATTATTGACAATCAGGTAGAGAAAGCTGTTGAGACATTAAACTCTCTTCGGGATCAAAGTGTAGTGGTTAAAAATTGCTATGAAAGTGTCAAGACACTTGTGGACAGCAAGACCATGCCACTTGTTTTGGATGCTACCCATTTTCCATCTAGTGTGAAGGTTTACTATTGTGAAGAATAGTCTTTGTTTGATATAGTAGTTGTCAGTAATACATTTTAGCAGTTTCCTATATCTGATTCTCTTTTTCTTTGTTTCTCTTGCACAGGACGCTGATGGCAAATTGGACTTGCCCCATCTGCTTTCTGAGGGTGCCAATGCTGCTACATTGTTATTGAATTCCATATCGATGTGTGGAGGATTTCAATCTACCGAATCAACATTGCCACAATTGGAGCACCTTAGAGATCAACTGAAAACTGTTGAAGTCTCCTTGACCGAAACAAAAGCTGGCTATATGGAACTGCTGTCCGAATATCTTGAAAACGTTGGTTCTTCTACAGTTGAGAATGGTTTGTGTAATTTCTGGACGTAATTTTTACCTGTGAGAGTCGAGATACGAGGGGGAAAAAGGTTGATTTGTGCACTTTAAATTATTATATTTTTTCATTGATACAGATCAGTCTGAAACTCCTTTGAAAGGAAGTCTGCAAATCGGCTATGAAATGCTTCAAGATGCTCAGGCATCTACACCACCATTGGTTTTTGACACTGAAAATGCTCCATTGAAATCACGAATTAGTGCTGAAAGTGAGGACTATTCCCCTTACCTCTCTAGAATTGTCGCTTATCTTGACTTTCAAGGTACTTTCATTGCTTTTTACTTTCTGCTTAGGTCCAATTAACCAATTCCCTGGTCGCATGAAGCGTTCACATGGAAAACTTCTACAAGAGGTTGGAACACCAAAAAGCTCTCTTAAAAAACTGTTACCAGGTAACTTTTTTAAAAATTGATTTAATTACGAGTGTGTAGTCTTAGCATTTTGACTAATCTTAATCTACCATCTGCCCTTTTTCCAGTATTTCCTTCCTCAAGCTCTGAGGTTAAAGTGCCAACCACTTCGGGTTTTCAAAGAAAGGATAATAAGCCATCCAAGGGGTACCAAAGTATGGCTTCTGAGTCACCTGTAGTGCAAACACCTGCGTTTTGTCCCAAACAAAATGCCACCAGTACAGCATGCAAGCCGTGAGTTCCATTCCATTTAATTATTAAACTTAAATTATTTATTTTATTTATTTTAAATTTATTATTAACTAAAATTTTTAAATACTGTTTAGCTTTGTGCCAAAGATGAACACTAGGAAAATTTCTTCTGTTAAAGAAGGTCAGTTGTATTTCTTTCCAAAATTTCAAATTTACCTCGTAAGTTATTTTGTTAGTGCAATAACAATAATTAATGTAAATATATTTCTTCCTTTTATAGAGGATCTGTCTTCAAGTGTTACAATTGTTGACCAACTAGATAAGGAACCAGAAAGGGCTTGTATTGAAGATTCTGATTTGGATGCCAAAATTTGTGTTGCTGCATCAAAGTCTAACGCTGGGCTTGGTGAGCCTTGCTCATCACCGGTAATGAATACTCATTGTGAACAGTCTCCAATCTGTGTTAAGAATGAGAGCACTGGCTCCAAAAAGGTATTGAAAATTCCGGAGACCAAAGGAACTGATCGCTGTATCAAATCGCCTCAGTTTCTTAAGACCCCTGTTGCTGGCTCTGTATCATCAGATCTGAAACTTGATCAAAGTGGTCGGAAGCATGTGCCACCTTCAGTAATGGTCACAACAGATCCATTCGACTCCCCCCATTCTTCATGTGTAATATTTTCCCCTCCGTCTGCAAACAACAGTTTTTTTTCAATGGATGCTGAAATGGAATTTCCTGCTACATCAGTTCCTAAATTTGATATTGATTTTGATGATGACATTTCTCCCTCTGGGCGAGTTAGTTTGTGTCCCCCTGTTGAGGAGAATGTTGAAGTGCCAGCATGTTCGGCCAATCCATCAAAAGTTCCTGAGAAAGTTTCAAGACGTAAATCTATTCAGGATTTGATTCATCGGTTCCGAAAGGTTGTTGAATCTTCTAAGCCATATGAAGCACCTAAACTGTCTCCTTTACATCCAGAGGTTGACTTGCTGGAAGATGGTACTGGTGAAGATGATATTGGTATTCAACTAGATTTGAACCTTGATGATTTGAACGTGTAATTTCTTCGACTGAATGTATCCTGTCCTGTTTTGTTGTTGTTATTATGGTGGTATTATAAAATTCAGCTTATGTCTGTACTTAGATATTTATTATTGGTGTTGGAAATAAAAGTTTAAATGAAAATGTAGTTTCCTTCTAAATTATTTTTATTATTTGAAACTCTACTTTTAAAAAAAGATCAGATTGTCTGAGTCACTGTGTTGGAATCAAGATATGATTCGTCAAGAGGCAGTTGGTATGATGTGTCCTGTTGAATGTAAAGGACACTCAGGATTAATCAATGAAAAGCGCACCAATTATTTGTGGAAGACAAGTGAGATCTCGAGTGAGGTATACCTGGTGTCTTGCCACTATGAGCTGAATGCGATCTCCAGCAGCTGCTATTAAAGGGACAGTCAAACAGCAGTCGAAGTCATGAGTCCTTGTTTCGTTCACCTGAAACAACCATCAACGACAAAGACCTACAATTCGTTTTGTAATTGAATAACATCAAAAAGTTCTGTTTCATGTGGTTTCACTGACTTGAAGGATACGGTCATACGGCTGCAGAACACCCGTGGCATCTGCAGGTCCTCCCTTTCGTATTCTATTGATGAAGACTCCTCGTTCATAGAGACCATCCGAAACACTAAAGCCAAAGTCTTCATAAACAGAGTCTTTGTAAATTGTAACCTAGTGTGCATAAAAATAGAAGAGGGCGTAAATTAAACGGGTGTGGGAGAAATAAACATTTAGGACTGGCTGGTTGACAAATTTCGGAATTTTTTTGAGGGGCGCATCCAGCCTGACCTGGTACAGCTCCATGGGGTGGTGCAGGCCCAGGTCCTGGAGGCGCAGGGCGTCCACGGCGGCCTCCTCCAGGAGCAGGGAAGACGCGCGCTTGGCGTTGGCGGCGTGGGGCTGGTCGTGCTCGTCGAAGAGGAAGCGGCCGGGGCTGGGGCCGGAAGGGCCGGGCATCGGCACGGGCTCCCGCAGCAGGTTGTTGTTGAGCTCGGCGAAGTCATCCAAGCCGCGGCCCGGGGGCGAGGGCGGCTCTCCTCGGCGGCGGAGGGTGGCGTCGTTGCTGGCCCACTGGAATGAAGACAACTTGGAGTCGGCCGCGGCCGCGTTGTCCACAATGTCCCCGCTTTGCTGCTGCTGCCGCAGTCTCTGCTGCCAGTCGTTGCTCAGGGCCTTGGCGGCCGTGAGGCGGCCTCCCCCGGGCGAGGGAGACGGCGGTGGCCTCGGCCACAAGGGACTCTGGCTGGACGACGGCCACGGCCCCGCGAGGCCCTGGCCGCCCTGGCGGAAGCTTGCTGGCGGCGAGACAGAGATCGGGGAGGGCGGCGTGGTGGGGGTCTTGGCCTCGGCCGCGACGCCTGCGACGACACAGTAAACGCGTTATGTGGCCGCGGCCTCTCGAGCACTGCGAAGACTGCGAAGCGAAGCACACCGCTGGGACTTCCCCTCCCACTTACCCGCCTTGCCCGGGTCGTTGGCTGCCGCCCGCAGTGACAGGGTGGCCGCGGTCGCTGCCGCCGAGTCCAGGTCCTCCAGGGACTCGTCGCCGTCCTCGCCGTCCCACCCACGGCCCGCTGTTTCTGGAAGAACAGTCGAGCGGCCCATCAGACCTCAAGTTCCATTTCAAATTTATTTTCCGTGTAGGATGGCTTGCCTACCCTGCTGCAGCAGGCAGTCCAGGCTCGGACAGCTGCCCGCCCTCCTGGACAGGGGCGGTCCGGGTGTGGTGGCGGGGGCGACGGTGGGCGGCAGGGGGGTGAGTTTGACCCTGCCTGGCTGGCCGAGGGTGCCGGCTTGGCCAGCGCCCAGCGGGCTGCCGAAGCCCGGCGGCGGCAGGGGGCTCAGGGGGCTCATCGGCGTCCCCGCAGGAGAGGCGTTCCTCTGCGACGCCGAGGAGTCCCACGACTCGACCGCGCTGTCCACGGATGGGATGCCCGGGTGCGGCGGGCCCAGGCGACCGCCCAGGCGACCGCCCAGGTCACTGTGGTCGCCCTCTGGAAAGAACATTTGTGCGTACTGTGTGACAGATTTCAAACTAAAGATCCGGGAGAGTGAAAATGACGCACTGTGCTCGGCGCGCTCGGCGGCAGGGCGCTGCTGCTGGTGTCCCGCTGCCGTGCCGTTCCTGGCGCGGGCTATTTTCAAGGTGACCACGTCGGCCGAGTTCTGGAACATGGCGATGGCCTCGGACAGACGACGCCCCCGCAGGGACTCCCCGTTGATGGCCAGCAGGCGGTCCCCGATGTGCAGCGCGCCCGTCTGCTCCGCCAGCCCGCCTGCCACACCAAGTCGACGTCATTTTCTCGCCAGATATTACAAGGTTTTCAAGTTTAGTCTGGACACTTTCTAAAAAAATGTGGTTGAGTAGCTTAGAAAGCTGAGTGCCTCAGCCATATGTGTATTCCATCCTTGTCAAGGGGAGTGCTAACCGTCTCTCCTTTCATACAACACGCTACTACGTCCAAACCGCATCGTATATAAGGCAAAGGCAAGCACCAGGAGTCGCCAGCGAGAGCTAACTTTTCTATCGACTTACTGGAGTTCTGAGTCTCATTAGGGGATAAAAGAGTTCACCAAGTCATTAGGACTGTGTTTATCTGCGCGATGCAGTCGAGTTTTGTAAATAGGAAGGCAGCACCATTCGTAAAACGACCGAAATCTAAAATAGCTCGACCCCGGGCACTTGTTGCGCTCACTGCACAGTCCCCCCTACTCGCCGCTCACAGCACGGCAGCACCGGCGGCGCGGCGAAGCGCGGGAAAATTCAAACCACAGCGCGCCGCGCGCAGCCCGGCGCAGCCTTGGAGCGCGGAGCTGGTGGAGCCGACGAGTCTCTACACTGTCAAGCCCAGCCGACTTGGCAAGTTTTCCGACTAACCTGGTGTGAGCCCGGAGATGGTGACCGAGTCCGCCGGGTCCTCGGAGCCGGCGATGGTGAGGCCCAGGCTGCCGCCGTGGCGGACCAGCTCCACGGTGTACTCGACGGAGTACTCGACGGGGTACTCCACCGGGAAGTCGGACGAGTACTCCACGGAGCTGGCGGCGTACTGGCCCTCCATGGGATACTCGATGGTCCGGGACCAGTTGAAGGCGTTGCTGGCCCAGCCGGACCTGAGGGGTGGGCCGCCCCAGCCGCCCCAGCTGTAGCCTGGAGTGAAACGAGAGGCGCGCCATGTAGACGTGCTCGTGCACTCTTATCTTTGCGCTCCAACGCGCTGTGTGTCCTACCTGCGGGCACCTCGTCCTTGAGCACCTTGAGCGTGACCACGTCGCCGCTGTTGTGCAGGATCCTGGCGGCGTGGTCCAGCGCGCGGCCCAGGTCCCTGCCGGTGGCGTTGACGCTCAAGCTCAAGCCGTCGATCTCCAGGATGCGGTCGCCGACGGCCAGCGTGCCGGAGCGGTGCGCCACGGAGCCGCACTTGATGTCGGAGATGTAGAGGTACTCGCCCGTCTTGTTGCCGGTGATGGTGATGCCCAGGCCGGGCCGGCACTTGGCCAGCTTCACGGTGAACACGCCGCTGGCGGGCACCACCGACTCGGCCACGGGGAAGCTCACCTGCAGGAAGCCCAGGTCAAGTTTGGTTTGGCAACGAGGTGGGTTTGGGTGCGTCGGCCTGCTCGTTGGCCGTGGTGGCGTGACGGCTCACCCGCAAGGACAGCGGCGGCCCCGGGTTGTCGAGCAGCAGGGCCAGCTGCTCGGCGTCCACCTCGCGGTCGTCCACGGCCACGATGCGGTCGCCGACCTGGAGGCAGCCCGACCTGCAAGCACGCCAAGCGAGCAGCGTTTCAACGACCGTCGCGCGGCGGCACAGTGCGTCGGGTTGCTGGGCTCACCTCTCCGCCGGGCCGTCGGGGTGCAGCGCGCTGACCGTCGGCGTCCTGGAGGCCCCCGAGGCCCTGACGGCCAGCCCGTACCCGGAGAGGGGCTCGGCGCGCAGCAGCACGGCCAGCGTCTCGACGTGGCTCACGAGCCCCGCGGACCCAGAGCCGCCGGTGCTGCTCGCCAGCGACCCGTTGTCGTAGCCCCGCAGCGTCCGCAGCGCGTTGTACGCCGACAGCCCCGACTCGGACGGGCAGGGCGACCGCTGGTGCACGCCGTGCGAGCTGCCGTACTGCTGCGGGGTGCCCGGGAGTCCTGGGTGGCGGCAGTGCGCCGGCAGGATCTCCACCCGCAGCACGCTGGCGCCCTCGCCCCGCTCGCCCGCCCTGCCGCCCAGCAGCGACACCACGTCGTTGGCGGTCAGGTCCGTGCAGTCCACGCGGAGGTCGTCCACGGCCAGGATCTGGTCACCGCGGTGCAGCGCGCCGCTCCTAAGACAGTCCAGAGTAGTATCTGCAGGACGATTTCGTTCAAAATATCTGGCATGTTCTGCATGCCGATTGCCTCACCTGTCCGCCACGCTGGCGGCCTTGATGTCGTCCACGATGACGGCCGTCCTGCCGCCGCTGCCGCGCTCCGTCCGCAGCGTGAGGCCGAGCTGGTGGGCGGGGGGCCGGGCCAGCTCAACGAGCAGCGGGCCCTGCGCGCCCACCACGGCCCCCACCACGCACACGGAGTACTCGATGGTGAGCTCGGCCACGGCCGAGTCCCGGTGGCCGAGGCCGTGGTGGCCGCCCGCCCGCCCGTTCGGCCGGCCGTGCACCTTGGCGTGCACCTTGCCGTGGCCCCGGAGCACCGAGTGCGCCGTCGACAGGTCGGCCAGCTGCAGGTTGGTGCCGTCAACGGCCAGGAGCCGGTCGCCGGGCCGGATGGAGCCCTCCCTGCAAGCACGGCCAGACGGCCAAACGAATGGGAATCATGTACTTCGCGCCTGGGGGTTGGGCATCGTGGTGTGGGCATGTTCCAGTCACGGGCGAGCTGTACAGGAAAAGGAAGACGGAGAAGGCGGTGACTCACCGGTCGGCGGGTCCCCCGGGATGTACGCTGGTGATGACCAGGGCCGCGGGCGCGCCGCCGCGCACCGTGATGCCCAGGCAGCCGTCCTCGCGCGTCACCGCCACCCGCGTCACCTTGGAGCACGTGCACACGTCGGACTGCGACCCGCGGCTGCCGCGGCCCGGCCGGCCGAGAGGGTCGTCGTCGTCCCATCGCGACGCGACGCGGTCGCGGAGGCTGCCGATGGACGGGCACAGCGCCTTGTCCAGGCCCCCTGCAACAGCGTGCAACAGCACGTAAATGAGATGTTGACGCAGCAAAAGTGCCCGCCCAACAAGAACGCATTCCCCCTACGCCACTGCAAACTTTGCGGCCAGTGTTGCCACACGCGTAGGCGAAAATTTCCACGATGCGCCAGTGTGGCCAGGCTGCCAACCTCAGCCTGCCTTTCAGGCCCTAGAGAGGAGCCCAGATTGCCTGTGCGGCAGGCCGCGGTTGGCCACCCTGCGACACCAGGACACTGCGCCGCCGTCGCCTCCGCGACTCACATTTGGAGGAGCCCCTGCGCACCAGGCTGCGGGACGTCTTGGGGGTCTTGGGCGGCTTGCCGGAGAGCAGCGGCGACGTGGGGCAGGACGACAGGCCCTGCGGCGTGGGCGTGGGCGTCACCTGGTACACGTGCCTCTCCACGTGCCTGTCGCCGTGCTTGTCGTGCTTGTCGTGCTTGTCGGCGTCGCCGTTGACGGCGGCCTCCTTGTCGCCGCCGCCCGCGCAGCTCGTCGTGCTGCTCTGGCTCCGGGCGCGCGCCAGCCGCAGCGACGAGAACATGTCCTCAGCCCTGGCTGGCCGCGCTGGCCGCGCTGGCCGGACCGCCGCGGCCGAGGACACGGCGTTCTCGAGGGCGTGGCGGACGGGGGGCGGACGACATGCTGGCGGCGGCCGGCTGTCCTTGCTGCACTTGCTTCAGGGTGCCGGCTGGGTTCAAAAGTACGACCACTCGGTGACGGCGCGCGCCATGGCGGGGCGGCGGGGCGGCGGGGCGGCGGGGCGCTGCAGAACGACAACAACACGATGATGTTCCCCGCCTGAGCCGTCAACCGTCAACCAGCGCGTCACCACGTCATGTCACCGGAACCGCGACGCGACGGGCGGTGCGGGGATGATAAAAAAATAGACTCCTGTCACTCAATGTCACTCGTCACTGGCCGCAGAAAATTCTTGGAGAGCGATGATGGGTTATGGGTTGTGCTTTACTTCCTCTTACAGTGTGTCTTTGTCTTTTTCTTTTGAATAAAGTTTGGGTTGGGGGAGGGGGAAGGATTTGGGGCCAACGCAGACGAAGCGTCACACCGTCCATCCCGAATCCCCCCCCCCTTTTCCCAGCAAGCCAGACGGCGGCAAGACGTCCCCCCCCCTCCCCCTCTAGAGGGCGGACAGTGACAGAGGCAGGAAAACAAAGGGACGGGATCTAGGAAGCAGACATTGACAGGGGCGGGGCGGGGCGGGGCGGGGCGCCCACCTGCAGGGCTGTGTTCGCCTGTTCCTCCTGGTCCCACCACTGTGAAAAAAGCCATTACCTTTCAATTTTCTTTTTCAAACAAGGCTTATTTTTGAGCTTGTAAAACAGAGTGAAAACGAGAAAGTAAACCGAAGTTTATTCGTTCAAATTCCTCATGATTAGCCCCCTCTCACAGTGTCTCGAAGCAAACTCCACGAGAGCCTTTGCTGCCTTGGCCAAGCCAAGCGACAGCTACGCGCCGCTGTAATCATAAACCCGGCTCTTTACGGTGCAGACGGACACTGCACTGTACGTACTGGCTGCCTTGCCAACTTGAGGAAAGTCCTACCGACTGATTCCACTCAGCGCATTTCGGTCGCTCTGTCTCTCTCGCACCTGCCCGCAGCGCCCGACGGGTGCGAGAGAGACAGAGCTGCGCTGCGTTCGCTGCGTGCACGGCCGAGTGCAACGCGCGACACACGACATCACTTGGCGGTCGCCCCCGCCGTCACCCTGACCCGGGAAGGAGGGGCGGGGTGTTATCCAAATTAGTTTGCTTTTAAACAAGTAGTGCATATACGTCGCACCTCCAAAAGACACCGTTTTTTGCTTTTGTTTTTTTTTAAATTCATATGCAGTCTGCTCGCAGGAAAGGCGCTCGCGAGAGTAATGTTTCGATGTTATGGCTCTAATTGGCCGGGCATTCCTCCTCGTGTGTGTGTGTGTGTGTGTGTGTGTGTGTGTGTGTGTGTCTGTGTCGCGACAGTCCGTAGAGTGGGCCGTGCGGGTCGTCCTCCGCGACGCTATTTCGAGTGGAATATAAAAGTGGCGCTTTAGGCCACGCTGCTGCCGCTGCTGCCGCCACTACACTGCCGCCACCGCCGTGCTGAGCAATGGCCCAGACACTCGAATGACTAACGGGTTCGAATCCTCCCGCGCCGCGTTCCCCATTCAGATGGCGGCGTCTGGCAGAAGAGGGGGGGGGGGGGGCGCCGGGCTGGCCGCGGGCCGGCCGTCATACCGTGTCCCGGTGACAGGTGAGTGACCGCGACCGCGGCGTGCAGCCCGTCCATCAAAACACGTAACCCTCTCCCCCCCTTACATACGAACAGCTGCCTGCACATAAAGCACGCCTGGCCAACCGTTGCTGAAAAGTAATGAGGGGAGCAGAGAGGGGGTGGGGCGCAAACAGGCGCAGTTTTCATCCGTGTGTCTAAGGGCGGACAGGTAGGGCGACGAGTCTACGCCAGACAGGCGGGCCGACAGGCAGACAGACAGGCGGACAGGCAGGCAGACAGACAGGCAGACAGACAGACAGGCAGACAGACAGGCAGACAGACAGGCAGGCAGACAGGCAGACAGACAGGCGGACAGGCAGGCAGACAGACAGGCGGACAGGCAGGCAGACAGGCAGACAGACAGGCGGACAGGCAGGCAGACAGACAGGCGGACAGACAGGCAGACAGACAGGCGGACAGACAGGCAGACAGACAGACAGGCAGACAGACAGGCAGGCAGACAGGCAGGCAGACAGGCAGATAGACAGGCGGACAGGCAGGCAGACAGACAGGCGGACAGGCAGGCAGACAGGCAGACAGACAGGCGGACAGGCAGGCAGACAGACAGGCAGGCAGACAGGCAGACAGACAGGCAGGCAGACAGGCAGACAGACAGGCGGACAGGCAGGCAGACAGACAGGCGGACAGGCAGGCAGACAGGCAGGCAGTGCCCGGCTGGAGCTCCAGCGCCAGCGCCTGTGATCCGCGACGTAGTCCACCCGCTGGCCAGCCGCGCGTGGCGGGTCTGCCTATCCCTTTGCTCTGCAGGCGCTCAACCCCGCCATTCTTGAGGAGCGCAGTGCGCCAGCGCACAGTGGGCCGGAAGACCGGTGGAGGCGGCCAAAATTCTAGACGCGTTTTGAGCTTCAGAGTCGCTAAATAGGACTCGAATCGAACGTGTGACCCCACCAATGGATTCCTCCTTCGGAGAGCAAGCTATTGGTCGACACGTTCGGTTCAAGTCTTAGCGACTCTGGAGCTCAAAACACGTTCAGAATTTTGGCCGCCTCCACCGGTCTTCTAGGCCACTGTGCAGCGGTCGGCGAGGTGCATCGCGCATCGCGTCGGCATGCCGTTTCCTCAAACTTTCTCTGGCGCTCCCTGACTCCCCGAGCCCGCCCCCGCACGGCCCGCGCGGCCAGGAGCAGGCCCAGGCCTGGCCCAGGCCTGGCCCAGGCACGCACTACATTTGTGTTTGTTTAACCCCCGGCGTTGTGTTTTGTTTACGCACTCCACTCGGCGCGGCGTGCGGCGTGCGTGAGTCGGACTGCGGCCCAGCAGCAGCCCACTTTTCGTTTTGCCATCATTGGCTGCCATTGGCTGCCATTGGCTGCCATTGGCACAGCCATTCCAACGAGACTGACACCCCGCAGACCCCCAGATGCGTTCGCATTGTTTCTTTGGACTGATGCACTGATAGGAGATCATCCCGCGCCGGGCGTCGCGACGCGTCGCGGCCCGCGCTGGCGGCGTCGCAGGCTGGCGGTAGGCGCGGCGCGCGGCCGCGAACCGGCGGCAGTGGGTTTGTTTTTCTCAATTTTCACCGCATTCGCGGGGCGTCCCTGCCGGTCCCTGCCGCCCCCCGCAGGCCGCGGCCGCGCCCCGCCATGCCCGCTGCTGTTTACAGTAGAAATGCAAATTTAGCCGGCGGCGTGCGGCGAGGCGTGTGTTTTTCACCAAGTTGCGGGACGTTTGGGCGTAGCGAAGCCGCCGAGCCGCCAAGCCGAAGGAGGTCCTGGCGTGCCCTAATGGCGTCGCGATGACAGTGTAGCTTCGCTCACAGTGCACTGCACGGCCTGCGGCACCAGGCTCTTCTTCTCCTGACACTTGACAATCACACACTGGTTGAGCACGCGGCGCGCTACGCCATGGCTACGCGGCGCGTCGCGGTGCGTCGCGATGCACGCGTACGCGTCTCGATTTAGCGTGCAGCGACCGCAGCCCGCAGCGACTCGGGGCGTCGCGGCGCCCGGGATCCCGTCGGCGCTCTGGCCTGTGGCCGCCTCCCTCTGGCCGCCTCCCTCTGGCTGCTCTGGCGGGGAAGCGCGGCGCGGCACGGCGCGGCCTTCTGCTGGGGCCGTACTGCCCGGTCCTGGCCGGTCCCCGGTCGACGGCGTCCCGGTCGCGAAGCGCGGCGGCGCGGCAAAGACGCCCTCTCCGAGTCGCGGGGCGTCCCTAGGCGTCTCGCCAACCGCCGCGACGTCGCCGCGCCTCGCCCCGCCGCAGGTACACTCGATTATTAATACGGGCCGGTGCACAGCGCACAGCGCGCCTCGAGGACCACGACGAGGACCACGACGACGACCGCGACGACGCGAGCGGCCACCGTGGGCACGCGGAGTGCTGCTGCGCCCAGACGCCGCTCCCCCGCCACTGCCTGCTGCTTTGTGTACCTCCGCGAGGCGAACGCGCGAACGCGCCGCCCGTCTGCCGTAACGCAACCCCCCGCAGGGCCCGCAGGCTACTCCTCCGAGCAGCGCCTTCGCCCCTCCGTCTCTCTCGCACCGGCACGGGGCGCCCCGTGAGTGCGAGAGAGACGGAGCGACGACGGCGCTGTTGGGGATCGGTGAGTCGACCGCGCCGCTTCCTCGGCCCGGCGCATTTCCGCACCCTGGCTGGCGGCCTGGCTGCCGGCCTGGCTGGCGGCCTGGCGGTGCGCTCCATCCGCCGGCGAGCCTCTGCCACTGATGACAGGCAACGCACTCTTTTGGCTGCATCGTGTTCGTGTTATTCTGCACGTGGAGCTCTGTTGTTGTTGTTGTTGTTGTTGTTGTTGTTGTTGTTTTCTTGCTGTCGTCCTTGCCGCCTGTTGCATGGCCGCGCCGCCCTTCTGGTGCAGTGCCCTTTCGGCCCTTCGGCGTTTCAGAAGGTCAGCCCACCGCGCCGCCTCGCAGTGCTCGCAGTGTAGCGGCGATATAAAAGAGGCGGGACCTCTCCGAAAAGGAAAAGGAGCATGAAGGCCGGGGAGCGGCGAGGCGGCGAGGCGGGCGGGAAAGGTTGCCGCGGCGATGGCTTCGCTCTCGGCGGAACAGGGTGGCCACAATGGAAGGCGAAAACCACCACGAAAGCGTTGCCAACCTCTGCCCGCCTACTACAGTACGCACTACTGGACTTTGAGCTCGAGATGTTGCCTAGGCCTGGTAGGGTTGGCAACCCCATCGAGGGAGTTTTCTCCCTCTTGCGTGGCAGCACTGCTCGGCGCTCTCATCGGAATGAGATGCCCCGCCGCTACCCCCCGCGCCAGGGACGCGCCGCCCTTATGGACGAGCTCCGCGTGGCTCCACGCGCGGAGTATCGCCGTGCCATCCCTCCCGGTCCGAACTTTCCGCCCTGCGATGCGCGCAGAGCACTGCACCGTCTGGAAGCGATCCAGCTCCGTAAAGTTGCAGCAGCCCGGCCTTCCCGAGCGAACCGTCGCCCCGTCTCTCTCGCACCTCCGGGCGGGACAGAGACCGCCTGCCAGTAAAGGCGACGCCCGTTAATCCGTGTTTAAGGCCGGCCTGCGCCTTACAGTGCCCACAGTGAAGCCCGGTGCCTGATCGCACACGGATCAAACACCGCGCCGCCGGGCCGGGCCGGGCGTTCACACGGCGGGCTTTCAAGGAGCTTGCAGCGGGCTTGCGGCTTGCCTCTTCAGCTTTCAGCGTCTTGAGCTGCGGGTGCTTGTATTCCTGCCAGCCAGAGCGAGAGAGAAAGACACACAGAGAGACAGAAGGCGCGCGCGTGGTCGGCCCGTTAAATTAGCGGGCCGCTTTGGTTTCATTTTCAGCGGTAAAGTGGTGCGCGGATCGTAAAGATAAGGAGGAGGGGGCAGCGGCCGCCCGGCCAACAACTCGCAGGCGCACTCTCACTCACTCACACACACACGCACACACACACACACACACGCACACACAGCGACTGTACTTACGTCTGCTTCCGGGCAGGCTCTGCCGTCCCGAGTCGTCCGACGCCGCCGACGCGCTCCCGGACCAACTTATCGCGTCTGGAACACGACAAAGGCCCTCATGAAGCTCACACGCTCAGACAGTAGGCGTCGTCCGTCCATTCACGCCGGCGTCTACCTTGCCCCCTCCCTCCCCCAACCCGCGAGACCCACGTGCGAGGCGTGCATGTGGGCCACCCCCTCCCCCTCCCCTTCTCACGACCGCGACTCCCCGGCAGACGGTGGGCGGGCGCGGGGCGCGCCGAGACACGGCAGCGCACGGGAGAGCGCGGGGCGGCGCGGCGTGGCGGCGCGCGCGTGCGTTTAAAAATAGCGCGCGCGTCCAAAAGTCACGTGGTCACCATAGCAACGGCGTTGGCAACGCGGCGTGGCGGGGCCGTATGTAAACAAAAGTGGCGCATCATCCCCAGGGGGGAGGGGGAGGGGGGGGTCGCCGTTCGTCTTTGGGGCTTTGATTCAGCGGATTCCGGGGCCACACCGGCCGGGCGGCCGGCACTCCATCACGGAGAGGGTCTCGGGGAGGATCCGCGTGATTAACGGAAGGCCAGGCAACAAACCAACAACCCGAGGAGGTGGCCGCGGCCATGACGCAGTGGAGGAGAATGACCGAGCGGCGCGCGTCCGGCAACGGGGCGCCAGACCGCGCCAGACTACCACTACCGGACACGTTTGGGGAGATGAAAAGGGGGAGGGGGAGTTGCACCCATCCCTGCAGCCCGCAGGGCCCGCAGCGGCAAGGCTGAGGCTCGCCGTGCCGCCCATGGTTGCTGTGACATCCGGCGTGAGGCCGCCGCGACCCGCTCCACACATCTCCGGGTTATTTTTAATACTTTCCGAGTCGCGCTACGGCTAAGGCTGCGCGGCGGCATGGCGCGGCACGGCGCGGCACGGCACGGCGCGGGGCTAGCCCCCCTCGGGTGTCAGGGCCCCTCGCCCATTCCCCTCCCCGCGCTATGCACTTTTCCCTCTCGACACTGGACGTGTTGAAACCTACTCGGGAAGCGTTAGCTGCCTTCTTGCCTCTGCCTGCACTCGGGGCCGGGCCCTTGGTCGGGCCAGGGGGGGGGGGGGGGGGGGGGGGTAGCGCTTCGGATGGGCTCAGAACGGAAATAAAGACAACGTCCCCGATCCCGCGTACGGACTTCCCGTTTCCCCGCCACCGTCTAGCTGCCACCGGCGAATTTTCTACTTATACTCTTCTCTAGCGAAGTCTAGGGTGTCTATCCGCGGCGCGTAGATACCCCCCGCGCCGGGGCTCGTGCGCTAGCGCGGGGTAGGTCCAGTCCCGCGTGGCCGGTGGCCGAGACAGAGAGGGAGAGAGATGCCGGCGTGGGTGGAAACACGTCATCGGTGTGACTCCCTTCAAGTGTGGCGGCGGCAATGTCACTCACTCGGTCGTTCCCAGTGACTCGCACTTCACTGCTGTTTGAACTAGGCGACTGACGTCACATTTTTCAGCGGACGATTTTGCTTGACAGGGTCCTGCTAGTCCACTCCACTGTTTGGCATGCAGTGCACTGCGCATGACCTACCGCACTGCTGCTGTTGCAGCCTAGCGCCGCCGACGCCCTGGTCGGCCGGGTTGGCCGGGTCGGCCGGGTCGGCTGCGTTTGCCGGCCGCAGTGCCTTCCAAAGCTTCATGCCGCCGGCATCCTGCGCACAGCGTGGGGCTCACAACGGCTCCTGCAAGAAAAAAATGGTTTTAAAAAATAAAACAAAAATCAAAGGGGAAAATTACACGGCACTTTGAACCGAAACATCAACTTTTTGGGGGCTGAGTCACAATCAATCAGCGTGTCTGGTCTGAGATGAAGAATGAAGTCAGTCGTCGACAGCTCGTTACTTCGTTATCAGGGCGACGGCGCATTCGCCGTTCGTGGACTCCGGGACCACAGTCGACGATTTGGCCAATTTCCCCCAATGTCCGCCACTCCGTGCCACTCGCCCCCATTCTGCCCGGAGCCGCTTGCTTGCTTGCTTGCGCGCGCCAGGCAGCGCCAGCAGCGCCAGGCGGGGTCCTCAGTCCTCACTGCAAATTAATCACCAGCCCTGCCAGCAGGCGACTCCGAACCCTTCGCAGCGGTCTCTCTCGCTCTCGCGGGGAGTGCCGTAGGGGTGCGAGCGAGACGGCGACACCACAACACTGCGGAATCGCTCTGGCCCCGACACGATTCGCAAGCAAGCGCAGCGCGCAGCGAAAGAGGAAAATCCTCTCCACTGCTTTCTTTCCCCTCTCTCTCCGCCATCACGAGATTGAGCGCCCCGCCCCGCCCGGCCCGGCGGCCCGGCGTGTAATTTGCACCAGGATCGCCAAACACGTCCGCTCGTCTGCTCTCGTTTGTCCGTCGCGTCGCGGGGCCGCAGCCTACAGTGCAGGCCACTCGGCGACGCGGCGCACCGATGACGAGGCGGGGGCACTGCTAATTCACTCCGCGTTCCGCGTTCGGGACCGATCAGTGCTGCCGCACACGCAGAAAGAACTTCCCACGATGGGCCAGTGTCGAAAGGGTTGCCTACCTCAGCCTGCTCACTAGGCAACTTCCAGAGAGCAAACGTCCAGATTGTCTGATTAGGCAGGCCAAGGTAGGCAACCCTTTCGACACTGTTTTTGTCTGGTCCACTGCAGGTGGTCCTCATTGCATCCTGTTAGCACCAGCCTCGTCAACACGAGGAAACGCGTCGATTCGTTCACCTTGTTCGGGTGGTGGTCCCGGTGGTCCCGGTGGTCCCGCCCTGGGGCCGGCGCATCACAGCAGCAGAGCGTCACCGCTCCCTCCGCTGCGGAGACTTCCGAGGGCGCCTCGCTGTGCGCGCAGCAGCCACTCTGATTGGCCGATAAGCCCCTCGACGATGATGACGCCGATGACGCGGCCTTCGAGTGCCACGCAAACTCACTTCCCCGCTAACTGGATCACCACCCCGGCCTGGAGCAGCCCGGGGCAGGGCGCCGTCGACGGCATCAATCTCACCACGTTCACCACTGTCACCACAACACTTTTCACCAGCGCCTACTTTCGCCGCCGTTCGGCAAAACTGTCGCGTCGCGGTGTTCGCTGGCGGCGCGGCCACGCGGCCGTGGAGCACGACGACGACGAGGACGATGGAGGCGGTCGCGGCTAGTCGCGGCGCGCGGTCGGCGGGCGGGACGGCGGCGTTGTCGCTGTCGCGCCGCGTCGCCTTCCAAAACAAAACTGATCACTTCTCTCTCTTCTCCGCCCCGGCGGGATGCTGGGCGCGCTGGGCGCGCTGGGCGTCGCGGCGTCCTGCCGGCAAGGCGCGGCAAGGGCCGAAGGGAGAGGGGAGGGGGGAGGGCCTTGCGGCTAGGGCCGAACCGGCGACGAGCCCGGCCTCGGCCGCCTCCTCAAAGTCGCTGGAAAGCCCGACGTCGTCGGCGTGCAAGTACACCGTGCACTCGTCGCGCGTCGCCGGCACGCGCTCGCGAAGTAAAATCAAAAGAACGTCGATGGAATTAGCTTCTGGCTCTTCCTGGTGACAGTGTGACAGTGCACGCAGGCGTTTTGTTTTGGCCGATTCCGTCCCCCTGACTCACCCGACTTTCCCCCCACTCGGTGGACCGTGGCGGCGGCAGCGGCGGCCTGCCTCTCTTGCGGTGTAGGGCGAGTACGCACTTCGGGGCGTCGCCGGCGACCGTCGGCGCCAAAGCCCCGACGCTTTGCAAAACGCGACTTTCTCATTTTCGAAAACGGCCGCCGGTGCGGCGCAGTCCGTCTCAAATCGGGAACAGCAGGGGCGCCACGCCGCGGGCAGACACTGTCTCTGTCTCTCTCGCACCCACGGGGCGTGCCGGAGGGCGCGCGGGTGCGAGAGAGACAGAGAGACAGAGACGGCACCCTGCAGGCGTCGTCGCCAACAAATACGACGCCGGCATAAATACCTTCCGATCGCCGTTCTCTCTCCGTCGCACTCGGTCGGCGCGTCGTCGCGTGGGAGGGCGCGGCCGAGTGCGTGCCCTGGGCTTCGACCCGGCCCGGCCCGGCCGCCACCAACCAGTAGTCGTTCCATTTGAGTTACCATCTTGGCTCCCAGACTCCCACGGACACGACGAAGCCAGCTAAAAACTATCGGGCTTCTTCTCGCCCTCCTCCATCTCCTCGGCACTCCTCGGCCCACGCACCCCACAGCTGCACCGTCCCGCCCTGGTGTGTGCCAGTGTGTCTGTGTTGTCAACATTTTCTGAGGAAGGGGTTCGCTCCCGCCGCGCCGCGCCCCGCCCCGCCCCGCCCCGCCCCGCCTTCAAGTCCACCAGATAAATAAATCCGCGGAGCGAAAATTAATTGGTCAGGCCGGCATGGCGACAGCGAACAAGATGTATTCGTGGTAATAATTGGGGCGAGTCGAGCAAGGCAGGCCACGGCAGGCCGGCCGGGCGAGGAGGGAGGGACCGACGGGGGTGCCTGCCCGGCCTGCAGATGCACATGCAAATGCTGCAGACGGTCGACGAGAAAAACACCTCTGCAGCACGCGGCAGCACGTCACGTCGTGTGTGAATTGAACCACAAGCAACCACCAACCACGAAAAAAGTGTCGGTATTCGAACTTCGGACTCCACCCGAGGACAGCGGGGCTCTGGGCCGCTCTGGGCCTTGCGGTAATTACCACCAGCTAGTCGCTTCGCATGCTTCGACCGGTGCCCAATCAGGGCTGCGATCTGAACCGAGAGAAGCTCACCGCGACCGCGATCGAAATGCATTAGTCGGCCACCGCGTCGCCGACATGCCCGTGTCCTGACAACGGCACTGGTAAAGCACGAAAACAACAACAACCACATTGACCGTGACAGAGACGGCCGTTGCGTGATCCTTGATCGCGTCGTCGTTTCGGCATCGCGGCATCGCGGCATCGCGGCATCGCGGCACCGCCCCGTCCGCGGCACCGCGGCGCAGAGGCATTCCCTCGCGAGCTGGAGGCGGAGGGCCTCGACGGCGAGCCTCGACGGCGTCCCTGCGGGAGGTCCAGGATGGCGGTCTCCTCGTTCTTCAAGGCGCTCGCCAAGGGGCACAGGCTGTTCCAGACGAGCGTGCTGCTGCAGACGCGCGAGTACTTCGACAAGAGCACGCTGCACGGCGTGCGCTACATCGCGGAGACGCGCCGCCCCTTCTACGAGAAGTGCGTGTCCCTGTCCGTCGTGTGTCCGCGGCGCCGGCGGCCGAAACTCCAGACGCGCTTTGAGCTCCAGAGTCGCTAAACGGGACTCGAACCGAGCAAGTGACCCCACCAATGGATTCCTCGTTCGGAGAGCAAACCATCGGTGGGGTCACTCGCTCGGTTCGAGTCCTGTTTAGCGACTCTGGCGCTCAAAACGCGTCCGTCGTCCTCCAGGTTCATGTGGTTCTGCACGACGAGCATCGGCACGGTGGCCGCGCTCGTCATCATCGCCTCGCTGTGGCAGAAGTTCCAGACCAAGCCCACCATCACGGGGCTGGACACCGACTTCCACAACTGGGACGTGCCCTTCCCCGCCATCACCCTCTGTCAGAGCGACCCGTCCAACCGCTCGCTCGTGCAGGACTACGTCGCCAGGTAAGGTCGCGGGTTCGAGCCCCGCCCCTTTTTTCTTTTTTTTTGTTCTTTGGTTGGCGTGGTGGAAGGAGGCATAGCTTGGCGCTGCCTGTGTGAGCGTCATTGCCCCTGGAAGAACGATGTTACTTACACTGAGGGAGACGTGCTGTACGAAATGAAACGCCACTGATGATCAACGAAAGCTCTGCAGCAGCATGCACCCTCTCCGGCACGACACATGTGTGTGAGTGCGCGCGTACGTGCGTGAAGCGTGCGTGAGCTGGTGTGCGTGAAATGTGTCTTCTCCGTCGCTCCCATTCGTCAGCCGAGTGTCTAAGAGAGACGGAGAGAGTCCGGTGGACGCAGCCCGGCCAAACAGACGTCCATTAATCTTGGGCAGCAGGCCCGGCCGGGCCGCCCCTCGGCCTCCCCAAACCCAAACCAAACCCATGCAGACCGCATGTCAAGTAGCCGACCACACGGTGGTCCCAGCTTCGAACACCGGCACCGATCGCTTTTTTGGAAGTGAAAAATTTAGCTGTTGCCAAGCAGCCCAGACTTTTCATTTTTGTGTGTTTTTAGACACTGGAAGGACGCGAACGAAGAGAAGCGCACCTACTACGAGAACTTCCTGGTGGCGCTGGCCAACATCTCGTACGACAGCATCGGGCTGCTGGAGCCCTACTTCGACGACCCCGACCTGCCGCAGACCAACCTCAAGCAGATCGTGTACGAGGTGAGTCGCTCTGCCCACCCTTTACGGGGCGCCCCACGAGTGCGAGGGAGACAGAGTCTTGGCGTGCAGGTGGTGAGCCGCTGCCACGTGCTGGTGGAGTGCGCGTGGAAGGGCGACCCCGAGCTGGACTGCTGTCCCTTCTTCACGCCCATCTTCACGGAGAACGGCTTCTGCTACTCCTTCAACCTGGCCTTCAACGAGACCGAGTGGCCGTAGTGAGTCTCCCCCTTTCTCGCTCGCCGCTCACTCCGAGCGTCCGGGTCATTCCCTCTCCCTCACTCGACCACTCGTCTGCCCGCAGTGAATACAACAGGAGGCCGGTCTTCAGGCGGGAGTACATCCAGGAGACGGACATGACCTGGTCCATGTCCATCGACACCGACGACCCGCAGAACAACACTGTGTTTGTGAGCGACCGCCGACCTAACAAAGCAGTGCCATCTGTGGTGATGAAAATTCCCTCGATGCACCAGTGTCGGAATAAGATCTCAGCCGGGCTTTGCTCTCGATAAGTTGCCCAGTGCGGCCTGAGATTTTCAACCCTTTCGACTGCATCTTGGGGATGTTCCGCCTCCTTGCGTGGCACCACTGGCGATAACACACTGAACCGCCCCCAGGTGTACATCGGCAGCTCGGACTACCTGCCGACGCTGGACCTGTCGCCGCACCACTCGTGGACGCGCCGCATCTCGCGGCTCTCGTTCGAGGCCAAGGAGACGTACACGACGGAGGAGTGCCGGCAGCTGTCCATCCAGCAGCGGCGCTGCGTGTTCGCCGACGAGATCGACCTGGTGACGGACGACAAGTACACCTTCGCGGCCTGCATGCGCCAGTGCCGCATGGAGCTGGCGCAACGCCTGTGCGGCTGCCTGCCCTTCTTCTACCCGCCGGCCCGCAAGGTCAAGGGCTACAAGTGTAAGCACCAACGTGCACCAACGTCACATGGACCTAACCTAACCTTCCACATGACCTCCCCGCCCAAAAAAGGCTTCGAGCGATTGACGACCTGTTTCTGAAACCCCTGCTTTTCATATTTCAGATAACTTCCGCTACTGTTCGCTGAAGGAGCTGGGCTGCATTGCCAAGCACGCTGGTACGTAACACCTTTCAAAAATAAATAGTGCCCCCGATTTTAATTTTTTAAAAGAGCTTTGGTACTTAATTAACCTGGGACTCGAATGATTACAGAGAAGTTCAGCACGCGACACATCGAATGCAACTGCGAACTGGGCTGCAAGCACACGGTCTACGAGATGGAGAAGCTGCACGAGCCCGGGCCGTGAGTGCTGACCAGCCCGAAATGGGACTGCTTGCCCCTCCGCTCTGCGCTTGCTCTGCGCTGCCTTGATGCGTGTCGCGTTTCAATGTTCCAGGGACATGGAGGGAAGCCCACTCGAGATCGGCTTCGTCTCCTGGCCCATGGTGAGGTACAAGAGGGAAGTCCTGTTCGGCTGGGTCGATCTGCTTGGTGAGTCCAGAGGATTCATCAAGTTCACCAACACCATTTTTTAAAACAAACTAAAAAATATTTTTTTAGACTTTTTTTCGTAATGACTATAGGGCATGGTGCAAATAGTGAATCCACGGCAGCTCGCACCACCTAGTGCTAATAAACTTTACCAACTGTTTTTGTGAATGCAGTGGCGTTTGGTGGCATCGCGGGCCTGTTCCTGGGCTTCAGCCTGCTGAGCGGCGTGGAGATCGTGTACTACTTCACGGTGAGGGCCCTGTGCATGGTGTGTCGGGACAAGGACGAGCTGCAGCGCCTCACCGAGGAGTACGACAGGTGAGCCGAACGAAACGAAAACGAAGAGGGAAACGCGAAAAGGGAAACGCGAAAATCCCCCAAACAACCATTCACGTTCTGACTCTCATTCTCCAGGGCGGCCAAGCCGAAGGTGGACTTGTCTCTGCGGCCCCACTTCATGGAGGCGCCCCACGAGAACGACTCGGCCAGAGACAGGGACGACGGCAACACCGTGGGCGGCCTCGGCTACGGCGGCGGCCGTGGCTTCCTGCAGGGGCAGCAGCAACGACGCAGAATGTCCATCCGCAGCCACAACGACAGGAACCAGAACCAGTGGCCGATCCCGTACTTGCCGTAGATCGCTTTGCCCACATTCTATTACGAATAAAAAAAGAAGTTTCCATGGTTTTTAGTGGAGTATCAATTTTAGAGAGGTGAAAACTACCCTACACAACGCTCTTGCTCGGGAAAATGAGGGGAGAAGATAAGATAACGACATGTGTGTGTAGATGGAATTTTATTCAAAGCAGGTGTTCTCAACAGCAGAGGATAATGGGTCTCTGTAATTACTGAGCATAGTTTAAGTACTTAACTCAATTTTAATTCAATTGTGGAGATCACAAAGTCAATATGCTAATCATTTTGAAGCACAAGCATACAACCCAATTAATGCCGATGTTCATTAATTCAATGCTAACAAAATAAAAATATTCCTTTTAGCACATAAAATATGCACAAGGCAGGCTTACAAAACAAGGGAAAAAAATTATTCTCAATACCAACAGAAACAGAACAGATGAAAAACATCAGTGTTCTGTTGGTTACAATACTACTGTACTTGTATCACAGTCAATATAGGATGTTTGTTTATCATACCCCATAGGTTTCCTTAGAATGTACCACATGCTTATTGCTTAGCATGCCTAATTCAGTCATGTTACTCTAAGACTTCACAACAACAATTTTAATAAGGAAAGCAAAGTAACATTAACAGCACAAAAGACAAAAATATTAACATGAAACAGGCAAGTCAAAAACAATTGAGAAACAGTACTGATGTACAAAACAAACAAGGGTCAAAATTACAGGAAAAAATCCTTCTTGTAAGCCTTGTCTCCTATGAATAGCCCAAGGCGTAAAATAGCATCTGCACACGCTTCTAAGCAAATATCACTTTCACATTCAGTTCCATCAGCATCCACTGAAAAATGAAATCACAAAGTATTATAACACCAACAACTAACTGAAATTATAAGTCTAACACTAGTTGTCATGTAAGGCACATACCTAATGTGATTGTCCTAGGTTTCGTAAACAGGGTTGGTTTGTGAGATCTAACCAAAGCTTTCCATGTAATACAGCCAAGTTTCCGAAGGACCTAGGAAGCAGGGTTTGAAATAAGAAACATTTTTTTTTAAAACAGTTCTAATTTTGAATTTTAAAGATCATAGATGGAAATGAAAGCCATATGAGGGGAACTTACCTCACAGAGCTCCCTTGTATGAAAGGGCTGAAGACCAGGAGAGAACCTCTCCCCGACTCTATCCAAAGAGTATCCAGGGTTTGACATGCAATGTCCAAGAACAGCCCCAAGTAATCGGTCCAGCACTCGCCTGTTCACAGTACCATCAACTCGAATCCATGGTCTCATACTTACTCTGATTCGATTAGCAGGCCTGCCAGAAAGAAAAAAATGTATACAACTGATGAAAACTATTCACAATGGTGAGAAACCTGTACATGCTGGTTCATACTACACTTACAGATTGTCCAGTTCGTCAAGGAAAGGGAGAGAACTTTCTTGTAGCCTTGGTTTGCCACGCTTTGTTCGGGCATTTTTGAGGTGCAGGACTTTCTTGGGTTCAATGTTTGGTGACTCAGATTGTGCTTCTGTCTCATTGTTGGCACCACTCTCTGGATCATCAACAGCTTCTTCATCAACTTCCTCCTCTGGTTCTGCATCTTCTTCTTCCTCTTCCTCCTCCTCCTCTTCCTCATCATTAATTTCTTGGGGTACTTCTTCACCAATTCCTTCAATCTCCATGTAACTATCATCCTCAGCCTCATCTACAAAAAAAGAAAGGAAAAAACATTTTAGAATAGAAGAATAGAAATGATGATGGACATTAGGTGGAACAGAAGTGTCAGACATACCCTTATCATCAGATAAAGCTAGGACTTTCCCATCAGTAGGATTGAGCTTTTCTTTATCCAACCTTAACAATTTGCTGGAGTGAATTAGCCATGGCCGAACTTTTTTATAGTGAACAATGACTAGCTTAGTTACACCCGCCCGCAGCAAAAGCTCTGCTTCCACAAGAGACTCCAGTGTTTCAGCCAAAATTGATTTATTGTTCTCGAACTCATTCTGACAAAACAAATTAGAAGAGCATTATGAATTTGTAAACCGGTATACAAAATTAGCAAGCTAATAGAGTTTATAACAAAATACACACCCGCAGTTCATCCATAGTAGCACCAAATTCATTTTTGGACAAACAAAATTCCAGAATTTGGAGCATAAATGACTCATCAATGCCCTTAAAAGCTATTTCAGCCAAAACAACATTTTCTGGTAAATTAGGGCCTTCAAACACAGCTCTCCTGTAAAAGAGGGAAGTATGAAATTACTAGATGATTAACTATGAATGTTCAGACAAAACAAATTTACAATGAAACAAAGCATTACTTTTTTATGTTTTCAAGAACATCATTTGCCAATGCAGCATTTACAGGAAGTAAAGATCTTGACACAGCACACTTAATTCTTGTACCACTAGGATCGATTCCCACCAATGGTTCAGTCTGGGCATCAGAGGACAAGTCTTCCTTAAGTCGACAAACAACCTGTAAAAATTTGTTGAAAGTTTTGGTCAATAGGTAAAATGTGTGGTAAGACAAGAAAAGAATGCATTTATTAAGACTTACCTTGCAAGAGTTAACAACAAAGAAGTCATGAGCATGTTGTGTTTCTTGTACTTTATTGACTTCCGTTTGTTCGTTCTCCTCTCTCATCATGTAAAGGGCTATACGTGTAGCAGCTCGGGCAACAGCAATTTGAGGAGTGCCTGCTGTTACTGAAAAGAAAATGGTGATTAATGGCCTCTATTTTACACCCTACCTACCCCATAAAAAAGCACCTTAAATCTTATTGCTGCTTAAACTTATTTTTTCCCTCTTCAACCCATTAGATTAATTACCTTTGTGACTTCCATAGTCTTCATCATCACTCTCACTGTCCAGTTCTGACAAACCCGCTTTCTTGGTCCGTTTTGCAACCACATCAGAGGTGGCAGGTTCTGATGTTGCTGCTGTTTTTCTCTTCTTGCTACTCGGCTCAGAGTCACTTTCAGTTTCTGCATCTTCATTCCAAACATCATCACTTGATAGCATGTCCAGGAAAGGCTTTTGACCTGCCGATACCAGTGGAGCAGCCAGTGGATCACCAGCTTTTGCCAAATCACGGCTAACCTTACATTTGCGCAGAATATCTCTGTATCGCTGAAAAATAATTTCAAACCATATGTCAAAGAGATAGTTTGCAGACTAATTTTCTGATGAATATGTAAAGCTTACTCACATCAACTATTCTATTATATGTTTCATCTTTTCTAGAAATTCTTGGATCTAAAATGATCAGCTGGTCTGGTATAGTAATTTGGAAAACAACTGCAAAAAAAAAAAAAAAGCAAAAGGTTTATAAAACGATTTTAAAATTAAGGACAAAGATACAAGATTTATCTAACTTCTTACTTTGTCCATAATGATGTATTCAATAAATGTTGCTGCTGAGCCACCATCAACAACAAGGAATTCTAACCCATTTACATCTGTGTTCAACAACATGTCCCAAGCTAGCTTTTGAAGGGTAACAAAGGATTCAGAGAATATTTCATACTGGAACTTAGTTTGGAGAAGGTGCTGATAGCTAGAGGAAACATCAAATAAAAAAGCAAGAGGTTTAATTTAGATACAGACATCACTGATAAGAAACTATCATTTTGATACACACCTGATAGAAAGTTGGTAAGGACAATTGGATACAGGGAGGAATTGGCCAGACTTCAGTTTTGTTCGAGCGTATGGTCTTCTAAGGGAAACCATTTGGTCAGATCTTATCTTGGCCATGGTGGATCGCAATAGAGCATCAGGGTATTGTTGATATACCCCAAATAACTGATATGCATAATTTGTCTTGTCGTTCATACAACATAGTGAACTCTGAAAAAATTAAGGAACCATGTAATAACAGTCTAAATCTAAGAGAAGAAACTAATTGTTTCACTCACATAAATCATTGCATTTATGACAGATGCATGAATGTCCGCAGTCTCTGCTACATCTGCAAATTTGCCCTTCTTGCGAATGGAGTTTTGTGGACTGGCAATAACATATGAGGTCCTGCACAACAATCAACATTTTAGTTTCAAAATGCAATATAATATAAACCTATACAAACACACCAACAAAAATAACAAACCTCAGCTCTTCCACAGTATCAGGAATTAGGGCTTTTTCATAAGCAACTGAATTTGATCTCATGTTTTGGAAACGTCCCTGAAGTATGTCCACAAGTTCAGAAAACTTATCATTCATGGTCTGTTCTATGACTTCTGGACTTTCTTCTTGGCTTTTCAAATTATTTAAGAGATTACCATACACCTTGTTGATTTTAGGATCTTGCTTTATTTCCTCTAAGCAGAGGGAAACACTACGAGCTGTAGATGGATTTTTCATCATGTAGACAATTCTTCTTTGCACAGCTCTAGATGTTTTATTTTTAGAACTATCTATCACTCGGTGGAGCAAATTTCTCCAGGTTTGCATTGTTATACATTGATTGCGTGCTTGAGGAGACAAGTAAGAGGAGGCTACTTTACAGAGCAAGAGAATATTGTCTTCTGGAGCAGTCCATTCCACTCTGAGTTTACTCATTAGGGCAAGGGCCTCCAAATCAATATCATCATAGTATGGCTTCTTCCTAGAAGCCTTAGGAAGAGGAACTTTCCGAACCTGATTTTGCTTGGAGGAGCGTTTTTTGGCAACCACAGTTTTAGCAGCCTCAGGCTTCTGAGACTTCTTTGCGACAAAATTCTTGGGTGATAAGGTCTCTCCAGTGATCAGTTTTGCAGTCTTAGATGGCTGGCCAAAAGTAACTTTCTTCCCACTCTTTTTGGCTAGTGGAAGGTGGTCATTTACCACTGGTGTGTGCAGACCATCAATGTCGGAATCAGAGACATGGTTGAACCAATTCCAATTCCTTTTCAGATGTGAAAACAAAGCAGAGTCCAGCCCTGCGGCACCACAATGGTCCCCAGGAACATCACCGCCGTCTAGAAAAGCTGCTTCCTCTGGAGTGCGAGCCTGGAGAGCAGCTTCCATTGCAGGCTTGTTTTCCAGGACTTCCACTGTAATTTCCTTTCCAGAAACACACATTCGTCCGCCCAGTGAGGTGTTCACACAGATGTACCACAACTGGTACCAGTACTGGTCTACATCTTGGAAAGAACCAAAGTGAAACCGCAGTACTTTGTAATCCAAATCACGCGAAATTTGATGATATCCAGCAGGGGATGTTGTTGTATCCATTAAAGAGGTGTTCTTGTTCAAGTAGATAAAAACCTAGGCAAACAACACGAAAATTGATGTATCATTGATTTTGTCTTAAGAAATGAAAGAAATGTTAGGTGATCTTGAAAGGATTGTGCCCAACCTGATCTTTCTCCTTCAGTTTTTGAGGGCCAAACTGAACAAGTCCAATGTAACACAAGCGGCTCACAACCTCATGACAGTTAAAAATATATCTAAGACAGAAAGAGACATTCTTAAGATTAAACACAAGGCTACAATTACAACAAATCAGTAAATTAACAGTAAATGTTACCTGCGAGCAGCTGTTAACTGATTCCGAATTATTGGTGGTAGATGTTTTAGAAGGTAGTGTTTTCTTATTGGGTGTGAAAGGTACTCATCCAAGCCTGATACCTCATAATTTATGTTAACAAGGTGCAAGAAGATTGACAAAGGCAGCCGCAACAGTATATCACACATGATAGCCCACCCTTTGGGCCAGCCTAAAATACAAAGGCACCATAAATTAGTTCCAGATACACGGAATATTGGCAGAAGCAAATTACAGAAGCTTGAAAAATGTACCTGAATGCTGAGGAAGGGGAGGTATGAACATTCTCCAATCTACAGCTGGAAAATATACTTGGGGCATTTCATTTTCTATTTCAACTGATAGAGGGGTGATATCATTCAAAGTTTCTTTGACTGCTAGTTGGTCAATATCAGACACTCCAGCATAGTCATGTATCAGATAAAATAGCAACTTATGCATTGTCTTCATCCTCACAAATTTGGGCTGGTAACCATATTTCTTCCCAAGTTTCTGAAAAAAAAAAAAAAAATACAATTTAATTTTATACAGACATGACCCCTTGAGGTAAAAACTAAGTACCAGTATCTTATGTGAAAAACTCACAGAATTGCGCTTGAATAAAGTGGTTTCATTCGAAGCTTTCGAAGATATGGAAGACTCCAAAACACTCATTTCATTCAGACTTTCATCAATTGTAGAAGAATTTAATTTAAAATTTGGATCTTCTATCAAGCTCCTAAGAATAGCCTTGTCCCTTGTCTCCTGCATCATTTGTTGCAACCGGTCATTGTTTGGTATAAACATTTTCATCTTGGCCTGGTCTAAAGCCGATTGAATAAGGCTATGATCTAGATGGTAAGAAATTCAAAATTAGTGATCAGTCTTCACAAACAGCAAAACTTATCTCCCAAAAGTTTTATAAAATCTTGATTTTCACATACCAACAGTAACACCCGGCTGACAAACAAAGTTTAAAGTTTTCTCTTTACAAGAACCCTTCATGTGAACTCTAATAGTTTTAATATGGCCATCTTTATTCAGTTTTTCCAGTAAACGATGAAGCGACTTCCTATCAATTTTAGTACTGAGTCCTTCTTTCTCTTCTTCTTCATGAATTAGCTGTACAAAGCAGAAAATTAGTATATCAATGTAAAGCACTCAAGTTAAGATTTTAATAAAGATGAAGATAAGGGCACCTTCAAGAGTTTTGTTAAGTCCTCAATCACAATGTGCTGCTGAACAGCTTCAATGATGAGGTTGACTCTTTTCAAAACTCTGGTTGTAATGGCTGGGGATTCCTTGTGGTGTTTGTTCTTTCCACCATAGATACTTTTAACTTCATCAGTGAAACTTCCATTGCTGCTGATACAAAAATCAAAATGAATCACACATGGTAAAAACAAAGCACAAAACATTTTAAAAGAGAAATAAGATCGTACTCTTTTGTTTCGATGAATGAAACATCCTCTGCTATAACAATTTCAGTTGGATTGCCTATGTCCATCTCATCGGCAGCATCTTGGAGGGAAAGCTCTGTAGTAACAGTCTTTCGCTTCCTGCCTCTGCCCTTTTTAGTTGGTGACAACAACGGGGTAGACTGATGCATATTGCTCTGAGCGAGTAATTGATTGATACTTTCACTGAAGTCAGCTTGGATCATTGCATTTTCCCCATTTTCTTCATCATCTGGCACAGCTTCCATGAAGGGAATATCTGGGAACTCCATTTTGACACACTCTACTAAAAGTGGTGCAATTTCCTCATGAGAAGGCATACTTTCATCATGGCAAAAACCATTTGCTTCTTCAATCCTTCTTCTCTTCTCTAATTGATCACACAGATCATCTACAAAAGAATAGACAGTATTACTACGTACTGTGACATTACCATCCTGACAAGATTTATGCGGTCAGTTTATAACAAATTACACTATACCTTCAGGTTTTCTTTTAGGTTCACTGGGTTTGGAAAGCAGTGAAAGCATTTTATCTCTCTGTTTATGAAATTCTTGACTCAAATGACCAGATGAGTCAAAACGTTTTGAGCAATATCTGAAATAAAAGAAACCATTAGAATTGGAACCGAGAAAGCTCAAAAGAGACTGTTTTGAATGAAGGCAACACACTTGTAAAATCGCTGACGCCCAACATCATTCATGAATGTAGAAACTAAATTCCGGCGTAGAAGGTTACGGCACAAAGTCCTAGCTTGTAGTTTTGTCATGCCCAGTTTTTTAGACAGTTCAACTTGAGTTAATCCATTGGGTCCAGCTTCATCAACTGCATTGAAGGCTTGAGTCATTATGGGGACATCTAGCATTCGTGTAGACTCATCAACATAGCCTGCAAACAAATGTTGAATTGAAATATATCATTTTTTAGACTGATTGCTCAATTAGGAGCACCAAAACATTACACAAATATCACTAGAATAATTACCAATGCCTTCCTCCTCTTCCTCTGCTTCTTCTTCTTTTACCCATTCATCTTTTACAGAACAATTTGGATTTACAAGTCTCACTACTCTAATAAGTTTTTCTTTATCAGATCCTTTGTTCTTCCACACCTCTCTAGGAGCATCAGGATGAACAGTTCTATAGGTAACTTTCTGTAATTTTATTAAAGTGTTTGAAACAAAGGAATCATAAACATCATAAACATAAGCATAATAAACATGCCTAGGTAATTAATAAGAAGTCAAAATTGTTACCTCTGATTTAACAAATCTAAGAAAGTCTGGAGTTTTAAATAGTTTTTTAGGCAGAGTTGTGCCTCCTATTTCATTACGGACTTCTTCATAATCAGCTAGAAAATTGACTTTGCCCCTTAGAAATTCGACTATTCTCTCAGTCCAATAATATATTTTTGACTTATGCTCTGAGAAGAAGCGTGGTAAGTGTAATAAACTACCACTGCAGTTTTGAGCATTGGACTTAAGATTAAAACCCTGGATTAATTTAGAAAGAAGCAAAACAAAAACAAACACATCAATTTAGCAAGTTATATTTAAGGTTAATACAATAAAATGTACACTTAAGTTTACACAAACCTGTTTTGTAATCAGCTTGTGAAGAAGTAATGTTTTTCTATAATAAAATAAACTTTTTGGATCTTCTCCGGTACAATGTAGACTAATCTTTCCTTGAGTGACTTCTCCATGATATCGAGCACGACCGATTCTTTCAAGAATACAGAAGTGCATAGGTGTCAACTCCAAACATGGATCAACATCATCTCCCATTAGAGCCGCAGACCTAACGCTTTGACTTGCAACAAGCACTAATCTTGATCCCCATCTGTAAAATGAAATCAATTAATAAACAGATGATACAGGAAAAAAAATTCTTTTCATTGATGATTGCAGCAACAGTCACAAAAAACTAAATTAAATCAAGAGTAATTACTTTCTTATTGCTGCTTCCAAAGTAGCTTGTTTAGCTCTCTCTGTAATTTCTCGCCGATCATCATAAAGAGGACATGAACCTATAATGCCCCTGGTTTGGTCATCTACTACTTTGAAAGGGTAGATGTCTTCAGGTATTATTTCCTAGATAGTTACGACAAATTTGCAATTTAAAGACCAATCTTTTCCTTACAAAATCCATTGTAATAAAGAAGCTTACCGGCTCTATCACATTGCCAAGTTCATGGTCGACTAACTCGAATCGGTTGAACAAAACTAATGGAGATCGCTCTGTTGGCAATTCAAAAACATCCACATCTTCTAGTCTTTTGACTACCTCCCATATAAACTTCTGGGCATCTTGATCAATGGCCATGGGGAAATGTGGACAAGCCCCAAGGCGCACCCATAGACCTGAGGATAAAATGAGAATCAGATCAATTTGCACATCAATCAAAAATTTTGAAAGACAGAAAACTGATATTTACCTTGCAACGTTATGCCATCCAAGCCTTCCAAGGCAATTTCGTCTAAGATTGTTGCTGTGTAATCCAAGCTGCGGCTGGACAGCTCCTTATCCACGCGTCCCGTTTGTCCGAACATTTTGCTAGAGGAGTCTTGCAGTGAACCCGCAAGGCTGGAATATATGGCAAAACAGCAACATTTGAGAAAAGTTCACCATAGATTTGTCATTCATTAAAAAAAGGAGGGGATCATGATCCAATTTTACGAGGGATGATGAAGAAAAGATTAAATGATAAAGTCGAACCGGTCATCAAAAACAAAATGTTAAAAATTAATTTTGGGTAGTCCAAATGTGAGGTAGAGGCAGGTGAAAGTTGCATGACACTGTCAAACATCGGACTAGTGAAGCCAAATGGAAAAAGCTCGAAAAACAGCAATTACTTTAGTGAAGACGATTAACTGCCATCATCTTCAAGTGTAGTTCAAAAAAAGTTTAATCAAAAATACTATTACGCTTCCTAACCTCTGCTCACCAGTGCAGTAGCTGTCAGATCGCCACAAATCATCGACACAGTCGTGTATCTAGTCAAGGTTGAAACAGCGTTCAAAGGGTGGACATCCTCGTTGAAAACGACACCACTACATCGCGAATTTATCAAGTTATGTACGCGTTTCAACAACAAAATAACACAACCAGGCGTTGTGTGTTGCGGTCTGGTTCGGCGTCGATGGTTATTCGATTAGTCGATCGGAAGAGCAATTTCGCATGAAATACGTACAATTTCTCATACATATGTTTACAACCAAAACCTAACCTGCCTTGACCTCGTTGTGTAGTGCCTTTGGTCTCAAGTGTCAGCCAAGAAACGTTGTTTTGGCTTTGTCTAGTCAGTTGGCTCGTTAGCTTTTGACATGGACTGCAAAGTTTGCAACAGTGCAGTCTCCAAGTACAAGTGCCCCTCTTGCAGAATACCCTAGTAAGATTTTACCCCTGATACATATTATGGTTGTTAAGGATGCGGTTGCTTGTAAATATTACATTGTTTTCAGAGACCTAGGTGCTATCAAATATTTTAAGACAGCCTCTAAATGTCTGATCTCACCTACTTAGTTTTCTTGTTTTATGCGTTCAACACATCTCTTATTGCAGTTGTTCACTGGCTTGCTGGAAGACACACAAGAGCGTAGAATGTGATAAAGTACCTGCCACTCCTTCAACCATCACACCTGCCGAGCCATCGAACACAGTTATTCCTGAAACACCTGCAGCAACGTACAACTTCCCTACCGAGGACACTGTGCCACCTGAGAAGTTAAAAGAACTAGGTTTGCCACTTTCTATGTGCCGAATTGGTCTGTCTGTTTTGTTGCAGTATGTTTGTTCTTTAACATGTGTTTTGGTAATTTGCAGGTGATAATCAACAGTTAAAGGATATATTGTGTAACCCACATGTACGTGCAATTATATCGTCCCTTGATAAAGCGACCAATCCTAGGCAGCTCCTCCATGAAGCAATGCAGGAACCTATATTTGTAGAATTTGTTGATGAATGTATGAGAACAGTTAATCCTCCATCAAAAGAAGAATTAGAGGAAGCAATGATGCAATTGTAGTATTTTTGATGCTTGCTTGTGTGTTTTTTTGTGTGTGTTTTTTTTCTGTTAGTCATATTTTGTGATGGAATCTTAGCTGTGAAGCAGTGCTGTATCCTTTGTTTTGTGGAGTGATGGCTTGGTTGTAATCAAGCAACAAACTTGTTGTTTTGGATTTTACTGTATTTACTAGACACATTATCTTTTGTAAACTAATAATTAAGTACAACTGCAAATTGCAGAACTACAAAAAAAGTTATATTTTGATCATGTTACATGAAATTTTATTTTAATTATTTGAACACCTGTAGGTTCCTATAATCAATGTCAGTCATAACGGAAATCATGCTGGCAGTGGTTTATCTTTGTACAAACAATTACTTACAATGATTAATTACAAACTATTCACACAATTTCTTAATGAACTATTTTCTTTGACTATCATATGGCCACTAGCTATGGCAAGCAAGTGTTGGAAAAATCATCTCACTTTTGTAATTATAAATACACTTTTGATCTATCATGAAAAAAGGATAACTCCTAAAGCAGATATTTACACAGTTTTTACACTATTAGAACAAGTAATTAGTGACAACATTTTATCCTAGAAATAAATTAATTGGATTTCACAATAAAGTCTTTGAGCTGCCGTCCGTAAGTTAGCCATGGATCTAGAAAGCAGCGTCACCAGGCAGGGAAGTTTGAAATGCGCAAATAAGCTCGCGTCTGTCTTTTCTTGAGCTTCTTGGTTTTGAGCAAATGTTCTCACGGGGGGAAGGCCCGTGAGGGACGCCAGTCGGCGCTACACCGCGTGATGGCGCGGGGAGTATTGGCAGGTGCGAGGCCGCACCACTGGCAAAACCGCACGGCTGCAGAATCGCCGAGCTGGGTTGAAAAGCGGCGCGCAGAACGCAGTCGGACCAGCTGGGAGATCAGGACTGCCGAGTCGGCCAAGCTGTTCCAGTTCACTTCTGGCCTCTTCAATCACCCGCCAAAAAAGGAAAACAGGAGAGGGCCGGCGAGACTCCGCGGCCGAGCGACTTTGAATCGCTTGAGCGCGGGGTATTGGCGCGTTGAGGGGGTTCAGAGGGTTCAGAACATGGCGGTGCCGTTGCCCACGGGGGTGTACACGTAGGGCGCCAGGTCCTCGGGCAGGGTGTAGCCGTCCAGCTCCTGCGCCAGCGCGAAGTACCGCCGGCGGACGTGGTGCGCGGCGGACTTGGGCTGCCGGTCCCTCGTGAAGATGCCCTTCTTGTTGCCGCCCACGCGAGTCACGGCTGCGGGCAGAGGGTCCAATCAGCGCAAAGGAACAACAAGAACCAACGGGGGAAATGGAGGGCCACTCACTCTGCGCCGTCATGAAGTCCGCGAAGTTCCAGATCATCTCGCCGATGAACCAGCCCTTCTTGCGGAGGTTGTCGAAGCCCTTGAAGCTCTCCGACATGAGCGACGTCTGGTACTCCTCGGACCACACGTACTCGGGCAGCGTGTGGAGGCCGCCGTACGTGTCCGCGCCGTACTCCATCATGATGAAGGGCTTGGCGTACTTGTGCCGCCAGTTGGCCATGTCGTTCTCCGTGGACGTCCGGATGGTCTCGATGCGGCCCGGGTACGAGTACCAGCCGTAGTAGCGGTTCACACCCACCACGTCCAGGTGCTGCGCCACGCGGTCCTCGTAGAACTGGCGCGCCAGGGCGGCCGTCACGGGCCGCGTCTTGTCCAGCTGCCGCACGTAGGTCGCCACGTTCCTGGGGGCGTTCGGGTTCGGGTGAGAACACTTTCACTTCTGCTTGACAAGGGACGTCGACGACCGAGTCGACGACTTACTTGAAGTAGTTGTCCGCGTCGGCGAGCTGGGTGCGGGGCTCGTTGGCGATGGACCACATGATGACGCTGGGCCTGTTCTTGTCCCTGCGGATGAGCTCGCCCAGAGAGTCCTTGTGCTTCTGCAGCAGCGTGGGCGAGTAGTTCCTGCAGACACGTTCGGGATGAGCAGGTCGTCTGCCTACGCCCAACAGTGGGCCAGCGGTGAAGCGGCCAAAACGCGTATTGAGCTCGTCGCTAAACATGGCGGTGGACTTACTCGGTGTCCACGCTGGGGCACTCGTCGATGACCATGATGCCGGTCCGGTCCGCGAAGTCCATGATCTCCTCGGCGTAGGGGTAGTGCGAGGTGCGGAACGCGTTGGCGCCCACCCACTTGAGCAGGTTGAAGTCCCTCACCAGCGTCGGGTAGTCCAGGCCCTTGCCGCGGATCTACAAAAACAGAGGGTGAGCAACCTTCTCGAACCAAGACGACGAGGATGTTGCGGGTACTCACGTTGGCGTCCTCGTGCTTGCCGAAGCCGCGGATGTAGATGGGCTTGCCGTTGATGAGCACCGTGGAGTTGGTCCACTCGATGGTGCGGATGCCCACGGGCTGCCGGTACACGTCGTCGTGGCCCCAGATGTGGCCCGTCACGCGCACCTGCAAGGAGTACCCCGCGTCAGTGGTTTGCCCGGGAGTACCCCGCGTCAGTGGTTTGGCGGGAACACCCCGCGTCAGTGGTTTGGCGGGAATACCCCGCGTCAGTGGTTTGGCATGAAAATGGCGCGTACCTGGAAGGTGTAGAGGTAGCCCGGGTCCGGGTCCATGAGGTAGGGCCACCACAGCCGCGCGTCGGGCACCTCGATGCGCCCCTTGAGGCCGTCATGGTCCGTGTGGCTGTACACGTAGTTGCCGTCGGCGTCCAGGACGTCGATCTGGATGCGCGGCGTCTCCCTGGACGTGACTCCGCCCAGCGCCAGCTGGTAGTTGATGTAGCCTGTGGGGAGCGAGCGGCGTGGCAACGTGACAACGTGACAATGCGACAACGTGACAACGTGACAATGCGACAACGTGACAACGTGACAAACAGGCAGGACTGCGCCAAGCTGCGCGGCACTCCGGCAGCACCACTCACCCGTGGCGCCATCCACGTCCGTGGTGATGGTGATGTCGTCCAGGTAGGTGTGCGGCGTCGTGTACAGGTACACCGGCCGGTGGATGCCCGCGTAGTTGAAGAAGTCGAACGTGTAGGACTGGATCGTCTTCAAGCCCATGTCCCTGCAACACCGCGGTGCGACCATGGCGATAAACAAGGACTCCGGAAATCAGCCGGTCGTTGTGCTGCGGGGCCATGCGGGGCCATGCGGGGCAGATCCTGTATGCACTTTTTAGAGAAAGCACATTCCAGGTAGCTTATCCCCGCGGCGTGCATGGTGGCGGGTTTGCCGAGAACAGTCTCCTTGTTTGTGCTCCGCTGCGCTCCACCGCGCGGCACGCGGCACGCGGCAGTGACAGTGCGACTCACGTGTTTATCTCGACGAGCCTGCCCTGGGGCACGGACTGCTGGTAGAGCGTGTTGTCCACCTCCACGGTCACGCGGTTCTTGGCGCCGAAGCGGAGCTTGGACGTGATCTCCTTCTCGAAGGGCAGGTGCCCGATCTCGTGCATCATCACCAGGTGCCCGTTGATCCACTGTCGGGGAGGAGGAAATGCAGTTTTAGTCAGTGTAGCGCCCGCGGACCGGCGGGTAGGCAACCCGGCGCGGCCGTCTGCTCGGCGGGGCGGTGCAGCGCGCAGGCGCTCAGTCTCCTTAAACGGTACTCACCACCTTGGCGGCGTAGTGCACGCTGCCGAAGCGCATCCACACCCGGGACGAGCCGGCGTCCCAGTTGGCGGGCACGAAGAAGGTCCGGTCGTAGTACGCCACGCCCACGTGGTCGCGCACGTACCGCTCCGTGGTCAGGTCGTTGTAGGAGGCGGGCACCGGCATGGGGATCACCTCGCCCGTCTGGGGGACCAAGATCATTTCAGCGTTTGGCGCGGTGACGGTCTCCGAGGCGGGAACCAGGCACGACGAAAGAGAAAGAGAAAAGACGAGAGAGGAAATAGGAGAGAGAGACGGGAGATAAACAGCAGGTTGGCAGACAGGGCGGGGCCAGCCTGCCAGCCTGCCAGCCTGCCAACCTGGCGGTGCATCATTGCGATTTGCATAGCCGTTTAAAGTGGCACACAATGTGTGCATCACACACTTTCACTGACTGACTGGCTGCCTGGCTGTGCCTCGCCGGGGATGCACTTCTTGACACGAAGCGCGGCAAAACGTGTGCGAGACATAGCGGTGGAACCGCCTCGGCGGCGTGCGCCACGCCGCGCCACGCCACGCCCCACCACGCCATGCCACGCCCCGCATCCACGTGGACCCTTTCGCCGGTCTGTGTTTGTGTACAGCGCGGCGTCCGCTGGTGTGCGTCTGTCAGTGTGTGTGTGTGTGTCCACGAGCGTGAGTGTGTCTGTGTGTGCGTGAAGTTTCCGGAGGAAAATGAAATGAGCAACGAAACGACCGAGAGTGGCGTGGCGAGGAGTAGCGGTCCTGCTATACCTTTGCCAACCTTTACCCGTGCTATGCAGCAGCTGCAAAAACGAATGCACACACACACACACCACACACACACACACACACACACACACGCACGCGCGCGCGCGAGCGGTGCAGGTCAAGTTTTTCTCCAGCCAACACTTGTCGGCGTATTTGCTTTTCGGCTTGGCGGCCTTTTGTGCGTCGGCATGGCGGCGCGCCGCGGAGGGCAGCCTATGTGGAAGTCCCACTCGGTGGCTCAGTCGGTTAGCGGGTCGAACTCGGTTGCTCTTCCTCTCCCTGCCGAGGCGGTCTCGTGCATAAAGCTATTGTTGCCAAATTGGTTGCAATATTTTCGTCGGAGTGTTATTTTTTCAGAGCAGTTGTTGGTTTAAAATAAACGTAAGGGCCCGCGCCTAGTTTACACATCGCTGGAGCGTGAGACTCGTCAATCGCGGTTCCCGCGACCTCTCCTGCTTTACGGACGACCCCTTCATTGTCTCTCTCTCCTCACACGTCTTGAGTGTGAGAGGGCCAGCGCGCTGAGAGCCGCGCCGTGAGCTACGGCAGCGTCATAATTTGCATGGAGTGTATGCAAATAATTTTTGGGCCGGCTTGTCGATCGCCGACACTGGAGTCAGTGACTGGAGTCTGGAGTCAGCGACTGGGTGTGAATAAAGATGAACAGTCGTCGTGACGAAGCACAAATAAATCAAGTGCGGCAAAAGTGTTGAACGCTGCGGTCCCGCCCCGCCCCGCCCCGCACCGCACCGGCTCGGTTCGGCTCGGCTCGGCTTGGCTCGGCTTGGCTCGGCTCGGCTCCGCTCCGCTTAGCTCTGCTCTGCTCGGCTCGGCTCGGCTCGGCTCGGCTCGCATTTCTTGGATCATTGGTACCACCTAAGGTTTCAACACGTCATTCGTTTGCCTGTGGAACTTGGTTCGTGATTGTGAAAAAGTGTCGCACGCGCGCTCCAGATCACCTACACACACACGCACACACACACGTACACACACGACGCGCGTACAGCCACTCACTCACTCTTGCATGAATGCATTCACGCGGCGCGCACACACACACACTCATGGGCTCACGCGAGCGTATGAGCGGAACAGTGAGGTGTTGACGTGGGCTCGAAACAGACGAATGGCAGGGAATGCGGCTATGTGGCTACACCAAAATAATAATTCTTAAATTAAAAATTAATTTTTTTTAAAAAATTAAAATAAGTGTTTTGATGTATTTTTTCCTAGTATGAAATCGTTTCCTAATAGATCAAGATTTTTTTCTTAAAAAAAAAAAAAAACAAAGAACGAAAAATTTTAGAAAATCTTTTTTTTAAGGTGCCGAGACGTATCGGTCGAGCAGACAGACAGACAGACAGACAGACAGACAGACAGACACGCTTACCTGGGTGAGGTCCTGGTGGAACCAGCGCTCCCTGCTGCCCTGCTCGGGGTCCTCCTCGGGGCACAGCCGGAAGTTCCAGACGCCGTCCAGGGTGCGGACGTCCCTGGACTCGGACTCCCGGGGGAACAGCATGCCGCCGGGCGACACGGCGCCCTGGACGTCCCGGACGAGGTCCTGCAGGCCCAGCGCCAGCGCGGCCAGCGCGGCCAGCAGCGCGCCGCTCCTGCAGCAGGACGAGGGTCTCCGTGAGCACGAGGACCACGTCAACAGTGTCCGCACGCCAGGGGTGGGGGTCATGACCCAACCCTTCGCTGTTAATGAGAAGCCCGAGGGTGCAATTGGCAATTGGCACGAAGCCCGTCCATGAGGTGCGACAAGGTCCTGTCGTCGCGCTTACGTGCACGGCATGTCGCCGCGCCCGAACACGATCCACATCAAAACAGCGATGTGCGATTTTACGAGACGTCTAGCCTAGCCGGAGTCAAGGCCGCGTGAACGAAGGGGCGGTTGTGGCCGCGCCGCGCAGACCGACTCGGTTATGCTTTGATGAGACGGAGAGAGACAGAGAGAGAGAGCGCGAAAGTCGGCGACAGTGGCGCGCCGCGCTGTAACCGCCGCCGCCCTCGCCCGCGAGGCCCCTGCACGGCGTGTCTCTGTCTCTCTCGCACTCGCGGGGCGCGCCGCAGAGCGAGACGTTCGGGATACAACCGATGATCCCTGAGAAGAAGAGAGCATTGTGTCTTTGCGGTCAGTGGAAGGAAAGAAAGAGACAGCCATTAAACGCCAAACGACTTTGGAAACCGAATCGTCTCAACGACCTGCACGGCTAACGTGGATCCCCTGGCCTGGAGCGCTGGAGCGCGCTGGAGCCTTGAACCCTGTGGGAGTCCTCCAGTCCCTCCAGTCCCTCCAGTCCCTCCAGGCCCCCGGGGTGGCGCGCCTCCAGCCAGACGGGCCCGTGTGCCTCGTGTACCTCGCGAACTGGCGGCAGGTTCAAGTTGGAGTCATGGCCCCGGAGGAAAAGTGGGGGGGGGGGGCTCGATCGATTAATCAGATGGCTCAGGGCGTTTCGGCAAGGCAGCTAATTGTCTAGAGCGGTGAAGCACGTGCTGTACACGAACGTACCCTGCGCGTGGTGCCTGGGGGATGCCAGCATGATGGGCAAGTTTCAGCTTTGCATTTCTGCGGGAGCACGCCACGCAAGTTCAGCGCGAGTTTCACCTCATTGCTTTCCGCAGCCATATCGCTCCCCGTTTCGGCCGTTTCCCCGACTCACGTCGCGATGCATGTCCTCTCCCCGCGGGGACATGCTGGGGACGCGCCGCGAGCAAAAGTGAATGCTAGACACCGCGTATCCGCGGCGTATCGCCTCGCGTGACGGTCGCAGTCGAGCCAATCGGCCGAACCAGCTCCGACTAACTCGATCAGAAAGAGCAGCACTCACGATTGATCTGAACTTCCGGCCCGCTGGCCGCTGTTTGATACGGCAGACCCTCTCTGTCGCACTCCCAGGCCGTCCGCAGGGGTGCGAGAGAGACAGAGCGACAGTCAGGCGCCTGCGTCGCGGCGGGTAGGCAGCACCGCCGAACACGCGTGCGCTGCGAGACGAGGGTTGCCTACCCTGCTGCCTGCAGGCGCTAGGCTCGCTGAACCCTCTTCCTTGAGTTTCACAGCAAGAGGGTATTCCGTGACAAACGCTGAGCTAGACAAATCGGCAAACCGAAAACTGGGCTGCCCTCCCTCCTTTGCGGTGTGTGTTTCCACGCCGCGTCGACGTCGCACCGTGACTGCCTTTGGAAACAAGAGGTAAGGATTTATGCTCCCGCCGGTTTTCACACCCCCATACACGCACACAGACACACACTCGCTCACGGAATAATTTGCACACACACACAACGCAAACGCACTTTGCGCGCGTGCACGCATCCCCGCATCCTGGGCCAAAAAGGCGCCAAGCCCGTCGGCGCGGCGTCGTCGGCGTGCCTCGGCCGCGCGGGCACGACGTCGACGGCGTCCTCGCGTCCGGCCGCGCCGCTCCGCCGCGCCGCCCGCCGCCGCGCGTACGTCGCCGGCCTGACAGGGACATCGTAAAGCCATCGCGCCGATCAGGACGCCGAGGAGGCCAAGGAGGGGCCGGCCAAGGATTGAACGCGGCTGGGCGGGGCGGGGCACGGCGGTGCGCGGCGGGGGAGGACGAGTTGTTTACCTGCGTTGCTCTCGTTGGTTCAACGAACTCCCCGGCGTGTCCGCGACCGTCCCGGTCCGTCCGCATCCTAGCCGTCCTCGCCGTCCTGGCGCTCATTCCCCTGATTCCCCATTCCGGAGGCGTAGGCCGGGATGAGGGTATCGACAAAGGGGTCCGCCCGACGGCACGCCGCCGCCGCGCCGCCACACCGCCAGTGCACACCGGCGTCGCGCATGCTTATGGTGTGCCGATGAAACCTAATGAATGAGTGAGCGTGTGGACAGCCGCGCGCTTGGAACTCAATCACGGGGCGCGCTCGCAGTGTATCGACGCGAAAAAGGAGGAAAAAGGAGGGAGACGGCTCATTGCCTCGAATTTCCCTCCACCCCGCGAGGGAGACAGAGCTAATATCAACCCGCCGGGGGCCGGGCGGGGCCGGGCGGGGCCGGGCGGCACTGATTGACTCACCGAGGGACAGGGACAGGACCCGGGCACACTCACTCTCTCTCCTCTCCCTCACACACGCGTTGCCACACATTTGAGAAGCGGAAAAAAGGCGAGATTATCGAGCTATCGCAACCCCACACTGGCTGCACAGTGGTGGTACGCCTGTCAACCGGTCAACGGTCCCAAAGCAGTGATGGACTAACGGCCTACCCCTGTTCCTGGTTTGATTGGGCCATGGAGCTGCTGGCTTCCGTAATAACGTGCTGCTGATAAGCTGATAGCGCCGCTGGAACGCGGGGGAGGGGGGGGGCCTCCAGCGGTAGCGGCAGTCGCTCCAGTGAGCCGCGGCAAACACGACGCATGCACGCCCGCCATGCAACCATGCACACCAGGCACACACGCGTGCCGATGAGTATCAGTGTATCAACCTCGCGACCCCGTTGCGAGGCCGGGTTGCACTCTCCACGGCCTTTGTCTCTTTCTCCCTCTCTCTTTCTCTCTCTCTCTCCATTGTGGCTCAATTTGCCTCTCTTGGCGTCCGCGCGTGTGTTGTGATGTGTTGTGAGCCGGCTGTCACGCTGCGGCACTGCACTGGGCTCTCTGAGTTCAGAACCCGCTAGGGTTCCTGGGCCTTTGAAAGCTCCCTGCCCTCTCACCCACCACGTCATCACTTTTTGTCCAGGCTTCAAAAATGTCATAAAACCCGATGATCACGCTACCGAAATTTTTCTAAATCCGACAGTGGTTTCATTGTCAAAATTCATCAGCAGCTGTAAAACTTTGGTCATTCGAAACTCACGCAGTGCACAGGGCCCATGGCAAAACTTGGGCGGTGAGAAATCCAGCCTGACTTGTATATTGTTGTCGCGTGCTCCGCGCCTCGGGTCACGGCGAACGCGTGCGGCCGTGCGGCGCGCGGCACCATGGCGGCGCCGTACTGGTCCTGCGGGGTCCAGCCTCCGTCCGAACAGCGGTTTCTGTCTCTCTCGCTCTCACGGGGCGTGCCGCTTGGGGCGAGAGAGACAGTGGTCAGACAGTGTGGTTGCTCAGCGGTGACAAGAATCGGAAAGAAAATGGCGAGTTGGTCCCACTCTTCCAACAAACTCGCGCACTTTTCTAACGGAATTGCCTTTGCGCGTTGCCGATGATGGGGCGACCACCGTGAGCAAGGCGCTGCCCTCGTCTCGTCGGCCTGCGTGTGCAAACTTCGTGCAAACAAGAACGGAGTCCCCATAAAGAGTCTGATCTGCGGCGCTGCGGCGCTGCGGTGCTGCGGCACTGCAAAATTGTCGCCTTGTCGCCGGCGGCGTGAGTCCGCTCGCGACACGCGTTGTGTGACGTGTGATCAAAAGTGAAAACGCGACGAGGCGACGTCGCGACGCTCGTCGGACGTGAAGTATCCGCTTTATAGCGCGTCAGCCTTGGCGACGCGGTCGACAAAAAGACGAAAAAGCGGCGACCCACGACGCCGGCGCCGGGAGTCGAACCGCGACTCTGTGCTCCGCAGAGCAGCGCCTTCCTCGCGCGCGTCGAAAAGAAAGTTGATTCGCTTCTGCATAAGATCAGCAGCGCGAACGCGGGGCAAAAATCGTCTCGGCCGCTAACGCGACCGGTAGCCCGGGTTCGAATCTCTCCGGCGCCGGTTCCTAATTGCTGCATTTTTTTTCGGTTTCTTCTTTTCCAATTGTCATTGTCAATGCCACCGCCGCTCGTCAGCGCACGTGCAGCGTGCAGTAGCGCAGACGCCAGAAGAAAGTCCTCTCCGCACTCACCGCATGTTTGGGACCGCGGGCGTCGCTGCCGGTGGCGGTGCAGGCCGCGGTGCAGGCCGCGATCCACGCCGCAAGCCCTCTCAGGACGGAGGGCGGGCCGCTCAGGTCGCGCTGCTGCCGAAGGTGGCCTCCAGCGTGGAGCCCACTGTGGTGCTCACTGGCGGCAGGCCGCTGTCGTCGTCCTGGGGCACGGCCTTGCTGGACAGCGGGGCTCCAGCGTGCTCCTGGCCGACACTCCACGACACTGCTTGCTTGGCGGCGCGGCCCTGGCGCGGCCCGCGTCCACGCTCGTGGGGGTCTCGACGACGGCGAGCTCCGCGCACCTGGTCCGTCACGTCTAGTACCCCCGGCCGCGCGCCACACACTGCAGTCAGCTGGGCTGAGCCGCATGGAGCGAGGTGGTACGGCCGGCGCGGGCGTGCGCGAAGCTGCGGGGCGGGGCGTGGCGGGGCGGGGCGTGGCGGGCGCGGTGGTGTGGCGGGCGCGGTGGGGTGGCGAGGGTGGGTGCGGTGGGGCTCCAGCTCCACGCGGTCTGGCCCGCCCCGGCCGGCCGCTCGACTCGCCCTTCCCCGCAGGGAAATTTCCCACTGCATGTTTGAAATTCTGGAGAGGTCTTTGGAGTGGGTCCAGCTAGAGGTAACCGCAAATAAAGTAATATTTTTAAAATTTTCGAAATTTAAAACTTGTTGTCAGAGCAAAAAGTAATTGGTGTAGAAAACTCTGCAGTAAATTTTCCGTTTGGTCTCGATTCCGGAGGGTGATCATAAGGCAGCGCCGAGTAGCTAAAACTACTGTCTACTCGGACAGACCAGCTGCTACTGCAGCGTTGCTCTCTGGCGACTTTGGCGAAAAGGCACGTTGCGGAGGGCGTGGCGGCGTGGCCGCGCGGCCCTTGAAAACGAAAGTGCCGGTGGCTGGGTAGGGCCCGAGGGCCATGGGCCGCCATGGGCCGCCATGGGCGCAGGGCAGGGCAGGGCGTGGTGTACAATCGGGGGCAGAGGGTACGCGGCCAGCACCAGCCAGCACCAGCCAGCACCAGCCAGCCGCGGGTCACGGTCCGGGCTCTCGCCGTGTGAAAGTGCACTGCAAGTGCACTGCAAGGGGTGCACGCCGACGCCGCAGAGCCCGCGCTGCACATCCGGTACCTGTTACCAGTGTCGTTGTCGCGTCCCGTCTCTTCTTCTTCTTCTTCTTCTTCTTCTTCTTCTTCTTCTTCTTCTTCTTCTTCTTCTTCTTCTTCTTCTTCTTCTTCTTCTTCTTCTTCTTCTTCTTCTGCAGCTGGCAATGACATTGGTCACGCTACTGGTCCGATTCGCGAACCTGGAATGAGATCCAATCGGAGGACTGTCATAAAATTTAGATGGAGTGCCTGGCAGCTGAGCTGTCCCTACAACGCAACTTTCCATCCGACGCCCTGCCGCCATGCTGCCACTCTGTCGCCCAGCCCGCCCCGCCCCGCCCTCTATACACTCTTGCGAGGGAAGAGGGGAAAGAGTCGCGTCGCCGAGGCTGCTCGGAAGCAAAAGAATACCTTTCGTGGTTTGGGGAGTCAAAGTGCTCGGCCGGCAGTCGCGCTCGCGTCTCGCAGTGGCCGGCCGCTCATTATCAGGTTTCCCTGGCCAGTGGAGCAGTGCTGGCAACTTAATGATCCCAGCGTGGACAGGCCGCGGACAGGCCAGCCAACCCCCGCGTCGCCGCGTGCTTGGAGGCGTAGCGGACCCTGCGAATTTCCAGGAGAATTCTCGGAAAGCGTCTTCACTTCGCAGGCTGGGGCCATCCGCGAAAGACGCGCGAGCCTGCACATCTTCTGACTAGCGCCATGCTCGACGCCTTCGAGATCCACAGGGACCTGGCCTGAAATGCGCGGGGCGCGGTGTTTCTCAAGCGGCAGCAGGCTCTAGCCCGAAAGTACAAAGCGACCCCGACCCAGACCTCCTCTGGCGAGCATCAGTGTCGCCCTGGAGATCTGGGTCGCTGGGTCGCCCAGACGGCCTGGCTCCGTCTGGCTGCGGCCATGCGGCGGCAGCGGGCGGCAGCGGGCGGCAGCCCATGGCCCAGCCCACCAAGGGCCGAGGACCAATAAGGGCCTAAAGTGTCCTTCAGGCACCGCCAAGTCTGCCTGTCTGCCTGCGTGTCTGTGCGCTCCTGCTTCTTGGCACGGCCCGCTCGATTTCCGATCGCTTTGATGAAATCCAGACCTCATCTTCACCGGCGAGGCAGCAGCCAGGCGACGCGACGTGGCCACCTTCTCCACTCCATCACTCCGGGCTGGAGTCTCTGGAGTCTCTAGCACGCGCCGCCGCGCCGCCAAGCCACGCCAAGCCACGCCAAGCCACGCCAAGCCACGCCCCCGAGCCCCGGCCAAGGGTCCGTCTTACACTACTTTGTCCAAATCGGCTGCTAGCCGACGGCGATGATGGTGGTTTCCGAGGAAGTGTTGTCATTCCACGCAACACGTGTGTTTTTGATTGGGGCCTGGTTGCCATGGAAACCACCGGGACGACATCCAGCCGCCGCGTTAAAGACGCGCCGTTCCACTCTACACGACACCTGCCCACTAAACTGCATAGAGATGCGAGCGGGCTGCAGCAGGCTGTGGCCGCACTGGCAGGACTCGGCTCCGGGCCCCAGGCTCCAGACCCCATTTACTCCAGGCTGAGCGACCTATTTTTACCTCCAGCAAACTCCAGAATGCAATTGAAACCAAGTAAACTCCAGTCTCGCGAACTCCAGACTCCAGCAAGCTGCTGCTGGTCTCGTGCCCCCGAGCCTCCAGGCTCCAGAGGACACACGATGCCCTGCCCGGCTACTTTTTACTGCTCTTTTATGGCGCGAACGTTACACGGACAAACCGGTGTGAACGACAGAGCCGTGTAAACACAGTCCGATTACAGCCATCCTTGTCACGCGCTGGGATTCACGGCGGCAGGGTCAGCAGTACCCTACAAACGACAAGCACCGTCTCCGTCGATCCAATTAAGTCTAATTTACCCCGTTTCTGGTGCTTTGTCAAAGTTCAATGTTTTCTGAATTTGAATGTCTTTAAAGACGCGCACCTTTTTGTGCCGCTGGAAGCAACCTAAAATTCATTTGTGCCGTACAAGACTTCCACATTTTTCATGCCCTGAAGAGAATGTCTGGTGCTTTGAAGGGTATCATGCGCTAGGTGCTACACACATGGAAGCTGGGACAGGGAACCTGCAGCGCCGACTTGGTCCAGTTTCACTTTCTTCCAGAGTTTCGATCACACCGGTCAGGTGTGGCAGGTCAGGCAGCGCGCGACTGGCCCACTGCCATCTGGCCCCTTGAGTCGCCGTGAGGTCCGTCAGCCCGCCGGGCTAGACGCCGGAACCGCCCACTCAAAGTCGGGGCGCATCTTTGACGCGCAGATGCACGCAGATGCAGGAGAAAACTTGACCTCCACGGGGATTTGAACCCACGTCACTCTTACTTTCTTTCTCCTTTCCCTGTGCGCCATTGTCTTCTCGAGAAGGCCAGGTGACGACACGGCCCTGGACACAAGATTGCCCGGATTCTCTTCCTCGCTTGTCGGTCAAGTCCAACTAACCGACAAATATGAGACAGACAACAACGGAAAACAGGTTGGGCGCCTTTCTTTCCCTCTTGCTCTGCTTCTCCGTCTCTGATCCCTGGACCTCTCCTTCTCTCAATCGTGTCCCTCTCTCTCTTATCCCTGGCGCTGGGCTGGACTTTGCCGTCTCTGCTCACTAATTTTGTCAGTAGTATGGAACCCTCATTGTTACAGTCCGCCATCTTGGAGGCCCCCTTGCTCGCGGATCGTGTCTTTCTGATCCTCTGCGTCATCGAGGTCCTCGTCCTCGTCATTGTTGTCATCCCCACTTCGAACTGCCAGCCACTGATTGCACGACACACGCGTTTCGCTCCGCCTCAGTGGCAATTCGCCGTTCGGCTCCTGGAGGCTCAAGGCTCTACACATCGCAGCGCTTGCCACCGCCGATCCGAAATAAGTGTGACCACGCACACGATGAGGTTTCTGCGGTTTCCAAGTTACCTTGAACCTGCCGCCCTGTCGCCACGGAGCCAGGGTTCGCGCCTTCCAGGATACGTGCCGGCACCTCAAAATGCTGTCCCATTCTGGTGGGCTGGCAGCCGGGGTGCGGCGAAACAGGCCGGCTGATATACTAGCGGGTGTGAGATCATTTGCCAATCGGAACCAGTCCTTCTTTATTGCCGGTGTATTATTATTCATGGACCCAAAGTTTCGGCCTGAATTCTGTAAGACTCGATCGCTCGTAAACTCGTCGCAATTTTAGCCGGCTTTGCTGCCGCGCTTGCGATATTGCGTCCGCCCGGGCAACTTTCTTTCTAATAAAGCCACCGCCGCTTTATTTTTCATAACTCGGTTCGGCGGCCTTGATACCGATACTGCCGGGACGGCCGCGACGAACGGGGAGGGGAAAACGGGGCGACCGTAAAGGCGCACAGGCTTGACAAAGAAATTGATTTCGCCAACTCTGGACATCGCGTAAAAGAGTGAAGGGCCCTCCCCGCCCTTGGCGGACTTTGGCAGCCTTTGGCGGCTTGCCCTGAGAAGAAAACTGGCCCTGGCTGCCCACAACCAGCCACCGCCCGAAGGCTCTGGCCGGTGAGTGACGTCACTACGAGCCAATAGAGAGGGCTGGGACAGCCTGTGGGGTCAGCACTCGCGGTGGCCTCTAGAGCCTCGAGGCAGATCTTACGTGCGTAAAGTAAATATCTTTAGCATGGAACGAGTCAACCAAGGAGTCGCGGGTTCGAATCGCGACGCGACATTCTCATTTTCGAGTTTATGGCTGGAAAGCCGCCGGCTCTTCCTCTGTTTTCACTCTCACTCCAGCCAGGATGAGCAAAACAAAATGTGGCGCTCGGCAAACAGTGGAGAAGACCCGTCCGGGTCCTGTTTGACCAGCCGTCACAACAAACAAGACGGTTCACTTGGTTTCGGAAAGAAACATTTTGGTTGGCTGGGATTCGAACCGCGGCCCGCGCGCTGCTTCGCAGAGCAACCGCTTTCTGAGCGGGCCGCCGACTCTGACGCGACCGTTAGGAAGAGGATCAGTCTGCCCAGAGGTGGAAGGTCGCGGGGCCAGGCCTGCCACCACAATCGAACGAAACAATAAAAAGTAAACAGTTCACCACAGAGACGCGTGCAACTTTACCTAAAAAGCGACCTTCCCTGCTGGAACGGCAAGCGGCCTCGACGGGCTTTCGCAATGTTGTGTACATTTTTTTTTTGTCTTCTATTTTAAAGACCGCGCGGTGTACTTTTTCAGCGCGAGCAGCGCAAGGAGTTTTCTTGTCCAATACTGCAAATCTGCATTACGGTACTTCCTCTGGCAGCCTGCGCGCATGCAGGCTTAATCCCGGCGTGATGTCACAAAAACTAATAGTCCATACTGTGGGATTACTTTAAAGCAAAACGTTTTTTGCTGTAACTTTTTTCTCAGTAAAAAAAGAGGGGAAAAAATTGGTCGTTTGTGCCTTGGCTTGCACCTGACCGCAACCTTGTGGCCATGGAAGGTGGTGGAGGAGGAGGGAAGCTGCCTGTTGCCTGATCCATCGGTGCCAAGTTCGTTAGATTTATCCAGTACTCATCAATTATCTCAAATAGATTTCAGATATTTTTCTGTCCCTGTATTTTATACTCAGTAAAGTTGGTCGATATAATTGTCTTGTTAGTACAGCTGATTGCGTGCTTCTGGCGCACTCTTTGCACTTCGCGAGCACGCAAGGTGTCAAGGGTACCGGCTGACCGCTGCAGTTGAGGTCAATCGCGGAATCTAGTGGGACCCACATCAGAACCGCCTGCTGAGACTGATCAAAGTCACTTGTTCGTCCCCTTTTAGCAGGCAACCCAACTGGCGAGGCCGCCGTCGAAAGGGTTGCCTCTCTCTCGGCGCTGGTGCCACAGGAACGGGACTGACAACGCCTGTTTGGTGGCCTATCCACCCGGCGGAAGTCCTCCACAGGCTCCAGCACTGCACCGCCTCAGCTTCTGCCACCGCCCCCTTCCCTTTTCCACAGAAAAAAAAAACAAGGAACCCAGCGCCAACAGGCCTTATCGAGACACCGAATACTTATCACCGGTTCAGGGTTCGCGTGATGCAAGTTTTTTTAGGCTGATACCCCCACACTGTCAATTACGCCCATCATTCTTGTCGCGCTAATTGAAGGTCAGCCGAGCATCCGGCTCAATTTTTTGGCAGCGCTGACAGGTTGCCGCCGTCTGACATGAGTGGAAAAACCTTTAAATTTAAAAATATGGGCGTACATGTTTTCTGGGGCCTGTTGTTGCGAGGGTACGCAGCACTCTCCATTATCAGGAGGCGGTGCGTGCAGCCTGCTGCAGCCTGCTGGCTGCGTGGTGCCGAGCACGACGAGGACGGCGAGGACGACGTCCAACGGGACGTGGCGGTAGCCTTTCTACAACCAATTGCTGCCTGATATGGACAGCAGCCTTGCCGGGCCTTGCCAAAACCAGGTGGCCACCGCGACTTGCACATTAGGGCCAGACCGACACGGAGGTGAAGTAGCATCAATCCTTTTCATCTGGAACCTTTGACTTGAATTTCCGTCAAATATTTTTCTTGAATCCTGTGAAGAAGTGTCTAAGGTGTTTGTATTTTTGGGCGCAAGAATTTGAACGACGAATTTATAGCGGTTATTTGGCCAGAGGAAAGATGGAAATAGTCACGTCCGCGTAGTGCACTGCTCGCGCTGCTCCCACGCTTCGAGTCCTCGGGGTGCAGAAATGGGGCAGGACTCTTGTGACTGCAGGACACTCCACTCCAAGAGTCTCGGGGGTCACCGCCCTCTCCACTAATTGCAGCAAGGCGGTGACGAGTTTGCATTCTCTGGAAACAGCCAGCCACAGAGCACTCACTTCGAAAAAAAAAAACAACAAAAACATACATCGTGGCCAGAACGCCGCGGGGGCCAGCAGGCCCTTATACTAGTCCTGCAGTCCTGATAGTGAGCCGTCGCTCCACTCCAGCCAGAGTCGTTGACCTCTGGCCAAGATTCGGGACTTAGGGCCCTATCGTACCAAACAAAACACACTTCTCGACTCCATTTTCCGCAGCAACTTGTCAGGACTGTGGACTTCCCTCCGGGAAGCAGGTCGGGATAGTGTGCCTCCTACACCTTTCCGCGTGCCTGCACTAACTGCACCGCAGTACGGCCGACCCCTTGAAATATAGGTATGATCGTTTTGTCCAAGGCCACGGAGTTACTTGCTACAACGCGGCGGGGACGATGGAACACGTGTGCGGGACAGCGTCGCGGAAGGAACGCGGTGCAACGCGCTGCAACGCGCTGCAACGGGCTGCGATAAGTTTTACATTGAGGATGTGGCCGGTTGACCGCTACCGGGCCAGTCATCAACATTCTTCACAAGGTATCGCTAGCGGAGCTCGTAGATGTCTCTCAAAATAATTCTAAACACAAGCCGCCCATCCCAAGTGAAACGGTAAAAGTAATATTCACTGCGTCGTTTTTGGAAAGGTGCGCGTGGCGCGGAGCAGGGGGCGGTGGTGGGTGGCCTGCCTCTCACCTGTAGGGCATGCCCGTCGCGGTCCGCAGGTAGGTGGACGGGATAGGGTTGGGAGCGACCCTTTCGCGGGCGCGCAGACACCGCGAGGAGGTGGCCGCGGCGCGGCTAGGCTAGCCTCGCGAAGCGCCAAGCGGCACCGCGAGGCGCGGAGTGGCCAGGCCAAGCCAGCACTGAAAATTGAATGGCAAGACTGATGGCCAAAATTTGGTGAGACAAAAAAGTCTCGCCATTTTTTGGCGAGAAACAAAAGTCTCGCCATTTTTTTGTCGAGAAACTAAAGTCTCGCCATTTTTTGGCGAGAAACAAATGTCTCGCCAAAATATGGCAATAATTGCAACCCCACTCTATTTGATACTGGGAAATATATACCAATCAAGATCACTCTGGTAAACACATCACTAACTACAGTCTTTCAATTACTCAAGTTGAAAATAACACAGGAAGCTATCACTTTCAGATATGAAAATATTAATGTTAGGTTATATGATGTTAATTTGGTTTGCGTCAGCAAAGCGTTGCCCAACTATTTACTTTTTTTTGGTCATCGTTTAAAAAGACATTGGTCCAGTGGGAGGTCAATTTCAGTGTCCATGTAGTAAGAGATAATGTCTTTAATAAGAGGCCTAAACAAAGCAACATCCATGATGACACAAGTTCTTACTCACTCCTTTGACTTATTCCAATCCCCAGCTTAACCTTGCTGCACTTGGGCATTGTTGGAGGTTCCATGGACAGAACTCGGTTAATAAACTCGAGTTAAGAAAGTTCTGTGCACTATCTAGCACTCTCCGTTTCGCCGTCTCCACTGGACAAAATGCCAAAGTACAGCAGCAGCACTTTAAATCGCCAACACAGATATAATAAAGAAAACATTTTAGTGTACAGACAAGCAACACAGCAACAGGACTGCCATGTTGCAATTCATTTGTTGTCCTCGTTGTGTCGTCTGCTACAGTAGCATTTGTTTTGCGGTAGTGCCAACCTGCACTGCCTTCCAAAAGTAATTTTACAAGTAACGAAAAAAATGTATAGGTTGGCACTACCGCAAAACAAATGCTACTGTAGCAGACGACACAACATGGCAGTCCTGTTGCTGTGTTGCTTGTCTGTGCACTAAAATGTTTTCTTTATTATACCTGTGTTGGCGATTTAAAGTGCTGCTGCTGTACTTTGGCATTTTGTCCAGTAGAGATGGCGAAACGGAGAGTGCTAGATAGTGCACAGAACTTTCTTAACTCGAGTTTATTAACCGAGTTCTGTCCATGGAACCTCCAACAATGCCCAAGTGCAGCAAGGTTAGCTGGGGATTGGAATAAGTCAAAGGAGTGAGTAAGAACTTGTGTCATCATGGATGTCGCTTTGTTTAGGCCTCTTATTAAAGACATTATCTTTAACTACATGGACACTGAAAGAGACCTTTTAGGATCTGACTCACTGGACCAATGTCTTTTTAAACGATGACAAAAAAAGTAAATAGTTGGGCAACGCTTTGCTGACGCAAACCAAATTCACATAATATAACCTTACATTAATATTTTCATAACTGAAAGTGATAGCTTCCTGTATTATTTTCAACTTGAGTAATTGAAAGACTGTAGTTAGTGATGTGTTTACCGGAGTGATCTTGACTGGGATATATTTCCCAGTATCAAATAGAGTGGGGTTGCAATTATTGCCATATTTTGGCGAGACATTTGTTTCTCGCCAAAAAATGGCGAGACTTTAGTTTCTCGCCAAAAAAATGGTGAGACTTTTGTTTCTCGCCAAAAATTGGCGAGACTTTTTTTCTTTCCCCTAGGTTGGAATGAATTCTGACCTTTGACTTTTCAGTGAGGCCAAGCCAGGCCAAGCCAGGCCGAGCCAGGCCGCCCCACCACCCAGCCACCCACACCGGCCGGCGCCGCGATGCCTCACCGTGCGGCCCCGCGCCCGGGCCGCCTGGCTTAGTCACAATCCTGTTTCCTGAGTGTACGGAGTGACCTGTGCCGGTGAGCCGATGGCCCGGAGCCTGGAGTCAGTACAGTATGACACACGCTAGGGTTTACCCACTGTGAGCTTTCCAAGTTTGTTGGGATCATTCCTAGCAGAGGGCCACCAACTGATTGTGGCCCTCGTGGCCCCACTCTGCGAGACTCTGCGAGCAGGTCAGCACAAAATTGGGGCTTTTGGGGGCGTACGCAGGGCGTAAGCGGCTCGCTTGGCTGGCACTTCCTCCTGCCGCGGCAGGCCGGCCCTGCGGGCCCTGCACACATGTTGCTGGCGTCGTGGGGCTGCCCCGTGCCGCCCCTGCCCGCGTGGTGCCACCCCTCCGCACCCCTCCCCGCGCCACCCCCGCCCCGCCGGCCCCCAGCACCGCCGGCGCGGAGTCAGACGGCCGTGCCGCCGCCGACCGCAGTTGTTCTCCCTCACTCAGTCGCTGGTAGCAGCCGCCAGCCGCGGAGGGAGGTCCTGCTCGAGACGTTAGGTCCTGCCGAGGACGCGCGCGGCGCGGCGGCAGCGACACGCGTAGTGACACGCAGTGACAGTGTGCCATGGATAAGGACAACGCCGTTCTGGATAACTCCCGCCAAGGATACGGCACGAGCGGACCGGCGCGCGGAGCCTGCTGAGGACTTCATGTAAGGGCGTTGGACTGAAGGGCAGCCGGCTAGCGTTAAAAATTTGTGAACAAAACAGTTTTAGAGTCTCTGTAGCACCGTCACCTCTTCTATGCTACTGCTATAGAAAAATTACATACTTGTAATTTTACCTTAAAATCAAACGTTATTAGACCTTCGCCAGAAAAGCAGATCATACGGTTAAATCACGTCTTTCAAATTACAGTTGCGAGATAATTTATTTAAGAGATTCAAAATACTGTCGTGACAAAGTGCTTCCGAAAGATATTGTCAAAATACTCTCCGAATGTCTAAAGACACCAACTATTAATGTGAGCGGACAATATTTTAAATTTATTTCGTGCAGAGCGCACACATTTTCGTATCACAGCCCTAGTTTGTAAAACATCTGAAGGTATAATATAAAACACGCTGGACACTTTTTATCTAGTTTATAAATTTGAAACTTAGATCAACAGCAAAAGAATTCTCTTATCTGGAAAAAGTTTGAATCCGATTTCTCATTTGGCGCGCTAATTGTTTCGCCTGTATCCGCACCGGAAGTTTGGACGCGATGCAACGGAAGCTGCGCGCGGCCCTGGCAGAAAAAAGTGGGGGGAGTAAAAAGAGGGGGGGGGGTAAAGGGGGTTTTACGAAGCCCCTTCCATTTCAGCACAGCTCCCTTTCCTGTCAACCCGCATAGATCCTGGCATATTGCCTCTCTCCGAAGCACTGCCGCTTTGTCTGCACCGTACCGATAGTGACCTTCTGCCACACGCTCTAACGCGCGCGCGAAAACAAAGTTTTGGCGGGAGTACCGATGCGTGCCGTGCAAAGCTTGTGTCCGTGACGCGTGGCCCGGTCATGGTCAAAAGAGAAGGCCCTCCGTGCGCTGACCCCGTGAGCGCAGTGCAACTCGCTCACTAATCCCCCCGTTTTTGACAGAGTGGTCACGAGGCCAATCCGAGGAAATTAAAACTCGCGTTCCGAACTCGCTTCCGTCGGGCTGTGCGTCTGATAAAAACCGACGCCCCCACCCGCATTCAGTCCATTCAGTCCATTGGGCCGGACGCTTTTCGAAGGCCGAATTATAAAGGCGCTTCTGACTGCGTGTAGTCTGCTACGTGGGCGCCGCGGCCGAGTGTCGATATTTCCGCGCGAAGCCCCCTTTCATCTGTCAGCTTAGCGAGTGCTTAGCGCCCGACCGGCCGGCCGCTCTGTCCGAGCGACGCGCACGCCTCTGGTGGGACTCAATAAAGCACGGTGATGACCCCTCTGGTGGCGACCCGGGGAAAATTTAGATTCTGTTTTGTAGTTTGTCATCGAGGGAAGGGCATCCCTTTCCCAGAAAGCGTAGGCGGGCCCTGGCTGCCTTTGCCTTCCTGACCGACTGCCGCCTCGAAAGAGTGTGACTAGTGGCGTACTAGATCTCGCGCAGATTGCCCGCCGTTTTTGCATGGAGCGCGCCGACCCGAGCGCTATTACTTTGTGTGCCGTTCCCCCATTTTCGCCGCTATTAAAGCACCCTCCGTGCGGAATGGCAGCAAACTTGGTACAAGTTCAGTTTAGTCGTTTCTTCTGGCACTTTCTGTGGGCGACAACCTTCTTATCTTACATGGCTGGATAGGGTTCCCGCTAAAAAGAAAGTCTCGATTCAACACGAGTCTGAAAGTTATGGTCTTGGGACTTTGAACTTGCAGGGCTTAAACCAACTGCAATTGACCTAAATTCAATTTAATTGGTTTTGAGGTCAACCTTGAATCAAATCGATGGACAGGTCCCCTGTTTTCCAAGCGATCGGTTGATCCCCTGCGGTCGAACTCTCCCGACCTGCACTAGCCTTAGAATCTGTTTGCTGTCTCGAAGTTGGAGAGGTCCCCCTGTCAGTGCTGCAACATTAAAGCAGTGTCGGGTCACGGCAGCTAGACCACTCCACCGCCACCCTCACTCACCTCACCTGCCTTGGCTCACTCAAAAGCCAGTGCCAATCAAGTTCATCAATTATTGCCGTGGCACCTCGACCTCCCGAAAGGACGGACCGCAGCCAATTTCAGTGCGGTGCCTTGGAAATGAGGAGAATCATACACTGGGCAGCGACCTTGCTGTCGAAAGGCGACAAGAAACACGTCTTCGGTGTGTTGAATGGCAGAAATGACCCGTCCTGGCCTGGATTCGAGTGTGACCCCAGCGAGCCGACTTCTATCCTTCCAGAGGGTCAGTGCTCCGTAAGCAAGCAAGCAGGCAAGCCAGGCAAAGCCAGCCAGCCAGCCCATCGCGAGCACGCCAGCGACGCCCGCAGTCCAATGCTCAGTGCGATAGCCATCGACCCCCATACAGCCCTTAAATTCCCCCTCCCCCAAGTGCTAGCGAGCAGCTCGCCTGGACGGGTCCTGCATGACGAGATAATGAAGGGTCACCTTCGCAGAGCACACGCGAAAAGAAAGTTTTGATGGATGGGACTTTGTTTGCTCGAGAGCAGAGCGCGGTCGTGCCTCTCCGATTTCACCCATTTCGGCGTTTGCTCAGGTCAGCCGGACGGACGGGCACGGACGGGCGGACGGACCGACAGCGCGCCTCGATTATTTACATTCGGATTCGCCTAGACAGAGTGCTTTTCCGGCTCTCTGTCCGAGGAAGAAGGAAACTTCCTTGGCCTGCTGCAAGTCAAAACCAAGCTTGGCTGCGGCGGGGCTCGGGCGGGGCTCGGGCGGGGCTCGGGCGGGGCGCGACTAGAACCATAGCGTCCACCGCGGCACACGCACGCACTCACACCAGGCCCATTTTTCGTGGGCGATAGAGGTGTCGAGATAGTGACGCTTCCCGGTGGTTCCCGAGCCGCATGCGACTGAATTGGGAAGCCCTTTATGAATAGTGTAACTCGGGGGGTCTGCCCTGACTGCGTGGACTTCCCTTCTCTGTCGAACCCGTTGGTCTCAGCCTTTTCCTGTTCCTTTTTTCGCGTTGCACCGAGCTATCACGGACTTCTTATTATAGCCAATGCCACGGCCGGCCCCGGCCCCAGTGGGCCCCAGCCGGCGTATGCATTGTTTCCGGCATATGCTGGCAATGGGTTGCAAGTGCGTTCTGGCTGATAGAAAAACGCCGTTCGAGGAATCGTCACGCCGGTTTCCTGGACCATTCACCGGGCCAACCACTTCAGTGCAGAGCGATATGGAACCACGGTTCGGGATCATGTGCTGTCCACCACACTGGACATCCCGGGGCTGGGAGTTGTCGACCTCATGGCTGACATGAGGGCCCCGCCGTGGGCCGTGGTCGTGGGCCGTGGGCCGGCCTTGGGGCCTGGGGGCCAAGCGCCTTTGGACGCAAGTGGCGCTCATGGCGTCAGCTGATAGTAGCCCGGGTTGTGAATGAAGCAGACCGTGTGTGTAGTATAGTGCTGTGTGGCCACCCGTCTTCTTCTTTTTTTTCTTCTTCTTCTTCTTCTTCTTCTTCTTCTTCTTCTTCTTCTTCTTCTTCTTCTTCTTCTTCTTCTTCTTCTTCTTCTTCTTCTTTTTCTTCTCCTACGAGTCTGTCATGCACGGGTCTCTCCTATTGTCATGGCCAAGGGCCTAGGGCGCTGCTGCCTTGGCCGATGCGCGACGTGATAGGTGCGCCTATGGCGGGGCGGGGCGGGGCGGGGCGGGGTGAGGCGGGGCGAGGCGGGGCGTGGCGCGCACTCTCCATGATAAAGAAGAGCGTCAAGTTCAACGGACGCAGCACGCCACCACGGCCAGGCCGGGCCCACAAAAAAAGACATCAGCTTGTCGCGATGGGGCTTGGGTGCATACAAGTCGATTGACGTCCTGCTCTAGCGGTTACTGCTGTGACACTCTTCAGCGCGCTGTACCTTGTGTGGGTCCTTGGTCCATGAACCTGGAGTAGCGCGACCACAAGGCCTTCCTCTTGCCGACCACAGCGCGTGAGTCATGCTAGAAGTCTGCGAACTTCGACGCCTGGATTCTTTTCATCGGACTGCAACCCGTTCGCGACCCGCGTGCGATTTTGCCTCCGACAGTCGCTATGGAAACCGCGTTGCCAACTGTCACCCCAGAAGGTCGGGATAAATTATTGGAACTAAACTGGTGTCCCAGACGCGCGTGCGTGAGCCTGTCCCACGCAGTGCCTTTACTGCGAAGCACTTTTGTGCATCCAACGGAATGAAGTAGTAAAACTGAATGAATCATGTGCGGCTTGTTCGGCGCACAGTGGGCCAGAAGACCGGTGGAGGCGGACAAAACTCTGGACGCGTTTTGAGCTCTAGAGTCGCTAAACAGGCCTCGAACCGAACGTGTGACACCACCAATGGATTCCTCGTTCGGAGAGCAATCCATTGGTGGGGTCACACGTGCGGTTCGAGTCCCATTTAGCGACTCTGGAGCTCTGCACGCGTCTAGAGTTTTGTCCGCCTGGCCCACTGTGTGGCGGGATGGCTCGAGGAAGGCTCGAGAGACCAGGCCAGGGGCAGCCAGGGGCGGTGAGTACCCGCCTGGCTGGCGCTTCCATTTTCGTTGCGCTACGACCGCAGCCGGCAGCCTGCTCCACTTACACCGCTGGAAACATCTCGTTGCCGGCTCGTCTTTTCGGCAGTGTACCTCATGGCTGCGATGATGCCGGCCCGGCCGGGGTGGGCCGCGTCTCGTTTCGTATGCAGGGGAAAGGGAGACTGCCATAAACTCGGGCCAGACGCCTCCCCCCCCTCCCCTGCTCGCGCCGCTCGCGCCGCGGAATCCGCCTCCCTTTTAGGGATTTCTAATTGAGGGGAACGGTTGAATGAGAGCCTAGAATAGTCCGTTCGACTGATTACCGAGAGATTTGTGGGGCTCGGGCCTGTCACCTCGCCGTGTCTCTCGCCACCACACTGATCTCCGCGCCGAAGGATACAGCATCGCGGTCCGCTTCGAGGCGACGGGGAGTCTTTCCCCTCATTTTCCTTGTCCGCCCGAGCTGTCGTGCACCTCCACTGGTAACCTGGTTAGCCAAGCACGCTGAGAAACACAGCAGAGGAATCGGCAGTTTCGAAAACACAATCACTGAATTCATCATTTTTCGTCAAGACAGTCCAGCGGTTGATGAATTGGAGTCGAGGCCGCCTAGTCTTTAGTGGAACTGTCAGCAGTTTCTTGATCCAGAGTCGGATTCCACGAAGTCGTAGACCGTCCAGCTTCCCAAAAATTTTAATTAGTGACGCACTTTTCTGCGTGACACACTGACTCTTCCTCGCTTCGCGCTGCTTCGCGTGGAGTGGGCGTGTCGTCGGGCCCGTATGCAGAGCAATGCAGAGGCAGCTCCACTGCTAAATGGACGAACTGATTCGTCATCCACGGGGCGGGGCTAGCGGCGCCTGGCACGCCTGGCACGGCGCCTACAATGCAAGTGTGTGGCCCACTCACGAAGGCACCCAGTAGATTTTAGGTCCTGGGCGGCTTCTGGGAATTTCTCCGTGCATAGAGGAACAGTTTTGAGCACAGTGAACACTTACTTCTGCATTAAAATTGAAAGTGGGCAGAGTCACTAAGCCCCAACGCTATACAGTAGACGCTGCGGACCCTCGAATATTAATCACGGAAGAAAAATATGGAAGCATCAGAAGCCGTGGCACCTTCTCACGGCGCGACATGATAATTTATGAACCGCCCCCGAGCTCTAGCTCTGTAACTTTGAGTATCGGAAGCTCCCTTCTTTCTTCCTCCAAGTTTTCCCTGTTCGTTGTTTGACAGCCTCGACAGCCGTGGCGCGTCTCTCTGCAGCAGAGGACAGGCCCCGGCTGGCTCCCCCTTCCCTCCCCTCCCCTCCTAATTCTGCCTCTCTGAATCGTGATATTAGACAACGAGACAATGCTATTGACACTGCGTCTTTCTCTCTCTCTCCGCAGGTGGCGTCCGAGCCTGGCTCTCTCCGCCGAAGGGACCTGCAGCAGCAGAAGGCGCCGACGACGCCCGCGGCCCTAGAGGGCCCTAACGACGGCACTCGCTGCAAACACAGGCAATTCGCAGTGTGGTCGCGGCGCGCCGACGACGCCGTGCGGCGGCGTCTCGGCCCCGGGGGCCCCGGGCCGGAGGGGGAGGCGACGGTCCGCCGCCAGGGCCTCCTCCGAGTCCTCGAGGAGCGCGGGGCGCGGCGCCCTATGCGCCTGCCCGACGACGTCCCCGACGACGTCCCCGACGACGTCCCCGACGGCCGCCATGACTGCAGGGACGTCGCCGACGTCGCGGAGGTGACGGCGATGCGGGCGTCCCCGGCGCCCCCCGTCCAGGGTGTTGCCGGGCGGCGGCACCTGGCGCTGGCCGTCGCCTGCCTCTGCCTGTGGCCCTGCCTGTGGCCCGGTCTGCGGCCCCTCGCGCACGCCGCGCCCTCCTACCGGGACCGGGACTTCGTGTCGCAGGACTTGGTGAGTCCCAGCCTATTTGCAGTGGTGGCACAAAGTGTTTGCTCGAAAAATTCACCGACGCCGCGCAGTGGGCCAGAAGACCGGTGGAGGCGGCCAAAACTCTAGACGCGTTTTGAGCTCCAGAGTCGCTAAACAGGCCTCGAACCGAACGTGTGACCCCACTAATGGATTGCTCTCCGAACGAGGAATTCATATTGGTGTGGGGTCACACGTTCGGTTCGAGTCCCGTTTAGCGACTCTGGGGCACAAAACGCGTCTAGAGCTTTGGCCGCCTCCACCGGTCTTCTGGCCCACTGTGCGGCGTGTCGGTGCACTGTTCGCCCCGCTTGCCGCGGCGTGACGGCGCCTGACGGACGCCGGCGCGATGATCCCCGTGATGTCCCTAAATAGGTGTTCCTCGGTGCGCTGCGGCGTGCCGGCCGTGCCCGCCGTGCCCGCGGCCGTACGTTCCGTCGGCACCACGCTTGTTTGACACCCAGTCCCTGTTTATTTGGGCGTCGGGGGAAAACAGGCATTGCTCTCCTTTTCTAGACCGTCGGCACCGTGGAGAGGCCGCGGGGCGAGGGGGAATACTGGCGCGTTGAGGGGAAGAAGGCCCCGACGACGAACGAGGCGGTAATGCAAGTCGATGCGCTGCCGTCACAACGCGTCGCGCTAGATCGCCTTGACAGGTCTTCTCTGAAAATCCGCGCCGCTTTCGAGGCAGCCGACGGCACTGCTAAAAATCACAGCCGATCGCTGCACTGCGATGCATTGGCCGGCCGCGGTCTATTCAGCACGGGCGTGGCCCAGAGCATGTGTCACTGCACCGGCCTGCACCCCTATGCTTCACCCCCCCCCCCCTTTACCTCCCGGACGGCGCCGCCGGCACCTTCACCGCCCCACCCACGCTTCGTATGCGCTTTGCCTCGCTTTGCCTCCCCCTCCCCTCTCCCCACACACACACACGCACACACACGCAAGCGCGCAGCTGTGTGGGCCTGGGCCCGGCCTGGGCCTGTGCTACCCCCCGGGAGTGGTCTCTCTGTGTGTCTACCCTGCCGGCGGTTGGGCTAATCGATATCACTTATGTCTGTTACTTGTGTATCTCTTGATGTGTGGATCTGGTGCGTGCGTGTGAGAAAGAGAGAGAGAGAGAGAGTGTCTCCCGTGTGAAGAGACGCCAGCCGCTCTCGTCCGTGCCCCATGCGGTACACTGTGAAATACAGAGAAAGGTACAGCCAAGGATACGCACAGTCTCTGCGCAGAGTGAATCGGGCGTTCTGTCGCGGCCTCTGTCCCACTCGCACCCATGAGGCGTCCCGGGGGACCGCGGGGGTGCGAGAGAGACAGAGCGGCGCGTCAGCGCGTCGCAGCCGCAGGATGTTGGTCGTGGCCCAGTGACGGCGATCTCTTCCGCGACGTCCGCCGCGCGGTCTCTCTCGCACCCACGGGGCGCCCGCGGCCCCCGCGGCGGTGCGAGAGAGACAGAGACCGTCGGTGCGGAATCGGTCTTCAGCAGGCGACGCGCGAATATTTGCGGCCTCGCCCTTTCTGCATTCCCACTGGGCCCAGGCGATGCGTCGCGGGCGGGGCGGGGCGGGGCGGGGCGGGGCGGGCGGGGCGGGGCGCGGGGCCGGGGCGCCTGGGCCGGGGAGATGGTATTTCTGTGCCAAGGATGGGCTCGAGCGGGAGCCGCTCAGACCTGCCAGTGAGTCCAGCTGATGCCCCAAACATCCGCGTCATCCAAATCCAGTAGCCGCGCCGTCGAGAACACCCTCCTGCACTCAACATTCGAGCAGACAAAGAGTGCGTGCGCCGGCGGCGCCCCGCCCCGGCCCGCCCCGCCCCGCCCCGCCCCGCCCCGCCCCTCCAGGTCGTTGCGCTGTCCCGCGAGGCACTGCCCCCGGACACGTCGCCGGGTGTCGCTGGGCGTGTCCGAGGAGGCGGCGACGAAAAATCGATACTCGCGAGTGCGTGTCAAATTTAAGTGGCCGAGCGCCGAGTAGGGGTCTGGCCGGGCCGCTCTTTGCAGTAGTGGAACCGGAACCTCCGCGGAAGGACGGGTGAATTAGACACCCGCAGGACCCGTCACACAGTGGGCCGGAAGACAGGTGGAGGCGGACAAAACTCTAGACGCGTTTTGAGCTCCAGAGTCGCCAAATGGGACTCGAACCGAACGTGTGACCCCACCAATGGATGCTCTCCGGACGAGGAATCCATTGGCGGGGTCGCGATTGGGCGCGTTTCCCGAAGTCTTTATCCTCGGAATGAGCGAATCTTCCTCCCGCCTTCCGCTTGAGTCACACCGCCGTGTTGTCGCAGCCTTCCGTCGATCGGCGATGAAGCGGAGATGAAGCACTGCAGTGCAGTGGCGGCGGTTCCGTCGGCAAGGCCGTGCCGATGGCTATCGTGCAAGATGACACACTACATCACCGAGCTGTCGTACTACATGTAGTGCCGACTTGCGACAGGGCTTAATGCCAGAGCGGAGGTCAATCGTGTTTGTAACGACGAGTAATGTCCTTACACGTTCAACAAAACCCAGTCGCTCCAATAGAAATGTGTTCCTCTCTGGTTTCGGCAGCTTGTTGCCGGCGGGGTTATCTCCTGCCGAAGTGAGAACGAATTGGTGGCCCGTTACGCGAGAAGGCTTTCATGGCCGTTTGCAAATCAATAAAACAGCAGCCAGCACGCGTGCCACCCAATTTGCCACAAAGTCTCCGAGTGGATCGTCTTCCCCGGCGAGACAAGCCAGACGATAAAAAGCCGGCCGACCAATGACAGCGCAGTCCGAGATTCGTTGACCCTCTCCAGAAGTTAGCCTAGATGACGCCACAGCGAGAAAAAAGAAGAGTGGAAGGAAAATGGAAGAGAAAAATGTGATCTTCCTGATGACCCTTGGGTACCCCGCGGGGGCAGTTCACAACAGCGCTATCTGTCTCGAAGCGACGGCGGCAGCTGGCACCAGAGCCTCGTGGTTATCGATTCATTACTTCAGTAAACCGCGATTCCATTTGTCCGTCGAATTAGCATTAAGATGTCCTGTTGGTCGGAGAGACGGCACCCCAGTTTTCGCGCCTTCTCGGTTATTTTTCACCGAGTGTGCCTCCGGTTTTGTGCTCACCGTGACTCGACCAAAAGGGCTCCCCAAACACGGGCAGGGCGGCATGGGTAGCACGCGAGGGGGCAAAAACTCGGGATTTGCGTGTACACATGATTCGGAAAACGCAATGATTTCCTGGCTGATTCGCCTTATTTCGCGACGCACCAGGGTGATGTTGAGCGGGATTGTGTGTGATTGTGTTCGGAAAGAAATGATTTCGGACTGATTTTGCCTGGTTTCGTGTGATTCTGCCTGATTTCGGTCGAATTTAGTGATTTTGGTTGATTTCGGATTGCTTGATTTCGCGTGATTCTCAATGATTCGCATGTGATTTCGGGGGCCGTGTACACATGATTGCGCGAGTTTTTGCCCCCTTGGTAGCACGGCGAGGCGCGGAGTGCGCCGCGGCCAGGCCATTGCAGCACAGAATGCAACGCAGTCCGCACGAAGAAGTGCGTGGCCTCTGGGTTCCGTATTGGGAACACAATGCGAGAGTCCTTCGGAGTCCTTCGGGGAGAGCTGCCGCGGCGCGACAGGGCCATCCATTTGGCGACCCTAGAACGCCAGGATGCTCGTGTCCTCGCCGTGCGTGGCCGTGCGGCAGGGTGGCGGCGCCGTGGCGCACGCGGTGACGGCACAGGCATGTTGCACGCCGGCGTGGTTTATCGAGGACCGTCGGCTAGAAATAGGCTCCGGCCGTTCGGCGTGGACTTGCTTGAACCTCCCGGCGACTTCGGCGCGGCGCTTGAAAAACGGATCCGACCGACAAGGACAACGATCCGTTATATTCATGACGAAGTCCCCAGTGCCTTCCGGCAGGCGCTGGCCAAGCCACGTGCAACCACACGAAAGGCCCAACAAAGAATCCGCCATTTTTGGACGAAGCATAGTAGCCATTCAGTCATTTAAACGCGCAGCGTACTCCAAGGAACTAGACGAGCAGTCCTCTTCCATTTCCGCGCGTTGCTTCGCGTTGCTTACGCCTGCTGCCGATGGCTGACACACGTGTCCGGAAGAGCGTCGTTCGACGGCGACCTCCTCCAGGATGGCGGTCGTCATCGCCATGCCCACGGCCCGGCCGGTGCTGGGAGGCTGCCAGCTGGCGTCACAATAAACCCGATCTCGGGCGAAGCTGAGCGAAAGCCGCGCCGCTTAGAACAACAGGCGGTCGCCAAGAGGGATTACCGCGAGCTTCGCCAAATCTCTCACTCGCCTCGCGATGCCGCCATGCCGCGATCCGTCCTCGAGGTTTCACCGGCCGCGGATGAATCAGTCTTCGCCCTGTCTTTGTACGCTGTAAAATGCCCGGTAAAACTAACCGAAATCCAAACTAGCCGAAAGTCGCCGCTATGGCTTGGCGCTCGCAGCGGATTGACTCGTACAGTGGCTGACGGGCCGACGGCACGCGACACCCAGTCTGAGGAGCCCCACTGCGGATTGCCCGCGCCATAGATTAGCATATTGTCTGGACAGCCGAGCGGAGCGCCGGCCGCACGAGGTCTTTGGCCTGCTGGCCTGGCTCGGGTCACCACGTTTCGTCTGCCCCGCCTCTCTCTCTCCCTCTCTCTCTTCTCAACCAGCAGAGTCCTTTATTTTTCGTTTCCGCGCAGCACAGGTCGATCATGACACATCGTGAAAACAAAGGGACACGCGCGTCGTCACTCACACATTAGCACCAGGCAAGGCAGAATCATCGGCCGCTCTCACGCACACCAAAACTCACTCAAGTGCACTGACACACACGCACACACCAAAACAATCACACACACACAAGCACATAGAGTGATGCAGCATGCCCCATTCGTAACCCCAAGCGGCACCCATTCGTCCTCCGTGCCGAGGTACTACACCTCGATCTCGCGGGCTTTTCCTGGCGTCTGTGCCAACCTAAAGGGGGAAAGGTGGGGTGGGGGACTTGGGAGGGACCTGCGCGAGGCTAGTGAACTGTCTCCCGCATTAAATCATTTCCCGGCGCCGCTTGTGCAGCATGGAGGATGGAAATGATGATTGCAACGATGCACAGGATAATTCCCCATGGCGTGCGTACGGCTGCCGTCACAGGCGGTTGACTCCGCCACTCTCAGCTGCACCTCGGGAGGTGCACTGGTAAAAATGGGGTTTGCCGCCGTTTTGGCGGGAGAGACTGAAGTAGGGTTAAAAAATCGAGGATTTTGGTAACGATTTTGGATTTTTCAAATTCTGCGACCACTATCATTTCCCAGTTACAATGAATTAGATGGGATCTTGGATGCGTAAATTCTGTACCAAAGGAACAGATGTTACCCCCAGTTTACGAATCAGTGCCCTTTAAAATTCAACCGCTGATTCTCAAAAATTTTATTTTCGTGTTTTAAGCGTTATAGTTCCACACAAAGCCCCCGTGTATCCACACTAAGGTGGGCTGCTGATACAGAAAACCTGCAACGTCGTTACAAGGTTTGGCTATCGTTTGGAACCGTTTAACGCAATTGGAACAAATTACGCCGCTTAATTCTAACATGCCCAAACTTAATGTAGCTGCGAAAAGTCCTAACTAGCCTAATGGTACTTCAGAAACTTTTGGCCAAACCTAACCCCGCGGAGGGCCTCGTTTCCCACCAAATAACCTGTGACTTGCTGCGTGGCCCGAACCGGGATTAAATCTGACAGTCTGAGCTTTGCCGACTCCTACGGCGCTTCGGGGAAGCGTAGCATGCCCGAGCTTGGCAACCGGGGGCAGCGGTAACCGGGGAACGCCCTCAGTTCCTCCGGTGCGGAAGTAAGGAAGGGGCGCGAGCAAATGTGTAGGAATGAACCATCGTTGAGGTTCAATTTTGTTTATAAAACGACAAATTTTTCTGATTTTTGCATTGCAGAATTCTGTAACCGGGAAACAGTTTACCGTAACGCGTGATACAAAATTTTGTATCAGTGCTGATACAAAATTCTGTAACATTTGTAGTGGAAATTACTGCGTAACCATGTTACAGAATTTTGTATTGAAATTTTTTTGAGTGTAGGGTTATGTCGGCGCGCTTGTTCGCACCGCCTGTCGCATGTCTCGGCACTTTATCACCTTCTGCGACCTCTATCATTTCGCGAGTTGACTTTTTAATGAATTCAGCATGCGTACGTGCGTGTGTGTGAATGCGTGTGTGTGCGTGTGACCAGACGGAACAGATGTGTACCGCGCGCCAGTCGGTTCCATATAACAACAACGTCGCACTTCGCCTCGTCACGCGACGCGCGGCGTGATTGGCCTCAAAGTTTTATTTTCGTGTTTTGAAGCGTTTTGTCGTCCACACAAAGCCCGCGTGTATCCACACTCACAGGTGGTCTGCGTGTTCCGAACACCTGCAGGCCGGGTCGCGCCGGGTTGTTGGCTCAGTGCGTTTGGAACCGTTTGGAACCCGACTTGGAACACTTTCCCGCCGCTTGGTCCTAACCTAGCCCTAACCTAACCCCTGTAGTCCTCCCTGCTGCATACTAGAGTCCTAGCTAGCCTAACCCTTGCTCGATACAGCAGAGTCTTTCAACCAAACCCAGTGGAGCCCTTGCTTATCTCACTCAATATAGGACTGTGACTTCCGCTGCTGCTGGTCGCCTGAAACCGTATTAAAATCATTAAAATACAAGTGCAGCTTTGCCGACTCGCTTGGCGCTTCGCGATGCTTCGCGATGCTTCGCGATGCTTCGCGCACCGGGCGGCAGCCTAACCGACCCGCCCCTCAGCCCTCGCGGTGCGTGAATGTGAATGTGAATGGCGCGCGATGTCTTCTAATTGGCGCTGGCTGCCGCCGTCGGTATGAATCCGCGAATGCAGTTAATTACACATCCTCTGTCTCCGCCTCTCCGCCGCGAGCTCGCTGTCTCTCTCCGTCGCCACCGTTGTAATTGCCGGGACAATGCTCCGATCGCAATCGCGTGATGAAGGGCCTGGGGTGTGAATATCGTCGGAGTGCACGATGCTTGGCGGCGCTTGGCGCGAGAGGGACAGAACACTCGCAGTCTGCTTGCCGCGTGGATAGTCTTGTCTCCGTCTGACGAATCGTCGGCTGCCGAGCGCGAGCGTCTTTTTGCAACGTCGGCGTTTCGTTATTTTCACTGCTGCCAATCCATAATGCCAGAGGTGCCAACAGCGTTGCGTGTTTTTTCGGGTTCGCTAGGCCTTTGTCGTCGCCGGTGTCCGTCTCGAGTAGGGATAAAACACTTTCACCTTATCGATGGGCAAATATTGGAGCCAGACCGTCTCAGACCGCCCCGCCCCGCCCCGCCCCGCCCGGCGGTCACCACGCCACGCCACGCCACGCCCCGGCCCGTCAAACCGGGCGCACCGTTATCGTGGCTCTGGCAGTGTAGGCGCCTATCCGCTGCCGCGGCCGCGCTCTGCCGGGCCTTTAGAGTCGCGTCTGCCCCGCCGGCACCCAACCGACAAGGTGGCCGAGTGGTTAAGGCGTTGGACTGCTAATCCAATGGGCTCTGCCCGCGTGAGTTCGAATCTCATCCTTGTCGTACCATTTTTGGCGCGGGCACTCTTCACCCGCGCGCAGCGGACACTTGACGTTTCAAAGGCCGTGCAGCACGCTGTCCGAACATCGCGGTTCCATGGTGTAATGGTTAGCACTCAGGACTCTGAATCCTGCGATCCGAGTTCAAATCTCGGTGGAACCTGAATTTTTTTTCCGCTTTCCGAAAAGGACTTTACTGTACGAAAAGAAAGACCATACTAAAAATACAAAGGCGGCGGCGGGGATTTTTTTAGTGTGGGCGTTTCCTGTACTTGAACGAGAGAGAAAGAGCGGGAGAATGTCTCCCTCCCCTCGCCTTTGTACGTAAAAGCAGCAGAAATGCATATGAAGTCGCCTCCCAGCGCGTATGGGGCGGCTGGCTGGCTGGCTCGTGCCCCAATAAGTCAATGACTCACTCGGTGCGGCGGGGGAGGGGGAAAGGGGGAGGGGGAAAGGGGGAGGGAGGGGGAAATAGGAAAGGCCGAGAAGGGAGACGGGAAGGGCCTTAAGAGTCCTGAATGGGCGTGGAAAGGGATCGCCACAAAGGGCCGCATTGTCCACGCGGAGGCACACTGTGTTCCCACAGCCATATGCAGCCCGTGCGGGCCGTGCGTCCTCCGCGGTGAGACAAGGAAAATCGGAAACAACAAAAGACAACAAAACAAAAAGAGTGTGGGGCGTACGCGTGTTGCTCCGCCCGGACAAGCTCAGCGCGCGAAATTGGCGTGTGTGTGCGGGCCGGTGCGGGCGTGGCCGAGAAGTGCCACAGCGAGCAGGGCTTGGAGCAGGGTGCGGTGCTGGCGGCTCGTAAAGTGTGAGCACGAAGCGCAGCGGGACAAATATTGGACCTCTCCGAGAGAAAGACTCGCAAAATAATTGAAAACGCGCTGAACGAGCTGCTTCTCTCTTGTTTGAACTCGGCGAGGAGGAGCGACAGCTTTTTCCAGCAGGCCAGGCCGAGTCAGGCCACCGGGTTGGTGGGCCGGCCGGCCGACCGGCGAGCCAGGGAAGTCCACTGATGCATAATACAGAGCAAATCTCGTTAACGTTGCCCGACCAGGTTTTCCCGGTCTGGTGCTTCGCGAGCTTCGCGTGCTTCGTGCTTCACGTGCTGCAGGACGCACGGCGGCGCGGCACGGCTGAACCCACCCCACCGGCCTGGCTGGCTAGCTTGGCTCGCAGGCCCCATGACTGCCATGGGGTGGTCCCGACGCGGTCCCGACGTGGTCACGGGGAATCCTATCGGGTCGATCGGGCGGCAGGGAAGCCCACGCGGCCCAGCCAGCCAATCAGAGCCACGGGGAGAGATGGCAGTTAACTTCATTTTTACTTTCTTAAAAAATGACCAAATGACCAGCTGCACTTGTTGTTTACCGCTGTGTACACACGGTGCGCTATATCCCTGCGGTAAACTGCTTCATTTTATAAATTGGAAGGCTGTTCTGGGTGGTGCTCGGGCGGGGTGTGTGTACGTTGGGCCGGGCGCGCCGCAGGGCGCTCCAGGGTACCCGCGGGTATTCAAATGGTTTCCGGCCGAAGCAGAGACAGAATCGTCGTCTGCTTAGCATGCCGGGCGAGCCGGGCGAGGCACGCGGGAGGAAGTACCGATAGCCACACCGAAAACCGCGTTCGTCCGTTCTCCATTTTTCGTAGACGGGTGGCTGCCAAACTGTCTTGTAGCGCGACGTTTTTTGCGGTGGAGTAACGCGCCCCGTTTTGTCTGCCGCAGATCAAGTACCTGATGACGTACGGCTACATGAAGAAGGTGGACTTGAGCCTACCGTTCCTCCGCTCGCAGGACGAGCTGAGGGAAGCCATCAAGCTCATGCAGGTGAGTCGACAAACCAACGCCATTTTCTGCAAATCCCCGTGGTTTTTTGGAGCCTGTGAAGAACCACCCGACGTCTCCTGACCTAACCCAACTTAAGCTGACCTAACCTATCCTAACGTAACGACCAGCGTTTCATACTTTTTCAATTCATTCATCGACCTGGCCATTCATTCGACCGGCGAGAGTCTATTCCCGTGGCTCGCGGCTGTGGGTCGGTCCTCTGAGTCACAGGACCGCCCGGCCTTCGCCTTGGCCGCCTGGGCTGCCTGGGCTGGCGCAGCCTGGCGCCTACACCCACAAAAACGGCCCCTTTCACTTCGCGCGATTCGCGGATTTGCTCTCGGCTACTCTCGATTTAGGGGACGTAGGTGTGGTCCCAGGAGTGCACCTATCTTCTTCTCGAGACCCGAAGGCACGCGACAATCCCTTCCAAGTGTGCTGCCCCCTTCCCCGTTCGTCTCCCTCATCCGGTGATACCGACTGCGTCCGCGACGGGCCGCAAGTTTCGGACGCCCCCTCAGCTACGTGCCTGGCACGTGACGAGCGTGGACGATAGGCAGCTGTTCCAGACACCTTCCCCACCCACTATTTTTATGTGACGGCAGATCCTGTGTGTGTGGCTTATCGAAGATTCCTTTTCAATATTCACTGTTTTTAAAGACTTGACGCGAGTCGGAATGCCCCGGTGTTGACGGAGCCCTGTGCGTGTTGCAGGCGTACTCCGGGCTCCCCGTGTCGGGGCGAGTGAACCGCGCCACGGAGGCCCTGGTGCACCGGCCGCGCTGCGGGCAGCCCGACATCGACCCCGAGCACCACCCGTCCAGGGCCAAGCGGCACCACCACGGCGAGGCCCGCGGCGAGGCCCCTGGACACCGACGGCGAGCGCGTCGCTACACCATCACCGCCAACAAGTGGCCCTCCACTAACGTCACCTGGAGGTAAGGCCGCCGCCGTCGTCCGTCGTCGGCGTGGTCGCGGTGACCACCGGGGGCACCACCCTCGTCTTGTCCACGATGAGATTCCTCCACTGCATTTCCTCGACACGTCCCCGAGTCTGCCGAGGGGTGGCGCAGCCTGATTCTGTCTCTCTCGCACCCCAGCGGAGCGCACCACGAGTGCGAGAGAGACAGAGGAGGGCCAAGACCTTGTAGCGCGGGTGAGACAGTCGTCCAGACGCATCCCTGCGTCCAGCCTCCCCTCCGCGAGGCGCGTTCGATCTGCCGTGGCGCCAGCCCGCCCCGCCCCGCCCCACCTCGCCCCGCCCCGCCCCGCCCCGCCCCGCCCGGGCTGATTCACTCGGTGAAAGCCCCAGGGCACTGCGAAATAATCGAATCCAGTGCACTCTTCCCCGCATGCTATGCAGCATGCCATGCAGCATGCCATGCAAATGCGCCGGGTTTTCCAACCCCAACCCCACTGGTTTCGGCGCCGGGCGGCAGCCCTTACAGACTGATCGTGTCGCTCTCTCGCACTTGCACGGAGTCCCCCACGAGTGCGATCGAGGCGAGAACGCGCCGAGCTTAGCGAGCATATCTATGTTCCGAAGCTAATGATCCGAGGTAGGTGGTAATCTCGAGGGAGTGTTACGCAGGACATCCCGAGGCTCTCGGAAAGCACGTATTTCACGCCCCATCGCAGTGTTTCCTGTGTACCGACCGCGTGTCTTCTTCTGGGGCCTCCATGCGTGTTGTGAAAGGGGTGGGGGGCGTCAGGGAAATAAATGCCAACACTTTGTCTGACTCCACCCCTCGCGACGACAGCGCAGGGCCGCTCCTTGTAGGGATTCTACTTCTTCTTCTTCCCCTTTTATACGCGTCTGGCTCGTCTGCTTTCTGAGAGGTTTTGTTACGATAACACTGTTGCTGGTTGAAGGCTCGTTCCCAGAGTTGGCGTGAGATTCTCGCACAGCTGAAGACAGATCTGGCAGCCGCTGAACTGGTCATAATATATTTTTCCCTTGGAAAGAACAGCAATAACTGCATTTCACTCTTCCTGCAGTGTCTTTCAAACGAGTCTCTCTGACACCAGTATTTTCGTTCTAGTGTCATATCCAAACGGTTAGAGCGTCGCAGCGACTCTACCTGTTTAGCGCCTCGGTTTGAATTTCGCGCTTTTTGGCTGGTGACACTTTGCCGCAGCAAACAGCTGTCGACAGCAGCGCGGGGTATCGCCGCCTCGCCCGGCTGGCGGGCTGGCTGCTGGCTCTACCCCCCGCGCGCGGTGTAGCGCCGCACGCGGGCGCGGAGTATCGCCGGTGACTGCTAGCGCCGCCTGGCGGGGCGGAGTCGCACTGCTCTTCGATGGGGGAATGAAAGCAAAAGGAAAAGAGTTGGTGATTCTTTGAAGCTCATTGTCAGTGTAGTATTCCAGTGGTTGATGTCCAAATTTCAAGAGCGCGTTGACCACTGATCCGCCGCTGACGACTTTATCGACTCCCAGATTTCTAACTCATTCTTTGAGCCAGCGTCCACAGAGGGAAGTCCTCCGAAAAATGTTAACATTCAACTTCTCGATGACGTCATTGTCTTTTTGATACGGTTCTTTCATGGCAGTACTTTCCTCAAAATTTTCGAGTCTGCCGGGCCGCTGCCCCGACCCCACTTAATATACACCCCCGCCCCGCCCCGCCCCGCCCTCATCCCTCTCACCTTCCCGGCCCTACGTGATCCCGTGTGTCAACATCCGCGGCCCCGAGAGCGTCATAAAGTCATATAACCCCGTGCACTTCCTTCCCCCGCCCCGCCCCGCCCCGCCCCCCCCGCCACCAGAGGGAGTGTGTCCTGGCCGCAGAGGGAAGGCAAGCCAAGCCAAGGCAAGCAACATCGCTCATAACGTCGAGTCGACGTAAGCTGAGACCGTCTGCCGTCAAAACAAGCGCGAGGTGCGGCCGAAATGGAGCGACTTTCCACGACGCGAGCTATGCCAACCCCGCGTGCTCTAGTTTAGAGTTTCAGAAGAAAAAAAATCCGAAAGGAAGGGAAGGCCAGAAGCGCCAATTCAATTACAGAAATAATTGCACGCTAACTCGATTTGACGTTCACTTTTTTTATTTTTCTCCGTCGTGTCGATAGTGAAAATAATAATAATTGGTGCCACGCCACCCCTGCAGCCCCGCCTGGCTCCGCCCCTGCGACGCGACGCCACCCACCTGATTCTAAATGACGCCGGGGAGGACACTGTCGATAAAAGGTGATATCGCCCTAAGTAAAGGGCGGGGCGGGGCGGGGCGGGGCGGGGCGGGGGCGGGGCGGGGCGGGGCGGGGCGGGCGGGGCGGGGGGGGAGCGGCGTTCGTTCAAACAATCTAATCAGAGTCACCCCACCCCTCACGGGCCACACCTTTTTCGATACACTGATTTCTCTCAGCTGTGTACTACTACTACACAGTGTCCGACTTCCTACACTAATACTCGGAAAATACAAAAAGACTCACAGGGAGCAAGAGAAAATTAATTCCTAGTCACAAAAAAATCGACATTTTTTTTTTGCGTTTCATCCCTCGCTCCGCCCCCTTTCCGCAGGCAAGCTCTGCCTGACATTCTCCTGATGGCGTGGCATTTGCAGCGAGCCAGAGCCTCGGCCTCGGGCAGGGCGGAGCCAGCGCGGAGCCAGGAGCCAGCGCGGTGCAAATACCAGCCGGCGCCTCGCGCGCCTCGCGGACTATACAGACGCCGCCGCGGCCGGCAGCCAGCTGGCCACCCCTGGCTTCCCAGCCCACACGGACGAAAATACGGCCACGTCCCAAGAAGTGCAATATTGTCGGACGAGCCCGAAAGTGGCCATTCGCAGAGCGCACTTGTTGTGCTGTTGTTGTTGTCTGTGTGTGCTTTGCGGACACGACCACTGAGCATTCCAATCAGAATGGAACTGGGGCACATGCCATGCCTGCTTGACAATACTGGAAGAGAGAAAGGGAGAGAGAGGCAGGGAGGATAGGGGTGCGGCAACGAGGAGATGGTGCTCCAGACAGTGTGTGCGTGAGTGCGATTCAGCTGATCAGTATCTCTTTCTCTCTTTCCGTGCGTCTCTCTCTCTCTCTCTCTCTCGCTCTCTCGCTCTCTCTCTCTCTCTCTCTCTCTCTCTCTCTCTCTCTCTCTCTCTCTCTCTCTCTCTCTCTCTCTCTCTGGCCCTTCATCAGTGAGCCGCTTGCCTCGCGGGCTGCGCGTCCCATTCAATCCAATCAATGACGTTACATAACGAACCCCTCCCCGGTTACATAAGCACTCCCCCGGCGTGGCTGGCGTGGCGCGCAGCGGCCGGGGCCGGGCTGGGCGGCCGTGGGGGCCTCCACCACCACCGTGCCGGCCTCGGCCGTCGTCCCAGCGCATCACCCGGCCACTTCCGGCCGGCCTCGGCCACTGCCCGGGCCTCCGCCGCTCATTTCGTGTGTCCGAGACCCTGGCCGTTTCCCCATCGGCGACCCCTCCGCCGCCAGAGGGCTCTCCCGCCGCCACCCCCGAGGGGCCCGCTTACCTCACCAAACCGCCGAACCGCGCCGCACGCACGGACCCGAGCACGGACCGGACGGCGCGCGGCAGTGGACACACATACTTCCAAAGTACCCGCCCCGTCTGCTCCTCTGAAAAGAAGTAAAAGTTTGGCGCTTTTGGGGGTGGCGGCGCTGGCCTGCCAACGGCCGAGCCGGGCGGTGACATTTCACAGTGGCATTTCGCCTCCCCATGATTCCCCCACGTGCGCAGCGCACAGCGCATACTCGACATAAAGTACCGAAAAAAAAAGAAGATGGAATTGAGAGTTGTTGTCACTGGGTAAAGTTTGACTGCTGGGACGAGGCGTCCCGTGTGTTGATGAGTTCGAATACCGTCGTTCCAAAGGCGAGCGGCGTCCAGGTAGGCAGCTGCACAGTGTAGCGAGGACAGGGCAGGAGAGAGAGAGAGAGAGAGAGAGAGAGAAGAGAGAGAGAGAGAGAGAGAGGGGGGGGGGGGGAGGAGGGGAGGTAGAGCAAAGAGGTGCGCAATCATCGCCTTGCCTAAACAAGTTTGCTCGTTGTTTAGCACCAATCAAGGCCGTTATGGCTTCGCCTATTAGCACGCCTTCACCCCTCTTTTCCAGCCCCACCCTCTTTTAACACCTGTTGCCAACATTTTTCTGAAAGTCCTTTTCCAAAATTCATTTTCTTGTTAAAGGCTCAAAACTGGTAACATTTTCTGTACGAGGTTTTCCTTCTCTTTCCGACGGCATCATTACAGGGCGCTTCCTTGCTTTCTTTTCTCTGGCCTTCCGCCCACCGATGCGGGTTCCGGCCGTTCCGGCGCCCCCACGACCGCCACGGCCTCCTGAGCCTGCTCGTCCCCGAGTCCCCCGAGTCCCCCGAGGTGCGCGGCGGAGGCAGGCGGAAAGGCCCTCTCCACCACGGCGCCCTCCACCGACCTGGCGGCGCCTGGCGGGGAGCGCGCGCCAAGCCAGCGACGGGGAGGGACGGCAGAAAAATGCAAACCAGGCGTCCCAACCAAAATTTAAAAAAAATTAAAACCGAAGTAGTAGTCAATAGCTGGAAACAATTGTAAGATTCGCAGGTGCAAGGACCACCAAAAATGAGCGCTCTCCCACAAAATATTAACATCTATGGTGTGGGGAATACTCTTTTTTCCCAGTGGCGTTTCCTTCGCGCGCGCTGCCTCCGTCCGCCCGTGACAATATGCTGCACTACGCGGCACTACGAGCCTTGCGGATTTGCTGCGGAAATTACAACCAGCGGCATCGGGCCCCGCGCGATTCGCGGGGGTTTCGGATAAGCAGGCGGAGGGGAGGGGGGGGGAGGGAGGGAGGGGAGGGGTGTTTCGGGTGACGATATCAATCACAAGCAGCGAGGCTGGCCGCGCCGCTCCGCTTGCTTCGGCTTGCTCTTGCCTTCGCTTAATCATTATCTCCGCCCACCCCTTCAAGTCCGCTTCCAGTGCCGCGCGGCGCGACTTGACCAGACTTGACTGGCGTCGGCGGCGCCGTGATCAAGAAGTCAATGGCGGGGTGGGGCGGGGCTGCATGGGGGCCGCGGCCAGCCGTGAAGGGAGAAAGGTCGCACCCGCCCCGCCCCGCCCCACCCCACCACTCGCGGGGGTGGATGAGGCGAGTCATCAGCTGACAAATGTCACAAGCGGGATGAAATCCCCACAGGGAGCCGTGCCATCGGCACCGCCGAGCACCGCCGACTCGGTGCACTACGCTGTGGAAAAAATCAAAGTCCCCGTGGCAATAGCCGGCAGTGCCTCGGTTACACGACACCGCGCGGTGGTTTCACAGTGTCACTCGTGCTGAATCGAGAAGTCGGCGGATCCGTCTGTTGGATTCGACACTCTCGACGCTGACTGTACGCTGCCCCTTATCACGGGGCCGGGCTCGCCTTGCTGGAGACTGGCTTGCTGGTGTAGGTGCATTCCGGTGCGCTGCAGGCATGCTTGCGCTGGACGAGACGAGTAGGCCGGATGCGGCAAGCCGAGAGCTTCTCCGAAGACGACACGGGCTGCTGGCAGTGCTGGCAGTGCTGGCAGTGCGCGACACGCCGACACGCGAGGCGCGAGCTGGAGTACGGGGTCACGGCCGACTTGCACTTGCAGTGTGGCGAACATGAGCCCGGGGACACACAGTGTGCCAGAACGCGTTTTGAGCTCCAGAGTCACTAAATGGGACTCGAACCGAACGTGTGACCCCACCAATGGATAGCTAGCTCTCCGAACGAGGAATCCATTGGTGGGGCCACACGTTCGGTTCGAGTCCCATTTAGCGACTCTGGAGCTCAAAACGCGTCCAGAGTTTTGGCCACCTCCACCGGTCTTCTGGCCCACTCGCCGTGCGACAGTAAAGAGTGCCTCTTAGCGTCCGCAGCCAGCGGCGCGGCCCGGCGCGGCTCGGCGGACTCATCCCTGCCGGTATGCTGCCCGCTGGGCCGGCGTGCCGCCGCGTGGCCTACCTGCAGGCTGAGTCCCCCTGTCTCTGTCTCTCTCGCACTCACTGCAGCTCCATGGAGCCTCCAGGCCCTCCAGGCCCTCCAGGCACCAGTTCAGCTCCTCGCGGTGTGCGTCCCTCACAGTGTACGTGCGGTCGTCGCTCGTTTATCGCTGAACAAGCGACAGCGAATGCGATTTTTACTGCAGGGGGCCGGGCGTGCGTGTGTGTGTCCTTGTGTCACTGTTTTCGTGTGAGGATGTGTGTGTGTGTGTGTGCCTGCGTTTATGAGCGCCCCTCTCCCCCCTCCCCCACCACTCTCTCACATCAGTGTAACAACATTTTTTCTCTTTTGCCATCGCTACTCCCGCCGTCTTGACCAGCTCTCTCGCACCCGCTCGGTTTCCTAAATGTCTTTTTCAGCATATTCTTTCTTTCCTTCTTTCTTCCCCCGTCCCCCCACCTCCGCCGCGTCCGTCGAGGGTCCCGGGGGAGCGTACCCTCGAGCGTATCGGTTTCGAGCGTGGATAAAGGGACGCGCCAAGCAATTAGGCCGTGACCTTTCCCGGGAAAGCGCAGCGCGGCGCAGCGCGGCGCAGCGCGGCGCAGCGCGGTGCTGTAGTACAGTGCAGGCACTGCAGGGGTGCGCGAAGCGTAGGTTACCGCGCAAAAAAAACAAAAACTGTTTTCGGTGTTTGAACACGAGCACAGCGACAAACAGTGCATCGAACAGAAACGAGACCGACGAGCAACTCCCTCGCAGAAACGCCCCGCTCGCCACAGTCCTCGCCGTGGTCCTCGCCTTTGTTGTTCGAGTCGGGAATCGGGAGTGTCGGTGGCCGCGTACTGTACTACCCAGAACCCAGAGCCCTGCAGGGATTATCGCTCGGCTGCTCAGTGTCACTGCATCGCTACGCCCCCCGTCATTCCAGTGTGCCACCGCCCCTCTCCTCCCTGCCGGTCCGTGCCGGTCAGCACATCACGTACCTCGGCAGACAGATAACACGACAGCAAGCGGAAATCCGAGCGCACGGCGCGGCACAGCCCGCCGAAGAGACAGCGGGACGTATTTCGTAAATAGTTGATGCCGTCGAGGCCGCCAAGCCTAGCCCGCTGCTTCTGCCACCCGGTCACGGCGGCCACGGTCACCTGGACGCGCCGCTGTTCCTACTGCACGTGCAGGAAGCACGGCCTGCACTAACAGTGCGCCTGCAGAGCGCAGCCTGCAGTCCTAGAGATAAGCTTCCGTCGTGGAGGGAGCAGCCAGCGCACAGTGGGCCAGAAGCGGTGGAGCGGCCAAAATTCGAGACGCGTTTTGAGCTCCAGAGTCGCTAAATGTGGGACACCAACCGACAGTGTGACCCCACCAATGGATTCCTCGTTCGGAGAGCTATCCATTGGTGGGGTCACACGTTCGGTTCGAGTCCCGTTTAGCGACTCTGGAGCTCAAAACGCGTCTCGAATTTGGCAGCCCCGCTCGCAGGCGTCCCTGAGCCACCCTGCAGCACTTCGGCGGCGCGCTCGGCCCCAAGTCCAACGGGCCAACAACGCCGTCGAACGACGCGGAACAACGACACGCCACACGGCCGCGCGCCTCGCCGCGCCTCGCCGCGCCTCGCCTTGTGGAGTAACATATTTTTCAGCTGGAAGCCATCAGAAAGCCGCAAACAATTTATTGCCGCCGGGAGGATGATGGTTCGGCCGGCGTTCCCGTTCGGCCCCAGGCATGCCCCGGGCCGGTGGTGGCGGGGCGGGGCGGGGCGGGGTGGGGCGGGGCGGGGCGGGGCGGGTGTCTGGCCGCGAGGGGGCGCTGCTGTGGCCTGGGGTGGGGCGGGCGCGGCGCGGGTGGGCGGGTGTGGAGGTTTCCGGGCTGGGGGCGGGCGGCGGGCGGCGGGCGGGCGGGCGGTGCGGTGCGGCTCAGACGGGGAAGGAGGCTCTCTGCGGCAGGACGTCCAGTCCGACGCTCCGCCGCTCCGACGCCGCCGTCCCAGTCCGTCCCGTCCCGTCCGTCCCGCCAGGCCCCGCCAGTGCCGCCGCAGCGCCGGCACTCCGCCCACCGCAGTGCCCGCGGCCCTGCTCGCCGCCGAGGCCCCCGCCATGGAGGCCGCGCCGACGCCGGCCTCGGCCGGCCGCGCCAGGGTGCCGCCAGGGCCTCGAGGTGGCCGTCGGAGCGCACCGCCCTGGCCCGGCTGAGGACGGCGATGTCCGAGGTCCTGGCCATGCCGTTTCCGCAGTGTTGCTCCCCCAGCACCCCCAGCGTCGTAGTCGTGGACAAGCAGGCCGCGCGGATGGAGGCAGACGCCGGGAAGACGGTGAGTGACTCTCGACCTGTCGACGACCCTCTGACGCACGACACTGGGGTAGTCGGCTCCGCGGTTCTTTGGCCGCGTCTCCGCCGTTTTAGTGCACGCGGCAAACCGCGGCAAACCGCTGCAGGGCGTCGTGCCGCGGACCGCGCGCGCAGCGTGGTGCAGCGCCTGATGAAAAATCCCTTCATTTTAGCGCTACTTTTTATTCCCTCTGACGCCTCTTTGATTTACTGGCTGCTGACTTGTGGCTCTTCCAGTGGAGGGGAGCTGCGCCGCGCTGGGCGGTGCTGCGCATAACCGTATAAAGATTTGCTAGGCGGCCTGCATATGTGATGACGCGGCCCAGCGGCCCGGCGGCCCGGCCGGAGAGTCCGTGCGGTTTTCAACAGCGACATGGCCTGTCTGGCCTTCCCTCTCTCTCCCCCACCGCGCAGCCACGCGCAGCCACGCAGCCAGAAGGAAATTTAAAGACGGATTAGATATTCTCCCTCTCCCTCGCACTGCCTGCGCGGCCTGCAAGGCCTGCAGCCAGCCCGCCAACACCCAGCGTCGCTCTGTGTCGCTCGGCGTCGCCAGGGCCGGAAGTTTGGCATCCGGTCGAGGACTTGGGTTGGCCTGCCTCTTGGCCTGCCTCTTGGCCTGCCTCCGCTGCAGCTTCGGGGCCCCGGGTCCCGGGTTCGCGCCCCACTCGAGACTCCACTCCAAACCGACGTCGAAAAAAACACCGGGGGAAATTATGAGGCAATTCGGGCAGTCCGATAACTCGCCCGGCCTGGCCTGGGGAATGTCTAGGTTGTCATGACAACCGCAATGAGCTTGACATGGCCGTGGCACTGGGGAGGGGCGGGGAGGCGTCTAGGAAGGGGTGGTGGGGGCATCGGGCTGTTCGCATTGAAATAAATACTTCCTCACTGGGGGTGCTGCTGCCAGAAAGAGAGGGGGGGGAAGGGGGATGAGAGGAAGTGTGTTTGCGGCCGAAAAATTATGAGGGGGGTGTAGAAAGAGAGAGTGTAACGTGGGCGAGCGAGACGGGGCGAGAGCGTGCCGCAGTGCGCCACACTGCACCAAACAGCCATGCAGCCGCCCCGCCGCCCCGCCGCGGCTGGCAGCCTGCAGCCAGGCGGGCAGCCAGCAGCCAGCCCCAGCTGCTGATAAGAGGCACCTGCCCGCCTGTCCGCAGCCGCACAGCTGGGCAGCCGCCGAAACCTGCGCGGCCGCCACCAAGACACGTGTGGAGCTACTCTAGTGGGGAAGCCCCTTTTCGTGTGCTTTTTGTCCGGACGTCGATGTGTCTCCCCTTCCCTGACGTGGCCCGTGGTATCGCCGAGTGATTTCCTGCCCCCAGCCCGAGCGCCCGAGCTCCCAGGGCAGACTCTTTCAGCGGCTTTGCAGCGCTTTGCGCGCGTCCCTGGCAGGAGCCTCTTCCAGTGCCCCTCGCTGAGCCTGCTGGAGTCGCCCGCTCGGCGTTCCAGGATTCCAGGACTGCTTTCTTGCTGCTAGCCACCGCCTGGTACTCGGGAACTTGTCCTTGGTTCGAAATGAGATTGCTGCAGTGGTTGAGCAGCTGCAAAACCGTTTTCTTGCCCCTTCCTCGGCGGCCCTGCCACGCACACCAGAAAACGGAGCGCTGGCTACGATCGGCGCATGGCGCGCATGCAAGCCTGTCTGCCGGTCTGTCGTCGCCAGCTGCACTCTCAATTAAGTCTATCGTCTGCACTGTCTACGCTCTGCGAGTGTGTGAGTGTGCGTGTGTGCGAGAGAGAGTGGAGACGGACGGAGCGAGCAGATGATGATTCTGATGACGATGTTTGTCTTTCTGAGAGTTTGGAGGGGATGAGGAGACAGAGAGAGCGGGCTCACGTGTCGCGGCCGTCCCGGCTGAACCTCGCGGAGAGGGACTTCCCTTCCGAGAGTCCGACTCGGGGAGAAAAGGAACTCGAGCCCAGTTATCAGTGTAGGGGAGTGTAGGGCGGGCAGAATGGACGCCCACAATTATTTGTCCAAAACCTGCGTCACTCTGCCAAAACAACTTCGTCGACAAAAATCTCCAAAAATAGTGCGTAGAGCGCGATTTTCAAAATTAATTAAGTCGCTGAATTTGAGAGTGTGGAAGCAACTCTACTTTAGGCACGGCCCCTATGCGCGCTGTTCGGCGTGGCTCGGCGTGCTGGCTGATACGGGCATGGCCGCCTGGCCGCCTGGCCTGGCCGCCCCAGTCATACGCAAACCTAGCCGCGTCCGAAACGACACGGCCAGGCTGCCTGCCTGTGGCCTGCCTTGCCTGCCCTGCCTGCCAGCCCCGTCTGTCCGGCCGGCCCTTTTATTACTTTCGTTTAATATCGATTGTCTCCGTCTCTCTCTTTCCGATCCGCTTTTCTTTCCTTTTCATTGGCCCGCTTTGTGCCCCTCAGATTCTCTGACTCTTTGATTCGGCTAACGAAGTGACGAAGGGGCTCGCCGATCTTGTTCGGCTTCCTGTCGATAACGCGCCGAGCACGACGATCAGCCGGAAAATCGGGGCGGGGCGGGCGGGGCGGGGCGGGCGGGGCGGGGCGGGCCATTCGCTCACTTTTCCCTCTTTACTTCTGGCGGAGCGTATGAAAGCGAGGGCCATCTTTCCGTGTCCTTTAGGTCCTTCAGGTCCTTTAGCCGATTCCTGGCGCGCGGAAGCCCTACGTGTGTAAAGGGAAAAGGGGGGGGGGTCCCTTGGCGCGTAGTTTGACTGAAGAATGCGCGGGGTGACTTTGTTAGCTGTCTGTCTGCTTGTGTGTGCGAGGGTGTGAGCCAGTGTGTGAGTGAGTGAGTGAGTGTGTCGGTGGAGTGTGCACGGCCCCCTCCGCCGACTTTGCTGTTTGGAAAGGCATTGCCGGCTGCCCCGCGTCTTGCTGCCCGTCGTCGCCCCGCCGTTGTACGGCCGTTGTACGGCGCGGCCCTACACCGTCAGGAAAGCACCCGAGTACACGCATTTTAGAGCCAATTTTACGCTGCGGCGGCAAGGCTGCCGGGCGTGGCGCACCACGGTGACGGGTCCCCGAGCGAGCAGCACGTCAGGGGTTGTCTCCAAGTCGCTGGAATAACACTTTTTGGGCGATGCCGAGTGCCCCGCCCCGCCCCGCCCCGCCCCGCCGCTGCTTGGCCCCAGGCCCTTGGCCCGGGCATCTAGGGGAGACATATGGCCAATGGATTGGGCGCGCGGGCCTGGCGGGCCTGGCGGGCCGGGCGTTGGCCCTTCAGCCGTGGGGGACCACCCCCTCCACGCCTTCCACGCTGGCGCCCTCCCCCCGTTCGCCTGTTCGCCCGGTCATCCGTTGGTGTGAAGTGTAAACCAACTCGACGTGCCCGGGGCCCTATTTACAGTGTACGCGTACACACGGTGCATCCGCCAGTAGCCAAATCACGGGTACGGCCGGAGTGCCTTGCCCGGTCCCAAGTGCGGCGGAGATCCTACCGTCGTAGTCGTCGTAGTGCGTTCGGTACAGCCCTGAACGCACTCCAGCGTTTACGCGCCCACCCTGCAGACCGTCCGCGTGGCATTGCGGGGGTGGGGGCGGAGGGAAACCCCACGGCGGACAGGCAGTGCGTGTCCACTGTAGTCCACTGTCCCCAGGGCGGGCCCAGGGCGGGCAGAGGCCAAAGAAACTACGGCACGTATCGGTGGACCAGCCGCCCCGCGCGCGGAAAAAATAAATTAATGTCGGAAATTGTTTTTGCCGCTGCTGCGGCACTGTTTGAGGAGGACGGCGTTGCCGGCAACAGCATGATGGTTGGGAGGCGGCGGGCCTTTGCCTAACCTAACCCTCCCGGCGGGCCCTGCACTATTAGCTGGAACGTGCGAAGGACGGACGGACCGTCCCCCCCCCCCCCCTTCCCCACACCAGTCGGCACCAGACTCATCCAGACTCCAGACCACCGCCGTCGCTGCGCCTCTGCTTTGCGTTTGGCGTGCATCACGCTGATCTACGCAGCAGTCGCTCTGTCTCTCTCCCACTGCCACGGAACGCCCCGCGAGTGCGAGAGAGAGAGAGAGAGAGAGAGAGAGAGAGAGAGAGAGAGGAGAGAGAGAGAGAGAGCAGTGTGCTTGCCCTAGGCCGCGCCTGCTTCATCTCGGCTCGGCAGGCTGTGCTTTCGTCGCTCCGTCTCTCTCGCACTCGTGGGGCGCTGCGGGGGGGAGTGAGAGAGACGGAGCGACACTGGCCGCGTCCGCGGCGCCGCCGTCGCCGTGGCCGCCATCACGATGAAGGATTGAGCAAACATTTAGCTGCACTCGTCGAGTGCAGATTCCCCGAAAGCAGCAAGATTTCGAGTGGCGCGGCCGGGCGGCCCTTGGGGCGGCGGGGATCATTGGTTGGCTCGTTGGTTGGCTGCCCTGCCTGTCCGCCCCCTCGGCGCGGCGCTCTCGGCGCCCACAAGACCCTCCCTGCCCCGACGGCCCGACGACACTTGTGTTTCTGCCGACGCCGTGCTGCTGTGCTGCGGCGCTGCTGCGGCGCGCGCCCCTGCGACCCAGTTCCTTTTACTTGACACAGCAGGGTTCTTGAGGCGTGAGGGCCTTCTTGGCGCGCTGCGGCGTGCCTCGGCCGCCTCGGCCGCCTCGGCGTGCCTGCTGTATTGTGGAGGCAGGCCGCCCCTATCTGCCCCCCTGACATGAGCCCTCCAGCGGCCCTTCCAGTGGCTCTTCCAGTGGCCGGAGTCGCCGGGCCTGGGCCGGGCCTGGGCCGGGCCGCGAGCCAGCGACGGTCTGATCCCCGCGCCGTGCCGCCCTCGCCTCGCGGGGGCCAAGGGCCGGGGCCTTGGGCCAGCCCCGGGCCAGCGGCTCCGGGGTGCAGCCATTATTCCAGGCCGAATCCAGCCGACCTGGCATCGTGTCTGGAAGTCTGGAATGCCTCCAGCGACGCTCCAGGGCGGCCAAGGCGGCCAACGAACCCCGGCTTCTTTCCCATCGCTCGGCAGCCGCGCCGACAGTGCCCCAGAGCCCCATCCGGGATCCTGTCTTTTCAAAATTACTGTCGAAAAGGCCGAATTTTTCTATTGCATTTTTATTGGCTAATGTCCTTATTGAGCGAAAAGAAGATTTTTTCCTGTTGCTCAGGGACCTCTGAGACAGCTAACAGCATTTTAGGCAAAGCCCTCAAAACCGTTATTCCACTCGGAAACATCCCGTTTAAATCCAAATCGCTTACAACAATGAGCAATTTAATCTTCCTTCCGGGGCGCCGCCGCCGGCACTAAAGGGGGTGGTGGTGAGGGCCGGGGGCAGCGCTCGCCGTGAATACCGGCGGGGTTTTCAACGAGGTTTTCGAGAGGTGGGGTGGGACGCCCTGGTAGAGCCGTCACACACCGGATGATGACAGATGGCCACGCCGTTCGGTCCAACCCTTCTATCTCTCTTTTCATTAACGCGCGCCCCCTCTCGCTCCCTCACCTGGCTGCGCGCTGCGCCTGGCAGGGTCCGGTTCGCGAGCAGGGCCCCGCCGACGCCGTGTCCAAAACGACATCGACCTCGATGTGCTCCAGGCCGCCTACAGTGCAGCGTGCGCCACGCCGCCAGGGCCGCCAGGGCCGCCACGCAGCGTATCGCTTCGATCGGCCGCCTTTTTATTGGGGTGCATTACGGGGGACTCGATGTCGAACAGCGCTCTGTCTCTCTCGCACGCACGCGGCGCCCCGCGGGCCCCGCAGGCCCCGCTGGGGTGCGAGAGAGACAGAGAGAGACAGAGCGGGACAGAGCGGCGTGCGGAGTCAGCCACCAGGTGCGCGGCCTGGCCTCTAGTCTCTGCAGGGCTGTCGCCCTGTCTCGCTCTGTCTCGCTCGCACCGCCGCGGAACGCCGCAACGCCCCACGAGTGCGACAGAGAGAGACGCGCCGGTCGGACGCAGCCTGCTGGGCCTGCCACTGACAGGGAGCGAGCTCGTCATGCGGGTGGAGGGGGGGGGGGAGGCCTAGGGGTGGCCGTGCACCAAGCCCGGCACGCCTCGCTCGCCTCGCTCGCCCGTCAAGCACTAGCATTGTAAGGGGCCAGGCCCGGTCGCGATCTCTCTATGTCTCCTTTTGTCTCTCTATGGCTCTGTCCCTCTCTCTCTCCCCCCCCCCCCCGCCTCCCCGCCGGATCTTTGACGGTCCCAGAAATGACGACGTTTGCCAAAAATGCAATGGCCTGGTTGAAACATGTGCCGAGCCATTCCAGTCTTTCAGGGCAGCAACAAGGGGCGGGACAGAGAGGGGGGGGTAGAGGGGGTCACTTTGTTTTCCTGCCATGACGCTGAGCAAGCAGTTCACGGGCTGCCAAAAGGGCGGGGTCGCTCTCCCGCCAGGACCGCGACGACGAGGAGGGCGAGGGGCTCGGTGAGGGCGAGGGGGCAGGGCGTTGGTCAGCAGGACTCGACGGCCAGCCCCCGAGTGCAGCGAGGGAAAGCTACAAAATGACACTCATAAAGCCACCGCGGCCCAGCGGCTGATCGGCCGCCCCTCCCAGGCACCGCCGGCACCGCATTGTACTCCCAAACAGAATGTGACCGCAAGCCGATAAAACGCGCCAAACGCGCCAAACGCGCCTCCTTGCTGCCGCTCTGCCGCTGGCGTTGCGTCGCTACACTGTGCACTGCGTTGCACTGCGTTGCACTGCGTTGCGCTGCCGCACTGTTGGGCCCGTCGCCCCACCACTGCAAACTGCAACCGCAGCACCAGCCGGCCATTTCCATAAAAGAGGCTTTAAATTTTTGGTGCGCGCCACTGGCGCTGGACGAGGGAAGCAGGCACGGCCGGGCACAGCGCGCAACATTTTTCAGTGCGTGTTTTCGAAAACGACAACGAGAAGCATTATACCCTGGCCGAGACCCAAGTTTATCCTCAGCCTCGTAGTCCGCGACCAGCTCCGCGCTCCGCTCCGCCCAAGCATTTTTCCTTGTTTCAGTTTCGTTTTATTGTTGGGGGAAGCAGTTTATTTTTTCGTATTTTTTTCCGTTTTAACGCCTTTGAAACTGCCGGTCAAAAACACTCACCACTCGCCGTGCCGAGCCGGTCCGGCGCGGATTCAGTTTAGTGTTAGTTTGGCCCTCACTTGACCCACGCCAAGAGCGTCGTGGCGCGGCGGACGGGGCGGGGCGGGGTGGGGCGGGGCGGGGTTCCAATCGGCAGCAATTATGGCAGACTCGGTCCGAGACAACGCAAACTTTGCGCCACCGAAATCGGTTAAATCCATCCAGTAATGAATCGGCATCGGCCCGGGCTGCGAAATCGCCTTGACGGACGGAAACGGTGGGAAGCGGGAAACGCCTCCGTCGGCGAATTTCCCGCAGTGCCCTTCCCGTTGATGCCTTGGCAGACAGCGTGCTGGTGTGTGAAGACTGCTGCTGGTAGCAGTTCGTTCGCTCCCCCTCCCCCTCCTCTCCCCTCGGCTGTCCGTAGGGCCGCCGCCGCCTGCAGCTCTTGGCATATATTGACCTCAATTGAGTCCCGAACAATGAAATCTCTCTGTCTTTGAGGCTTTCGCTCGGTTAGAGAGATAGAGGCGCATCGCGCTCCCCGTCTCCCTCCAGCTCGCTCCTCCTCCCCCCACCTCTCTCTCATCCCCTCCCCTCCCCCTTCCAGGAGACGCATTAGCAACCCGTGGTTATCTGCAGACGCAAGGTAAACAGGGGAAGGCACAGGGGGACCGACCGGAGCGAGTACAGACCGCTGGGTCGCGTTCGTCTCCGGTCGCGGTGTTCCGGTGTTCCAGTGTTCCGGTGTACCGGTGTTCCGCTGCTCCGGTTCGTGCGACGCGCTCGCTACCCGGCTCCGGCTCGGCCCGAGTTGGAACCCCCAACTGGAAACTCGAGTAACTTGAAACAACTCAAGCCGACTCAAATAAGTGCGGCAGAGCGTGGAGCAATAACGAGACGGACTCGGAGCCCTCGCCGGCTGGAGGCTGAGCCTCCCCGTAAGGCCCCGTAAGGCCGGCACCGCGGCGGCCCCTCGCGCGGAGTAGCGCCGGTGCGGTCCTTTCTTGCGTTATGTGGCTCTAACCCTTTCGTTTTGTCTGTCTTGCAGGTAAGTCGCCGGTCGTCGGCGTGGTCGCATTCGCAGTGTGGGCGCCTCTCGGTGTCGGTAAGCCGGCTTCGACGAGCAAACCCGTTTCGGTGGCTGTTCTGGGACTTCTAAGGACGGCCGAAGGGTCAAGGACCTCGAGGGCGGCGAGGTCGGGGCGGTGGAAGACAGATAGGGCACAACCCGCGCCCTTAGCGCCGCGGCCCTTGAAGCCTGGCGAGGCCGAGCCGAGCGGCAGTGACTTTGCATTCGCAGCACTGTGGGAACCGCGCAGACATCTGCCCCCCGAATGTTGCGAAAACGACTCACCTTCAACTTACCCGAAAAATCATAGGATACTCAAACGCGGCACTGTAAAGTGGTGCGCTTTTCGGGAGGGCAGCATGCTGGCCGCGTGCCGTGTA